>NC_064560.1:116295462-116920462 GCF_937001465.1 Orcinus orca
TTAGAAGCAGGGGATTATGATTTCATGTGCAGATGGAGGAAGAGGTAAGGATGGCATCAGACCTCAAACCAGAAGGGAGCCAATGAGAGGCCTCTAGCCAAAGGACTCAATTATAATACAGCCAACAGCGGGCACCCAAGTCCAAACAGCAGCTTGAATAACACAGTGCCTGGTATAAAGCAGGTACTCCTACCCTCCCTTTCTCTTCCAGTTATCAGAAAGGCAAGGATAGGAGACATCTCAATTTAAGCAACCAGAATAGAGGAAAAAAAATTTTTTTCCTCTCTAAGGTCAGTCCTTGCTATACCAAGACCAAAACCACAAACAAAGCTTTATGACCTAAAAATCTGACCATCAAGAAAGGTCTAATTCTTCCCCTCTACATGCCTGAGTTTTCTTAATCTCTTGGTTTCCAAACTTCGTAACCAGGGAGAATACTAACTGTTCCTTATCTGGACTAAGTGTGCAAAGCGAATGTGTGTTCTGGGAAAAGGGGAGTGGAGCAGACTCTCAGTGTTCCTGCAATCATGCCAACTTGTTCCATGAGACTCTCCTAGAAGAAGGAAGTTCTCTTCAATGTGTTATTCTCTATAAAATTCTCATTTCCTTTCCATTCCTAACGCCAACACCCTGGTTGAGGCCTTTGGCACCATATTCCTGGATACAGCAATGGCTTTCTAATCAAGCTCCTTACTGTAGACCCTGCCCTCCCCTCCCCAACCCATTAGAATAATCTTTCCATAGTACAGCTATGATCATGTCCCTCACCTGCTCAAAAACTTTCAATGGCTCCTTAATGCCAACTAAATAAATTATAAATGTCTTAGCCTAGCATCCATCTGTCAATGGGCCCTATCATTCTTCTAATTCTATTTCCTTCTACTCACCATATGAATGATGTGCTTTTGTCAATCTGGATTATTCATTATTCTGGAAAGGAGCTCTGGGGCTTTTGTTTATATTCTTCTGCCTGGAATGCCCTTCCCTTCCACCATCCCATACTGAAACCCTACCCCTTCCTTCAAGAACCAGCTCAAATATCACATCCCCTATGATTCTTTCTGTGATCAACCTGGCCAGAAGTGACTCCTCCCTCCTTGGAATTCTTACAGCAGCACTTAATTTTCATCATTCACACGGCATGTGTTACTTAGTACCTTGTACAGAAGTTCTTTAAGGATCTGTCTTATCTCTCCTGCTACTCTATAATCTCCTGTAAGGCAGAGGCTGTATCTCATACAACTCTATGCTTATAGCACAGCGCACAATGTTTAATACAGTATATTTGTTGAATCCTTTTTTAATACTTTAAAAATATTTGTGACTATTCTTTGGTGCATCTTACTTAGTAAATTCTTTAACCTCCTAGAGAATTCTCCATCTATCATAGCCAAACCTAGAAGCTGGAGCAGGAAGCAGGATTCTGATGCCTTTCCAGAAAGATTGGTGAAGGTCTGAATGGAATAATCCATGTGCCTTGCATGATTACAAACCAAACAGTTTTACCCCTGACTTTAGTAAATACATGCATGGCATGGCTCTTCATAAATCTGACTTAAATTATAATTAACGAGTAAGTCCAAAAAGATTGAGATAATTTTTGTTTAATAAAAGTAACAATACTATTATTTAAAAAGAGCTTTACCTGTCCTTTTTAATCAGAAATGAATGGAGCTATAAGTAGTTATTCTGGATGTTAGAATTATGAATGACCTGTTTTCTTCTTTATGTTTCTCTATATGGTGTAAAAAACTCTTTTCAGAAAGCACATGTACTTCAGAAAGTATAAAAAGACATTTTATTTACCAAAGCTAACCAAGGAAATATTTTTGAGTATCAGAAATGAATTATCTCGGGACTTCCCTGGTGGTCCAGTGGCTAAGACTCCACACTCCCAATGCAGGGGGCCCAGGTTCGATCCCTGGTCGGGGAACTAGAATCCCACATGCATGCCGCAACTAAAGATTCCTCATGCCGCAACTAAAGAGCCCGCATGCAGCAACGAAGATCTTACGTGCCGCAACTAAGACCCGGCACAGCCTAAATAAATAAATATTTTTTTTAAAAAAGAAATGAATTATTTCAAATTCAAGAACTTAATGATGAATTTGTGAGAAAATATTTTTATGTCCTATTATTACTAAAAAAACAAAGTTTATTATACCAGATATATTTTCCAACATTTGTACACAACTTCTTTAATAAAATGAGTATACAGATTTTTAAATTTAAACATTTTAGATTTAAATATGAAATACACGTTTAAATTGGAGAGACTTTTATCTTTACTATTTTTTTTCTACTTACAAAAATAACACACACTCATCGTAAAAAATTCCAACATTACAGAAATATAGAAATGTAGATAGTGAATGTCCACCATAATCTACTATCCCTCCCTGAGGTAACCAATTTTAACAACAGTTTGGTATTTATAGCCTCACAATTTTTTCTATGCATATACTAACATACATGTTTTAACAAAATATAAATAATCATTAACATAAAAACTGTTATACAGTTTGCTTTTTGTCACTTAATAGATCTTGTATACTCTCTCATATCAGTATATATAGATTGAACTCATTCTTTTCAACCAGTACAAGGTATTTCATTTATGGATGTACACCAATCTCCCATTGATGGTTACTTGGATTACTTCAAAGATTTCACTACTGTGAATAACGCTCCCCAACAACAGAAAAATTCAGTTATATACACTTTTGTGTGGTGTTAAGTGTTTGCATAGAATAAAATCCCAGAATTATAACTGTTAAATCAAAAGATATGAATATGTAAATTTTTCTTCTAATGGATATTACCAAGTTGTCCTCTAAAAAGGTTAGATCAATGTCTGCTTTCACTAACAGCAGAAGGGTATGAGTGCACTTGTTTCCCCACATCTTCATATATTTTCTTTAAGGAAAAATTATTTAAATAGAATATTTCACTCTCATCCAAACATTAGAAACATAAAACAATGGGTCATAAAATTAATGCGTTTCACTCTGCCTTTAAATTCTTAGTCTGAAAGGAAGCTCTAAGACTAATTCACTTCCCAAATTATTTCCCAGTATAAATGAATTAGCCCCAAAAGAAGAAAAAAGTTATATTTATTTCTACAGAAGCTACTGCTGTTAAGAAGCATGCTTACTGGGCTTCCCTGGTGGCGCAGTGGTTGAGAGTCCGCCTGCCGATGCAGGGGACACGGGTTCGTGCCCCGGTCCGGGAAGATCCCACATGCCACGGAGCAGCTGGGCCCATGAGCCATGGTCGCTGAGCCTGTGCTCCGCAACAGGAGAGGCCACAACAGTGAGAGGCCCGCGTACCGCAAACAAAACAAAACAAAACAAAAAAGCATGCTTACTACTCCAGTGATTTCCAATCAGACACAGTAAATTAGGACTCCCCCCACTCCTGGTTCACTAGCTTGCCTTTTTTAATTCCCTAAAATCATATCCATAGCCCTGAAATAAATTACACAGTAGTTAGTATCAAAAAGAATATTTGCTAAATCTTTCTTTTGGTCAGTAGTTAAAGTATAGTTGATACAAGTTAATATTGGCAAGAAAAAGGGGCTGAAGATAGGTCACAATAAAAAGCTGCACAGGGAGGATGATTCAGTGTTGGAACAGAAGAGGTTGAACCTGCAAAAAAAGGACTTCTCACAAATGGAAACTTGAAGGAATAAAATCTTGCCAGCAAATTAGAAGAAAATTCCTGGATATTCTAGAAATCTGTGGACCCTGATAATATTAGAAACCCCTTAATAGCTGTAAACTTATTTAGATCTTACAATGTGCTTTCACATTCATTAAATCTCATTGAATCCTCACAACAGCCCTGGGAGAAAGCCATCAGTATTCCAATTTTACAAATGAGAGAGAATCCAGTTCCCTCAGAAGTGAGGAAGCTGTCCCACCAGCCCCCACTACACACACACACACACACACACACACACACAATCAGCATGGCTACTTAAAGTATGGCCCAAGGAAGAGCAGCATGGGCGTCACTTGGGAGCCTGGTAGTAATGCAGAGTCTCGGGGTGGGTCTGAATCTCAGTCTGCATTTTAACAGGACCACTGGCCTCTTGCCCCCACCCACTAATCTGTCTACACCTCAACTCAGAGAAGCCCTGTTCACCAGCCAACTATGAGGGAAAGTCTCTACCACAGCTGCTGTGGAGGCCTCCAAAGGGAGACCAAAGCAGCCTGGGGAAGGAAGGACAGCATAAGGAGAAAGGGCATGTTCAGAAAAGTCAGCAGCAGGTCATTAGGCCATACGAAAACCATCATGGTGTACAAAGATACTGTGCTTTCCCAAATAGAAGCTGACCAATAGTGTCAGGGTACCAGAGGCAAGCCTGCAGCCTGCCCATTGCATGTTTAGTCCTGACAAGCAGCTGCTTGCTTTTCTCTAGGCAGTAGCTGAGTGATGGCAAGAGTCAAGAGTTCTGAGCATGCTCCGAGCTCCTCCCCCATGATCACAAACTAGCTTGGGGCTTCCTCTCCTCAGGACTAACTGGGGCAGCTGCAGGAAAGCATGCATTAAGATCCCACGCTTTTGCAACCATAATGTTATCACTGTTGCCTATTTCAGGAAATAAATCAAAATAATACAAGTTTGAGATCAGGTGAGGCAAGGCACTTGCTCAAGGAACTTAGCAACCCCGGAGCCCACCCAGCCAAACAGAGTCAGGTGGGCAAATGACCTCATTTTCATGTTCCCTGAGCCCCAACTGTCATCATCCAGGTCAGCCCTGGCACAGGGTATTTTAGATCCAGCTTCTTTCACAGAAAACAGGCATTTCAACTCAGTGACTCTCCACAGCTTCAAAGATAAGGTCAGTTGTGCGTAGGGACAGCCACAGAGGTAACAAAGAGGTGGAGAATGGGGATGAAGAAGGAGAGATTTGGGGTAGGTGGCACTAACAAGCAGTCAGGAGTGTGAGCTACACAATCAACCGCCAACTAAGAGCAGAACAGTTTAAAGCCTCATGATACCCACACACAAAAACAACCGAGGCATCTGTTGGTCTCCACTTCACTCCCCCACCTCACTCCAACTCCAAGAGAGAAGCAGTAACTGCTTGTGGCTTATGGTCATCTGGAACCACACAGCTGTGCCCTGTCAACTTGACATTCACGTACCCACAGAACCACGAGCTGTACAGTTCCTAACGGTATCATAGAATGAGAAGTTGGGATACAGTTCATGAAATCTGGAGTTGGGAGTGGGAAGAGGAGCAAGGATGCAAGGGACAAGGGTTACTGAATGATGGTTCTAAAATAACGTTCTAAGAAGTTCACTAAATTAACTTTTATGGGGAATATTGGGGGGAAAGTATATTTTTTAAGGTACTGCCCTTTTCCAAGCTGATCGCAGACGTGACTCTTGGCTATAGCAATACTGGGCATACTTCTGTGCTCAGTGTCATGTTTTGCACATGAAGACTCCCTGGGAGGAGTACAGGATAAAGATTAAGAGCAGGCTTTGGAGTTAAGATAGCCAAGATTTGAATCCCAGCTCAGTCATCTACTGGCTATATAACCACCTCTCTGAGCATCAGTTTCCTTATTTATGAAATGGGGATAGTAATAGTATTTATAGTAGGGTGGTGTGAAACTTAAATGAGATAATATACGTACATGCTTAAGCACAGTACACAGCAAAAAACTCAATAAATGTTAGTCATTATTACCACTACAAATATTATTTCTAGTATTATTATTGTAAGATAAAGACAGGAAGCACTGACAACAAAGGCTGGAAAGGGGTGGTTCCAATAAGCATACTACCTGGAAATGTTGAATAGCACAAATCTATAATGGATAGAGAAGAAGAAACTTGAAAAGGACAAATAGTCAAGATCAAGTCCTTGAGTATTTTAATTTTTAACAATAAAATCATCTTAATTACATAAGACAAAAATCTCATCTCACCTTAATGACACCATTAGCATCACATCCTTCAGAAACTTGGCAGTGTTCTATTTCTTGACTTGGGTGGTGGTTATGTGAGCAATCATTTTATAATTATTCACAATACAAGGTTATATTATTATATTTCATAAACTTTTCAATGTCCGTTATATTTCACAATTTTTTTAAGTTTCGTTTTTAAGTGCAAGCACCTTTAATGGGTCAGCTGAACTCACGGGGAAACGACCAGAAGCACCACTAAAGGAACAAAGAAAGCAAAGACAGAGGAGAGGTATGACGGGAAGTCAGAAACTTAGTGAGCTCAGCACAAGTGAGAAGCTATGTTCAAACCCAGAAGAACCTGAGGAATTTCTTCTCAGGATTCCTCCAAAAGAGAATGTGACAAAGTGGGGAAAAAAACAAAATAAAACAGCCACGTGGTCTCACAAAGTGTTGTTCCAAGATCTCCCACTACATTTAAATCTCAACTATGAATGAAAGGGCAGGGAAGGGAAAGTATCTTTAGCTCCATTCCAGGTTTAGGGGGGGAAATAAAGTGTATAAATTTTAAAATCTAACCTAAAAAGAGACTGTTTTATAGACTAGGGAAACAACACATAGAGCATTACAAACATTCTCTGTGATAAAATGAGAGAGGGTGGAATTCACTCCCTAGAAGTCTAAGAGGAGATATCCATAATATGAACTCATTCTTCTGTAAGCATCCTTCAAAACCAGAGGAAAATGCTGTGGCCAATTAAGAAGCACTGTGATATTGCTGATACAACAGTTAGGAGGAAGGAAACCAAGATTTGGAAAATCTGAACAACCAAAAATACCAACCCTAAAGATCTACACTGCCCAATCTGTCTGCCACACTCACTTTATTTCTTGCCCTCCTCCTACCCCCCATTTTTTAAAAAGAGGTAACAGAAGTTAAAGTAAAATCCACAATGTGGATTTGATTCAGTAAACTTCCAAACAGATGGGCAGCTCTCACTCCACACCTCTACTGAGAACTGATGTGAAAGAAAGCTGACAGAAACCTGGCCCCGTCCTGCATTAAACAACAGAGCCCAGAGGAGAGGCTTAGCTTGTAGCAGTGGGAATGTGATTCATAATATAACAAATCCTACTGAAAACACTGTAGCTTTTTTTCCTACCAACAGGGCAGTCTGGACATGAAGTAAAAACCAACAGATACTCTGAGAACAACAGTGGGACAGACCATGTTCCCAGAGAAGCTTAGTTTGAATAAACATAGTCCCAAATTTCAAGCCCTAGACTGTTTTCCAAACAAAGAGGCAGTGATAACAGCCACAAGTCCAACTTGAGACTCAGGGGGTTGACAGAGAGGTTATAGAGGTCAGGCTGAAGCCTCATTTCTATGAATGTTTTTTCATTAGTCAAGAAATGAAAACATACAGATAACAAACAGAAGAGAGAAGTGAAGTCAGAGAAATACCAATGGCCCCAAAGACAGTCAAAATACTAGCAAGAAAGAAGACAGTGACTCAAACAGATCCAAAAGGGGAAACTTGCCCTAAATTACAAGCTGAGAGAGGGAAAAGAAACTTGGAAAGCAGCAGTACTGTTAGACTCTGAAATAAGTGAGGCCAAATGGATGAGGGCAGGCTTTGCAAGACAACTTAAAGCCTGAAGAGGCTGAGCTATTTTAGACAGCAAAGCAAGAGGTGTTGGGCTGCAGAGAGAAGAATCCTCTCTCTCCAGTGAGACTTACTTTGAAGGCTGAGGGCAGCTGCAGGCACCGGAAGGAAAAGGAAATGGAGATCAAAGGAACAAGACCAGAACACCTCACACTTTTCCCTGTACACCATCTGTTCTGAGGAGCTCAAGACACTTCACAAGCCTTAACTGAAGACTATATCATAGACAGAAAACTCAACAAGAACTTGCCCAAGTTCACTCACAAAGACAGGTAAGGGGCAGGGCTGCTGGCCACAGAGGCCTCTACTCTCGGTCATCTATTCTAAGTGGGGAGCCCAGAGAGTATGTATTATACACTAAAAACTCTTGGTTGCTATGAGTCCCAAGGGCAGTGGGTAGTGGAATGGTGACAAAAAAACTGGCTAGGACTCAGGGATATTATCATAAAGTTTTCCTATTTCTGCCCCCAAGGGAAATTCCTGCTGATCTAAGTAAGGCAATGACCAGCTCCTTACATCTTACCCTACAACAGGGCACTTCTCTCAGATCTATCCCTGATACAGCAGTTTAACAGAGCAATCAGTCCAGAAGATACAATGGAGATTAAACAAACTACTCAAGGAGAAGAGTATACTTACTGGGCTAGCTTTATATATTCTCAAGAAGCCTCAATGAGGACTTGGGTATGAAGCCAACAGATTTCAGGGTGGGCTGAAACCAGCAGTGGGCTTCTGGTGGAACTTAATATATACACAACTAACAAACTCTACCCCCAGAGGTTCCGATTCCATATAGATAGGATGGGGCCCAGGAATGCGTATTTTTTAAAAAGTTGCACAGGTATTCTGATGTCTTACTGCCCTCCTGACCTCTCCCCCAAGTTGAGCGCCATCAAGCTAGAGCCAGCCAGTGATCCATAAATGCTTTGAAAAAAGGATTTCCCCGGTGGCACAGTGGTTAAGAATCTGCCTGCCAATGCAGGGCACACAGGTTCGAGAAGATCCCACATGCGGCAGAGCAAATAAGCCCACGCACCACGACTACTGAGCCTGCACTCTAAAGCCCGCGAGCCACAACTACTGAAGCCTGCACGCCTAGAGCCCGTGCTCCACAACACGAGAAGCCACCGCGATGAGAAGCCCATGCACCGAAAAGTAGCCCCAGCTCGCCACAGCTAGAGAAAGCCCGCGTGCAGCAACGAAGACCCAACGCAGCCAAAAATAAATAAGTAAATAAATAAATTTATATTTTAAAAAAATGAATATGCCTCCTCACTGCCAAATAGGCATAATAAAGAGTCTCAATACTAATACCTGGGCTCAAACACTAATCCAAAGCTGAAATTAGATTACTGCCACTTTTTTCTTCTCTATGAAACTCACCTACACGAATTCTTCTTACAGCCACATACTAAAAGGCTCAAAGCACTACCATACAATCAGGCCGGAGAAACACTGGGGGAAGAAATGGTGGGGGGGGAGGATATGAATTAGACTTATATTAATAAAAACTGAGAACTAGAAGAAAGTTGCAGTCACCTTGTCCATCGTTTCCAAAGGGATAATATATAACTCGGATTGTATTAATGGCTATTAATAAGGAAGAAGATTTCAAAACCTCCCTCACTCATTTTTTCAAAACCTAACAACCCTCCAGCACAGGCAATCCTTTTGTATCCCTAATTTAAATCTTGCCTGCTTGGCTTCAGTCCATTTCTGTCCTTTGTTAAAATGAAAAACAACCCAGCTCCTTCCACATAAAAATCTTTCAGAAACTTAAGAAAAGAGGGGGAGGGTTAGCTATCAAGAGCACACACATTTGCTTCTTAAAGAAAACACAGTTCAACTGAGATGAGAGAAAAGAACTGACAATTGCATAGGATTTGAAGTTGAAGAGTGTTTACAACTGATAACTTTGAGTTACACTTCATCAAGACTCAGCAGATCTGGCATAAAACCTCAAATTACTCTTTTCCAATTCTATTACACTGCAGAGACTTCCTTCCCTCCCTTAGAGAAAGTTTAATACAAACCTCAGCTCTCATCTACTCTCTCTAATAACTTAAATCCCCATCTCTACTGACTCTCACTTTGGCTTTTAACCATATTTTAACCATATTTTTAACTAGGTCTCTCCTGAATTAAAAAGCCTTTAATGAGCACTACTTTCCTTTCTCGCTAATGCCCTTCACACCTAAATAGGCTACATCTCTATTTTTTTCACATTTTATTCTTCCTAATTTTGATTTCTCTTCTAAAGAGGTCACAAACTCCTCCTGATCATTTTTCCTATTCTTATGGAATTTCAAGTTTATCCTCACTATATTTGACATCTTTAAATTGTTCTCATTCATTCATTCATTTAGTATTTAGTGCATTCCTTACACTGTACTACACAGTGTGATGTAAAGGAAATAAAGAACATGGCTCTGACCTTAGCAAATGAAGACATACATAAAAGAACAATTAGAGATTGGTTCCAAGGTAGTAGGGCTAGTCAGAGAAGGCCCTGTGGCTCCAGTAAATATAGAGTTGGATCTAAAAATAAGTGGAGAATTTGGTGAAAAGCCTACTTTAGACAGCAGGAACAGTTATGATTCAAAGCAGCAGGCCATATGAGGTTAAGAGCTGCAGAAAGGCCCTCTGTCGCTTCCTTCTTTGTCCCCATCCCACACAAAAGGCATATGTCTTTTGGTCTTCAAATTTTGTTTCAGAGTTATTTATCCATGAAGCACAAACTCTCTGACTGTTACCACAGCTACCACATATTAGAGCAACTCACAAAGCCTTGTACACCAGGTCTTAATGTTGGTTACCACAAGGCAGGCTTTTAGAATCATCTCAGGTAGAGTCTTCAGTAAGGAGTGTGGGGAGTCAGGCGTCTGCAAGGTCTGAGGCACACAAAGGCAGCTACTACTTTGGGTGCTAAAGATATGCACCAGCACTCTTGCTCTGTCAGACTGTTCAAGAGTCATTCAACTTTAGCTAAGTATTTCCTTCATTCACAGCTCTAGGACAAACAAAGCCATTTAAAGCAGTCTGAAGCACAGAATTCCTATTTGAAGCAGGGATGTTTCATGGTGATGCCAAGGATTCCTTTTTTCACTGTTTTCCCTTGAGAGCTTCTCCTCTTCTCTTGCCTCAGGACTCATAGTTCGAGCATCCCTTCCTCTGTGAAGTTTTTTCTAATCCCCCTAAGCTGATTTAGTTTCCCTCCCCTGTGCTGCCATTAACACCTTTATACATACTTCTAGGACAGCATTTACCACACCATGTTGTAATTATTTGTTTACATGTCTGACAGCCACAAGCTCTTTGATGGCAAGGATATGGTGTTTTATTCATTGCTGATTCTACACATAATAGGCACACAATAAACGTTTGCAGAATGCATTAATGATGAACGACATGGTAAATTTTAAAGAATGGTAACCGTACCATCCGGTTACAATAAGCATTAATACTGAAGACTAAACTCCCATCATACATTTCTATTACCTATACCATTCTTGTTCAGAAAAAGAGACCAAAGAGACACGAAGATGGCTCTAATGGTGCTGGTCATTGCCAAGTTACCAGCCAAGAATATGAGAGCTTACAGTACTAAGAATGATCCAACACAACAAATGAGTGAATGGAGCCAAATCTAAGACAGTGTCTATGTTTCAGGCTCATTCTCCTGCCTCTGGAGACTATGAACAATGATTAATAAGAGCACTCGGAAAAGTCACTATCTCCACAGCCATGGAACCTTGAGCCCAATTTTGATTCCTGTTGAATGAAATATACAGCAAAGGTGTTCACCTTCTGACCAAATCCAAGTAAGGTTTTGCTAAGGGACAGGGATCTGAGTTAAGTCCTCCCAGAACTCCGCCATGCTGTACATTAGCATTCTAAATCATTCCTCATTGGGTTTACTCATCTCTGAAGAGATACAGGCAAGGCAACAAAATGCTGCTGTCTCAAATGTCTCTCCCTGTAGCAATCCTGCACTACACAAGGCTACTGTGTTTACAGGCTGCTTATAAGACACAAAAGCCTAATCTGATCCTGTGGCAACAAGGCCCCAGGTTCCCTCAGGAATTAAATAAATTAGTCTACTTTTGTATTCCCAAACTTGCGGGGCTCTACAAAGTTCAAGAAAGCATAAACATCTACACCCAGACATGGGAGGGGATGGAAAGGGACTTGGTCTCTGAGGAACTTCTGCAGCAGGGTGAGATATAGTGAATGAGATAAACAATGTTCAAGGGCAAACCAGAATTGCTTGGCTGGCAGATATTTGGCCCCTTGCATGTTACCATTCCTAAAAAGCCAAGAAACTCCAGTTAAATTAATTCAGGTCTCTTGAATAGATAAGTAAATTTGTTTTGACACCAGGGAAGAGCATTTACCTAGCCGATTCCTCCGACTAGGTGTTTTAGCATATTTCTTTCTGCTACCACTGTCTTACATAACCCCAGCTGTGACACTAACACTTGCGGCTACATTAGTGGCAGCTTAGCCCTTCACAGGATATGTGGTCCCACTACCCTCTTCCAAGAAGGAAAACTGAGTCACAGCATATCAACTGGCTTCCCCAAGCACAGACTTAGTTTGTAGTGAGGCCACAACTGAACCCGGGTTGCCTTCCTCATGTTCTTCCCTTTTCATAGATGAATCTCAGCATGCTCATCCCTGCTTGCTCATTGCTTTCTTGAGGGGCAGAGATGGGCACACTTGGTCCTTCAGAGCCAAAGTGAGCTTCTAGTTCTCCTCCTTCCCAAGAAAGAGTAAGGTAAAAGATGTACATGGCGCAGAGGAGGGTAGGGGAGGAAAGGGGTGCCTCCCAATACTAGGACTCACCTTGGAGCTGAGGTCCTCTCGCCGGTTTCCTGCCTTACTCCTGCGTAATTTGATGGATGGGGATCGCAGAAGGTTCTTGATCCGGCTGGTAATGGTTGACCCTTCCACAGCCATCATGATGAGGAGCCCCCCGGGACACTTCCTGGCGCAATCTTAGGACTTGTCTCAACAGCGGCACTGCTTTCCCACTCCACAGGGCCTTCCAGTATGCCCTCTCACTGACCTGAGATGGCAGAAGACACCTTACCTTCCGCCTAGCCGTGTCTGCAGCTCTTATCTTTAGGTACTGCCCTCTCCCTTCACCTGATCCCCACCTTCAAGCCCAGTGCTGTTTCTTACAACGACTGAAGGACAGACTCTTGTAAACGGGGGCTAAAAAGCCTGAGCTGCGAAGAAACGCCTGGGCCACACCTGCCAGAGGCATTCAACTGAAAGGATGGGATGGGCCCTAGAAGGGCTAGTGGCCGGTCTGATTCCCGTTAATTCCCAACTGTTCTCATGGCATCTGCAGTGTCCAAAGAAGGAGGCCGCCGAGGCCACCGAGGAGTCCCACGGGATCCTTCAGCACCTGCGCTGGCGGCCGCAGGGACACTCAGCGTGGCGGGGCTCGCTGTGGCCCTGCAACCCGTTCTGCCACGGGAGCCTCCCTCCCCCACCCACGACCCTCCCGAGCTCGCTCTCGGCCAGCCGCAGGAGCCCTAAACCTTTCACTTTCCGCTCCCTCAGAAGCCCCTGCTACTCGCCAGCGCCCCCACTCGGGGCCAGCCTCACCAGCCCCGGGCCGCGCGGGCCGCCCGGCTCGCAGCTCCCTCAGGCATCGCGCTCAGCGATTTCAGCTCCGCGGCGGCAGCGGCAGCAACAGCTATGGTGGCACGAGCGGCTCAAAACGCGAACTACCGCCTGGGCTCAGCTACGAGCTGGGTAGGAGGAGCAGAGGCTAGGGGGAGCGGTCTCTACGCGGGGGGGCGTTCCCAGAGTGGACGAGTACTGCTTATAGGGGCGGAGCCAATGAAAGGGTCTAGGAAGTAGAGGGCAAGGGACTTGAGAACCACGGATTCCGCACAATGCAGTCGCGAGTATGGTTGCTAGAGGAAGGTCGGCAGAACACGGCTTCAGAACTGAGAAAACCAAGCCTTTTATGGTATTATCAGGCCCGGTCCCCCAGATAAGTGCACTTTCCAGAGCCCCAACAAAACGGTAACCACGCCCCCAGGGTGCTACGGTTGGCATTTGATAGACCCGAGGGACCAGAGCTGAAGCTAACTCCAAGCTCAGAATTACAAGACTTGGGTACAGCCATAAGGTCTGTTCCCAAGCGCTGGGATTTAAAACGGATATAATAGATTCTGCTCGCCGCCTGTCCGGCGCGTTGACCTACGTGGAAATGACTCTCCTGAGTAACTCTTTCGATCGCCGAGAAGTATATTGAACTAGGCAACCTGATTGGCCGTGATGGAAGAAAGGGGAGGGAGCTTAGGCAGGAAGGGAGGCGGGGTGTCAGGTCAATGTGCCTATGGATCTGTTTCATGGATTCCTTAGCCTCCAATGTTCCATTGTGTTCTCATCCAGAGTTAACCAGGACTTTGTTGCTCCAGATATTTTCCATGTTCCTGTCAAAATTTACTCATGAAACCTTTTCCGTAGTACAGTTACTTTGGCGAGATCAATGCCAAACTTGCTGTCACTGGATTCCGTGGTATAGTTTTTCTAGCTCATGGGCGGGGTGTGGGGGATGGCAGAGCGTGCACAGAAATACCTTTACATATTATTTCATACGTGTTTCAGTCTAAGATTATCTTCTAGGAGCCTTTCTGCCTCATTGCTATTTAGAGAAATTACCTTACAAAAAGGTTAACCTATGCCAAAACACTTGGGCTCCAGAGAAATAGTACACTGATACATCTCTCATCTGACCCACACAGATCCTTGGAACCCCTGGGGGAGATGACCTGTTAGCAACAGGGAAGGACTCCTAAACCCATTGCTGTGAGTGGGTCTTGTACAGCCAAGTGGCAAAACAGGTATATTCTTGTGTGTATTGTAGCAGGTATTAAAAATGAGAATTGTAAAGCTAACAAGTCGACACAAAGATCAGCGAAGTCACCTCCTGGGAAGACCAACTGGTAATAGCTACAGTAAGAAATAGGGGGTTGGTTCCTTCAACTCCTTGCTAGTCTGTGATTTTACCTCCATTGGGTGTGAGGTGGGGGGGGGGGGGAGAGAAGGAACCAATATAACACTGTTAATAAAGAGTGCCACCTGGTGTCCTTACTTGTGTGCTGCATTCCCTAGCAACTGCCATCTCCAACCCACTAGAGTTGTCCCTAATTCTCTCCAGATAATTTTTGTGTCCACTAGTAGCTTTCTCACTTACATAACCACTCATGGCCAGGAAATGGGTTTACAGAATGTCATTGGTCATATCCTGTACAAAGCTACCTTGGTTTATCCTCTTAGAGAAAATGTTCCCCAAATTACTCCCATCTGAAGCTGAAATTGCAGAGACAATACAAGCTCCTGTTTTCATTGTCAAAGATGATCTAGGTGATAAGCAACTGAGAACAGTGTCATTAAGAGATTTCTTAAGTCTAGAATCTGGATACTTCCAGTATAGGATCAAAATCACGTATTTTTAATTCTTCACAATTTAGTCCAACCTTCACCATCTAGGATACATAGCATGTAGCCTTTTAAGTGCCAATATGGGAATACACTGTAAGATGAGAAAATAATAATCCCAGGTCCAATGTGGACAGGATTATTCCCTTTTATCCAAATTAAATAATTGCTACCCCACCCTCCAAAATGCAGCTGACCCTTACATACATATTTCACTGTTCGTGTGCTATTTCACTTTTTATTCTGCTTGTCTATGTCCTCAATACGTATACATGGTTGTCAGATTCTAAAATTCTAGATGTCTAGGAAAGGTGTATACCATTGTCTGTTTTCATGATGCTCATTAGATAAGATTTTTAAATTCACCCTAGACTTAACAAATAAGTGCAATTATAAGATCCTAGAAAACTAACAGGCTAGAGTAAACATTTGCTCATCAATTCAAATATTTATTGAGCACCTTTACATGCAAGGCACTGTGGGACAGCTGAGACCAGTGTTCGCAGTTGGAAACAGGATGGATCTCAAAACAATGCTTCCAATACTGCTTTCCTATTTAACAAAATCTAACAGCAGAGTTTACAATAATAGAATTTAGTAGAGTTTAGATTTGTCTCAAAATTTCCAACTCCTCCCATGGTTTAGCCTTCTCACCCTCCATACATACCTCCATCACTATCACTCAACACTTAACATATCTTTGTAGAGCAGTTCAGTCATATTTAATATACTACAATTATGCCTCAGTTCAAAAGTTGTATATATCAAATTATTTCCCTCTAACTTAATTTCAAAAATACATTTTTGGCTGTTTTTTTTTTTCTCCAAATGGCAGTAAGTCTATTTTCTCTGCATCCAGCAATTCATGTTCATGTAAAGTTTCATTAGAGATAATACAATAACATGAAGTACTGATGCCCTTACATTTTCTTAAAAATCAACAATTCTGTGCAAGAAATCTATTCTGATTCTTGGTTATAAAAGTATCCGAAAATGTTCCTACTCTGTGCCTCTGTGCATTTTTTTTTTTTTATCTCCTGGGAGTGAGGAATAAGGGTCATCATTTTTCAGACCCATCTTCAAAGTGCATTTACCTCTCAATTCACCTGATATCATTCCATTTCAATATCTCAACTAGTATAATTAGGGGGAAGAAACTACACTACTAAACCCTGCTCCAAATAATATATGGATTGTCTGCCTTACTTCCATGTTCAAACATTTTTCAACTTGTTACAGAAAGGCCTGTTAAGTATTTCACCATAATTCTGGGGGAAAAAATTACACACAGTAATTTGTATGAAGTTTATATAACTGGACTTGATCCGTTAGTGACTCTAGAGTAGTTCAATGTCTAAAAGGACTCCTTTAATAAAAAGTTTTTGTAAACTGTAATACTAGTTAACATATAGCTTGCTTTAAGAATATCTATTGTCCTTAGCCACTAAGACTATGTTTATGTCCTGTTATTCACCAGGGGAACAGGTATGTTACACCCTGAACACACTGGTACTATGAGGCTAGCCATTCTTCACTGTAGAATGACTCCTTAAGCCAAATACTTGTCATCAAGTTGTACAAAATTTCGAAGTCTCCATGTAAAACACGCTGCAAAGATTAGAACACCAAAAACCTCCTCCAAATGGCATGTCCAAAACTTTGAAAACAGTAAGGAATACCTATTATTATCTCCTTCAGCGGCACTTCTCCCAAATATGTCTCAGGGCATTAGAATTCTCTACTCCAACTCAGCACAAACCTCCCAACACCACGTCCTGCTTTAATTATTGTAACTGATTTATTTCAAGTTTATACATTCTTCCTTCCACTTGCCAAATTTCTTCTGTTCTTAGGTTTCTAAAAAAATAGTCATTTTTCAAAAGCAGAAAAAGAAAGATATATATATTTAATATATAAAAGAAAAAGCTAAATCTGACATAATTATATTCTTAAAAACATTCCATTTATTTACAGATGTATAAAAAGGCAAATTATTGGCCTACTGAGATCATGCTTCTTATAGAGTTAGGGTGAGAGCTCACTATCCTCCCAATTCCTCAACTCCTCACTCAACTACATCTTTCATAACCACACATGTAATTTTCATAGATCAGTTTCTCCTGGGGTAAGGTTAAAAGGTAGGAGTTTTTGGAGATTTTAGATTTCTATCAAGACTGCAGGATTGTTCTGAAGATTGAGCCCTCCTAAAATTAGCCCTAACAACTTTCTAGTTCCAAGAAGGTCTTGAAAACACCATTATCTTGGGGGTTTTGTAATGATATCTGCAGCCTTCCTTGAACAGCTGGGATCATCTCTCATTTCTATCTTTGTACATCTCTCATAAACAGAGTTAAATATCTTCCCATCAAGTAATGAATATTACTTGTCTATTTTCTTCTAAAAAAAAAAAGAACAGTGTTCAGAAGCAGAATGGTCCTTCTTTTCCTGAGGATTACTCGCTCACTTGCCTGCTCCTTGGCTGACCCTCAGAAGCTACAAGAGCCTTGGGAAGTCAGGAGGAAATGCAAGGACAAGACAAGCAAAGAAATAATGGGAAACTGCTATACCTGGATTAAACTACTAGCATCTCCAAGGACAATTATTAGCAGGGAAGACAGGTGCTGGACTCCTTGGCTAAGGCATTGAATGAAATCTCCTGGGTAAAGAGAAGTGGGAGGGATAATGAGAAGCTGAGGGGTGCTCATTACCTACTTCAAGCTTCTTCAGTAACCTTTAGAGGTGGGAAGGTTGAATGCTGATGAGGAGGTCTAGAAAGGCAAGTAACACAAAACCAACAAAGAATTTGTTCCCACTGCAATTTGCAGAAGAAAATTTCCCACCCTTTTCAATCTGTTTATTACCAGAGTTACTAGAAAGGGAACCAACCACGGAGGTAATAATTCACTGGCTAGGACCATTCCAAAGTTGGTTTCACAACCTAGTTTTGAAGATATGCTGAGTGGGATTTGGGATAAAGAAGGCAGGGGATGTAGAAGAAACAGCATCACCTAGGCACAGCCCAGGCACTGGAAGCTCTTGTGTTAGTGTTTCACAACACAAGCAAATCCTGTCAATGAAGACAGAACAGGGGTTACATTCCAAAATATAATTATTTAAGAAAGGCAAAATGCAGCAGCTAAATCCCAGTCTATACATTTTCAGAATAGTGATTCTTGCCCCCAGGAGTTTCCAAGAGACCCCTCAAGTGCACCATGATTATTTACAAACTAGATAGGAAACATCATTTCTATACTCAATACAAATCTCATCTCCTAGGTTGAAAACTTCAGCCTTTGAGAAATCTATGAAAACAACTATACAAAAATATAAATATCTTTATCTTTACAGGCTGTCAGTCCTTCATACCCTGACAGCTAATGAGTGAAAAAGCTCTACAGATCACTGAATCCATGGTAGCAGATAATAAAAAATATATCTTGTGATTCAAATACTGCCTTATTTCCCTGGTAAAGAATGCCTACTGTGACTTTTCTTTTCTTTACATCCTGTGCAGGTAATAGTGAATGAAACCTTCAAGCACCAGGAGGCTGGCTTGATTTGGGGAACATCCAGCCTCACAGATTTTTATTTTGGCCACTGTCTCTGGTATGGAGAGGGAATGCTTTTCATTTTAGCTGTCTCTTGAGTGATGTGATTTGTGAAAGGGGGTGGACTCCCTCTATGCCTACCTCCAAAATATGTAATCCAGGTAGAAATCCTTGGTACTATGAAATGGTCTTCTCAACACCCAAAGACAATAAGGGAGAACTAGTAATTTTAACATCTCAAAATGATTACCTTAGTAATAAAGAGTTTTTGTTTTTGTTTTAAAGCATTCCTACTTTACCAGAAGGCTTGGATTTATAATTCTGATTGAAAAGGTGAGGGAATGGAAGCTACTTGGGATATAAAAGAAGAGAAAATTTTGTTGAATGACACTAAGTCCTTCACTTTGGTATTCCATGGTACCCATCCTCTCTCCCCCTACTCTTGAAACACCAACTAAAAACTATCTCTTCTGGATCCCTCTGCACAAGTGCATCACATTCCTTGGACTTCAGATTTAAACAACTTAAACAACAGCTATCAACTAAGGTTCAGTTCATAGCAACTCCAAAGTCTCAAGCAGCTTTTTACTCTGGGAGGGAAGAACTAGGAACCACTATGGACCTACAGTCTTGTTATGAATTCCTTGGGTAAGAGGGGCACCTCGTGTTCAGTAATGGATCGCATCTTCTTAGAGAGGATGAGGAGACCCAGCACCACAAGTGAGGTAACACATTTTAACATGATCAGAATTTCATAGTAGTAACTTCTTATACCGAGGTCAGCACCCTACCCCCTTTCTCTCCATTATCCACTGCATCAAAGTCAAGGATCACAGTTCCATGACACAAACAGGTGCCTGCAGAGAAAGGAGGTTTCCCCTCACAGCCTGGCTTCTGCCTGAGGACAAATAAGTTCATTTCCCTGCAGAACTTGGTGAGGCCCCAGAGTTGCCCAGTTTGGCCACAACAGGTGCCAATGTAGGCATCATCTTGCTGTCCCGGCATTCCTGGTCATTCCCTGTTAAGTTCATTTTGTGTCCAACTGACCCAGCTTTGGCAGCTACAGGTGCCAAACAAGGCATCACCTTGAGACTCTGACCATCTGCATCACTGGAAGGATTAGCTACTTTTAAACCTAGAGGTGCCAATTTTGGCATCGGCCTCCACAAAGTATCTGTGCTGCTGTTTTCTAGGCCAGCCTTCATGTGTAGGATGGGGGGTGAAGACACACTTTCAGGCTCTGCAGGGATGCCAGAAGTACTCTTCCCTTCATCACCAGCTTTCCTGTGGGAAACAACGGAATCCTTTATCTCAGAGTCAATAACAATCTTAAGGACATCTGGCTCAGAGGCTGGTTCTGCAAGTTGTTTTTCATTCTCAGAAAAGTCATCATCTTCCAAGTGCAAGAGGAGCGGGCTGACAGAGTCACTTTCCCCTTGAACATCAGGCAATTCTTTCAAACCAGTTCCCAAGTGGCCAACCTGGAAAGCTGCTCTGTTCCCAGGAGGAAGCTTACTGATAAAAGCCTGTCGAGCATCCCCTGGGAACTCTGTATCCATAGAGCTGGGCAGTTCAGCCAGGTTAACAGAGTCATCATTTAACTGCTGATTAAGAAAGGCAATCTCATTGAGCAGAGATGTCAGTGTCTCATCAGTATCATCCTCATCTTCCATATTAGTTAGCAGTTCGCTGGGATCCAGTGCTGCTTCCTCTATAGCTGATGCTACCTTTCTCAATTCCATCTCTATGCTTGAGTCTTTGAGATCTTTCATCTTTAATTTATGAAATGGAGACTCCTTTGTCTTCAGTCTCTCCCGTCTTGATTCACTCTCTTTCCATTTATGCTGAATTCCTCTCATATCACTGGAAATCTTTTTGGGTAAGAACTCCTGTGCTTCTTGCATACTGGAAACATCAACTATTTGTGGAAAACCAGAATCTTTATTTGACAGATAAACCTGTGTTGTACCCAGCGCCATTCTGACATCTCTGTGGTTGCCTCTGGAAGAGATTCTACCCAAATCTTCACAGGAGTTATCTTCATTCCTGACAGTGTTTTTCAGGTGGTCAGGCGGCTTGCCATCAGGAACTTCATGAGGGTATTTGCTGCCACCCATATCTACCAAACCTCCCTCCGTGGCCAATGATGTCACATTAACAATTCTTGGCATCATAAATAAGTCGTCGTTTTCTGGGGGGAAAAAAAAAACTCATTTATATCTACAGTGGTAAGTACTCTCATTCATACCCAATGACCATCTCATGGGAGTTGTAGTTAAAATTTCACCAGTCTACTTTTATCAAGAAGATGAAAGGAAATACCAGTTTTTCAAATTACGGACTTAGCCTAACAAGAAAATAGGTAAAAATCTAACCAAAAGACACTTTGATATTCCATCATTAATAAAAGTTCTATTTAATTATTTTATAGAAATGCTCCCCAAGTTTATTTTTTTATCCTGAGGCAGGCATGCACCTTGATTCTGTTCGTCCAATTAACTGCTACTCTGAGGGAAAGATGAAGCCCTAGAGGCAGCACTGTAAGAAAGGATGACTCCTCCAGACTGGGTTTAGCAGTATTAGTACTGGTAAGGATACTCTTTTACCTTAATAGAAATTCAGGTTCCTAAAACCTAAAATTTCGTCAAAGTGAACTTTCCTTTTCACCTCAACTCCTTATCCCCAAAAGGGAGGGTGCTGAAACTGTATCAGGCTGGTAATGTAGGAGTGTACCATCTCTGAGTACAACACAAAATTGATAAATATTTATTAACACCAAAAACTAAAACAATGACTCCTCAACCTCCTTTTACTTTCACATCTTTTCAATTCTTTTCCTACTCAGAAATTAGAAGAGATCGCAAAATAGTTCCCATTCCCAGGTAAAAAAGACCATTCAATACCACAGATAGGGCAAAACATGTTCTAAAAAGACAATCTTCTCTTACAAAGGCAAACTCGAATACAATAGCTCTTTATCATCACAGAACACATTCAAAGGCTTTCTCTGTCACTTTGAGATACCAGGGATAACTCTTTTTCACTACCCATGAAAGACAACACTTATGACATACCTGACTGAGCCACAGCACTGCTGGCAACTTGAGGTTTCAGATCTGCTTCTAGGAGAGCAGGAGAAACAGTAACCACTGGTCCTGAGAATAAGGGACCTTTTAAAGTGAGCAACTGCCCTTGTGGAGTCATCACAATGTTGGCAGAGGTGTGTGGAGTGTTAGAGGGTGAGGTATTTTCTGTAAGGAAGAGCAGAAATTAGTTAAGGATAAAAGATCTTCAATTAATGCTAGTGAATACCCTAAGAGTATAGGAGACATCTCTAAAAACCACACCTTGTCTTAAAAAGCAAGAAATAAAATTCAAATTTAGTTAGAGAACCTCAACTTGCAATTTACTTTTTGAACCATTTTTCAGTACCTGTCCAGTGATTCTCTTAAGGGACAGAATTTCTTATTGTTGAGGAACAGAGCCATGGAACCACTTTTTCAATGGAATGCTTCTGATGGTCTTGATGGTGAATCAGGATGAAGGCACACACAATTTTATCCCTAGGTTTGCTTTCCTATATACCGCTAAAAAATTACTTCAAGTTTTTAGACCTTAGTTTTTCCACCTGTAAAATGAGGTGACTGGACTAAATGATCATTAAAATTCTTTCTTAGCAATAACATCATTTAAATGTGCAATGTTAAAACTAACTCATATTTTAGTATATATCACTACTTTCTTAGTTGATATAATAAACCAGATTTCCTTGGTTCATACGCTGTGCTATCCAAAGAGTAAAAAAGGATATACCATTCTCAAAGGATATAAACAAGTAATATAAAATCAATATAGCCTCACTTCCAAAATCAAGATAGGAGAGAATAAAAAAATCAAAACCAATTTACTTTGTTCCTTAATAGCAATTCATTGACAGACTGCAATCTGATGAAAAGTAGAGCCTGATTAACAAAAATAAACTTTAAAAAAACTTTCCAATTTATTTGTCTCATCTAGATCCAAACTTCCTCAACTCATGAGCAGAACTGCAGGGAAATCAAAGAGTTCATTTATAAAGTCTGAAAAGATGGCAGCTTAAAAAAAATACTGAAACATTAGAAGAAAAATACTTGTCTGAAGACTGCTATCGGAAGTAGCTCTTCTATGTTACCATGACTGATAACTTACTAGGATTTGCTTGAGTGTGTAAAGCTAGAAACTGAAATCTAATGTAGTTAATATTCTACTTTTAATACAACCCATCTTTCATTTAATTAAAACTAAAATTATGGCCAAGAGAAGACATTCAGTTCTCTAAACTAAACTAAACTAATGTTCATCTACATTAAAGAAAGCAAAGAATGTCTCTCCTACCTGTGGCCTGGTCTTTTTTTCTGGAAAGAATCAAAGGTTTCCCCTTCCTGTTATTTATAAACATGTGTCCGAGATCTACAGATGATGCAGAAGATCCTTCCTGCTGTTTGCTAGTTCTGGGAGACACATCAAACTCATCTGATCCCATCTTCTTTTTTCTTTTTTGTGCCTCTAATGCTTGTTGTTTTGCATAAATATACTCTAGCTTCTTCAGGACCACTTCTTCTGTCTTACCTATAGGTTGATAGGGAATAAACTGTTACTCTCTGTAAGACCCCACGTAATAATGAGAAATAGAGTCAACTGAAATCCAGTTGATTTAACTATATTCCCCTAAACTATGGAAGGCAAGAGTAATTATAATCCAGAAGAAATGTCCCACCCAGTCAAACGATAATTCTGATGTTAACTCTGGGAACCAAGCCTGAAACTAAGTAGTATCTGAAAGATCTACTAAGGATTTTCCTCACTAAAGCTATATTTATACTCTGTATCAGAGATCATTCACTTATCTCACCTGAAAGAGATGATACTTTCCGTATCAAAATATTCCGTTTGCGAGTCAGAAGATTTTTCTGTCCTATCAACTTGTCTGCCTGATCTGTTAGTCCTTGAATTTCGCTGAATGCCTACGACAAGAAATAGTAATATCACGTCCATCAGTTTGCTTTTTCCGAAAAACAGGTGGGGGCTACACAATTTCTTAAATAAAAAAATTTTTATCTAATATTTTAGAGAACTTTATAATGCCATTTAAAACAATTGTTAATGTTTTACAAACTTATGATTACCGGGGAGAAACAGAAGGAGGGATAAACTGCGAGACTGGGATTGACATAAACATACTACTATATATAAAATAGATAACTAATAAGGACATACTATATATAGCACAGGGAACTCTACTCAATACTCTGTAATGGCCTCTATGGGAAAAGAATCTAAAAAAGAGTGGATATATGTATCTGTGTAACAGATCCACTTTGCTGTACACCTGAAACTAACACAACATTGTAAATCAACTAAACTCCAATAAAAATTTTAAAAATAATAAAGTATAGAAGTAAATTAAAAAAAACCCAAAAAACAATTTTTAATGTTTCAGAATTTATTTTTTGTTAAACTTTAGGCGATTTTTCTGTCTTATACTTCTAGGGAAAGTGATTATTTACAAAGAGCACCACTGAGTGGTTAACAGGTATTTCTACTACTGCAAGGAGAAACAAAACATTTTACTCTGCTTAGATCTTAATAATCAACTTTAAAATCAACTCCTAGGGGCTTCCCTGGTGGCGCAGTGGTTGACAGTCTGCCTGCCGATGCAGGGGACACGGGTTTGTGCCCCAGTCCAGGAAGATCCCACATGCCACAGAGCGGCTGGGCCTGTGAGCCATGGCCGCTGAGCCTGCACGTCCGGAGCCTTTGCTCCACAACGGGAGAGGCCATAACAGTGAGAGGCCCGCGCGTACGGCAAAAAAAAAAAAAAAAAAAAATCAACTCCTAATCTAAGCAAAATCTGGTTGAAATAACCTTGTTCTAGAGGGATATGACTGCTTGCCTTTTACTCTTCCAACTTCTACTTATAAGCAATTTAAACAAAATTACTTCAGATATTCTACATGCAAAATTAAAACTTCTGCTAGCTTGAATACTAGAGTTTCCTTTAAAGTGACTATCAACTGTTAAGAAGTATGTCAAAATAGCAGTCGTGTTGTGCCTTTCACCGTGATAAACTTTTCTAAGTACTACGGAAAACACCAGTGTAAAGAAGTCATAGTAAACAGAGTTTACCAGAGTTTCTAACTTTTTTTGAAGGAAGGATAATGACTCTGCTGGTTAAGAATCTGACTTTCAATGAAAAGCTACTCTGACTCAACATAAGGACTTTTCTTCCTAAGGGATTTATTGGGCATTCATTAGTCCACCTTCAAATGTTAAACACAAGCTCTATTTCAATCTTCTTCATTCTCTTTCTCATAAATATCTCTAGAAGATTCTTTCAGTCAAGCTCTTACTTGTCTGTCATTTACACATAACACTTACCCTAGTAAGAATGAGACTTTTGGAAACCTTGGAAGAATGAAGTAACCCCAACGTGATCTTCAATTTCTCAAAGAGATCCCTCATTTCACCACGGCGGCGCCGCTCATTGGCAGTGTGTGTCCGGCGATAATAAGCAAAAGCCTCTGCTTCTTTCTGTAGTTTTTCACTCCAGTAATCAGGTTTTAGTTTTAGAGGAACTGGTGTAGCCTGTCCAAACAAAAGATCGCCACCTAAGTATCTTTCACATGTACCTGCCCTCTTCCTGCACCCCAAATGGCACTGCTCTATATCAGACACCCACCATCTTCTGCCTGGAGTATCATAACAGCCTCTCAATTGGTCAACTTACTACCAGTCTATCCTTATCAACAGTGTAAATCAACAGTGTAAATTCTAATACATGCGAATGTGATATCACTTCTCAGCTCAAATTACAGTAGTTCTCAAATGAGGGAGAATTTGAGAGAGGGGATCTATAAAAAAGCTCATCTGTATAATTTATTATTAAAACTTGTTTTCATGACACAAATTATATGGAAAACTTTAACAAAATCTCGATTAGTGAAAAACGAGTTGAAAATTTTTTTTCGTAAATACTGTAAGACCCTTTAAAATTTATGGGAAAGGGTCAACTGCCTCTCTTCCTAAATCACTGTTCTCTCCAACCATTCCAAAGTGCTAGAAGTTTCCTAAACACACGACAATCCCACATCTCCATGCCATTACACAGGCTGTTGCCTGCACCTAACCCCTCCCACCCCCCCTTCATAACTTAACATTTAAAACTCAGACTTTGCATTTTTTAGGAATGTCTTTCTTGACCTCAGGATGCCTTAGGCTTCCTTTCTCTCTTATTTATTCTACTTCCATTTTTAAAGTTATTTACTATAAAGAAGTAAAAGATGCATACAGGATTTAAAATATAAACATGTAAAGATCTTATAATGAAAAGCAACTGTATCTTGCACCTACAACTGGATCCTCAGAAACAACCACTTTTTGATTATTTTAGTGGCCTTTTCTGGTTCTTAAGTCTATATATATCCTAAGTTAAAAATAGTAACATACGCTTATTCTTTTCATTTTTCAATACAACCTATTTACTTCCTGCTATGCAGAAAAGGATTTAGCTCACCACTCTCTTGCATCTCACCATCCATCTTCCTAATACAGATATATCATTAATTTTAGTTCTCTATTGATCCCTTTGCAACTTGAAGATAATTCTATCTCCGTTTCTCATTTCATCAATAGTGTCTCTTTGTAAAATGAGGATATCAGTACTCATATCCTTCCCTACATTCCTTCTTCCCTCTTTTACCTCCCAACTTGTCATTTGTACTTACTCATTTTTCAAGACTGAAAATTAAGTCTTACCTACTTTATTCATGGATTATAAAAGTTTTAAAAAATCATCAACAGTGACCAACCTATTATGACAATATGAATATTAATCATACCAAGTGAGTAATAATTACATTTCCTGTCTTTTACAGTTTCTTGGTTTTGTGTATGTGTGTCCCCCCCAACCTTGATGTTTCTAACTGCCTTTATTTTCTTGACACTGTTTACCTTTATCATAGTAACAGTGGTACCATATCATGGGGTATGAAAGTACCCCCAAACTCTTCTACAAAATCAGTGTCTTTCTAAAGTTAAAAACATGTACATTAGTACAGTGTGGGAAAATCAAAGATACAGCCAGATAGAAATAAAATTAATACTAAGTTTAAATACACCAATACACTAAAAATAATTTGCATGTAACAATAATGGTACAAAACAATGGACTGTGTAAATAGCTATTGTGAAAATTCTTACATCTCAAAAATGTTTTAGGATGTCCAATGAAAAAATAAAAATTGTGATATATTCAAAATAATTATGGCCCTGCAAACATGTATCATATGCTCCCCCAAATCAAACCAAACTCAAACTAATCACCCAGTAGTTTTTCAAAGGACCTGAATACCACCCTCCATCTCAACCCAATCTCATCATTTTTATCTCTTAAATTAAGAAGACAGAATAACAAGTGGAAAATGGTTAAACAATTGCACTCTCTTCCATTCTTAGTGTTAGTTAGGATAAAGAGAAAACCTTCCTTAATTATGGTACTATGATATCCTACACTGAGTACATTAAGAAAATCAAATAAGGTTTATAATTTCATGGCTCCCTGAACTGCTAGCCATTACTTCAGATAATAACTAATTTTTTAGATCACCAGAAAAATCAGGAGCCTAAATAAGAAAGAATGCTAGCCTGTTTCACATCATATCATTACATTATAGGATTAGTTTTCAAATAAGCACATCAGTTTTCATAAACTCCATACCCATTTTAATTCCTCTAAATTATTCTATCAACTGGGGGTGGGGGGCAGTAGACAACTGAGAAGGGAAAAAAAAAGCATTAATAGTATAATTTCATTAAGGGGAAAAAAGCTGATTATATTAACTCACTGGTAAAAATGGCCCTGAAAAAAGTCATAGCTAATACAGCTAATGTTGTTTTAACCCTAAGGACAAATGTTATCAATTTTATTAAATGAGTAATTATCATTAAACATACTGTAAATACCTTTCGACTCTTTTCAGCAGCTTTCTCATCTGTAGTGATATGCGTACGGCACCTAGATGAAGACAATATTTTCCAATTCTTATTGAAATTCAGTAATCTAATACCTATTTCATAGCTATATTAAACCAAACCATCCCAAATTGTCTAAATTGTAAGCAGCTTCTTTTCCCCATGGTCCGATATGTGGCAATATGATTTATTCAACAATATGCTTTTTTCTCAAATAAAAGTGTCCAAATAGACCCTAAAACTGCAAATTACTTTTTTTCAATTGTGAAATATTTCAAACATATAAAACTGTACAAACAAAATACATAATCAACATCCAGGTATCTGTCACTAAGCTTGAGAAATAAAACATCACCAAAATATAGGCACATTCATCACCTTCCTTCCTTCTCTTAAGTAAATGCTCGCGAACTGAGTTTACCATGCACATCTTTACAGTTTCTCCTAGGAATGTACTGATTCATCCCTAAACAGAAGATATTATGTAGCATTTTAAACTTACATGTAGTGTATCTTTCTTCAACTGATTTGTCTCATTCAGCACTGCATGTGAGATATGTTGATATATCTAGTTCAATCATTTTAACTGCTATATAGTATTCCAAACTGTTGAATTTTCCAAAATTTGTTTTAGAATGTTAGTAGTTATTTAGGTTGTATCCAAATTTCACAATGGCAAATTTTCACAATGGCTGCAATGGACAATCCCAGACATGACCCCTTGTACATGTGTGTGAGCCTTTCTATGATGTATACCTAGGAGTGGAACTGCTGGATGGAAGAAATGCATGCACATCTTCAACTGTGGTCATGTCATACTGCTCTCCAAAGTGGTTTTAACTTACACTCCCACCTGCAGAATGTTCCCATTGCTCCACATCTAGACAACAGTACTATCAGAAATCTCGATTTATACCAATCTTATGGGTATAAATTGGTAAAGTCACTGTGGTTTAATTTGCATTTCCCACTTCGCCTTCCAATGCCAGGGGTGGAGGTTCGATCCCTGGTCGGGGAGATAAGATCCCACATGCCTCGGGGCCAAAAAACCAAAACATAAAACAGAAGCAATGTTGTAACAAACTCAATGAAGACTTTAAAAATGGTCCACATCAAAAAAAAAAAAAATCTTAAAAAACTTTTTTTTGCATTTCTCTAATTACTTGTGAGGTAGAACAAATTTGCATGTTTACTGGCAGTCTTTTGTGAATTGCCCATGATATCCATTACTTACTTTTCTACTGGATCTTTTTCTTAATGACTTGTAAGAATTATTTTATATGCTTGATACTAATCTTCTGTCAAACACATATTGCAAATATTTTCCTTACAGTGTGAAACTGCCTTTTCACTGACAGAAATTTTTAAAATTTTAACAATCTGCTCCTTTACAGTTATGTGTTGGTTATTCTTGGCCCTTTATTATTCCAGTCCATTAAGATGGTATCTCTCTGTTTACTTAATTCTTCTTTTTTTTTAAAAATAAATTTTATTTCTTTATTGGTTGATTGATTGATTGATTGACTGCTGCGTTGGGTCCCCGTTGCTGTGCGCAGGCTTTCTCTAGTTGCGGTGAGTAGGGGCTACTCTTCGTTGCGGTGGCTTCTCTTATTGTGGAGCACGGGCTCTAGGTGCACGGGCTTCAGTAGTTGCGGCGCAGGGGCTTAGCTGCCCCGCAGCATGTGGGATCTTCCCGGAAGAGGGACTGAACCTGTGTCCCCTGCATTGGCAGGTGGATTCTTAACCACTGCGCCACCAGGGAAGTCCCTACTGAATTCTTCTTCAATGTCTTTCAATAACATTTTATAAAAGTCTTGCACAACTTGTGTTAATAATCCCAAACAGATTTTTCGTATTTTTAATTACCTTTTTTTGCTTGTTGCTATTGTTTAGGAACTCGATTTTAGTATACTGAACTTACATCCTGCAATACTGCTGAACTTAAGTCTAATTAAGTTTTTAAGAGATTTAAATTCTTTCAGTCTTAACCAGTAGGCAACTGAAGTACCTTCCAAATAGCCCTGGAGTGAAGAAAAATACTACCTACAGCCCTCCTTAGACTTTCTCACTAGGAATGAAGAATTACTCTTTCTTAACTCATTGCTGCTTCAGGTAGCTGATGACATAACAGGTTGAAAAGCTCAATGTCTGGCACAAAATAACAACTCTTACCTTCTTTCCCTTCTTTCTCTCACACTCCAGTTCCTAATCAATACAAGGCTTACTCAGAACATTTTTTTCTAAGGCATCATGCTCTCTGTATTTTCATCTCATCAGCTGAACAGCTATGAAAATTTTTCTAACTGTAATGACCTATTCAACTAGCAAAGTAACCAAATTTAGAATTTAATGCCATATTCTTAAAAGAACTAACCTTTGTTGAATAGTCCACTTGCATCAGTTATGTTAGTTATCTCATACATTATCTCATTTAATACTTGAAATGGGGGCATTTTCTTCATTTCATAGGTAAAGAATCTAAGATTCAGAGAGATTACAGACTTGCCCAAGATTAAACAGCCACAAACTAGCAAAAGCAGTATTTTAATACCAATGTATCAGGCTCCAAAAGCATATGTTATTCACACTTATATACTGCCTCCTAGCAATAAGGCAAGTTAATTACCTCTGGATTACAGCTCCTCTCCTCATCTACTACTAAGAAAAAAGCTAGAGAAATAAAGGAACCATGTCAGTTACCCAGAACTCCTGAATAGAACATTTAGTTTTGCTTATGGTCATAAAATTACAACAACAAAAAACAACAATCCAAAGAGAAGTAAGACTTACAGCTGTTTGAAAGTCTGTGTATGGGCAGCTGCGGTCTTCAAGTGGACAACATTAACTTCCTCCGGGAGCTCTTCTACAGTCTCAATGTCCACCTGCTCTTCATCATCCTCAATGTATTCTACACAGTTATTCTGAAATACAGCATTTCAACAGTAAATAAAGTATTGGGAAGCAAGCACACCTAAACTTTTCAACTGAATGCTCCCCTTATAAAGCCAACCAGTGCCAAACACTGATCTTAAACCATGAGTACTGATAATCCTAAACTTGTTAATCATAAAATGGAATTAAGTCATAAAGACAACATATGGTTAGAGCTAACTACCAAGAACTACATTATAAATCACAGATATATATTAAAAACACATCATTAGACTGAAGAGACAGAGTCCCCAAAGGGCTGTATGGATGCTTCAGTGTTATTTCTAGTGGACAAAATTCAGGTACAGATATATTAAAGCTGCATAAATCTTAATATTAAATAGCAGTAAAATAGAATTTGGTGAGGAAGAAGGTAGAAAGAAGAAAAATTCAGATTCTAGTTTGAGTGCTTCATGGTTAATCCCATATTAAACACCCACAGAAACATATTCAAGGCAGATATGGAAACAGATTATAGCCCAGACAGTCTTCTAAGTCTCTCAATCCTACAGAATGAGAGCTTTTGAAGAATTTCAGATACCAAAGAAGCCCAGGCTTGCTGTACTTATTATACCAAAATATGAGTCAATCAGTAAGCATTTATTGAGCACCCACCACAGAAACTCACTGTATATTTATAACAGTAGACTATATGGATTATGGGATATGCAGATACTTTTAAGTCCACCTTTAAAAGTAGTGTTTTACTATGCCAGAAACCAAACAGAGAATACATTATCTGTAATTGTACTGTACCAGAGAGGCACAACTCAAAATGAAGCATCCCCATCACCTTATTAATTCTATGTTTAAACTTGCTGGAAAAACTACTTACCCCCAAATTACAGGCTCCCTAAGGCTAAAGGACATAAATGATGCAAGTCATCGTTCATGATCCCCAATTTAAACATCATCTAAATAATGTGTATTAAATATAAACAATGGATATTAAAATTAACGTTAGGAAGCTAAATCAACAGAACCCCAAGGGTTTGAATAGTAATGTAGGTAGATGCTTTACCATATTTAAACTGAAGAATGTGTACTGCGTGGCTTTAATTGCAGGCTTTATAAATAATATCCAATAAACTTCATCAGAGAAGACTTAAAAAGGCTACTCACAACTTTCCTTACACTATTCCAATATAATGCTAATCACAGGTATAAAGTTATCATAGGTGTCAGACATAAACATAAATACAATGTAGAATTTAGATGTGAATGTCCTTAGTTTTAAAAGGCCAGTGTACCTGTCAGATTCCCTATTAGGAAATTCAAGCAATGCCACGCTGTATGACTAAGAAACACTAAAGGTTCCATTAAGTCAGTTCTACTGATAGCAATAGTTTTCACTGATTTTAAAGCTGGACTGTTTTTGACCTGTGGTTGCCAAGGGGCAGGAGGTGTGGGGAGAGGGATGGATTGGGAGTTTGGGATTAGCAGATGCAAACTATATACAGAATGGATAAACAACAAGGTCTTACTGTATAGCACAGGGAACTATATTCAATACCCTGTAATAAACCATAATGGAAAAATTTTTTAAATTAAAATTAAAATAAAGTTGGACTGTTTTTGGTCTGATGCTTACCTAGGCTGACTTACAACGAAAGACCCTGCAAAAAGTGCAAGAAGATCTGCAATCTAACTCCTAAACTACCTATAGACATAAGTCCTCAAAAAAGATTAGGTTATAGACAGAATGTGAGGCAAATGCGTGTAGAATCATCCAACTGTAGAGCTAGAGCCTCATTTTATAAATGAGACAGGTGAGGTACAGAGATAACCAACATAGGAACGTTAGAATATTTAAACATTTTCGAGGTTTAAAATATGAATCTTTTTGCTATATTTTATCTCCGTAAGGCAGTTAGTTAGGCATTAACAGAGAAGGACCAGGTAACACAGGGAATGAATGAATCTCAAGGAAGTGAGATTCTAAAACTGCCAGGCATGACAATCATTGTATTATCTGCTCCTGAAGAGAGGGACACAATTTAGATCTCAAGGCACCCCACAGGCAGCTGGCTATCACCTCCTTATGTTTTACATCAGACCCCAGGTCAGGGGTCGGCAAACCACAGCCTGCCATCTGTTTTTGTAAATAAAGTTTTATTGGAACACAGCCACACTCATTCAGTTACTATTGCTTATGGCTGCTTTCACTCTACAACAGCAGTTGAGTAGTTGCAAGAGCAAGTCATCTAGCCTGCAAAGTCTAAAATATTTACAATCTGGCCCTTTACAAAAAAAGTTTGCCCAACTCCTGCCCTATATCATATCTGACTCTCAAGTTACTTAGTTCAGCAAATACAACCCTAAATAAAAGTCTAAAAAATGGCTTCAGAAAAATATAAATTAGAAAGGTCAAATTACAAAGGAAGATGACCAAAGTTCAGAATACAAATTCTAGACACTAATTTTAGGAGATGATTAAAAACAACTTTAGGCAGGGTTGTATTAAAATATTAAATAGTATTTTTCGTTTCTCTCCAAAAAGAAAAACATCTCTATAAATGCAGGTAGATAAATTATCTTCCAGTTCTAAGGCTGCCTATTCCCTGTTTCTTATATATATCTACCAGATAAGCTACGATCACTTCACATACAAAATGTCAAAGAAACTGAGACTGAATGGGAGTAGTGGTTTCAGACTTTTTCTTTAAAAAAAAACCTAATTTGATAGGGACTCTCAAGCATCTATCCCCCTAAGGCTTAACTCAGCCTTCCTATAATATCAGACAAGTCTCAAAGCTCAATATAAGCTCAATAAATGTTACCTGACTGACACAGCCCAAAAACTACAAAGTCATTTAATCATGATCTAAACCTAGGCATCCAAATCAATGTATCAGGTCTTAGTGATCTTCTGGAAAAACTACTGTCTCTAATGAATCATTTAAATTCTTGAGGTTTCAGTCACAACAAAAATGGGCTCACCACCTTTTCTACATCATCAACCTCCTCACTCTGGTAGTCAGAAACAACATCCACAATCTCATCAATAGAATCATCGGTTTTCTCATTCTCATCTTCCTCATCATCCTCTTCCAAATCCAAAACAGTGAAGTCAGCACTGCTTCTCCCACCCTTCTTCTCTTGCTTTGGTTTTATCTGTTCTCCTGATAGCAGTAAGTGACCTTGAAAATGTCCTTCCCCTCTGCTCCCTTTGGTAGCTCTCCTAGGAAATATGGAGAAGGCTGCAGGACTAGAAATCCTACTCCAAGAATCACATTCAGTTTTTAAAATTCTGGCATTCTCAGTAGTTCCACTTTTTCCAAGTAAATCAGAGATGCCGTGTTCTTGTTGAAACACATCTGAATTTTCCTGACAAGTTTCTGTTTCTTTAATTAACTGCTCATCTGTCTCTTTCTTGCATTCTTGTGAAGTTCTAACACATTTCTGGGTCAAAGGGCCCTTTAGGTGTTTTCTCCACCTCTCCCTAATGCTGTCCTTCTCCAGAGAATCTCCACATCCCTTCTCCTTGGCCTCTGGCTTTGGATTAGATTGCTGCTCCACAACTCTGCTCCCTGAAAATTCAAGTTTACTTTCTTCTTTAGAGATAATTGGAAATTCATTTGATTTTTCCCCTGGATTGTCTAAGCCTTTCTGCTGTTCCACTTTCACATCAAGTTTTTTAAGCTGCACATTACTCACACTTTGGACTGTCATATTACTGGCTCTTCCAGAAATGGTCTTAACTTCCAGAACAGTCAGTTTTTCTTTGGAACTGTTATGATTCCTAATCCCATACTCTTCATCAACATTTTTATAGTCTTCACCTGTGTGTGAGCCAGTGCTATAGGCATGCTGAGAAGGTTTAACAGTTGCAGGACGTTCTTCTGTAAGGGATTCTTCATCTAAATGATCACCCCCATCTTCCAAGGAATCATTCAGAGTTTCTTCTGAGACAGTAGCTCCTGAGTTTTGCTTTATTATATTAGCCTCAGGGTCTATAGCTTCTCCTCCTGACTGCAGGGCCTTCTTAGTTTCCTGTTCTCTTTTTAAAAAGCTTGTTTCATCTTTTTGGTCTGCATTCTGAGATTCTCTTTTCATCTGAAGTGAAGCAACATGCTGAAGAATGGAGCTGGGAACAGGCTTTTGTCCTGGGAGCTGCAACAAGGCAAAACTACCAGACTGGAGAGGAATAAGACTGGCTGTACCAACAGGCTGCCCTCCTGAACTATAGGTTATTTTGGTTTCAGAGCCTGTTTTGCTTGCAAAGCTTTGTGGTTCAGGAGGGGAAATCCTCAGAGTCAATGTACCAGACTGAGACACAAAACTAGGTCCAGAAGAAAGCAATGATGGTGCCTGAGTGATAACATTCATTGCTGGAGAAGACCCAACAGTCTGAATTACAGGATTCATAACAGAGAAAGAGGAGGATGAAGCAGAAGATGGTGGAGTCTCTGAAGGTTTGGAAGGAGTGGGTAACCGGATTCCCATCACAGACCCTGGTAAGAAAAAGAACATTTTAAATCACCACTGCCCAAAGCAAGACTTCCAAAGTATGCATTTCTTTTCTAACAGGTGATTCCAAGACACTAAGAAGACCAATCCTGGTGTATTAACATACCATATGACCAAATGATTCAAGAAAAGAGAAACTTATCAGAAATATCTCTAATTTTATACCTGGGTTCCGAAACATGACAGGCTGTAAGTTGGGCTGGGTATTAGAGCCTCGAAGCTGATGCAAAGGGAGGAGCTGGACAATCTGCCCATTAGGGTGCCTGAACAGGTTCATTCCACTTGGGCTCCTAACAGGCTGCAAGACCATCCGATGTCCCTGAAGTTGTGTGTTTGGGACAGGTCTAAGAGTAGGAGAACCCTGCTGCACTGGAATCAACAACAATCGAGGTCCAGCACGTTTCACTGTGTTAGGAGAGACCTGTGGAGTAGCCACTGGAATCTGAGGAGCATTTTCTGAAAAACAGGAAATGGGAAACATAGTATCAGAATTTCCCTTTAATACTTGGGAAAAAATAATTATGACATAGGATCTAACCATGCTACATATAACTTCTACTTTAAACTACAGAGTTGCTAAAATCCTGTCCGTCCATGATACACTACTTACTAGTCTTATGGCTGAGACAATTTACTTTAAACCTAAGTATTAGCCAGACATTGCAGGGCCTTACATTTAGATTGGTAAAAAAGAAAGTATCAATTGTCAAGAGGTGCATTTAAAGAGATAACACTTCTGCCTAATGAAAAACATGGCCTCTTAACCTGGTTCTCATTAAAGTTCAAGATAAAATTCTCTTGTTCAACTTAAAAATTCAGGCTGTTAACACTTAATAGACTTATGACTTAGTTTCACAGGTCTTTCAAGGACTAAAAATCACAAAGTACTAAAAACTTCTTGGCTTGTAAAATTCACTGATAAATAAGCAAAGCATAAAGATTTGTGGAAATTATTTTTCAGAAGGAAAAAAAATACATACCCCCAAAAAATGGAATGAAATTAAGAGACATCAAAGAAGCAGGGAAATAAAGCCTGGTTAGGAAGAGGCAAAAGATAGTTTTAAAACAAACAGAAAAAGCAGAAATTTAATGCAGAAGATGTGAATTAAAAGAAATTTCAAAATATTAATAGTACCTAAAGATTCACTTTAATGTCTGGAAGAAAATACTAAGGACATGAAAAAAAATAATATGAGTAATCTACAGCTAGGTTTTGGGTCACAGGAATAAAGAGGAAGGAATAACGTAATAGTAAGCATAAATGAAAGTGGTCTAACATTACCATTCAAATTACTGAACTTCTTTAACATTATTATTTCCAATTACCCCTTTTTTTTAAACATTATTAAATAAAATTTTTCATCAGTTTGTCACTAAATATAAAAATCAACAAGCCAAACAAAACAAAGATTTTAATATGTGATATTCTATCAGATAGGTACTCTGCCCAAAAAACATATCAAATTTCTAAAACAAAGTGAAGCTCCTAAGATTTACATGATAAATTATATATAGAAGATCCATGACTACTTTTGAAAATGAAATAAAACACAAAGACCAAACTGTTTATGAAAAATAGTGTGCAACTTAAAACAAATTCATCTATCTTATGTGAATTAAGAAACATGTTAAAGCATTCTTAATTTCCTGAACATTTCTATTCACATTAAATTTTAGAGAGTGATTCAAAACCAAATAACTCCAAAAGCGGCCTTTAATACACACACTAAATATGTGATTACTTATTAATATGCGTGAGAGGGGAAGACGGGAAAGACAAAAAGAAGGAAAGTCAAATGAAAAAGTCAGAGTTGTCTAAATACCAAAGTTGAGATCTACTTTATGAACCTATAACAAAATTATACACTTCCTTAGAAGTTGGCAGTGATTTGAGTCAGCTCCATTTATAAAAGAGCAGGTAAGAAAATCTGTTAACATTAGTATTTCCTCAAGTAGTATTACAGAAGACACTTTTAGGTGGTAGGTGGATATAGAATAACACCATATCACATTGTCAGCATTTTAATCTTTTGATTAAAATACAGAAGAAATTACCAGTCTTTGATATTATGTCTTTAATATTATGCCAACGTTTTCTAACTTTCTTCATTAAGAGAAATAGCAAGCCACATGTTAAGAACTTACAGTAGCTGGCTAGTATTTGATACTTTTTATTATTGTTTCAGTGTATTTATTTATGAGGCTACCCTCTATTTTGGCAAGTAATGTTGGTTTCCAATAACAGTAATACTGCTCCTTTTAAAAGTACATTTAAGTGAACAAATGACTGGATTTAAATAAAAATATTATGTCAATTGTATGATAGTACCAATGGGAATCAGAGCAAAATACCTGAATGTATGTTCCAAGTGACTGAAATCTGAGAGACAATGAACTACAAAAGGTAAACTGTTTTACAGTTTCATGACAATTAAAAATATAAAGAAAGGTTAGAATCCATGATTTAGAAGACATGACCAGTTAAAATATGACAAGATATGAACCTTGAGATACACAGGAAATCAAAACAGCTTCATCAACAACTATCTTACTTTTGAAATTATATATTAGCCATTTTTGGTATGTTTATTTACAGGAAGTAGCAAAAGACAACAAATTTGATACTGTCATCCATTTTTCCTTTCAACAGCACTTCAATTTATAAATCACTTCTTTCCTAAAATATCAAGAGGGATTTGGACCATGCCCCTAAAGACAAAAATATTTAGTAGGAAAACTATCAGTTACCAAGACAGAACTGCTGTTGGCTATTTTATTCCCCCTTAAATCCTGCAAAGTCTTTCATACTCTTTTCCACAGTAATTCCTCTTAGAGTCTACTACGAGAACAACTTGCTTTAGCTGGTTGAATTAAGATAGAAAAATTACCAAGGTGTTGAACTATTCCTATTTCAAATTCACTTAAACTAAGCCAACAAGAGAAAAAATTTCATTTTAACTATAAACTTAACATATAAAATATCAGAGTCCAGAACAAAGAAATATGCCTCCTTACTTCTATTTCAATCAGTTTACATATAGTAATTAAGCAGGAGAATAATGTCAGTAGTATATAGGAGTTGGGCTGATTCATAAATGATTTTTACTAAGAAAGAGGACCTAGAATTTTAATCTTAAGCAAGGAGGAGAGAAAGGGCCCTCAGCTTGGCTGCAGCAGAAGCAGAAGCCCTCCAATCTTTTTTAAATATAAAGCAGCAGCCCTCCCACCCCCAAAACAGGGAACAACTACATATGGTTCCCTCCTCAGAGATATGCGCCCCCAGCTCTCAGCACACAACAGGCTGCACTTCCTCCTGTGCCCACCTTAACGCTGCTCTACTGGCTCAGAGTTCCACTCCCATATGCAGTATTCTTCAGCCAGCATTTCCATTCTAATGTTTTTGAATATCGTTAATCTCCTGAAGAAATCTCTAGCCCCATTAAACCATCTGTCAACGCTGTTTATCTCTAAAGTACCAGTTACAGGTTTTATTAGCGCTCTGGTTACAAAATTGCATGAATTTTCAGTGATTGTCCTAACCCTATCTTTACCACAAGCTCTATTATTTTCAGTGTTCAGTTTTGCAGAATGTAATGATTTTTAGGAATATATGTATCATGTTATAGCAGAAACACCTGATATATCTATAATCCTATCAAAACCACAAAGTTATATAAACAGCTGAGTAAACCAGCTTGTAACATCTAGGCCTTACCTGGTCTCTGGCTCACTGGTGGACTCCCATCAATTCCCGAGAGTATAATGGGAACAGAGCTCAGAGATGAAGTTGGTGTGGTCACCATGGAGGAAGATGCAGCTGTGGTCACCACGACTATGGAGGTGGAGGCAGTGGAAGCAACAGGAAGAGTTATGGTTGGAGGAGATGCTACCAAAGACTTAGGAAAAGCAACTGAAGCCACAGGGGTAGTTATCCCAGTCGTTTTGATAAGGTTCACAGTGGCTGTAGACTGGGTAGGTGTTACAAGGGTGCTGGTATTAGTTTCAGAGACCTCAACAACCCCTGCAGTGGGGGCACCAGAAGAATAAGTAGTTTCCTTAGTTCCCACGTCAGAAATAGCAGTCACAGGTGTCACAGCAGTAACATTCTCTAAAAACACTTGAGGGGTGGTAGTAGTGACAGCAGCAGTCACAGGACTGCACACCTGAACTGGCTCAGAAGAAACCACAGGTGTGACGACCATTACTGGAGAAGGTCTGATACTGAACTTCTGTGGCCCTGTTAGGGGTTGGGGTGTGCTAACTCCAGGTATCTTCTGTTGCAGGGCTCCAACTTTACTCATCACAAACTGTGTGAACACACCACCAGGAGAGGGTCGAGCCGCTGCAAATAAAAATTTGCTGGTCAAAAATCTTCAGTTCTCATATTTTATCCTTGTAGTGATTGTGTTTATCAACATATTGTGCACCACTGGGTCAATTTCTTACAGGTATTAAGAAATTTCTTACCTGCATTACACATGCCAATTTCCACCCACAGAAATCAAACACACCTCTCCACCCAAACCAAACCTTTAAAATTCTAACTTTAACAAAGGGATTGAAATTGGGTGTTCCTTCTGAAATTCTTTTGGTTATGCAATATAATCAAATTGCCAGGACACTAAAAAGACAGTACAGCAGCACACAACTTCATCATCTGAAACAGATGAAGAGACTGCACTCCTCCTCATTAGAAAGGACGCCCATACCCTTTCTCTCTGGGTGTGGATTTCTGCCTAGCTTCCAACTTAATACAACTGTTTCTCTGTGTGCTCTCTGAATGAATGAATAAAAACAGATGAAGAAAATAAGAAGTTGAAACTGTATTCCTAATTCTAATTTTAAAACTTTTTTCCATCACTTCCTCCTGTCCCAGCACCTCCACCTCTTTATTGCTGTCCTTTTACAAGACAGTAAAGTTTTGCATTTTTCTAAAATGTATAAAGACATTTTTTAAAAGAGGGCAGGGGGCTTCCCTGGTGGCGCAATGGTTGAGAGTCCGCCTGCCGATGCAGGGGACGCAGGTTCATGCCCCGGTCCGGGAAGATCCCACATGCCGTGGAGTGGCTGGGCCCGTGAGCCATGGCCGCTGAGCCTGCGCGTCCGGAGCATGTACTCCGCAACGGGAGAGGCCACAAGAGTGAGAGGCCCACGTACCGCCAAAAAAAAAAAAAAAAAAAAGAGGGCAGGATAAGACTATCTTTTTTAAAAATCACCAACTGAAGCTACTTTTTAAGAAAGAGGTAAAATGGGTTCTTTTTAAGGCAAGGCCTATCCTCCATCTTCACACAAGTCCAGCATTTAGCCAGAGATTTCAATTTCCTATTAGAGGAATAAAAATAGAGCAAATGACATTTTTACTTAACATTCCTAAATAGATCTGAAACAACAAAAAGAGGAATCCAGTAAACCAACTGTATATACTCTCAATGCTAAAACACAAATGATTTCAAGAAGGTAATTTTTTACAGACTCTAGCACTGCAATGTTAAACAAATGAGGTTTTTACTCACAGAACAGGGATGAATATAATAAAGCACTGTTTCCAAAATTCTATTTTACAAGAGCCTTCTACTCTAAGACTAATACTAACTCAACCCACTTTGATTTTGCTAGCTCCTTGGTTTCATTAGGTTCAAGAAACATACATATGACTGGTACCAAAAACACCAGTCCTCATAGGAAAAATAGTAAATTAGGGAAAGTATTTAAGAATATATCTTCCCTTTTGAAAAACAAAATTAAAAACCTAAGTCTTTTTCTACATTAATAAAACCAGTCTAAAAGTCTGGAAATAACTGTAAAACTAACTCAAATTCAGTTCATCTAGTATTGTAGGTCATCAGAAGAGTTACTAAAAAATTAAAAAATTCAGGCAAGATAGACATCAAGAAAAAAAATAATGCCAACTTCTATATTTCTCTAAGTTTTACAACCCCCGTATCTGTATCCACTGGCCCAGCACCAGGTTACAACCCTTTGGAAAACGTATATACAGTCCAACTTACCAATTGGTCTTTTCGCCGGGACAAATGCCTTCAGATTCTTCCCAGGGCGATTTGTTGTAGCGCTGGAGGAGGATGCCGTTTTGGAATTGGATGTTGAAGGCAACAGGGTACGTGGTTTCCTGGATGCAGCCACCTTGGCATTGGATGCTACCTTGGAGATGACAGTACTGAGGGTTGAGAGGTCCAGGACTGAGGGTCGCAACCTGCCTGTGATATAAGCAGCTAGCCTATTGGCTGGATGCAATGCCCCCATCTGTCCCAATAGCAACTTAGCCTGCGGGTAACTCTTACCATTAACCTGAAACAAGTGGCAAAGAGAAATTCTGTAAAGATAAAATTCTCTTGCTAACTCATCTCCCTTGACAAGGGTTTCATTTTTACCAGGTTTTAAAAGTCTGTTTTTCAGATTTAAAGGGAAAAAGAAATGGACTTTTTCCATTTGGTATAATCTGAGTATTTAGGAGATGGAAAAAAATGTTGTCATCTGATACTCTAAACTAATCTCATCTCCTTCATTTTGGTAGTTTGGAAACAGAGAATCTTAGAAACTCATCATACCTGCATCCTAGATATGTGTAAGATACAGTCAAATCTAAGGAAAACCATCCAATTGTTTTACTTGTCAACATGCAACTCTGGTTAAGCTATTAACAATCATCAGCAAAAAATATGAGTAACTGTGTTCCATGAAATCTGACAAGACCAGTGGCATGATGAACCCTTCTCATAAGCATCCTTCATACTTGAAAAATATATGGTGAGTCTACTTTAACTTATGAGAAAGCCACTGTTACAAATACCTAAGCCACAAAGTCACCTTAGTTTTCAATTTTCAAAAAACTCAACTTTGAAGATAATTGTCTTCATCTTTTGGACAAAACTTGGACTCAAGATAAATGCTAGTTGCAACTCATAGTAATTTTTTAAATTGTCAGAAGAAAATGAATCAATGAATGAGGTAAAGATTTTTCTCTACTGCCTGAGTTGACAGACCACCCCATCTTAGGCATGAGAATCATTTTTAAAAAAAGAAAACAAAAACCTCCCAAGTTTCTTACCCAAGTTCTCTATGTCATATTGCTAAGTGACTAGAGGAGATACCCTTTCCTGTCTCTCTTTTCCATCATTTAAAGGGGTGAGGGAGTGGAGTGAGGTGGGGAAAATCCTACTCTCTAAATTAATAGGGAACTGGTGAGGAGAATAGCTACACCAAGCTTCTCTCTCTTCTAAGACACAAAATTACTCTTTGCTACTTAAGTAAAATTGTTATTATTTCCAGAAAGATCAGGAATATCTTTGCCCCATGTTTGATACAAAGAATACGATCTTTCCATCCTAAAGTAAACTTTACTATATAGTCTTCCAGGTTCTGTGGAGTCTGGATCAGATACCCCTATCTGCTCCTTTGGGACTTGCTCTGAACACTACTCAGTAGCTCCCCCAAAGCATACCTTATAACAGTGGCCTGACTGCTTATGCAGGTTCATATTTTACAGTGGCTTTCTGAGTCCTACAGAGGAGAACACAAAATTTCTATGACTGTATCTGAGGGGCGTCTAATCTCACTAGAAATGATCTCAGGTAAGTCTCTGTTCTCAAAGTATCAATCAATAAATGAAACAAGGAGAAAACACTCTTCTCATCATTAAGAGTTTAAGAAATATCAACAGAAGCAGTTACATAGCAACTGCAACAGAAAGTTTTTAATTAAGTAGATCAGTCATAACAATGGAACAGACCTTAGCCCAGAGAAGCAGTTGAGCTAGTGAAGTCAAGTAACCTTAGCAATAAAGTCAGACACTAACCCACATTTGGTACTATGATATAAAAGTGCATTTGATATGTCACTGAACAAAAAGAGAAAAGCTTTTTGACTGTGACATTTTACCTCAGAACTTTTCTTTCCAAAGGATTTTCTAATGCCAGTATAATTTTACTAATATACCTGCCTGAATTACTTAACAGCAAGGATATAGATATTTGCCCTACAACAATGATTAGACTGCAAAAACTCTATGAATCAAATAAAGAAAAAATAAGTAAATTGTGGCTCATTTTTATATTTATGTATTTGAATAACACCATTCTAAATTTAAATTTTCTCCCAAGTTTCCAAACATACTGCCTATCTTAAAAGTCAGTTTCACCTTGTTTATTTTAAAAGCTGTCTGCTAATAATAATCCCAAGAACTAGACTGAATCCCTTACTCTCCTTGCTTGACTGTCAAAATATCACTGCAGTCCAGGTAATACAGTTTAAGAGCAACTTTCTAGGAAGACTAGAAAGAAAACTATAAGCCAATATAGTACTCTACCTTTCTGTTTGTAAATGTGCCAAAAATTCACCCTAGGTATGCATCTAACCTAGGCCTATTACAAAAAGAGGTAATGATTTTGTCACCCAGTTCCCAGGAAATGTGAAGATAAGTAATATAAGGCCCACAAAGGGTTCTGAAAAATCAAGGTGTTTCCTAAGTATAAAAAGGTGCTACATCCAGATTAAAGATAATTCTCACCTGGATAAGCCCAGATGTGCTTGAACTGGGTTTACGTTTATAGGCCACAAGCTTCCCTGCAGGAGAAAGCCCTGCATAAAAGGGCAGACCTTTGCCTCCATGTAATCTCTCCCTCACTGAATCCAGGGCATCTGTCTGCACGGGAGAGATATCATCCATTTTCCCAGGGGATAATGGACCGTCAGGAGTCTCTGATCCAGATTTCTCAGCCATATCATCTTGGTCTTGACATGATGGCATAGAGATTTTCACACGAGAAGAATAAACAGGAGGATTCTTTTCACCCCGGCTCTTTCGCTGAGAAGCCAACTCAATGATGAAGCTGCCCACCTTAAGTGACTGTGGCATGTTGCTATTGATGTGCTGCGATAAGATGCTCAAAATCTTGTTCCGATCCTCCTCCCAGTTGCAGTCTGAGATGATTTCTATCAGTTTGGTGGGACCGCCAGGTGACCTCTGATGCACATAGGAGGTAGAAGAGGATTCCCCTTCATTGCAGGAAGACTTCCAGCTCTTTTCTGATAAAGAATTGAAAGATATTTCTGTATCACAGAATTTTGTACTGAACTTTGAAAAATTTTTATTTTTCCTGAGTTCTCAGAAACTGCCAGGGGCATAGAAATTCAACAGTTGCCCAGTGTCCCATTCCCAGGTACTTTCAGTGGTAATTTGACACTCATAATTTGGGAATTTTCCATGAAAAAAAAGATTCCAGATAATCAGACTATAAAATCTTCACTATTCTGCTCACTGGGCTCTCAATAAAAGGGAGTCCCTCTTAAGACTGCCCTAAAAAGCCATTAACTATTACCTAAGAAAGTATCACCTTGCAAACAAAGTATATAACCAAGGTTAGGCTTATTTGGGATAGTGTACTTGCTATCCATATGGGCAAAGCAAAGATACTTGCAAGATGCTTTGTAATATGTGATGGGTAAAGTCAACCCTAAAGAACAGCAGCAAAAGAGATGGTGTTTGGTTTTTAAAAAAAAAAAAGTGAGCTCTATCTCTAGTTTCCACTGCAAATACTTCTGAATTACTTCTGTATCTCTAGATATGATTGCTCCACTTCTACATTTTATGCAAAACCACTCAAGTGTGCTTATATTCATGGCAACATATTAACTAAATGTATATTCACTAGCTAGATTTCTATAGCAGAATCTCCCAACCAATGTGCTATAGTTACAGATGTCAGGATACAGATCCCCTCAGCCTTCAGGGTGGTCATGTTAATAGGTAGCTTCCTCCACTTGCCCCGGTGTGCTAACAACATTACCATTTTTTGTGTTTATCATGCCATTAAAAAAAAGTTAGGAGGCACTGCTGCTTAAATGTCTGAAGTTTTAAAGAGCAAAACCAAAAACAAATAGTTAACTCCCTAGACACTACCCTTCACCATAGTAATTCTGGCAGTAGCCTTTACTAGATAAATCAGCAATACTCCCTCCTTTCTCCCTCTGTATTTCTCCAACTGTGGCAACTATTGAGAACACCAGGGAAAATTTCAGTAGCTAATGATGCCAATATTGCTGAGGTTTTTATACAAAGAAGTTTAAAAACAAAAATCACTGACTTCATCCTAAATGTTTCTTGCAACAACATACCATATCAACACCAACAAACTGTACTTCTTAGAACAGGAGTGAGAAACACAGCAAATAATTGGAAAAAAACTTATCTATCATCTCTATTTTTAGCAAAAACTAGAAACAGGGTAGGTAGACATGCTCTGGATTGGTAGCTTTGATTTCCCCCCATTATTAGTATAATCCACACCTATATAATATAAATACTATCAAATGATAAGACCTAGTTTTCATTCTGACCTTGTGATTTATCAGAATCGTCCTCCAGGTCACAGGTGATTGGTTTCAAGGGCTGCTGTTCAGAATCTGGCTCCTGACAAAGAGAGTAACACAGAAAATACTTCAATTCAACACATATTTAATATCAATAGAGACTAGGACATGAGAATTAAATTTCTCAAGGAAGCCTAAAACGGTAGAAAGATTAAAGTGCTCAAAGAACATCTTCACATCCACATGCACAGGTGCATTACTATCATATTATACAACCGTAAAAACAAGTAGTCTTGCTGTTTAATGTCCTTGACAGTGACTGAGTTACCAAGAAAGAATTAACAGTGCACTTCATAGTGTAATTCTAGTAAAGAAGGAAAAATATTTGATGTTTAATGAAACAAGTTTCAGTTATTTAGAAAATTCACCAATGTGGAAAGATGCAAATACTAATAATCACATTAATTAAAACCAAAAATGTTTAAACTTTTAAAAGTTACTCCAACATCAGAAAGAATACTTTTAATGACCTTAAGGGAATATTCTCTAGAATAGGCATGCAGAGAAACATATAAATTGATAGACACATTATGTAAACCTTCTCTGCCGTTCAGAATTATTTCAAATTATTCCAATAGTAATGCAAATTCTAATACCAGCAACAGGGAATCGGAAGTTAAAAAGAAAAATCTACGCAATAAGTAATTCACCTTTACACTACAGTTCTCAGGACTAGAATGACATGAGCCCTGCTGCTGAAACGATGGTGATGGTGATGGTGATGGTTGTCTCTGTTCCTCTTGTTTTCGTTCATACACTCGAACTCGGGCACAAGTCATCATACTTTCAAAGTACAAGTAGACTGGATCCTTGTCTTCTTCCCGAATCTGTAAGTTTCATACAACAAAACATTCCAAACACTGGGGAAAAGTCTCTGGGACTCCCAAAGGAAAAGGATGTTTAATCTTTGCTTCTATTACAACACTTAAAAAATTTAATGCAAACTTTAAAGTTAAATAGTACAATTACAGTTTGTATGTGCTGAATCTTGGGGCAGTTAGAAAGGATCTGGTTCTCTTTCAAGAAAATTCAGCACACCAGAGCAGTGCTTCTCAAATTATCTGCAGTGAAGGATAAATTTCTTAATTACCTGTCACACACAGACTGAAACTTTTGTAAAATAAATTACCAGAAAAATAAAGGCCAGGTCTTTCAGTATTAGATTTAATAGATAAAAATTTCTCTATCAACTTGTAGCAAAAGTTTCTCAACATCTACTCTCATTTTCGATACTTATTTCATCACAGACTAATAACAAACAGTTATAGATCAGCACTGTACGAGACCACACTGAATAGCACTGCACTAAAAGATCTTCTTCAATTTAATGGACTGTAAAGACTGAAATGGATTTATTAATAATCAGATATGCTTAAGCTATTAACACAAGAGAAGCATCAGCTCTTTTACCTATCATCTTCATCTGGTCATGCAAACGTTATTTTAAATCTTGAACTTTACTGTATATAAAGAAATTTGCTTTAAAAAGATCACAGTAATTTTTTAAACCTTCTCCCTAATGCTTTTCTAATAACGTGTACTACATACATCTTAATCACTCAATATTCTATACTACAGGAATAAGAGTACCTTTTGCAAGTCACGTTTAAAAAAAAAAAAGGCCCATCTTTATATGATCCTTCTAAAGAGAGATTTGGCTATCTTTAAGAATTACAGTAATCCTGCACAGGTCCACTTACACACCTTTTCGTCAACAGTAAATACTACAGTACTACATGATCCTCGGTTGGCTGAATCCACACATGCAGAATTATGGACACAGAGGGTTAAATGTAACGTTATATGCAGACTTTTGACTGCACAGAGGGTCCACACTCTTAACCCCTGTATTGCTCAAGGGTCAACCATACTACTATTCACTCTACTTTTAATGACATTTTTTAAAGTGCCATCAATTAAACTGACTAAATCAGAAAGGGAAATGGCTTGCAGACATATTACCTGAAAGCACCATGATTCACAGAATACAAACCAAAAATCTGGTTGAAACCCATCAACTTTACAAATGATTTTTGTAACTTTCAATAAAAGATGTTAACACCAAGCTTACCACAGGATTGGGTTTGGGAGTATATGCCCTTGCAGGTTTAATTCCAGTGAGCAGTTTGCCCTTTACAGTAGTAGATAAAACTTCTGGCTGAGGCAACAACAATGGTTTCATAGGCTCAATGACAGAAGGCGTTGGGATATAAACTGGCTCTGGATCTACTTCACCTTCTACTTTCACCCATAATGGGTAATGTCGAACAGGCTGTTCAGGCTCTGTTTCACATATAGCTTAACAAAAAGAAGGGTAAGATTGTTAGATGCCTTTGGCAACAAAAGTTCACTGCGGCATTGCCAAAACAAAATACACTCCTCATAAAAAGCACCAACTCATTAAAATAATCAAACAGATGCCCCCTAAGAAAACCTTTAGTTGCCCTCATGCACCTTAATTCATTCATCTATTAACCAAATATTTGTTGAATACCTATTATAAATCACATACTGTTTTAGACACTGGAGTGAAAACAGCTATGACTAAAACAAAGTTCTTGCCTTCAGAGTTTATAACCCATAGGAGAAAACAAACTAATAAACATATAGTATCAAGTAAGAAGAGCACCGTTGAACAATATAGCTGGGTAAATAAAGGATGAAGAGTTAACAGGAGATGCTATTATATTTAACATGGTCAGAAGAGACTTCCTCTAGTATCTTGGAAAGGTAATCATTCTATACTACAGTTTTTAATTTTACAAATAACAAATATTTATTGAACCTTACTATGTACAGACTCTAAGCACTTCATATGTTTTAAATCATGTAACTGTAACAATAGTCCTTGAGGTATTATTATTCCCATTTTGCAGAAGCTGAGGTTCAGGCAAGTCCATCAGTAAGAGGCAAAAGCAGGATCAAACCCAGTCAATCTGGCTCCAGAGCTGTTACTGTTGCCTTCTGATGACAAATTGTATTCAAAAGTTAGCCTGAACTCAGCACAGGAGCAAAAATACATTTAATACAAAAGCAATGAAACCTGACTGAGATGAAATCATACTATCAACAAGTTCTACAGAAAGGAAAATATGCATTGATTATTTAACCAAATTAAATGGAGGATCTAGGTTAATATGCTGCTGGCTTTATTCTTAAAGCAAACTGCCCAATCCCATCAAGAAGACAGAGAAGCAAACCTTGTTTTTTGAATTTCAATAGTCAGTGCTCTGAGAGGATATAGCTGATTCTGAACCAAAGACCCAAAATCTATGCCTAAAGTCACATAAAATGTGACTACGCAGCAACTGACACTTAATCAGACACTTAATCTTTTATAACAAAGCAGTATCCAAACCGCTACCTGATTTCATAAGAAGTACACCTGCTCTGAACATTAAGACCCAACTAGTAAAGAACAATTTTGCCCCGAAGTCTCCTAAGGCTAACATCATTCAGAGCATAACCACAAAATACTGAATAAAGGCTTAAAATAGGGAGGAAAAAACCTTCAGAGCTAGAATGTGATTGGGCCAATTAATTAGCTACTTAGCAGTCTCTGTTAACCAACTTTTATAACTTACCTTATTTATCACATAATTCACAAAGGCTGGTTAAACCCTAGTATTCATTCATGTATTCAAATATTTAAATGTTCACTATGTATCAGACTTTGTAGATACAGTAATGAACAAAACTGACAAAAACCCCTGCCTTTATGGAGCTTACATTTAAATTGGAGGGAAGAGGGTAAGGCAGGCAATAAACAAGACAAATAATGAAAATATGTTGGATTTTGATAAGTGCTTACGAGAAAAAAACAAAGCAGAGAGAAGTAAACAGTATGTTTAGGGAGTATGTATTTTGAGGGGGAGTGTTGCAATTTTGAAAAGGGTAACCAGGGAGACTTCCCTGGCAGTCCAGTGATTAAGACTTTGCCTTCCAATGCAGGGGGTGCAGGTTCAATCCCTGGTCAGGGAACTATGATCCCACATGCCTCATGGCCAAAAAAAAACCCAAAACATAAAACAGAAGCAATACTGTAACAAATAAAGACTTAAAAAAAAAAAGGTCCACATCAAAAAAAAAAAACTCTTAAAAGTAGTAATAACAATAATAAAAGGGTAACCAGGGATGACCTTACAATGAAGGTGGTGTATATAGAGCCTCTACCACTCATTTGGTTAAAGCTTTATTGTCTAGTTTTACAAATTATTTCACACACATATTAATTCTACTACAAAAATAAAAGCCTTCAGACAGGTCAAGTACTATTGTCTTACCTCCCTTAATCATGTTTCAACGATTTTCTAAGCCTCCATAAACTAATGATTATAATAAGTAAAGAACCTTTCTCATCTTTTTTTCTTTTGAAAATAATAACTCCTAAATATACAATACTTCAGAAGAAACCCTCTTAAAATGTCTGAAAACGTCCTAATTCCTCATAGAGAATCAAAGACAACGCTAAAGTTTCAATTGTGGATAAGAGGGAAAATGGTGGTTCCAATAAATAGGAGAGTTCACAAAACCTACTGAATTGAGTTCTGTTTAGGACATGTAAGATGGGAGTGACAGCAACATAGCCAAGTAGGGTAAGCAATAAAAATTAGGACTGTCATTGGCAGAGACTACACCTGAAGCCATGAAAATGGACAGCTCCACACAAGGGCCAAAACAACAGTCCACTTCCTCACACTACATTAGCCCGCTGTCCACTTGATTCCTTTACACAGCCTGGAATACAAGATAGAGCACTTCTCTGCTCCCCTCACAATACACTAGAGATACTCGTACCCCTTCATCTGAAACCCAGATAAAGGGAGCTACTAGCAAAGGCAGGATAAGGGGAGAACCAGAGTAGCATATATTCACAGAAACCTGTTTCAAGAAAGAATTAATATCCCCTCATTTCTATTCAAATGCCTTCTAAAATACACTATCTTCCCGAGGTTCCCTAGCGTTATCACTCTGTCTTCTGAGTTCTCGATAAGACTTTTGTTCATGACACTTAAAACACATGGCACTTTTGTTACTGTGGCACTTAAAATTACCATCAATATATATCTACATGATTACCATATACCTGTTTCATCAAACTGACAGTAACCTTTTACAGATGGACTTAGAAACTAATTATCTATATCTTAACTCCTCTCACTCCTAGCAGTGCCCAACATACTTGCTCCATAAATGAAGTGTTAGACATGCAAGTCCGAGAAAACTGCTGTGCTAATAATCAGCATACTATATTCATCTCCCTCTTATTTTGAAGACATTTTCAACCTTTTTTTTTTTTTTTTTCCTGTACGTGGGCCTCTCATTGTTGTGGCCTCTCCCGTTGCGGAGCACAGGCTCCAGACGTGCAGGCTCAGCAGCCATGGCTCATGGGCCTAGCCGCTCCAAGGCATGTGGGATCTTCCCGGACCGGGGCATGAAATGAACGGATGAACGGATCATGCGTTTTTTTAATCACGCGTTTTTAATGTACAAGAGACTCACTTGAGAGCCAAAGATACAAACAGGTTGAAAGTGAAAGGATGGAAAATGATATTCCATCTAAGTAATAACTAAAAGAGAACAGTGATGGCTACACCAAGATCAGACAAAGTAAACATTAAATCAAAAAGGTTGCAAGAGACAAAGGACATTATATATTAATAAAAGGTTGAATCCATCCAGAAGAAACTATCACAAACATTTACACACCTAATGACAGACCATCAAAACATGTGATGCAAAAACTAACAGAATTGTATCAGATGGCATCTTCTTCCTTCATAACGCTGTTTCGCCTACACTGAAAATCTGTAGTTTAGTGTAGCAACCTTCATTAATTATGTGAGATAGATCTGGATAACTTGCTGCAGTTTCTATATCAGCACTTGCTGCTTCTCCTTGCACTTTTATGTTATTGAGACAGCTTCTTTCCATAAACCTCAAGAACCAAGCACAGCACAGCTAGCTTCAAACTTTTCTTCTGCAGCTTCTTCACCTCTCTCAGCAGCCTTCATAGAATTGAAGAGAGTTAGGGCCTTGCTCTGGATTAGGCTTTGGCTTAAGGGAATGTTGTGACTGGTTTGATATTCTATTCAAACCACTTAAACTTTCTGAATGTCAGCAATAAGACTGTTTCGATTTCTTATTATTCATGTGTTCACTGGAGTAGCATTTTTAATTTCCTTCAAGAACTTTTCCTTTGCATTCACAACTTGGCTAACTGGTGCAAGAGGCCTAGCTTTCAGCCCATCTCAGCTTTTGACATGCCCTCATCACTAAGCTTAATCATCTCCAACTTTGATTTAAAATGAGAAATGTAAGACTCTTCCTTTCACCTGAAAACTTAGATGCCATTGTAGGGTTATTAATCGGCCTAATTTCAATATTGTTGTGTCTCAGAGAATAGGGAGGTCAAGGAGAGGGAGAGAGATGGGAAATAGCCAGTAGCTAGAGTAGTCAGAACACACACAACATTTATTAAATTTGCCATCTTATATCGGTGCAATTCCTAGAGCCTCAAAACAATTACATTAGTAACATCAGAGGTCACTGATCAAGGATCACCAAAACAAGTGTAATTATAATGAAAAAGTTTGAAATATTGTGAGAATTACCAAACTACAACACAAAGACATGAAGGGAGCATATGTTGCTGGAAAAAATGGTGCCAACAGACTTGCTGGACGCCAGATTGCCACAAACCTTCAATCTATAAAAACTGCAGTATCTGCAAAGCACAATAAAGCCAAGTGCAATAGAATGAGGTATGTGAATGCCTTTTTCTTTATCCCAATTACATCAGCTTTATAGTAAGTTTTAAAATCAGGTAGTGTAAGTCTATCAACTATGTTCTTTATCAAAGTTGTTTATTAAAGGACTATTCTAAGTCCTTTGTTTTCCATATAAATTTTAGAAACAACTCGCCAATTTCTACCAGAAGAAGCCTGTTGAGGTTTTGATTGGAACAGCATCAAATTTATAAATCAATCTGAGGACAACTGTATCTTACCAACAGAGTCCTCTGATGCATGAAAACTGTGTACCTCTCCATTTACTTAGATCTTTTAAAGTGCTCTAAGCACTTTTTAGTATAAAGTGGGTTTTTTTGGCAACTTATCCTTAAGCATTTCATTTCTTTGTATGTTCTTTAAATGGTATTTTTAACTCCAATGTCCAGTTGTTCATTGGTATATATACAAATACACTGTATACTGATATTGTTGTATGCTGTAACCTCACTAAACTTACAGTCCTAGTAGCTTTTTTGTAGATTCCCTAGAATTTCCCTATCTATGAAAAAGCCAATTTTATTGCTTCCTTTCCAACCTGGATGCATTTTCTTTTTCATGCCTTACTGCACTGGCTAGAATGTATGATGTTAAACAGACATGATGAAAGAGGACAATATTCCTCACTCCTAATCTCTGGGGAAAAGCACTCAGCACCATTAGTACGTTGGCTGTAGAGGTGTTTTTTGTTTTTTGTTTGCGTTATAATATTTATTTATTTATTTGGTTGTGACTGGTCTTAGTTGCGGCTCACGGGTTCCTTAGTTGCGGCACTTGGGTTCCTTAGTTGTGGCATGCGAACTCTTACTTGCGGCATGCATGTGGGATCTAGTTCCCTGACCAGGGATCAAAACCAGGCCCCCTACATTGGGAGTGCAAAATCTTATCCACTGCGCCACCAGGGATGTCCCTGTAGAGTTTTTTATAGATGCTCCTTATCAGGTTGAGGAAGTCTCCTTCTATTCCTAGGGTGCTTAAGAACTTTTACCAGAAATGGATTTTGTCAATTTTTCAAAATATCTATTGAAATTATCATATGGCATTTTTAAAAAAGTCTGTTACGGTAACGGTGAACTACAGTGATTATTTTCAGGTGTTAAATTAACCCTGCAGACCTGGAATAAACCCCACTAGGCCATGATGTACTTATCCTTCAAATATACTCTTGGATTTGATTTGCTAAATTTTCATTTATAATTTATATATATATATATATATATATATTCATTCCTCAGGGATATTACTCCACAGTTCTATTGTAATGTCTTTTTCTGGTTTGAGTATCAGGGTAATGCTGGCCTCATAGAATAAAACCATTTTACGGAAGTGTTTGTGTAGACTCGATATTATTTCTTCCTTAAACAGTTCTGTATAATTAACCGTGAAGACATCTGGAACTGGTGTCATTATTGTGGGAGTTTTCACTACAAGTTCACAGGTACAGGGCTAAGCAATTATTTATTTCTTCTTAAGTGAGTCTGGTAGCTTTGTATCTTTCAAAAATTTGTTCATTTCATCTAAATTGTCCAACTTATTGGCATAAAATTGTTCCTAATATTTCCTTATTATCCTTTTAGAGTCTGCAGTAATATTACTTCTCATTCCTGATACTGGTAATTTTTGTGTTCTTTTTTCCTAATCAGTTTCCTACAGATATCAATTTTATTCATCTCTTTACATAAAGTTAACTCGTAGGTATACATCTCAAACAAAATTCTAAGTGGGCTGAGAAAGGAGGAACACCAGATTTGTAATCCTTTGTCATGGTACAACCCGCAGCAGCTAAGCACAGTGCTTTTATATCAATACCACCTGCAGTATTTTTAGGCAAATGCAAGAGTAAACAGGTGATAAGAGTGAAGGCCAAATTTCAGAAATTGTATCTTACACAGTAGAAAAAACACAAAGGCTTGGAAAACTTGGGTTCAAATCCCTACCGCTCACTTAACAGCAATGTGACCTTGAGGAAGAAGTCACTTAAACGCTCTAAGCACTCGGTTAGTGTATTTGTAAAATGGAGAAACCTCCTTATCACAAAAGGTTGCAAGATTTAAATGACATACCCTTATACAGTGCTCTTCACAAAGACTGTCTAATAACATTAATATCCCTCTGTTCACATCAATGGATTAATGGGCCACTAATGGCAGAACAATTTTTAAGTCTATTACAATGACCAAAAAAGCTATCATCAAATGCCTAGATTTCATGCATCAAAAACAATAATTTTTAATTTATACATTAACTACAGAATAAATACACAAACACGAAAAAATTCAAGCTGTACAAAATGACACAAAAATGAAAGGCAAGTCTTCCACCATACCCAGTGTCACAGTCCCCACAACTGACTACTTGCAACCATTTGTGTTTAGTTTTGGTGGTTACCTCAATAAGCCTAAATCAAACACTTTCCCCTCAACTCCATGATTTAGCAGTGGCTAAGGACTCAAGTGTGATGAAAGGTAAGGAAATTAGCATCCTAAACTTACTCCACTTTTCATCTTCTGCCAGCTATAGAGCTACTTTCACATTGTCATGGTTTATAGCACTGACTTCTGTTCTAAAATTCTATTTGGAACTTTAGCAATTTGTATATGCCAATTCTAAAAATCAAAATACCAATACATTTGCTTACAAAATTATGCTTATGTGATCAATCCTTGTAGAATCAACTAATGTGACTGACCCCTTAGAGGAAGAAAATGTAATTCTATACCACTAAATTTGTTGAAACTGTCCAACAGATTCTCTTTTCTTATACTCTTAATTGCTCAAAATTTTACCAAAAATTGTATTGGTTCATAGTTGGACCATAATTTTCCTGTACAAATTTTTTCCTTCCAGTGTTCTTGTTTTTTTTTTAATTGATGAAGGTGGCATGAATCTTCACCTAAACGTTAATCATCCAGGTTCTTAACCATGTCATTTCTTAAAATAAACATAATATTCTCTTAAAGATAGTCTTCTAAGCATCTTTTGATTTTCTACTTTAGCTTTTTTTTTTTTTTTTGCGGTACGCGGGTCTCTCTCGTTGCGGAGCACAGGCTCTGGACGCGCAGGCTCAACGGCCATGGCTCACGGGCCCAGCCACTCCGCGGCATGTGGGATCTTCCCGGACCGGGGCACGAACCCGTGTCCCCTGCATTGGCAGGCGGACTCTCAACCACTGTGCCACCAGGGAAGCCCTGATTTTCTACTTTAAATTAGACTACTTGCTTTCTAGTCTTGCTTTGTAGTTGTCATCCTAAGATTGTTTTCTCCCCCTCTTGAGCTGGGTCCACAATTCACTAGATGTTATCTCATGCTTCTTGAATTTTTTGTTTTCCATTTTCTGGAGCACAACCTCAAGAAATTCATCAGGAGACTGCAAGAGATCAACTTCCTACATCTTGATTGTATGTTTTAATATATCTCTATCTCATGCATAATTATAAATTATGATTTATAATTTGGCCAAGAATGCTAGGTTAAAAATTCATCCAATCCCCACTTGACTCTCATTTTTTTTGGGGGGGGGGCGTGCTTAGTCGGGTCCTAGTTGCATCACACAGGATCTTTCATTGCAGTGCGCAGGCTCCTCGCTGTGGCACGTGGGCTTCTCTCTAGTTGTGTTGCGTGAGCTCCAGAGCGAGTGGGCTCTGTAGTTGTGGCGCACGGGCTTCCAGTTGCCCCAGGGCATACAGGATCCTCCCCGACGAGGGACTGAACCTGCATCCCCTGCATTGGAAGGCGAATGCTCAACCACTGGACCATTAGGGAAGTCCCTAGACTCTGATTTTAGAAACAATGATGCAAACGTCCAGTGTTACTTTGATATCAAACTGATTCTAAATCCTTCCTAGGAAAAGTGCCTTCTCTTTAAAAGAGTTCAGGATATCTTCTTCACCCTCAATGCTCTGAAACGTCAGAAGATTGTGTCTAGATAGAGTCACCTTAAAATTATTTCTGCCTGGTATTCAGTGGGCCCTTTAAATCAGAAGTGTCATGTCCTTCAGCTCCGAGACATTTTCTACCATCATTTCTTTTTTTGGGGGGGGGGGCCATGCTGCACAGCATGCAGGATCTTAGTTCCCTGACCAGGGATCAAACCCTCGCCCCCCGCAGTGGAAGCACGGAGTCTTAACCACTGGACCGCCAGGGAAGTGCCTCCACCATCATTTCTTTGAGTAATTTCTCTCTTCCATTTCTCTCCTCACTTTCCCCAACTCCTTTAAATCCCAGCAATTTTTTTTCTCGTTTTCCTCCTATCTTTTTGCAAAACATACTGATAAATTTCTTCAACTTCTTCCAGTTTTTGTATTTATTTTTGTTTGTTTGTTTTCGGTCTCAGCAACATTTCTGTCTCCAAGAACTCTTCGCTATTTCTACTCCTTTTACAGAGCAATCATAACACAAATATCTTCCCTCCTTTCCTCACTGTCCCCTAACAGTACAAGAAAATTAACAGCTCCTAGAGTAGAGTAGACCATGTCTTTCAGTAAGGACTATACCAGTGAGAAAACCCAAATATACTATGTTAATTGGCTGCCTTCTGGAGTTTAACTCTGATTAAGACACAGGGTAAAGACTCTACCAAGAAAGCAAAGTAATAAACCTAACAGATACACAGTATTCCTACTGCTGTGGCTTTTGTAACTTATTTCTGTTGCTTTGAAATGGAAAAGTGTTGCTGAAAGTGCAGGATGGGAATAAACTCAATAAGGAGATATGGATAAAACTAAATTAATAATTTTGTATTATATTTCATTTTAAACCTTTTAAATCATATTTACAGAAAGATCATTTACGTATATGAAGGTAGTACCTTATTTAAACACTGAAATACCAATTAAAACAGCCTGGCGCTGGTCACAAAATGGACAGCAGAAACCAAAAACAGACCCAAACATTGGTATATTTTAATTTCCTGTATCACAGGTGACATTTTAAACCAGTAGGGAAAGTATTTATTCTCAACAAGTGATGGTACAACTAGCTAGCCATTTGGGGGAAAAATGAAGCTCTACGACAAATCTCACATCAAATAAATTCCAGATATATTAACAATTTAATTTTTTAAGCCCATTTATTAATCTAAATATTTTTAAATCTTGAGGATAGAGAAAGACTTTCTAAAGAACCAAAACCTTAAAAAGAAGAGACCGCCAGATTTAACCATCTCTGATTTCCCTTTGTCAGGGGAGATGGGAAGACCTTTGAACAAAATTAAAATATAAATTACAAAATTACAACCTGGAAAAAAATAAAACTCTTGGAAATATATGGGGAAAAAAACAAAGCCACTCCAATAAAAGTTAGCAAAGAATTTTAAAAAGCAATTTATAGAACAAAGTTTATGACAAATGGTCAATAAACCTATCACTGAAGAAATATAAATTTAAGACAAGACATCAATTTCTGCCTATTAGTTTGAATATCCAATGTTAAGAATATAAAAGTGGGCTTCCCTGGTGGCACAGTGGTTAAGAATCTGCCTGCCAATGCAGGGGACACGGGTTTGAGCCCTGGTCTGGGAAGATCCCACATGCCACGGAGCAACTAAGCCCGTGCACCGCAACTACTGAGCCTGTGCTCTAGAGCCCACGAGCCACAATTACTGAGCCCAGGCACATCTACTAAAGCCCACATGCTCTAGAGCCCGTTCTCTGCAACAAGAGAAGCCACCGCAATGAGAAGCCCGCGCACTGCAACAAAGAGGAGCCCCCGCTCGCTGCAACTAGAAGAAAGCCCGCGCGTAGCAAAGATGACCCAACACAGCCAGGAAAAAAAAGAAAAAAAAAAAAAAAGAATATAGAAGTGGCACTATCCAACTACTGGTAAATGTGTAGTTGGTATAATTCTAGCAACATTTATAAATGTTTAGAAAGCACTCACTGTCACAGCAATTCCACTTTTAATAGCCTATAATGAACATGGATGTTCATCACCGTACTGTTTGAAAACCCATAAAGGTTAAATGTCCAGCCAAAAGGACTGTAATAATATGAAGGTATTAAAACTAAAATTGTAATATAGAGCTGCACTTGTTAATATGGAAAGCAGAACATGACTTTATGATATGAAATTTCTATAAGTTACCACATACACAGTAGTTCCATTTCTATAAAAATATATACATAGGCACACAAGTGGATTAATAGAAAATCTTGGAAGAATATATGTAAAAATATTAATTATCTAATCTAACTGAAGTACATGGCAAGCAATTAACAAATGTAAATATAAACTGCCAAAAATGGAATATTAATCCTCTAATAAACTAAGAAGCAAGGAACTCTTCAATTACATGGTAAAATTATAGTCAGTCTATTTAAACAAAATAAAAAGATATAATAGGAAGGAAAAAAAGTCAAAAATGAAATATGTAACTTGAATCTATAGAACATTATACCAAAAAGGAAAAATAAGCTTTTCAAAAGAGTACGTAATGCTCAACTCAGTTATGCCCTTATTCTGTCCCCAAATCTCCAAGCAACTGATGAGTGGCTCAAACCATGACCAGAAGGTCTTTCTGCAAACTTCTTCCTTTAGAAAATAAAATGACGTGTGCTGGCTGACTTGATTGTGGTAATTATTTCACAAAGTATACATATGTCAAATTACAATGTTGTACACTTTAAGTATGTGCAATTTGTCAATTATACCTAAATTCAGCTTGGGGGAAAAAAAGAAAATGATGGATTACCATGATCATCTGTATATTCAAAGAACATGGGGATGTGAAGTGAGGGAGTGGGGGCAAGACACGGAAAAAAAGATGAAGCCTCAAAGGCATTTTGAAAATCCAAATAAGAGAATGATTCAAATTTAGCACAAAAAAGCTATCTTCAAGAGAAAATTTCAATTTAAAAAAAGGCATGCGTGCACAGTTTTGTGTATGTCACACGTGCCATATAGAAAGAGCATTTTAAGGATAATAAGAAATTCTTATGAGATCACTGATTAGGATTAAAGTAAGTAATATTTGAAATACGTTTTCAAATAACCATACTTTTCCTCTTTTCTCTTTTTTTTTTTTGGCCACACCGTGTGGCATGAGGGATCTTAGTTCCCCAACCAGGGATTGAACCTGTGCCCCCTGCCTTGGGAGCAAAGAGTCTTAACCACTGAACCACCGGGTAAGTCCTGAAATAACCATACTTTTCTTAAAAAAAAAAAAAAACTATACTATTTTAACTCTCAATCAATACTCACTGTATTCTAGCTTCTTTCTCTTCTTTTTCTCTTTCAATTGTTCTTCCTCCTCCCTGACTCCCTCTTCTTCTTCTCTTTGCTCCTCGCCCAAATTATCGTAAAATACTGGATCACGATGAGCAGTCTTCCTCTGGAAATGCTTAGTTTTGGATCCCCCTTTAACAAGTACAACTTTTCTTTTCAAACAAGTGCAGCCAAACATGCAGTCTGGTCGGCGGCAGTGAGCAGGCTGGCGCTTCTCCAAAGCTAGACTTGAACATACACAACCCAATCGACAGAAGTCATTGTTGCATGGAGGGGCTCGTTTCCTTATGATCGTGTGGATGGGTTTAGTTTTGAGAGATGCCTAAAGTTAAAGTAGAATATTATAAATCTACTAAATCATCCCCTAACAACTTACAGTCATATACTGGTCTGCCTTCTCCAACTCTGAGCACTCAGTACTAACAGTACAAGATTAGTGCAGATTCAAAGGACAAATCATGAATATAAACAGAACTCTAAGCAATCTCCCATTCTAATGCATAGCACTGACAAGAAAGAGAATATTTTAATTCATTATGAGCCAAAATATCAACAAGGATAAATGTATTCTCAATAGAAATCATGCATAATGTTCTCTATAGCAAGGGTTGACAAACTTAAGGCCCATGGGTCAAATCTTAACTAAAGTTTCATTGGAACACAGCCAGGTTCACTCATTTACATAACATCTATGGCATTAGAGTAGCAGAGCTGAGTAACCAACAGAGACTGTATGGTCTGCAAAGCCTAAAATATTTACTATCTGCCCCTTTACATAAATAGTTTACTGACCCCTGCTCTATGATAATTAATAAAAAGAGAACATTATAATACATGCATAAAAGTCTTTAGGAATGATCGATTATAAAGGACACAATCTGTATTTTGTCCCAACATCTGATCATCTTCAGCTCTAGAATTTAGTCACAGAATTTAAAAAATGGAAAATACAGAAATTTCATGACAAAAAAATTACCCACGTGCTGCTGTATCATTTCACATGCACTGAGGCTGCTAACACAGGTGAATCAACAATTAATGAAATTTTCTTAATATAAAATTTTATGAAAGACAAAAACTTTTTCTCTGTAGGTTTATAATTTGGGGGATTTTTCTGGGATTTAATACCATCTAAGCAGAGTTTTTAAAGCTGTCTTAACAAAATCAGTAAATGTACTTGACCACATGCTGGAGAATGAAATTAGGCAAGTTCAGAATGGCCAGCTGCCTTTACACAGGAGAGGGACAATTCAAAAGCACAATTGTACAGTCTCCCTCTGCTGGCAGGAGGAATCTACACATGGTGTCTAGTTGATAAAGAAGAACAAACGTGGAAGACATTTCCTTAGTTGTCACTAAGGTAACTAAAAGCCCCATCCTCCTGCCAAAAAGCCCCATTCCCATTTCTCCTGACTACCTAATTCTCTCTAGCCAAGACTAATATGCTTCTGGAAAACAACAGATACTTACTTGAGCCGTAAGCAGAGTTGTTAAGGATACATCTGCTCGCTCTTCAGTGATATAGGTCCTTGGTTTTCCTTCCCAAAGTGCACAGTCTTCCAGATCCATTAGCTTCACTTGAGATTTAGACAATCCTGGAGGGCGAGTTCCCTGTTGCTGCTGCTGCTGCTGTTGGTGTGCCTGCCGCAAACTAATCTGCTTTGGAAATGTATTTTCATCTAAAGTTGGCACAACCAAGTTATTCACCCGATTTTCTGAGATGGTGGTTGAAGAATTCTTGGTAACCTTATCTCCTGGAATAGTATGACTATGTTTCTGCTTTGGTGAAACAGGGTATGGTAAAATGGATTTATAAGATGATTTAGTTCGGCCACTGAAAGGTGCCTGTTTGTTTTGAGACTTTGCCTTTCGAGAGACAGAGGGTACAGAATGAGGCTTCAAAGAGTAAGAGGTAGAAGGGGAAATGGTAGATTGCTTCTTCAGTACACTATCAAGTGTTCGAACATAGCTGGTACTCTTGGTGGGAAGCTGGTATACCACAGGAGATGTGGGAGCATTAGAAGAGAAACCCATGCTTGTTTCCATCAGCTTGCCTTCATTTTCCAAGTACTCATCCAGCTTATCACTGCAGAAAGCAGAACGGTTTTTCAACGAACCTTCTGAATTTCCACCTAGAAATAAAGAGACACAGATACTTAAATCCAGGACAGATCTTTATATATATAGAAAAATATACTTTAAAAGGCCAGGAGCAGGGGCTTCCCTGGTGGCGCAGTGGTTAAGAATCCGCCTGCCAATGCAGGGGACATGGGTTTGATCCCTGTTCCGGGAAGATCCCACATGTCACGGGGCAACTAAGCCCATGCGCCACAACTACTGAGCCTGTGCTCTAGAGCCCACGAGCCACAACTACTGAGCCCACGTGCCACAGCTACTGAAGCCCGCGCGTCTAGACCCCATGCTCTGCAACAAGAGAAGCCACCACAATGAGAAGCCCGCGCACCAGAACGAAGAGCAGCCCCCGCTCCCTGCAACTACAGAAAGCCTGCGTGCAGCAACGAAGACCCAACGCAGCCAAAAATTAATTAATTAATTAAATTTAAAAAAGAAAAGGCCAGGAGCATTAATTTATAAGCTACTAAATCTTCCAAACTATCCCTCCTCGGAAGTAAGGAAAAATATAAAATATAAAGCCAAATAAAGACACTGAATGTCATATACTAATTATATTAAAGTCCATTATCTAAAATTATCTTATTATATATATTTAACATTAATTTTGCAAAGTGCTAACAATAGTAATAATTAACACTAAGAGTCGACAACCTCTTAGGACCTTAGTATAGAGATGAGACATAAGTAAAAACATAAACGCAAAAAATATACTTAAATTTGACCTCAACAGAACACCAAGAGGTTACTTAAGGGATTGCAATACCTGAATTCTGACACAAAACACAAGGGAAGAGGATAAGGCACCAAAAAAGGAGTATAAAATTTAGTTTTTATGGAACAAGAAAAAGCAAGTTTAGTAGAAAGACAAGCATTACACTATGATAACACTACAAAGATTCAAAGATGAGAAGATTCAAAGATGAGAAAAACTATATTGGACAAATGGTAAATTTATCTGGCTAGAGTGTAACTGCAAACAAGTGTAATGGGAAAGGAAAAGCACTAAGAAAGGAGACCAATAAGCATACAGTCAAAATTTAGATTTTAGATTAGATTTAGAAGTTTATTTTGAAGTACTACAATGCTATTGGGAATCACCATACAGCTCTGAAGTACACAGTTCTGAAATAATGCTTGAGAATGATGCTTTTTATAACTGTAGGAACCAAAAGGAAGTGCACTTTGAAAAGGCTGCAAGGATTATTTAAGCCTGATATGGTTAGTGACTGAACCCCAGGATGGGGACTATGGGACACAGAAAATGAACAAAAACAGCCAAGACAATTATTTTCAGTATATTTTAAAGCATGGAAAGGAGATAAAGAAAAACAACCAAGGCTTACTTTTAATAAAAGTCTTTGGCCACATGTTTCAGAATGTATTTATAAATTTTTAAAAAGCTGATTACCTTCATTCCTAGATGCAGAAGCACTATGAAACTTTCCCCTCCATCCCTTGATCTTGGTGAAGTCATTAGTCTTCCCTGTCCTAGAAACAAAGGGAAATCCAGCATCTATAAAAGAAAAAGTAAAAAAGATGATCAAAATCCTAGCAAGCCAATATTTAATATCTAATTAGCCACTAAAATTTCATCTAAAATGTATAAATCATCATTAAGACTCATCACTAGATAAAAGATCTACATTAGAGTACCCTATATGTCTGTAACAATGGTAGCATTTTATTTTTATCACAAATTTGTTTGACTTTACAAACGCTACGCACTCACCAGGTGAGGCAGGGTTGGTTCCTGTAAGGTTCCAGAAAGGAAAGCTAGTGGCTGGAGCCAAAGGTAGCTGTACTCCCAAGTATTTAAGATCAATACTCATTGCTGGATCCACTGAATTCAATTTTAAGCCAACTACAAGAAAAAAGGACCACAAATCATTTTGGTTTTTTTTAATCTTTGGTTGGGGGGTGGGGTGGGGTGAGGTAGGGGGATAATAGAGATCAAGAAAAAGTGGAGAACAGAAATGATGAAATAAAAATTGGAAGTGACAGATTTTAAGGTGGTCTCATGATCCTCACCTCCTGGGTATTACATATTTGCATATTCCTCCCCTTCCCTTCTTGAGTGTGGGTGAGACCTGTGATTTGCTTCTGATGGAATGTAGCACAAGGGGCAGGATGTACATACATGATTATGTGTATGTGATAATATAGGAGTAAGTATATCACCCATCCTGCTAGAGCTACAAGGATATAAATTCTGCCAACAATCTGAGGGAAACTGGAAGCAGATCCCTCGCCAGTCAAGCCTTTGATGAGGAACCAGGTCTGACATCTTGATTGCAGCCTTGTGAGACCCTAAGAAGAGGACCCAGTTAAGCCATGCCCAAACACCTGACCCATAGAACTTTGAGACAGTAAATGTGTTGTTTTAAGGTACTAAGTTTGTGGTAATTTGTTAAGCAACAATAGATAACTAATACATAAACATAGCAGAATTCAGATCTTTTGTACTTTAACGCTTTGTAGCCGAGAGATTTCCTAGGACCTCTAATACAAACTTGCCATAGTCTGTGCTTCTGGCCTAATTAAGGCTACTAATTCTTTAGTTATTATTACTGATATTTATGGTTAATGGAGCCTATAAATACTGTGGCTTATTTGTAGGTTAAGAGGCAATCTTTTGCGAAAACATTTATTTTACTTATCTTTTTTTTTTTTTGGTTAACATTTTACATCTAAGATTTGTCTATGTTGACACATTTATCTCTGCATGATTTATTTTCACTGTTGTACACTATTCCAGATTATGAATTACTCCAATTTATTAACCATTCTCCTCTTAGTGAGAATTGTTTCCTATTTTAAACTATTACAAACAATGCTGCAGTATAACTGTACATCTTGTACAAGAATGTACATCACACACATGAACATGTATGAAAGCTTCTCTAGTGCATTGAGCTTTTCCTTATGGCATTTACCCAAGAGCGGAATTGCTATGTAATGGGATATGTTCATCTTCAATTTACTGGATACTGTGTTTGACATATATGTGGCTGCCCAAAATATTCTGAGAACCTTTCCTATAGCTATTACTTTTCCACATTATAACCCCCACCTCTTCAAGGAAGAGGTGTTAAAACACAGATGCAGCCATAAAAGGCTTCAATTTAGAAGAGAGCACCATGAGGAAAGGAATACTGTGCAGAATTGTATTAATGAGAGTGACAGTGTTTGGCCAAGTTAAGAACTTTTAGAGGTAAGAGTAACCAACATCCTAGCTGTAGTATACTGTGTTCAGTGTCCATATTGAAAATGGTGGTAATTGCCCAATGTTGTGAGACTGCTGGTATGAGCTCTTGGGGAATGTAATTTGGGCATTTTTGCTTTTCTCTGCCTCTCTGTAAGTCATCTGATATTCTTTAATAAATTCGTATTCTATTTCACCTATAGAGTATATTCTCATGTTTGTGATTAAGAATTCTAACTGACACACCTAGTTATTCTGAATCCTTATGTAATGGCATATAAGAAAACAATGATTACATAACAAACTGGGATAAACATGAGGCTGCTTATGGCTGGAGGCAACCAGTTCTACGGTTATTAATTTCCCTTGGTCTTGCCTGGCCACTCTGAGGAGATCAGTGTCTCAAGAGCATACCTGTCACACAATCATGGATAACCACATGCAACACTGCTCTAGTTGGGAAGCTGTTCACTAGATTGCCAAATTACTCTCCATTTATACTCCCTTCAATAGTGTAAGAGTTCTTGTTGATCCACATCCTCTCCAACATTTTATATCACTGGACTTTTAAAACTGTCCCAATCTTACTGGTATAAATTTATATCCTATTGTTCTTAAATTTGCATTTTTTCTGTTACCAGTGACAATCTTCTAATTTGGATTTCCTTGTTTGTGAATTACTGGCTTCATATTATTGAGCAAGAAAGTATTTAACTTAAATTTTAACAAAACTGAAACCAAAAGGAATTCAAAGCATCAACTACCGTAGTAATAACTACTAAAAGTCATAGGTACAGGTTTCCAATAAAAAGCTTACATAGTACTGGTTTCCTAAAAGATGAAGACACTAGGCAGGTTACAAGCCACAAGTTCTTAAGGCTAATTTGTATATCCTCCACATAAATTAGTTTGTAATTCTAGTTCTTTAAAATAAATATCATTTTATCATGTTTATTTTAATCACGTGATTAAAATTAACATCAATAAAATATTATTTCCTCATGTTTCAATCAACTGGGGAGAAAATAATATGAGTCAAAACAAGTGGTTTCTAATCTTGTCTTTGGGCTAAACTTCTCTTAGCTTCTGCTTCCTCATCAGTGAAATAATACCAATCCAAAAAATAATAATATCAATCCACCACACTGAGTTTCATGTTTTAAGAAGTAACCGTGCCTTCTCTTTGAAATGCTCTGTCATATAGATGATGATAGAGATAAAAGACATTTCCCAGACCTCAAGGAGCTTTTGTGTTATGTTTTCCCAACTGATTCATTAGTAGTTACAATAGGATAAAATACTGTAAGAGGTAAAACAAATGATACTTGAAAAGCCCAAGGCAATCTGGTAAAACTTTACAGAGAGTGTAATTCTTAAATTAGAATAAGTAGGAATTAACTAGGAAAGGCAGAGAGGGAGAGTAGAGTGAAACCAGAAAGCAAAATATTGCAGAAATGCAAGTGAAACAGAATCCTAAACAAAGGATAAACTGAGATACTGTAATGCCTTGAAAAGAGAAAAGTACTCTATTATTATTATAGACAAAAACTGCCAGAACAGCTGCCTACAGAGAAAGAAGGAATTAAGTCGTTAAAAGTGTACCCATACAGCCAAATAGGTAGACAATCAAATTTAGAGACTGTTTCCCCTACATATCTTCTTGTCTGCATTTACTTATACTTTGAACTGCCACCTTCCCCCAAAAGTGATACCAAGTGATCCTAAAAACATCAACAAAAAGACCAAATTTATTTTAAATATACTTACAATTTTTTAAAGCCCTAAAAGTTGAGAGGTCAATGGCACATGGACACTGCTCAAAGTAATTCCCAATTTAGCTTACCTGCACATCTTGAAATGTTTGCCCTTCAAGAAAATCCTTCCCTGAATAATAGATATTTGAGACTCAGACTCAGTCGGTTTCATATGAATGATAATAACTTTATCTTGCAAAAATAAGATAGTTATATAATTCTTAGCACATCCCCCAAAAAGCATAAAACCCTTTCCACATGGTAGTTTAAACTAATTCATACTTCTGAATGCTTCTGCCTTTTCACCATATTAGGAGCAACTTCTTAAAGAAATATTATCACACCATTAAAAAAAAGACCCATAAAAATAGAAACGAAAACAGATAACCCTCTAGGTTCAGAGCAGAGTCACCTAAGACAATAAACTGTAGCCAAAAATGCCTGCCTCTAGCTAAACCCACTTAAATAGAAGGTATCCACAAAAAAACACTCAGAGGAATGAACACCTATATAACTAGCCAACAATGAACAGAAAAGTAGACATTTATATAAGAAAAACTCCAGCTAACCATTGATTTAACAGTACAGAGTATTTTTTAAGTAACTAAAGAGGCAGAGTGCTCTGGAAATATTATCATAAGGGAATTTAACATTAAAACTGACAGGAGTCCACACTGATATAAATAAATGATTGGATAAAAATGAGGGAGAGAAAAAAAAAAAATGAGGGAGAAAAGAGAATCTCTGGTTGCAGAAGAATGCCAAGTAATTTATGCAGATACTCCATCCTCAAGAAAGTGGAGCATAACTTCCCACTCATTAAGTGTGGACTACACAGTGACTTCCAAAGAGTGCAACATAAAAAGTCAGTGACAAATCATGTTGATAATATGTACCCTTGATAAGGTGAGATGAGAATGGCACTTTACCTCTGTTGTCTTCCTCCTATAAACATATAATCCCAGTCTACCCATTAGAAAAACATCAAACAAATCCCAACTGAGGGACATTCTACACAATACCTGACCAGTACTCCTCAAAATTGTCAAGGTAATTAAAAACAAAACAGTCTGAGAAACTGTCCCAGCCAACAAGATCCTAAGGAGACACAACTACTAAATGTAATGTGATTTCCTAGATGAGATCCTGGAACAAAAAAAATTAACTAAGGGAATTTGAATAAACTAAGGACTATAGTTAATAATAATATATCAATATTAGTTCACTAATTGTAACAAATGTACTGCCCTAATGTTAGATGTTAGTAACAGGAGAAACTGTATGCTGAGTATATGGGAACTCTCTGTACTATGGTCCCAATTTTTCTGCAAATCTAAAACTTATCTAAAACAAAAAATTCACTTAACAATTAACATAGAATTGACTTGGTAGCAATGAAACAGAAAAGCTTTTACAAAAATACCTTTAAAGATCAAAAACATGATAATTTCAGGTTGATGGACTTAGAAAAGAAACGAATTTTGATGTAGCAAAGTATAGGAGAAAAAATATACTGTGGAAAACAAAATTAAGAATCTTATTTTATTTTAGCAACAAAACTATCAACAACAACAATAAGAACATTTTCTCAGGCTTAATCAACATTTCTTCCACAATTTCAAAGCAAGCTGAAAAAGCTTTTCAAGTTTTTCAAGGTTTTTTCATCTCAAAAACGTTTTGGATTTGTAGGTGCTTATTTTATAAAGAATAATGAAATTCTACAGTTGATGGAAAAGCAAAGAAATACGACATTACTGAATTGAAATTTAATAAATTACTTCAAGCATCAGTTTTTAGAAAGGGACCTGGAAGAATATTTTCATTATCTTCAGATACTTGGAGTTGGCACCATCAACTGATGTAGTAACCATCAGTTACTACAAATATTTAGCCAAACTAACTTAATTCTTTTAATATTTTAAGTCTTAAGAAGCAAAGGTTGGGGGATGGGGGAGACACCTGCCAAAGTAAAATAAAGAAAAAAATCCAAACTAGAACTCTACGTCATATATTATGAACAGTGACACATGGATTACAGATTTAACTGTTTAAAAAAGTAAAACTATATAAGAACGTAGTTGGGGCTTCGCCGGTGGCACAGTGGTTGGGAATCCGCCTTCCAATGCAGGGGACGCGGGTTCGTGCCCCGGTCCGGGAAGATCCCACATACCGCGGAGCGGCTGGGCCCGTGGGCCACGGCTGCTGAGCCTGCGCGTCTGGAGCTTGTGCTCCACAGCGTGAGAGGCCACGATGGTGAGAGGCCCGCACAAAAAAAAAAAAGAATGTAGTTGAATTAACTTTAACAATGTGAGGATTAATACAAACTTGAACACCAAATGCATAATCTGTATGGCAGGTGAAAACTGATGCCTCACACTTTTTTGCCCAAAAAACTGTATCAGCTGACACCATTTAAAACTGAAACACGTTACAAAAAAATACTGACTTTTACCTTTTACAGAACAATAGGAATTTCTGAAAATACTGAGCCTACATTCCCATTTGACAATCCACTGATATGACTGCCCCTTTAGAACAGGAACCTATGCTCCAGCCCACCAGAGTCCAACACCATCCCCAAATTCAGGCTAATTTCACTTTACGTTACCTGCTTAGTTTCCATAAGCATTTGACTTTGAACACCCAATACACAAAAAGTTACAGATTTGACTAAAATGTCTATAAGGGAAGGAAAAAACTCAAACCTTACCCAAACAGGAAAAAATAAGCAAACAAACCAGAGCAAAAAGACCAGCAGGGAGCACTGAATATATTTAACTCTAGAACTAAGACTATAAAACAAATGGGGGATTAGGTTGAAAGAATGCAATACAAATGTTATAATACTTATATATTATCAGAGTACCTAAGGAAAAAAAGGAGAAGTGGGGGGAGAAAGGACAACTTAACTGATAGAGAAAAGAGAATATTATTTAAATAAAATAGCAGAAGTGAAAGCTTACGATAAATGACAGCAAACATTATTACCAGCAAGACTACTATGATGTGACTGTGATTTTCCATTACAATCCACAGTATCCAGTCCTTATCACTTGGATTGAAATTTGCATACTTTAAGATCACACTGTCACACAGTCCCTCATTAAAGCAAAAGTTCAAGTATTACCATTTAATTTAGAAACTGAATGGTTGTTTTATAAATCAATGTTTTGTTTGTTGGCATACAATGCTTAGACTCTCATGAAAATTGACTAACAGTCAAAAAATAAACTACTCCAAGAAGCACACCTAAAATCAAAGGTATAAGGAAAATAAAAATTGGGGCATGGCTTACAGTCATTCATTTACAGTGCAAATCGGGAAGTCAGTAGTTAACTATGATGGCAATAAGGATACTAAATTTTGCTATTTTAAAAAAAGGATTAAATGATATGATCAAGGCCAAGATAAACTATGGCAACAAAATAGGTAATCATGAAAATTTTAAATTAAATCGCCAGCAAAATATGAAATATATAAAATTTTTACAGCCACACAATGAGACAGATAAGTATTCTTCTCTTTACAGTTAAATATATTACTAAGTATACCAGAAAAAGTAGGCTCTTCCCCTCCAAAAGCAAAACAAAAAACCTTCAAAAACCCCACAGAAACAAAAGCAACCAAAATTTAAAGTAAATAAAACGGGGTTATAAGAAAGAAAAGAGAAAACACCACTTTCTTATCATGATACGTTTTTTAATGCATAATATATTAGCTTCACAACGATAAGACAGTATCTTCAGAGTCTGAAAGGTTTCTCTTAGGATAAAAAAGACCTAGATGTGTTTTTAAGTTAAGGGAAAGAATCATGGACAGAGAAAAGAGAAAAATGCAAGCTGAGAGAGGGGCTGAAAGAAATCAAATCAAGGATGGGGGAAAGGAGGAAAAACAGAAAAAAGAGGGAAGGAGCAAAGGGAAGAGGGGAGAAGAGAAAGACAGGGGAAGGAGAGAACAGAACAAAATTAAAAATTGGCTTGTATATTTTTTAGAGAATTATACCTTCCTGAAGACCAGGATGTATGACCTGCTTGTGCCGCAAGGCCTTCAAATCTTCTATCAATTCCTTTTCCAACTGGGAAATTCTTGCTCTGCAACCTATTCAGAAAGCAATGATAAAATAAGCTACTATATACTACAGAAGAATACACATTGCATCTTTCACTTCTAGAGCCAAACTCCCAATATATTCCTCTTTTTTACTATTATATAATACCTGGGTCATTTGTGGCTGATGCCTGAAGACTAGAGGATTCTTCTGTTGTTCCATCAACTGCATGAATATCTAGAGCTTCCTATATTAAAAAAAAGAAAAGGAAAGAAAAAAAGTAGTTCATATCACTTCTAAAGGTTTAAAAGTAAACTAGGAAGCTTTTTTTTCATTTTGATACTTTTTGCTATTTTCTAAATGTTTTTTCATTTTGATACTTTTCACTTTAATAATGGGGGGGCAAAATATTTAAAGATAATATACTCAGCTAACTGACTTAAAACTGTATTTATCATAACTTGTATATTTATCCAATTTATCATAACTTGTATACTGATTTCTCAGAGCCTGTGTAAAGACAGCTTACTCAGCAATTAACAAGGAGGAAGGAAAAGAACAGGCAGAGAATTCAATCTCTGTGTAGCTAATTTAGAAAGATTAGGCTTCTACAACAATCTAAAAGAAAAACAGTCTAGTTGAAGAACTGGAGTAAAATAAACAAGGAAACTATCATTGTGACAGCAGAATTAATAAGACTATTAATTTTTTGTTCTCCAATGGTATTCTGCTATTGCTGATGAAAATCAGTGGATGGAGTATCTCAAAAGAGTTAGTAAACTTTTCATGTGTTTATGCCTTTTCAAAGTCCATAATAATGAAAATTCCACTAAGAGCCAAAGATTTTAAAAATTCCAACTAAACACAATGCAAAAATCGTAATCAAGGGCTTCCCAGGTGGCGCAATGGTTGAGAGTCTGCCTGCCGATGCAGAGGACGCAGGTTCGTGCCCTGGTCCGGGGGGGATCCCACATGCCGCGGAGCGGCTGGGCCCATGAGCCATGGCCGCCAAGCCTGCGCGTCCGGAGCCTGTGCTCCGCAACGGGAGAGGCCACACACAAAAAAAAACCCAAAAATCGTAATCGAAACAGACATAATTTTTTAAGTCCATTCAAACAAAATACCTTAAGTGATGCCTGTTAACCCAATATTTTGGAGATACTCCCCTCCCGGTGCACACAACCTCGCATAATGGATGCATTCACAGTAACTGTATTCTTAGTTAGTTATCAGCCAGTATACAATTCAATGATGATTATTTGACCTTGGAAAGAATGCTGAAAATGACAATCTTACCTTCGATTCAAAGGAAACAAAGAGAACACCATCTACATCTTCCAGATCAGGTTTCACATCTGGAAAGGTACTCCCAGGGCCCATAGGAGTGTTCTTTGTAGAAGTTAAAGATTTTCCTGTGTTTTTAGGTGGCCGCCCTGCCTTAGAGAGTTTCAGTTTTCGTGGCCTTCCTCTTTTTCCAGGGACATTTGGAGGGGCATTCTGATTAGCATTCACAGTCTTGGAGGCCGTTGAAATCTTAAGCATACTTTTCTTTCTGCCCAAGTCTTCTTTTCCTAAAAATGAGTCCCCAACTGAACTCTTTGAACCATCAAGTATTTTTTCTGTGTTAATGCTGTCAGATATATCAGGATATTTCCACTGAGGATCTTTAAGTGAGGGATATTTTTGTACCACTCTGAGGTCTGGTGAATGTCTTCTAAGACCATTTTCTGATTCCTTGCCTAAGCAGAAGCCAGTCTCATTAGAATTTTCAATGTACGTAGGCAAATAGTCTAATTCTGTCAACGCAGAAGTTCTATCCTTCCGAGATGTGGAAAGCATGTTATCAGGGAGCTCAGAAATCTTCACTGTGCTTTTGGTGACAGCACAGGGCTCCAGATAGACTACTGGCATCTTTCCAGCGTCTAATTTGAACATTTTAGCTTTAGCAACACCTGATGGGCTATTTGGTAGTAGCCATTTAGAAGAAGGATGGTCAGCTTCTAGTTTATCAGCTTTATTGTGCCTCTTCAACTGTTTCTCTAGTATAGGATCATCATCACTGTTTGAGTACACATCTGTTTCCTCATCTGTCTCTTCCTGTTTCACAGTGACCCCTTCTGGGCACTCACCAAGTTCATATTCATAATCGTCTAGAGGCTCTTCTTTAATGACAACATTGAAGTTTTCATTTGGGTTTAATGGTGATGTTACATGGGCGTCATCTTCAAAATTGTTGCCAACAAGACTGGAGAGACAGGGGAGGGAGAGTTAAAAAGGACAGAACTATCCATAAATAACACTCAGGAGGGGAAAGAAAAAAAAAAAAAAGACTGTTGGAAACCAAGTAAAATCACATCAGATTTCAAGAGCCATTCATAAAAAAAAAAAAACACTGTATAACAAGGTTCTCAAAAACAGTTTATCAACATCACACTTTTACATATTCTGTCAATTTCTCTTGAAAAATATATAAACTAAAGGGTAAAGTTTTAACAAGTAACTCTCATCACTAAATCAAAAAGCAAGATATGTTATAACATGTTTTCTGCTAATGGTATTCTTCAAATGAACTCAATTTTCAAAGTCAGCTTGCACTGATCCAAAATCAGACTCTAGTAATGTACACACTGATCAACAACTGCCAATAAAAACAAACAAATGTCCATTACAATTAAAAATTAAAATAAACATCAGGAAGGGCCTTTCAAACAGCTCACTGATTTTTTTAATTGAGATAAAATTCATGTAACATAAAACATAACGTTTTAACCATTTTAAAATGTACAAGCCAGTAGTTTTTTCATTGTAGTCCCAATGTTGGTGCCAGGTGATTTTTCAAATTTAAAATTGCAAAACCCACTTTCAATGTAAAGAATCCAGCATTAGTTCTTCCAAAATAAAAGGATAGGGTGGATGAAGGCAAGGACATATAACCTGTCTCGACTTAAGTGTTTATAATTCATCAAAAAACAAAACAAACTTTTTAGTTTCTCATTTCTCCCAATTCATAACTGAAAGCACATAAACTATACCAATGTATCTTGAGGACAGGTTAGAACTACTCACTAACCCAGTTAAAGTCACTTTATCTGTAAAACTTTCATTTACCTCAAATATGCAAAAGTAACCATTAAATCGATCTGTATCTACTTGTTCCTTGCAAAACTGACTTAAGATCTTGACCTTACTCAAAAATTCTTCAATGGAGGACTTCCACTTCCAGTTAGAATACAGTAGTTCACAAAGACCATAACTTCTGCCATAACAATGACAAAACACTAGATAAACTTAAAATCCTATTCTTTCTTTAAAGTCACTGAAGACCTCTGGGTACAAGTAAGTTTAAATGAACTGAATTCCAGAGAGGGACCAGCCTTCTCCAAGTGACCACAGATTGCTATTGCTTTCAACCCTCAGTGGCATTTACATTGCTTGAAGCACAAGTGAAGAGAGAAAAAAGCTGTTATAGGCAAAGAATCTTTGCGGAAACACAGAGAAACCAAACTATTAATGCCCGAGTATGGGCAGACTAGATCTGGAGGACCTCAAAGAGAAGACAAGTCCTTGCTCCCACCAATTATCCTCCAGGGGACTTTTGCAGAATTTCTAGTGATGCAGAAACTCGGCCTGAAATCAGAAACTTACATTCTCACAGCACTTAGATCCCAAGGCCCTGTCTGAAAGGAGTTCAATCCTACCCTTAAAACTGAGGTGAGCTGAAATTTACAAGTCATCTAGACTGAAGGATAGAGAAAAAGGAAAAGCAAAAGAAGTGTCAGAGACCTATGGCACACATCAGATTATTTAACACACTAGCAGTTGCACCTCCCAAAAGGTAAGAGAAAGAAAGGAGAAACATTTGAACAGAAACTGAACAAAAATATTCCAAAAATGAAAGATTTTAATCCACAGATCCAAGAAGCTCAGCAAACACCAAGCAGAAAATCATACCTAGGTACATGAAGACCAGACAGCTGAAAAAAAGATCAAGAGAAAAACCTTATAAGCAAGGAAGAAAAAAAGACACATGAGACTACAGAGAAAACTATGAGAACAGACTAACTACTCATTGGAAACACTGTAAAACAGAAGACAATGAATGACATCCATCATAAAGCATTTAAAGAGTCAACATAATGTTCTAGATCTACCAAAAGAAGCCTTCAAAGCTAAAGACATTTTCAGACATCTGAAAGAATTCATACGTCATAAAAAATACTACCTCCTTAGACTGAAACAAGACAAGGATATTAGTTCTCACCACTTTTACTTACAGTAATTATACTAGAGGATCTGCCAAGGACATCAGGCAATAAAAAGAAATAAAAGACATCCAGATGGAAAAGAAGTAAAAAAAAAAAAATCTCCATTTGTAGATGACATGATCTTGTATACAGTTGGCCCCCAGTTCTGAGGGAGACTGGTTCCAGAACTCCCCAGAGATACTAAACTCTGTGGATACAGAACTGAAAATCCTAAGAAATCCACTAAAAAAACTATTGGAATAAATGAGTTTGGCAAGATTGCAGGATCCAAGATCAACACACAGCAAAATAACTGTAATTCTGCACACTAGGAACAAACGTCAAAAATGAAATTCAGAAGACAACTCTATTTACAACAGCATCAACAAGAATAAAACACTTAACATACGGGAGATAGCTAGTGGGAAGCAGCCGCATAGCACAGGGAGATCAGCTCAGTGCTTTGTGACCGCCTGGAGGGGTGGGATAGGGAGGGTGGGAGGGAGGGAGACGCAAGAGGGAAGAGATATGGGAACATATTTATATGTGTAACTGATTCACTTTGTTATAAAGCAGAAACTAACACACCATTGTAAAGCAATTATACTCAAATAAAGATGTAAAAAAAAAAAACTTAACTGAACCAAAAAACTGTAAGGCTTTTACACAGAAAATTATACAACTGTTGGAAAAAAATTAAAGCCAACCTAAAAAAAAAAAAGAAAAAAAAAGGGTAAATATTCCGCAGTTTCATACTAGAAGACTTAATATAGGTGAGACAGCAATACTCCCCAAAAGTGATCTGCCGAGTCAACACAATCCCTAACAACGCCCCACCTGGGATTTTTGTAAAAATTGAGAAGCTGATCGTACAATTCATATAGAAATGCAAGGGACCCTAAAATAACTCAAAGTATCTTGAAAAATAGAAACAAATGGGGACTCATACTTCCCAATTTCAAAACTTACTACAAAGCTACAGTAATCAGCATAAAGCTAAACATACCAATCAACTGAACAGAATTCAAGGTTCAGTAATACCTGCCCACTTTTATATCAATTGGTTTTTTTTTCTTTTCTTTTTTTCTTTTTTTAAGGCAGTGCCATGCAGCATTTGGGATCCTAGTTCCCTGACCAGAGATCAAACCTGTGCCCCCTGCATTGGGAGCAAGGAGTCTTAACCAATGGACCACCAGGGAAGTCCCTCAATTGACTTTCAACTGAATTCAATTCAAGGGTGCCAAGACAATAAATTCAGTGGGGAAAGAATGGGCTTATGAACACCCACAACTTATTCAATACAAACACTTGCACACAAATGTTCATAGCAACATTATTTCTAATAGTCAAAAAGCAGAAACAACCTTAATGTTTACCAATAAATGGATAAATAAAATGTAGTATATCTAAACAACAAAATATTATTCAGTAATAAAAGAAATTATGTACAGATACATGCTACAATATGAACCTTGAAAACATTATGCTAAGTAAAGCACAAAAGACCACATACTGTATGATCCCATTTAATGCCCAAAAAAGACAAATCCAGAGACAAAAGAGAGACTGGTGGTTGCATATCGGTGGGTGGGGTTGAATACTGGCTGGAGGAAAATGGGGAGTGACTAGTAGAGGACACAGGGTTTCTTTCTGGAGTGCTGAAACGTCCTTAAAATGACTGTGGTCATGACTATACAATTTGGTGAATATATTAAAAATCACTAAACTGAACACTTTTCAAGGGTGAATTATATAGCAGTGAATTACATCTTATTTTTTTAAAGTTCTAAAAAAATACTAAAGGAAGTTCTTCAGACTAATAGGAAATGAACTAGTACGAAAATGGATCCAGGGGACTTCCCTAGTAGTCCAGTGGTAAAGAATCTGTCTTCTAACGCAGGAGATGCAGGTTTGATCCCTGGTCTGAGAACTAATATCCCACATGCCTTAGGGCAACTAAGCGTGCATGCCACAACTACTAAGCTCACACGCCTCAACTAGAGAACCCACATGCCACAACTAGAAGAGAGAAAACCCACACACCACAACTAGAGAGAAGCCCGTGCGCCACAACGAAGAGCCCCTGCAGCACAACGAAAGATCCCACATGCTACAACTAAGACCCAACACAGCCAGAAAAAAATAAATTAATTAAATAAATAAATATATATTTTTTAAAGTAGCAAGCTAAGTTAAAAAAAAAAGAAAGAAAATGGATCCAGGAATGAATGAGAAGACCCATGAAAAATAAACATGAGTAAATATAAAAGGCTTTTTCTTACGTTTATTTAAATGACTCCTGACTGATTAAAGCAAATAAAAACATTTGGGGGGGGGTTTATAACATATATAAGGACATGAACAACAAGGACATTAGCTGATCATGAACTGCTATAATATTAATTTAATTCTACTTGATAAATTAAGAATGTACATAATTATCTCTACAACCACTGCTAAAGAATGAATTGTGTCCCCTCCCAAATTCATACACTGAAGCCCTAACCCCCTTGTGACTGTACATGGAGATAGGGTCTTGAAGAAGTAATTAAGGTTAAATGAGGTCATAAAGGTGGGCACTCTCTCTCTTCTCTATGTGAGGACACAGCTAGAAGGCAGCTGTCTACAACCCAGGGTACTACAACCCTGGGTAAGACCTCCCAACAAAACTGAACCCTACCAAAAACATTACTTGGACTTTCCAGCCTCCAGAAACGTGAGAAAATAAATTTTTATTAAGTCACCCAGTCTATGATATTTTGCTATGTCGACCTGAGCAGACTAGTAAAAACACTTAAAAAAAAAAATTTACAGAGGCACAGCTAAAAAACCAATAGGCCACAGGATGGAATTTTAAAAACGTAATCTAGGACCTCCCTGGTGGTGCAGTAGTTAAGAATCCGCCTGCCAACGCAGGGGATATATGTTCAATCCCTGGTCCGGGAAGATCCCACATGCCAGGGAGCAACTAGACCCACGCGCCACAACTACTGAAGCCCACGCACCTAGAGTCCATGCTCCGCAACAAGAGAAGCCAACGCAATGAGAAGCCCACGCACTGCAACAAAGAGTAGCCCCCGCTCACCGCAACTAGAGAAAGCCCATGTGCAGCAACAAAGACCCAACGCAGCCAAAAATAAATAAATAAAATAATTTTTTAAGAAAAGAAAACATAAACCAAATGAAAACAGGGAAGGATAATGAAAGAATAGATGACAGAAACAGAAAATACCAAGATGAAATGCTTTAAGCACAGCCACATCAGTAATAATATTAAATGCACGTGAGCAAAACAGTCCAATTAAAAGTCTAGGGTGGACAAAGAAAAAGGTCCCGACTATAAGCTATTTAAAAGAACCACAATTTCAATCTAAAGACATAGACAGACTGAAAATAAAAGGAGGGAAAAAGATAAAACCATGCAAATAGAAAATAAGATGAATGCCAATGTGGCTTAATAATATGACTAAAAGTAGACTTTAAGTACCATCAGAGATAATGAGGGTCATTATAAAAATTTTATGAGCTCAATTCACCAAAAGGACATAACAATCCTAAATGTATATGTACCTTATCATATAGCTTGAAAATATGTGAAGCAAAAATTTATAATACTAAAAAGAAAGACAGAAAAATCCACAACTATAGAGGGAGATTTTAAAACACGTTCTCAGTAACTGATAGGAGAGACACCGCCCCCCCAAAAAAAAAATCAGTAAGGAGATAGAAGAATTGAACAATGAATTAAACTTACCTGATAAGATCTTATAGCACACTACAACCAACAACTGCATAAGTATACTTGAAGTATTAATCAAAACAGACCATATGCTAGACAATACAGCACAGTCATGATATATTTCTATTTGAAAGGTTTTAAGTCACATGTTCTCTGACAAAAAATAGGACCAAACCACAAATTAATAACAATTTCAACACAACAAATCATAATTTGTAGAATGCACCTAAAACAGTGCTAAGTGGGATTTTATAGCTTGAAATAAAAGGTCTAAAATAAATTATCTTAGGGATTGATAAACTTTTTGTAAAGGGCTAAGTAGTAAAACTTTTAGGCTTTAAAGTCTGAACAGTCTTTACTCAACTCTACCACTGTAGCATAAAAGAAGCCACAAGACAATACATAAACAAGTGAGCACAGCTGTGTTCTAACAATTGGACACTGAAATTTGAATTTATATGATTTTCACATATGAAAAAATATTACTTTTATTTGTTTCCCCCACGCACACAAACACTTAAAAATATAAAAACCATACTTAGTCTGTAGGCCATAACAACAACAAAAAAGGCAGGGTAGGTATGGTCCACAGGTCTTAATCTGCCAATCCCTGAACTGAAACAGGCAAATTAAAACAAAAGCAAGTGCCAAAGCAATCCTGAGGGGAAAAAAAAAGAGCTGGAGGAATCAGACTTCCTGACTTCAGACTATACTACAAAGCTACAGTAATCAAGACAATACAGTACTGGCACAAAAACAGAAATATAGATCAATGGAACAGAATAGAAAGCCCAGATATAAACCCACTCACCTATGGTCAACTAATCTATGACAAAGGAGGCAAGAATATACAATGGAGAAAAAATAGTCTCTTCAATAAGCAGTGTTGGGAAAACTGGACAGCTACATGTAAAAGAATGAAATTAGAACACTCCTTAACACCATACACAATAATAAACTCAAAATGGATTAAAGACCTAAATGTAAAGCCAGACACTATAAACCTCTTAGAGGAAAACATAGGCAGAACCCTGTATGACATAAATTATAGCAAGATCCTTTTTGACCCACCTCCTAGAAAAAGGGAAATAAAAACAAAAATAAACAAATGGGACCTAATGAAACTTAAAAGCTTTTGCACAGCAAAGGAAACCATAAACAAGATGAAAAGACAATCTCAGAATGGGAGAAAATATTTGCAAACAAAGCAACTGACAAAGGATTAATCTCCAAAATATACAAGCAGCTCATGCAGCTCAGTATCAAAAAAACAAACAACCCAATCCAAAAATGGGCAGAAGACCTAAACAGACATTTCTCCAGAGAAGATATACAGATTGCCAACAAACACATGAAAGGATGCTCAACATCACGAATCATTAGAGAAATGCAAATCAAAACTACAATGAGCTATCACCTCACACCAGTCAGAATGGGCATCATCAGAAAATCTACAAACAACAAATGCTGGAGAGGGTGTGGAGAAAAGGAACCCTCTTGCACTGTTGGTGGGAATCTAAATTGATACAGCCACTATGGAGAACAGTATGGAGGTTCCTTAAAAAACTAAAAATAGAATTACCATGTGACCCAGCAATCCCACTACGGGGTACCCAGAGAAAACCATAATTCAAAAAGACACATGCACCCCAATGTTCACTGCAGCACTATTTACAATAACCAGGTCACAGAAGCAACCTAAATGTCCACTGACAGACCAATGGATAAAGAAAATGTGGTACATATATACAATTGAATATTACTCAGCCGTAAAAAGGAATGAACGTGGGTCATTTGTAGAGATGTGGATGGACCTAAAGACTATCATACAGAGTAAAGTAAGTCAGGAAGAGAAAAACAAATATTGTATATTAATGCATATATGTGGAATCTAGAAAAATGGTTCAGATGAACTAGTTTGCAAGGCAGAAATAGAGATACGGATGCAGAGAACAAACGTATGGACACCAAGGGGGGAAAGCAGGGGAGGGGGTATGAATTGGGAGATTGGGATTGACATATACACACTAATATGTATAAAACAGATAATTATTAAGAATCTGCTGTTTAAAAAAATAAAATAAAATTCAAAAAAAGGAAATCAGATCAGTGGTTACCAGTGTCAGGGAGACAGGGGATGAAGGGCAGGGGAAGTCAATGAAGGGGATCAAAAGGTACAAACTTTCAGTTATAAGATAAATAAGTGCTGGGGATACACAAGATGATGACTCTAGCTAACACTACAGCATGGTATATCTGAAAGTTGCTAAGGTAGTAATTCCTAAAAGTTCTCAAGAAAAGGAAAAAAAATGGGATTATCTATACGAAAAGATGAATGTTAACTAAATTTATTGTGGCAATCATTTCACAGTATATGTCTGTCAAGTCATCATGTCGTGTAACAAACTTATACAGAGCTGTATATCAATTACATCTCAATAAAAATGAGAAATAAAAGAAAAAAGAGCAAGCAAAAAGAAGGAAACAATGCTAAGAGGAAAAAATTTAATGAAATAGAGAACAACAGAGAAACTGGATTTATGATTTGAAACCTGCCAGCAAAGAAAACTACATGGCTTCCCTCAAGTCTAGCAAAGACATAATGAAAAAAAAAACCTATCTTGCACAAACTCAGAATATACGGGATAATCCAACACTTTTTGTTTTATGAAGAAAGCAAAACCCTGGAACTAAAGTGTCAGAAATAAAAATATCCTTCATGAATTCAGATGTAAAAAAACTCAATGAAGTATCAGTAAACTGAATCCAATATTAAAAATGTTATGACAACCAAGTAGTATTTCCCAGGAATGCAAAACTGTTACAGCATTTCCAGCTCTCACTCCCATATAGCCCCCACTCACGGTAAAAAAAAAAAAAAAAAAGAAAAAAATCAAATTAACAAAATGAAGGGAGAAAAACAACATCTCAGCAGATAGAAAAACAACATTTGATACAATTCAATACTCATTCTTAACCACACTTAGAAAATTAGGACTGGAAGGAAAGTTCTCAGTGTGACCTAAAGCCAACAGCATAACACCCATTAAGAAATACTGAACGATTTTCTCTAAGGTCAGGAGACATGAATGACCATTCTCAAAATTTAGTTTCAACACAGAACTGCAAGTCCAAACAGCACAGTAAGGTAAGAAAGAGAGAGAATAATAATAAAGACTTATGGGAGAAGTAAAACTAACTTTGTTCACAGACACCATAATTGTGTATGTAGAAAATCCTAAACACTACAAACTAGTAAGTGGATTAAATAAGCAAGGTCATCAAATACAAGATCAAGGTACAAAAATCAACTGTATTTCTATGTACTATGGGAAGTTGGAAGCTTACACTACCAAAGATTATAGTGTCATCAAGACTGTATGGTGGGCTTCCCTGGTGGCGCAGTGGTTAAGAATCCACCTACCAATGCAGGGAACACGGGTTCAAGCCCTGGTCCAGGATGATCCCACATGCTGCAGAGCACCTAAGCCCATGGGCCACAAATACTGAGCCTGCGCTCTAGAGCCCACAAGCTACAACTACTAAGCCTACATGCCTAGAGCCCGCACTCTGCAACAAGAGAAGCCACTGTAATGAAAAGCCCACGCACCGCAAGGAAGAGTAGCCCCCGCTCGCCACAACTAGAGAAAGCCCGCTCACAGCAACGAAGACCCAAGGCAGCAATAAATTAAATAAATAAATAAATGGCTGCATGGTATTGGCAAAAGAATAGACAAAAAAATGGAACAAAAATAGACCCACCCATATATATATATAATCACCTCATTTTCCAAGACACCAGTGCATTTTAATGGGGAAAATAAAGCCTTTTGAATATGATGTTAGACCACGTAAATATGTGCCTGGAAAACTATGAGCCTTGACCCCCAACTTCATGCCATACACAAAAAGTAAGCCAAGATGGGCTAGATTTCAATTTGAAAGCTAAAACAGCTTCCCCCTTTCAAAAATATCACTTAATTGGAGAAAATACCTATTTCCTTATCTTTCTTTTTAACAGCTTTATTGTGTAAGTTACGTAACATAAATCCCACCAGTTTTAAGTAACAACTCAATTATTTTTACTAAATTTATAATTTTGCCATCACCACAATCCAGTTTTCCTTTACCTCGTTTTTTTGTTTGTTTGGCCGCAACGCATGGCTTGCAGAATCTTAGTTCCCTGATCAGGCATTGAACCCAGGTCCTCAGCAATGAAAGCGCATAGTCCTAACCACTGGACCGCCAGGGAATTCCCTCCTTTACCTGTTTTTAAAGGTTAGGCAAACCAAGCCCTCTCATTTCCCTTTCCCTATTATCTCACTTTTTATGTATATTTATGTATAAATGTCATTCTCCATCAAGTAATTTAGGATTCACATTTAATGATAGTTCTTTCCATTATCTTCGTATTTCACGGTGTGAACTTCTAAAATGCAGAAAATAATCTCTACCTTTTTCTCATTTAGCCATATGACTTGAATTATGCTTGCAATATAGCTGAGAACCTTGTGAAGCTAAATCTTGGCTGCTACCAAAATAACTGCTTTCACATCTTCCTGAAACATTAAACTTGCTAAATTACAAAAGTTATTTCCAAAGAGTCTCTCTCTCCTTATCGTCCAATAAAAACTTTACACACAAAGCATGCATTTTTTTTCCTTGGCAGGAAGATTTTGCAAACAATCCTGAAATTTTATACTTTTAAGAAGTCGCTATACAAAAAAATTAGGTGCAAGGTTATCTAACCAAAAATATGGGCAAAACCACTGATTTGTACACATCAATTAATTTAAAGGATTACATTTTTGTTGGTATACACAACCTATGCAACAAGTAAGTATGACATGACAGTCACTGTGAAACACACTAAAAAAGCTTTAAGTGCTATGGATAAACAAACTCATTCAGGCAACATTTACTGAGTTCTGACAATGTGCCAGACACATTTTTGGGGGCACAGGGATTTACCAAAATAAATAAAGCACAGTCCCTACATTCAAGGAATGCACAGATCAAAGCAGGAGACAGACAAATAGACAATATAATGTTACTTAGTTTAATAGATACTAAGATATGTATAGGGACTTCCCTGGTGGCGCAGTGGTTAAGAATCCACCTGACAATGCAGGGGACACGGGTTTGATCCCTGGTCCGGGAAGATCCCACATGCTGCGGAGTAACTAAGCCCGTGTGCCACAACTACCGAGCCTGCACTCTAGAGCCCATCGCCCACAACTGCCAAAGCCCGCGCGCCTAGGGCCTGTGCTCTGCAACAGAAGAAGCCACCACAATGAGAAGCCTGCACACCACAACGAAGAGTACGCCCCCTCGCCGCAACTAGAGAAAGCCCACGTACAACAACGAAGATGCAATGCAGCCAAAAAAATTAATAAAATTAAAATAAATAAACTATTAAAAAAAGAGATACATACAGACGCACATTAGGAAAAGCCATAACGTAATGCCTTCCATGAAACTGGTAATTAGAGTAACAGAAAGAAGAAATCCACCGGAAAAGATAATGTAGAGTGGAAAACAAAAGAGCTCTTGGAAACTGAAATCGGACACCTGCAATAAATACATCAGTAAGTTAGAAGCTAAATCAAGGAAATCTCACATAATGTACAGCAAAAAGATAATGACAAGAAATAAAAGACTGATTATATAAGATAACCAATCCAGTAGATGGAACACCCAACTATCAAGAGTTTTTTTAGAAAAGAGAAAACAGGACTTCCCTGGTGGCGCAGTGGTTAAGAATATGCCTGCCAGTGCAGGGGACACAGGCTCAAGTCCTGGTCCAGGCAGATCCCACAAGCTGTGGAGCAGGTAAACCCGTGCACCACAACTACTGAGCCTGCGCTCTCGAGCCCACGGGCCTTAAAAAAAAAAAAGAAAGAAAAAAAAATTTTTAATAAAAAGAGAAAAAGAAAGTGAAAAAATTAACAGAGAAATAATACTTAAATGTTCCTAGGGCCAAAGAATATGAACTTCTTGTTTTGAAAAAACGTATTTTCTCACAATGATGAGAACAACCATACCGCGGCTCATCATTGTGAAATTTCATGAGATCAACAAAAAAATCTTAAGAGCCTTCAAACCACCAGGAATCAAATTTCTCAACAGCAAACTGGAACCCGACAACACATTTTCAGCATGGAACTCTACACTCAACCAAAAAAATTATGGAAGTATGAGGGTATAATAAAGCTATTTTTCAACATGCAAGAAGAAAACTGTTAAGAGGGGTGAAGAAGGGGATTACTACCTTCCTCAGAAGTGATTTTATTTAAACATTCTAAAATTCTATGTCCCATACATCCTTTCTGAAGAAATTACTGAAAATGTACTTGAAAAATGCAAATTAAAACCAGAATGATCCCACTTTCACCACTTCTATTTAACACAGTACTGAAAATTGTAACTAAAGCAATTAGGTAAGAAAAAAATAGTATCAATTCAAATTGGAAAGGAAAAAATAAAGGTATCTCTGTCACAGATGACATGATCTTATATGTAGGAAACTCTGAATAATACACACACACACACACACGCACACACACACACACGCGCACACACAGAGTTAGTTAATAAATTCAGCAAAGCTGCACGATACAAAATCAATATAAAGGATCAGCTTTATTTCCATACACTGTGCAATACACAATATGAAATAGCAATTTCCTTTTCAAAACCAAAATAAGGATGAAACTAACAACCGGTTCTTTGAAAAGATAAAATTGACAACCCTTTACCCAAACTCATCAATAAAAAAAAAGAGGACCCAAAAATATCAAAAATAAAAAAAAGAGAAGTAACAACCGACACCACAGAAACATTTATGTTATCTGATTATGTTATATAATCATTTAGGATTATAAAGAGATTACACCACAGAATTATATGCCAATAAAATGGGCAACCTAGAGGAACTGGATAAATTCCTAGAAATAATCACCTAGTACAATCTCCCAAGACTGAATCAGAAAGAAATACAAAATATAAACAGGCCAATTACAGTAAGTTCCCTACATACGAACCTTCAAGTTACGAACTTTCAAAGATGCGAACATGCATTCCATCACCGTCAGGCATGAGTGAAATTGTAGCTTGCCCTCCACCTCCTATTGCTGAAGATCCTTCAGCTCTACTATATCCCACACCTCCCCTCCCACCTCTAGTCAGTAACTTTTCTTGCCAGTTCACTTGATGCCAGCCCCTGTACACCAGCTGTTGTACTATACTGCTGTACTTTTCAAGGTACTGGACAGTAAGACTATAAATATTATCTTTATTTTTTGTGTTTGCTTGTTCTTTATGTATTATTTGTGTGAAAAGTATTATAAAACTACTACAGAACAGTACTATATAGCCAATTGTGTTAGTCGGGTACCTAGACTAACTTCGTTGGACTGACAAACAAACCGAATGTACGAACACACTCTCAAAACAGAACTCATTCATATGTAGGGGACATACTGTACAAATAATAAAATTGAAACAGTAATTTATAAGACTCCCGAGAAACAAAAGTCCAGGACCAGATGGCTTCAAAGGTGAATTCTACCAAACATTTAGACAATTAACACCTATTCTTCTCAAAATATTCCAAAACATCGAAGAGAAAAGAATGCTTCCGAACTTCTATTAGGCCAGCATCACCCTGATACCAAAATCAAAGACATCACCCCCTCGCAAAAACAATTACAGGCCAATGTCACAGATGAACATAAATGTAAAAATCCTCAACAAAATACAAGCAAAACATATTCAACAATGCATTAGAAGGATCATAAGGACTTCCCTGGAAGCCCAGTGGTTAAGACTCAGTGCTCCCAATGCAGGAGGCCCAGGTTTGATCCCTGGTCAGGGAACTGGATCCCGCATGCTGCAACTAAGAGCCCACATGCCGCAACTAAAAGATCCTGCATGCTGCAACTAAAGATCCCTCCTGCCAAAACTAAGACCCAGCTCACCCAAATAAATAAGTAAATACAAAAGGATCACAAACCTTGATAAAGTGGGGTTTAACCCAGCAATGCAAAGATGGTTCAATATCTGCAAATCAATCTGGTAATGGTAATACCACATTAACAAGTTGAAGAATAAAAATCATGTCATCTCAATAAATGCAGAAAAAGCTTTTGACAAAATTCAGAATCCATTTATGATTAAAAAAACTATCAACAAAGTAGGTACAGAGGGAACATACCTCAACATAATAAAGGTCATACAACAAACATATAACCAACACCATACTCAATAGCGAAAAGCTGAAAGCATTGCCTCGAAGATCAGGAACAAGACAAGATGACCACTCTCACCCCTTTTATTCAACATAATATTGGAAATCCTAACCAAAACAATCAGACAAGAAAAATAAATAAAAAGAATCCAAATTGGAAAGGAAGAAGTAAAACTGTCACTGTTTTCAGGTGACATACTATTGCCATATATAGAAAATTCTAAAGACGCCACCAAAAAACTATTAGAACAAATAAATGACTCCGTAAAGTTTCAGGATACAAAATTAAAACACAGAAATCTGTTGCGTTTCTATACACTAACAACAAGCTATCAGGAAGAGAAACTAAGGAATCAATCTCATTTACAACTGCATCAAAAAGAAATAAAATACCTAGAAATATATCTAACTAAGGAGATAAAAGACTTGTACTCAGAAAACTATAAGACAGTGATGAAAAGAATTGAGACAACACCAACAGATGAAAAGATACACCATGCTCATAGACTGGAAGAATTAACATTGTTAAACTGACTGTACCACCCAAGACAATCTACAGATTGAATGCAATCCCTATCAAAATACCAATAGCATTTTTCATAGAACCAGAAAAAATTACTCTAAATTTGTATGAAAACCTGAAAGACCCCACAGAGTCAAAACAATATTGAGAAACAAGAACAAACTGGAGGTACCATGATCACTGATTTCAAACTATACTACAAAACTACAGTCATCAAAACAGTAAGGCACGTGCACAAAAGTAGACACAGATCAATGGAACAGAACAGAGCGCCCAGAAGTGAACCCATACTTACATGGACATTTAATCTACAACACAGGAGCAAGAATATACAATGGGGAAAAGACAGCCTTTTCAATAAATGGTGTTGAAAAAACTGGACAACTACATGCAAAAGAATCAAACTGGACTATTTTCTCACACAATATACAAAAATAAACTCAAAGTGGATTAAAGACTTAAAGGTAAGACCTGAAATCATAAAACTCCTAGAAGAAAACATAGGCAGTGTTAGCAATATTTTTTACCTCAGTATTAACAATATTTTTTTGGATATGTCTCCTGGGGCAAGGCAAACAAAAGCAGAAACAGAGACAAATCAGACTACATCAAACTAAAACGCTTTTTGCACAGCTTTTGCACCATCAACAAATGAAAAGGCTGCCTACTGAATGAGAGAAGATATTCGCAAACAATTTAACAAACGGCTAATATCCAAAATATACAAAAATTCATTTAATTCAACATCAAAAAAAAAAAAGCAGGGCTTCCCTGGTGGCGCAGTGGTTGAGAGTCCGCCTGCCGATGCAGGGGACACGGGTTCGTGCCCCGGTCCGGGAAGATCCCACATGCCGCGGAGCGGCTAGGCCCGTGAGCCATGGCCGATGAGCCTGCGCGTCCGGAGCCTGTGCTCCGCAACAGGAGAGGCCACAACAGTGAGAGGCCTACGTACCACAAAAAAAAAAAAAAATTAAAAAAAAAGTGAACAAATGTAACAAAACAAAAACAGAGTCACAGATCTAGAGAAGAAACAGATGGTTACCAGAGGAGGGGAGGGTGGGGGGGAATGAATGAAATAAGTGAGGGAAATTAAAAGAGGTACAAACTTCCAGTTACAAAATAAATGAGTTACAGGGATGAAATGTACAGTGCAGGAAATACAGCCAATAAGAATGTAATATCTTTGCATACTGACAGATGGTAACTAGATTTATAATGATAATCACTTTGTAATGTATAGAAAAATCAAATCACCCTATGCCATGCGCCAGAACGAACATATTGTTGACGTCTATTATACTTCAAAACAAACTCAGAAAGAAATCAGATTTGTGGTTACTGGAGGCAGGGGAATGGGAAATTGGATGATGGTGGTGAAAAGGTATAAACTTACAGTTAGAAAATAAATAAACACTAGACTTACAATGTACAACATGATTAATAATAAACACTGCTGTATGTTATACATTAAAGTTACTCTGAGAGTAAATCCTAAGAGTTCTCATCACAACGCCTGCCTCAAAATAATCTCAGCTTCCAAATCAAGCTTGCATATAGAAGACAAAGTTTGCATATAGCTAAATACCACTTTCAGATATGATGATAATGCTGTTTCTTGGAGCATGCATATCAAGTTGTTTTTTTCCCTTCAGTAACAAAGATACTGATGCACTCATAAATCTGAACCATTTTCTTGACTCATTAAGATCAGAAGTTTATAATACCACATGTAACACCAAAAGCCACTGTCTATAACAAAGAAATACACATGACTCTTTCAGCTAACAAACTCCTCACCCTGGGCTCCAAAGTAATTTTAAAAGTAAATCCTCCATCATCCAAGGATAGATTAAACTGCTTTTGGATAATGAGGGTAAAAATACTGGTGTTGCCAAAAAATTCCTAGAAGAGAACATAGGCAAAACATTCTCTGACATAAATCATACCAATGTTTTCTTAGGTCAGTCTCCCAAGGCAATAGAAATGAAAGCAAAAATAAACAAATGGGACATAATCAAACTTAAAAGCTTTTGTACAGCAAAGGAAACTATAAACAAAACAAAGAGACAACCTATGGACTGGGAGAAAATATTTGCAAATGATGTGACCAACAAGGACTTAATTTCCAAAATATACAAACAGCTCACACAACTCAATAACAAAAACAAACAACCCAATTGAAAAAAGGACAAAAGACCAAAATAGAACTTTCTCCGAAGAAAATATACAGATGGCCAACAGGGCCATGAAAAGATGCTCAACACCACTAATTATTAGAGAAATGCAAATCAAAACCACAATGAGGTATCACCTCACACCAGTCAGAAAGGCCATCATTAAAAAGTCTACAGGGTTTCCCTGGTGGCGCAGTGGTTGAGAGTCCGCCTGCCGATGCAGGGGACACGGGTTCGTGCCCCGGTCCGGGAAGATCCCACATGCCGCGGAGCAGCTGGGCCCGGGAGCCATGGCCGCTGAGCCTGCGCATCCGGAGCCTGTGCTCCGCAACAGGAGAGGCCACAGCAGTGAGAGGCCCACGTACCGCAAAAAAAAAAAAAAAAAAAAAAAGTCTACAAATGACAAATGCTGGAGAGGGTGTGGAGAAAAGGGAACCCTCCTACACTGTTAGTGGGAACGTAAATTAGTGCAGCCACTATGGAAAACAGTATGGAGGTTCCTCAATAAACTAAAAATAGAATTGTCATAGGATCCAGCAATCCCACTCCTGGGCATCTATCTGGACAAAACTATAATTCAAAAAGATACATGCACCCCATGCTCACAGCAGCACTATTCACAACAGCCAAGACATGGAAACAACCTAAATGTCCATCAACAGATGACTGGATAAAGAAAATGTGGTACATATAATATATAATGGAATACTACTCAGCCATAAGAAAAGGAATGAAATAATGCCATTTGCAGCAACATGGATGCAACCAGAGATTATCATACTAAGTGAAGTAAGTCAGAAAGAGAAAGACAAACACCATATGATATCACATATGTGGAATCTAAAATATAACACAAATGAACTTACCCACAAAACAGAAACAGATTCACATAGAAAACAGACTTGTGGTTGCCAAGGGGAAAAGAAGAAGGGGAGGGATGCACTGGGAGTCTGGGAGTAGCACATGCAACTATTATGTACAGAATGGATAAACAACAAGGTCCCACAGGATAGCAGTGTATATTCAATGTCCTGTGATAAACCATAATGGAAAAGAATATGAAAAAGAATGTACATATATGTCTAACTGAATTGCTTTGCTGTACAATAAAAATTAAACACTAAATCAACTATCCTTCAATAAAATCAATTCAAAAAAATACTGGTGTTGAAGTGTTTCAATTTTTTAAAATTGTACTGGGTAATCAAGATGATTACACACTGGGTGGCATCCTCTAGTTGCAAATGCCAAAAAAAAAAAAAAAAAAAAAAGCCACACTGAAAAGCATAAACTGAAAACCACTTTCCCCCTTGACAGAATAAAAGAAAAACCTGTTCACTGCTTGAGTAACATATACTCCACCTGTCAACTACCCTTAGAAAATAGCAAAGCACTAACTTGCCCATAAACAAGTCAGGGAACTCATCAATGTGGGGATTCCAAACTCAAAGAATAGTAGCTGTTAATGGGATATGAATTAAGTGAGAAAAGGAAGGTAAAAGAAAAGTACTGGGCTGGGATATACTTCTGCCGAACTTGGGTTTTAACACTCAAATAAGGCAAGTTTCCAGCTGCACATGTACGGAGTTTAGAAATAGCCACTATGTTCTAACAAGTGAAAAGTTAAAGGGACTGAAAAATCAACAACTCTTTTGAATCCATAAGAGACGGTGAGGGGACTCCCTCGTGGTCCAGTGGTTAAAAATCCACCTTCCAATGCAGGGGACGCGGGTTCCATCCCTGGTCAGGGAACTATAAGATCCCACATGCTGCAGGGAAACTAAGCCTGTGCACCGCAACAAAGAGCCCACATGTCGCAACTAAGAACCGACGCAGCCAAATAAATAAATATTTTTTGAAAAGAAACAAGCCAGGTTTCACACAGGCTTCTCTATTTAAAAAAAAAAAGAGAGAGAAAGAGACAGTGAGAGTACAGTGCAAACTGCTGAAAACAGTCAGGTGGATACAGGGGATCATGGTTGGAGCAGTAACTGACAATGGAAACCACCTTGGGAACCAGTGCCAGGGTAGAAAAACCTGAACTGTAACTGGAGTTGCTGGAGGCTCAGTGTAGACAAGCCTGAGTTTAAAACTCCAGGGGTACCCAGTTATAGGGGTGCTCCCACATTTCTGTAAGTTTTCCACCAGGAGCTAGACTAGGTTCTCACAGTAAATATTTCCTCGTGAGAAAAATCCTGGGCCGGGGGGGTCAGTCTCTGTTACTTGTAACAATAAAGCCTAACCTCTGGAAAAATTAGTTAACCAGTCTAACTTGGTGGGTTTTATCAGAGCCTAACTGACCTGGGGAAAGGAAATATCTAACTCCAGCCTACTCTAGCCAATCCTGTCCAACTTAAGGGGGCAAGAAAGAATATGAGAAGTACTTGTGAAGTTCACAGTCCAGAGGCACAGACTCATTAAAAACTGAGACCTAACCATAGGACTAAAGTAAAGAACACTTCCCTTTCCCTCACATCCATGCCTTACCACAACATTACTAAAGGCCTATTTACAGCACTTCCTTTTACCTAACACATCATGTCCAACTATCAAGAAAACATTACAAAGCATACTAAAAGGCAAAAAACCACAATTTGAAGACAGAGCAATCATCACAATTATCATACTGGGATGCTGAAATTACCAGACTGGGAATTTATAACTATGATTAACATACTAAGGATTCTAATAAACAAAGAAATAACATGCAAGAACAGATGTGCAATGTAAGCAGAGAAATGAAAATCCTAAGAAAAACATGGTAAAAGAAACGAAGAATGCCTTTGATAGGCTTATTAGTAGACTAGACATGGCTGAGGAAACAATCTCTGAGCTTGAAGATATAGCAACAGAAATCTCCAAAACTGAAAAGGAAAGAAAACAAAGGCTGAAAAGAACAGAATATCCAAGGACTGTGGGACAACTACAAAAGATGCAAGGGCTTCCCTGGTGGCGCAGTGGTTGAGAGTCCGCCTGCCGATGCAGGGGACAGGGGTTCGTGCCCCGGTCCGGGAAGATCCCACATGCCGCGGAGTGGCTGGGCCCATGAGCCATGGCCGCTGAGCCTGAGCGTCCAGAGCCTACGTTCCGCAACGGGAGAGGCCACAACAGTGAGAGGCCCGCGTACCGCAAAAACAAACAAACAAAAAGATGCAACATACGCATAATATGAGTATCAGAAGAAGAGAGAAACAGAAGAAATATTTAAAACAATGATGACTGAGATTTCTCCAAATTAACGTCAGACATCAAACCACAGAACCAGAAGCTCACAGAACACCAAGAAGGATAACTACCGAAAGACTATATGTAGTGATGCCATTTTTAAACTACAGAAAATCAAAGATAAAGAAAATATACTAAAAGAAGCCAGAGGAAAAAGACACCTTACCTACAGAGGAACAAAGATAAGAATTCTATCCAACTTCTCAGAAACCACAGAATCAAAAAGAGTGAAATATTATAAGTATTCAGAGAGTAAAACACCAACCTAGAATTCTGTACACTGCAAAATTAAAGGAGAAATAAAGACTTTCACAAACAAAAATTAACAGAATTTGTTGCCAGTTGATCTGACTTGCAAGAAATATTAAAAGAAGTCCTTCAGACAAATGTAAAATATCACAGGTCAAACTCAGATCTCCATAAAGAATAAGGAAGAAATAAGTGAATGTAAAATAAAAACTTTCTTTTGTTGTTGTTCTTACTTGATCTAACAGGTAAAAATTTGTTCAAAATAGGGCTTCCCTGGTGGCGCAGAGGTTGAGAGTCCGCCTGCCGATGCAGGGGACACGGGTTCATGCCCCGGTCAGGGAAGATCCCACATGCCGCGGAGCGGATGGGCCCGTGCTCCATGGCCGCTGAGCCTGCGCATCCAGAGCCTGTGCTCTGCAGTGGGAGAGGCCACGGCAGTGAGAGGCCCGCGTACCACACACACACACAAAAAAAAAGAATGTAAAAATTTGTTCAAACTAATAATAGCAACAATGCGTTTGATTACTTACGTATATATCACATATATATACTTATACATAAGTGAAATGAATGATGGCAGTGATACAAAGAACAGGAGAGACGATTTACAAACTACCTGTGAAGCAATATAGTGTTATCTGAAAATGGACTTGGGTTAAGTTGTAAATGTATATTCAAACCATAGAGTAACCACTAAAAAGAGTTAAAGTATAACTGATATGCTAAGAAGAGAAAGAAAACCAAATCATATAAAATGCTCAACTAAAACCACAAAAGGCAAATAAAGAGTGGAAAACAAAAATAGAAACAAAGAAAAAGGACAAAAGAAAAGCTGTAACAATTATGGTAGATATTAATCCAACTGTTTCAATAATCACTTTGAATGTCAACAGTCTAAATGCACCAGTCAGAATGGATCAAAAAACAGGACCCGGGGCTTCCCTGGTGGCGCAGTGGTTAAGCGTCCGCCTGCCGATGCAGGGGACACAGGTTCGTGCCCCAGTCCAGGAAGATCCCACATGCCGCGGAGCGGCTGGGCCCGTGAGCCATGGCCACTGAGCCTGCGCGTCCGGAGCCTGTGCTCCACAACGGGGGAGGCCACAGCAGTGAGAGGCCTGCGTACTGCAAAAAAAAAAAAAAAAAAAAAAAAAAACACAAGACCCAGGGCTTCCCTGGTGGCACAGTGGTTAAGAATCCACCTGCCAATGCAGGGGACATGGGTTCGACCCCTGGTCCGGAAAGATCCCACATGCTGCGGAGCAACTAAGCCCGTGCGCCACAACTACTGAGCCTGCGCTCTAGAGCCCACAAGCCACAACTACTGAAGCCCAAGCACCTAGAGCCCGTGCTCTGCAAAGAGAAGCCACTGCAATGAGAAGCCCGCACACTGCAACAAGAGCAGCCCCCGGTTGCTGTAACTAGAGAAAGCCTGCGCACAGCAACGAAGACCCAACACAGCCAAAAATAAATAAAATAAATTAATTTTTTAAAAAAAGACCCAATTACATATTGGATCTGTAAAATCCACTTTAAATATAAAGACACATAAAAATTAAAAGTAAATGGATAGAGAAAAATATATCATGCTAACACTAATCAAAAGAAAGCAGGAGTAGCTATTTTAATTTCAGACAGAATAGACTTAAAAGTAATGAAAGTTATCAGGGATAATGAAGGATGTTACATAATTATAAAGGGTCAATCCTCCAAGAAGACATAACAATCCTTAATGTATATGTGCCCCAAAACAGAGTATCAACCTACATGAAGCAAAAACTAAAAGAAATGGCAAGGAGAAACAGATGAATCTACTATTAGAGACTGAAACACATCAGAAATGGACAGATCCAGCAGGCAGAAAGTCAGTAAGGACATAATGGAATTCAGTTAAGCCATCAATTAACTAGATCTAATTGACATGTATAGATTACTTCAACAACAGCAGAATAAACATTCTTCTCAAGTTAACATGGAACATTCACCAAGCTAAACCACATTCTGGACCATAAAACACATCTTAAATAACTTAAAAGACTATAATGGAATTAAACTAGAAATCACTGACAGAAAAATAACAAAAATCCCAAAGTAACTGATTAAACAACACACTTCTAAATAACACATGGGTCAAAGAAAAAATCTCGAGAGAAATTTTTATATATTCTGAACTAAGTGAAAATATAAATACAACTTATCAAAATTTGTGGTACACAGAGAAAGCAGTGCTTACAAAGAAACATAGCACTGAATGCATATATTAGAAAAGAAAGAAGATCTAAAATCAATAATCTAAGTTTCCACCTTAGGAAATTAGAAAAAAAGGAGCAAATTAAATCCAAAGTGAGCAGCAGAAAAGAAATAAGAATCAGGGCAGAAATCAATGAAATTGAAAACAAAAAAATCAGTAGATAAAAATCAATAAAACCGAAAGCTGATTTTTTTAACTTTTGATTTTTTTTATTGATCTTTTCAGAGATCAATAAAAAAAAGTCAATAAGCCTCTAGCCAGGCTAAGGAAAAAAGAGAGAAGACACAAATTACTATTATCAGAAATAAAAAGAAGGGGGACTTCCCTGGTGACACAGCAGTTAAAAATCCACCTTCCAATGCAGGGGATGTGGGTTCGATCCCTAGTCAGGGAACTGGATCCCACATGCATAGCACAACTAAGAGTTTGCATGCCACAACTAAGGAGACCACCAGCCACAACTAAGACCTAGTGCAACCAAAATAAATAATAAATTAAATTTAAAAAAAGAAAAAGAGGGATACCACTACAGATCCCATGGACATCAAAAGGATAATAAAGGAATATATGAACAATTTTATGCCAACAAATGATACCCTAGATGAAATGAGCCAATTCCTTGAAAAACACAATCTTCCAAAGCTCACACAAGAGACAATCAAAATAGGCCTATATTTATTTAAGAAATTGAATCAATAAGGTTCCAAAACAGAAAGCACCAGGCCCAGATGGGTTCACTGGTAAAATTTCCCAAACATATGAGAAAGAAATGATACCAATTCTCTACAATCTCTTTCAGAAGATGGAGTAGTGGCAATACTTCCTGACTCCTTCTATGAAGCCAGCATAACACCAATCCCAAAACCAGACAAAGACATTACAAGACAACTACAGACCATTATTCCTCAAGAACATAAATGCAAAAATCCTCAAAATAAGAGCAAATCAAATAAAACATATAAAAAGAATTATACACCATGACCATGCGGGATTCATCCCAGGTATACGAGGCTGGTTCATTCAAAAATCAATTAACATAATCCATCACATCAATAAACCAGAAAAGAAAAAAGTCACATGATATCAACAGATTCAGAAAAAAAGCATTTGGCAATATGCAACACCCATCCATGATAAAAACTCTCAGTAAATTAGCAATAGAAGGGAACTTCCTAAACTTAATCAAGAATATCTACAAAGGGAACTAAGATCCCGCATATGGCAAGGCACAGCCAAAAAAAAGAATATTTACAAAAAACCTAAAACAAACATCATACTTAATGGTGAGAAACTAGAAACTTTCCCACTAAGATCAGAAACAAGGCAAGGATGTCACCTCTCATCACTCCTTTTCAGCATCATACTGGAAGTCCTAGTGAATGCAATAGGACAAGAAAAGCAAATAAAGGAATACAGATTTGAGAGACAGAAAGCTGTCTTGTTTATGAATGACATGATCATCTAGGTAGAAAATCCAAAAGAATCTCCAAAAAACTTCTGGAACTAATAAGTGATTATAGCAAGGTTGCAGAATACAAAGATAAAGTACCAAAGTCAGTTGCTTCCCTATATATCAACAGAGAACAAGTGGAATTTGAAGTTAAAAAAACAATACCATTTACATTGTCACCCCCAAATAGTGAAATACTGATATATAAATCTAATATGTACAAGATCAATATGGGGAAAATGACAATACTCTGATGAAAAAAATTAAAGAACTAAATAAATGGAGAGATAGTCAGTGTTCATGAATAGGAAGAGTCAATATAGTTAAGATGTCAGTTCCTCCCAACTTGATCTATAGATTCAATGCAACCAAAATCAAAATCCCAGCAAGTCATTTTATGGAACTTATTCTCAAGTCTACATAGAGAAGAAAAAGACCCAGAATAGCCAATACAATATTGAAGGAGAACAAAGTTGGAGGGCTAACACTACCCAGGTTCAAAACTTACTTAAAAAGCTACAGTAATCAAATCAGTGTAGTACTGGTGAAAGAACAAATAGGTCAATGGAACAGACTAGAGAGCCCACAAATAGACTCACATAAATAGAGTCAACTGATCTTTGACAAAGGAGCAAGGACAGTACAATGGAGCAAAGAGAGTCTTCTCAACAAATGGTGCTGGAACAGCAGGACATCCACATGCAAAGAAATCAATCTAGACGCAGACCTTCCAACTTTCACATAAATTAATACAAAATGGATCATAAACCAAAATGTAAAACACAGAACTATAAGGATCCTAAAAGATAACCTAAAAGAAAACCTACATGACCTTAAATATGGCAATGACTTTTTAGATATGAAATCAAAGGCATGATCCATGAAGGAAATCATTGATAGGCTGAACTTCATTAAAATAATAAACTGCTTTGTGAAAGCCAACAAGAGAATGAGAAGACAGACCACAGACTAGGAGAAAATATTTGCAAAAGACATGTTATCCAAAATATACAAGGAACTGGGACTTCCCTGGTGGTCCTTAAGAATCCACCTTCCAATGCAGGGGACGCAGGTTCGATCCCTGGTCAGGGAATTAAGATGCCACATGCCACGGGGCAACTAAGCCTGCACACTGCAACTACTGAGCCCACGCACTCTGCAGCCCGTGTGCCACAAGTAGAGAGAAGCCCGCGTGCCACAACGATCCCGCGTGCCACAACTAAGACCCAAGGCAGCCCCCCCCAAAAAACACACCAAAATATATAAGGAACTCTTAAGAAAGTAAAACAATCTGATTAGAAAATGGGCCAAAGACCTTAAAAGACACCAAAGATGACATACAGATGGCAAATAAGCATATGAAAAAATGCACCACATCGTGTCATCAGGGAAAGGCAAATTTAAACAAGATACTACTACTACACACCTATTAGAAAGGCCAAAATCCAGAAAACTGACAACACCAAGTGCTGACAAGGATGCAGAGCAACAAGAACTCTCATTTCTGCAAAATGGTACAGCCACTTTGGAAGAGTTTGGCAGTTTCTTATAAACCTAAGACTACTGTTACCGTACGATCTAGCGACCACAATCTTTAGTATATACCCAAGTGAACTGAAGGCTTGGACATGGATGTTTGTGGCAGCTTTATTCATAATTGCCAAAACTGGGAAGCACCCAAGATGTCCTTCAGGAGGTGAATGAATAAATGAACTGGTACAACCAAACAAGGAAATACTATTCAGCACTGAAAAAAAATGTGGTATCAAGCCATGAATAGACATGAAGGAACCTTATATACATATTACTAAGTGAAAGAAGCCAATTTGAGAAGGCTACATACTGTATAATTCCAACTATATGAAATTCTGGACAAGGCAAAGCAGTGAGATAATAAAAAGGTAAAAGATTGCCAGATGGGAAGGGGAATTAACAGGTGGAGAATAGAGGATTTCTAGGGCAATGAAAATACTCTGTATGATACAGTGAGGGTGGATACATGTCATTACATATTTGTCCAAACCCACAGAATGTATATCACCAACAATGAACCCTTATGTAATCTACGGACTTTGGGTGATTATGATGCATCAATATAGGTTCATCAATTGACACAAATGTACCACTCTGGTAGGGAATGTTGCTAATGGGAATGGCTATGCATGTGTGGAGGCAGGGGCTGTATGGGAAATCTCTGTACTTTCCTCTCAATTTTGCTGCAAACCTAAAATTGCTCTAAAAACATAAAGACTTTGATAAAAATAAATAAATAACACAAGTTCAAATTTAAAAAGCACAAGAGTATATCATGCTATTTTAACATGTAATAATCTTCAGCTTATTTCTTACTCAGGCAATTTATGGATTAGGAAGTCCACAGGGCACAAAATTCTTATGTACTACATATAAACAACTTTACTTTAAATCTCTTCTGTGCCTCACTGGGTAAATTCTGTTTCAGTTATGATTTGGGGGTCATTCTTTTCCCTTCCCCAATCAATCAAGAGTTGTCTATACATACTGTACATCAACTATATTTCAATATTTTAAAAAATTCATCTATATATATTAACAAGGAACAGCCACACATGATTAACGAAAGTCTAAACCTACAATCTAAATCTAAGGTCCCCATTCTGATGAGTCATCTAATTTGCCTACAATTCTGGATTGTGAACCCAATCCATATTCATTACAGAAAAATGAACTGTCACTTCACAGAATGTAAAAGCAACTGTGGTACATTTTATAGCAGCTTGCATTTATCAATGTCTAAAGTCAGCAATCCACACAATCAGTATTTTAAATTCAAACCTTCCTTTTATCTCTAAGAACAGAAAATCTGTTACCTACCTTTCAGAAACCTCTTGCTTCAACTGAGGAACTTCACCAAGTGCTGAATCAATATCCATGAAACCTAGAAAGTCTCGTTTTACATTAAGGGAAGGCTTCTCCAAACCCTTGCATGATGCTTCATGACCCCTCAATAAAGGATCCGAATCAGTTAGCTGTATCTCTGACCCCTCACCTTCTGTAAGACGGACCCGTTGACCAGGAGAACTGGGAACACTATTCCCTTCCTGGTCAGAGCTGTTCTTTTGCTTTCCATCTCTCTGGGGCTTACTATTCAGCCCATCATCCCGGAAGCCTTTAGCAAATGGATTGTAATCTATTTTCAACTGGGTAATCTGAATGTTTTGATAAGCTGTTACTGCAAAGAATTCAGTCTGTGGGAAGGTAAAAGTGTGGACACCAGGGCCATTTAACTGTATCACTTCGGTAGCCTTCTCTGCAGGCACCAAATGAAGCCTCGGCAGGTAGCGATGCATAGAGTGCAAGATAATATGCCCTTCTTGGTCCAGTGTATTGTTGGTAAGTTTGAGTTTATAGAAAGATACTGGTTGATGCATCCAATAATGACCTGTGGAAGGAGATTCTGGATGAATAAAAACCCTCCCCAAAACATGGGGTTCAGCCTTCCCACTGGGCTCCCACCAGCGACCATTCCATTTATAACGATGGTTATCCACAGGAGATATATCCATGACGAGGATATATTTCATATTTGAATCTAAACCTGTTATCCAATAACGACAGTAAGGAAACATGCGTCTTCCCTGCTTGGTCAGGATCATCTCTGTGCTTCGATGATAGAATTCGTTCCACATACTATTGTTATCCAAGGTGACAGTGATTCCTCCTACAGTACAATCAGCTGGAAGGCAAATCTTTCCCTTAGATTTTCCTGGTGATGAAACACTGCTAGCCAAAGCGCAGGCATCCCGATTAGTAACCAAAATTCCTTGATCAGTTTTGCCATTTCCTGGCTGTTTTAGGATGACAAAGAAGGTAGGTGCTGCTCCTGCCACTGTCCCACCATCTTGATTAGCCAATATAATCTGCTGTTTCTCCTCCATGATTCCAGTGGGAAAATCAGTAGTAAGATAACTATAGTTACCACATAATCACAATGGCCTTCCCAGCCTAAAAAACAAGCAAAAAAACACTTTAATCAAGTGAACATTTATTTTGTTAACAAAAATACAAGAATGATTACATTACCCCCAAAATATATTCCTAAATTCTTCTAAGACTTTGCTTCTACCTTTCTCTCAATCACTGTGAAGATACTGATTCTGGAATATTTGATTATCTCTTTAAAGTTCGTTTTAATCTAATTAGTTAAATTATTCATATCCCAATCTCCAATAATTCACTATACATACTACAATCTCAAATAAAAACAAAAAGTGTACATTCATTTTAGAAAAACTACATGAAAGTATAAAAGTATACAGACTTGGAACTTCCCTGGTGGCACAATGGTTAAGAATCTGCCTGCCAATGCAAGGGAAGATCCCTGGTCGGGGAAGATCCCACTTCCACGGAGCAACTAAGCCCATGTGCCACAACTACTGAGCCCAAGCACCACAACTACTGAGCCCAAGCGCCACAACTACTTAGCCCAAGCACCACAACTACTGAAGCCCGTGTACTCTAAGGGCCTGCATGCTGCAACTACAGGGCCTGCATGCCACAACTACTGAGCCTGCATGCTGCAACTACTGAAGCCCGCACACCTAGAGCCCATGCTCTGCAACGAGAGAAGCCACCGCAATGAGAAGTCCGCGCACCGAAACGAAGAGTAGCCCCTGCTCACCACAACTAGAGAAAGCCTGCGTGCAGCAACGAAGACCCAACGCAGCCAAAAACATTAATTAAAAATAAAATAAATGCCTTAGTTTTTAGAAAAGAAAAATATACAGACTTAAAGAGATCAAATTGGAAAGTTATTTTCATTTTAAAAGGATCCTGATACTTAATGAATTAGTTTACCAGAGGATTCCATTACACAGCAAGTTCTCCTGAGATGAGCAAAAATTAACAAATTTACATGTTATCTTTGTATATGATCAACACTTTTTATGGTAATGGCATGAGTTCATACATAAGTAAAATACTATTTACCTTGTTAGTACATACATTTAAAGAAACCATGACAAATCACTGGAACTTACTAGGAAAGAAACAGTTGGCTCCACACCTCAGACCTTACACTGAAAAAAATTCCAGACAGACCAAACATTTAAATCCCACCCCACCCCGCCTCAGTGTAATTTTTTTTTAATTCTTAAAGAAATCTTTGAGAAAACCTTTTTGATAATAAGTAGGACATAAAATCTAGAAGTCAATAAGATGACAGAATTTTTGATAAATTCAAAATCATGTAAATTTGTTTTTAACATGACAAAAACCACCCACGCAAAATAAAAAACAAATGCCTGACTGGAAAACTATATTTGCAACTTATATCATAAAGAACTCATTTCCCGGGGCTTCCCTGGTGGCGCAGTGGTTGAGAGTCCGCCTGCCGACGCAGGGGACACAGGTTCGTGCCCTGGTCCGGGAAGATCCCACATGCCGCAGAGCGGCTGGGCCCGTGAGCCATGGCCTCTGAGCCTGCGCGTCCGGAGTCTGTGCTCCGCAACGGGAGAGGCCACAACAGTGAGAAGCCTGCGTACCGCAAAGAAAAAAAACAAACAAAAAAAAACTCATTTCCCTAATATCAAAAGGGATCTTTTTATACAAATCAACAAGACAAAAAATCTAATAGAAAAATGGGCAAAGAATAGAAAAAGCAAATGGTTATGAAAATGTACATAGTCTCGGAATAGAGGAAATTAAAGTCGTCCTAAAATACTGTTTTTTACCCTATCAGAACAGCAAAAATCAAAGTTTGGCAGAGGTGTTGTAAAGGGTGTACGTCAACCAGCATTCTCATCTAACCAGCTGCTGAGAGTGTAAGATGACAGAATCTAAGAGGATAACATGAAAATATCAAAAGTACAAATGCATACATCCCATGAAACAGCAGTTCTTCTAGGGCTTTATCTTATATACATGTGTGCAAATACACACATACACACCAGTGATAAATGGTGGTACAACGACGGAGTGGAATATTCTGCAGCTAGAAAAGAATTATAAACTTTATGGACTCATACAAAATTATCTACAAGATATATTAAGAGCATAAAGTTCAAAACAACTGTAGATTATGCTACATACTTCTATAAAGTTTAAACAAAAAAAAAGCCAAAGAAAAAAACCAGTATGTATGTATTTGCTTGACACAGACTATCTGTAAAGACAAAAAAGGAACTGGTAGTATTGGCTTTATCAAGGGAAATCAGGGTGGCTGGAAGAATACATATTCTGACACTTTCTAAATTTTGTATCTTGTAGACATACAACCAATTTCAAAAAAAAAACTGAATTAGTTAATTCATAAATGTTACAAGAAAAACGCCACATATATTGTATGATTCCATTTACATGAAATGTCCAGAATAGGCAAATCTACAGAAAGTAGATCCATAGTTGACAGTAAAAAGGGAGAGGACTAATTGGCACAATTGCTAATTGGTATGGGGTTTCTTTTGGGGGTGATCAAAATGTTCAGGAACTAAAAACCACTTAAATGTATCCTTTAAAATGGTGAATTTTATGTTATGTGAATTATATCTCAATAAAATGTTTTAAAGAAATCTCAGATTGTTACATTCAACTAAAGTGATGTGCTAAATTACCTAAATATTCTACAAGATATAAAGTTATCACCAATTAGCTTTTATACAAAAAAGGAAAATGTTACATCACTACTTCTGTTTAAAGTGGGTCAGTAATTTTGACTAATCAGATTGAGCCACTTATTGGTGCTCCTCATTATAATTAAGTCTAATTTTACTCTTCATCAGAACTACTAACAAGCAGCAAAAGCATCTGATCTGAATTTCACATCTTCTTACAGGGCTGGCCACATGACCGCCCCCCCAAAAAGTTGGGGGGACTCCAAAACTTAAAATATTCATTAGCCTGAGGATAATATTTAAAAAATCAAGGCTTTAAAAAAGGTTGGCTATTGTTTTGTATTATGGCTAAATGTGAAAACAGAAACACACTTTCTGACACCACTGTACTAATACCCAGGAAAGGTGAAAAAAGAATCTCTCCTCCGATTTGGCATTTAAGAGATAGATAAAATTTAGAGTGATTCTTTTCAAAAGCTTTCTCAGGCTTAAGGCAATTAAGTTTATTGGTTTCCTAAAACTACCAAGTTTAAGTAACACCTATCAGAGACCGATAAAACAAAATTTAAACACACTGAGAAGTCACAAATAAAGTGACTTTATAAAAATAGTAAAGTTCAGAAAATTCACAAAAACCAATTCCTCTAAAATGGTGTATATATCAAATAACACAAATTCCTAATCCTGTATTTAGTCCATAAAGCTCAAAATTTTGTTACAAATCAAGTATTTTTGTAAGCAATTATGCAAAAACACTCTCATGAAGTGCATTTAAATATGGCACACAGCAAAGAAGTATCTGAAAAATTTTTTTCGCTATCCCAAACCTATGAAGACATTATAGGGTTCAGAATATCCTAAACATTATCTTCTATAATATTAAATTCTTGATTTTCAGATCATTTTTACAGGTAAAACTGGGGTAAAGAAGTTTTAACCAATCACTATCCTTTAAAAATTAATCTATGAAATATCAAAGATTCTACTGACAGAAATCCAGTTTAGTGTTAGAGACTGAACTGAAGTAAACTTCATACTTACGTTATATATACACATTTCAAAATTTTCCTTTCATCTAAACAGAAAAATTAAGTGCAGAAGAGTCAGACTGCCATATCTGCACTCTGTACACAGGTAACTAATAAATGTAAAAATGTGTATTAAGAGGAAAAAAAAGTTAGAACTTTCTGACTTTTGATTTGTATAAGGTCTTTTTTTTAATCCTCCAGTCAAGTTATTCCAGGAGTTGATCAAAATGTATAAAACCAAAAACCTAATTTACAAACAAAACAATCTCTATCTTGAGCCATACATTGCTATTTGGCTTACAAACAAGTAATAAAATTTTATTCCACAACAATCTTTAAGCACAGATTTCACTTCACTATAAGCAATATGCTTATGCTTTTGGAATACTATATATACTGGATTTTCTAAAGAAAGGATAGTCAGTTCAGCAAATTTAGCTGTTTCAGACACAGAAATACCACTCTAAAGTCTAAGATAACTTTAACCAATTGCAAAAATCAAATTACTTTAGGAAGAGCTAGGCTACTCATGAAGCAGTAAATCTCCTTCCAGCAAGATTCTAAAAATACTCTGTGTTTGGCTCTCTGAAAGCATTAAGGAAGACCACAGTTTTGGTACATAGATATAACTTAACATTCAAAAAAACAATCTCAGTTCAGCTTTTCAAGATCAAGCAGTTATCTACATAAAATAACTATAAAAATGACCCGAGGAGTTAAGTTTAATTGTGGATGTGAAATACTAACATTCTGAAAATGTCAACGTTTTGAAGGTACAGGCACTCACACACCAACACACAAATGCCATTTCGCAGAGAATGTTTTCGGGTAACATGGCAAGTTCCATAAGTAAATTGCTACAATTTCGGAGTCCCTATTCTGAGTATCTTTTCACCAGTGACATCTCTGGGAAATGTTTAACTACTAAAGCCATAACCCTCATACAACTTACCAAATACACTAACTGGTTTACTAGGTAGGTACCTAATTCAATGATTCAGGTACTAGTACGCCAATTTAAAATTGGCCCCAAAGTACGCCAATTTAAAATTCCAAATCAATACCATTACTTTAAAAACACAAACTATTCAAATGATGGTGAACCTAAACCGAATGTTTCCGAAGTTGCTAAAAATAACCATAACTTTTCATACAACAAATGCATTACTGTATGGTAGGTACAAAGATGTTAGTTTGTTCCTTAACATAATCATTCACTGTAAGAGTGTGGTTACGTTTCTGAAACTCAAATTTGTAAGAGAATAGGTTCACTCGAATTTCAGTATTCACCAATATACAATGAGCCCAGAAATTTGAAAAATCTTTTTAAAACTATAATTTGCACACAAAAATAATCAGAAAATATGATAGCAAGTGATGCAAAGAGTAAAAGAGCCAACTATCCGTTCTTAATCGTCATTAAGTTAACTTTAATAATTAAATAAATGGTACTCGCGATCTATTAATAAGCGCTTACTTTGGACCAGACTATACCCTGGGCATTTTATCATCATCACAACCCTAAATTTGAAAGGTAAATTTCAAAATATTATCTGAAATGCTTTAGATTTTAAGGCACAAAGTTGCATTTACCTAAGACAGTAGTCCCCCCCCTTCTCTCCTCAAAAACCATTTGTTAATGCTGGCTTCATGAGCATTTTCTATTCCTAGGAATGATCCCTTAACTACAACTCGGTGTTAGAAAGCTCTCAGGTCCCTAATATTTGCATAAGTAGAATTTGAAGAACTAACGTATATGGCAGAAACGGACAGCAATCAAATGGCCACCTTGCCTTGGATTAACTATGGCAAGGTACCTGGGGCACTAAGTTTTCTCAAATCCTAAGCATGTGTTCTCTGGAAAATGCACCCAACCCACTCAACTCACACAACAGCTGGAAACATAGCCCTACAGCAGCAAGAAGCACTAGCGCCCACTCCATACCCTTGGAAGTGAAAAGGCCGCCTGCCAGTCTCGGAGGACTACAGTCGCCGTCGACTATCGGGGCCCACATCACCGCTTTCCAACTGCAAAGGCCAGCTAGCCAAGAACCACGTGAAAAAATGCCGCAAGGAAAGCTCTTCCGGGGAAGGGGAGTCCGACTGATCACGTGCCGCCGGCCGGAACCCGCGGATCGCTCGGCGGGATCCAGTCGCATCCTGTTACCGTGGAAACTACAGAACCACCCGCCCAGCCCTCCCAGGCCAGCCCCCTTCCCAGCAGCCGTCACGCCATCTCCAGGCACTTTCCCTGCAGCCTAGCCGCGGCGTCGTGCCCAGAAAGAGGCAGAGCAGGCAGTATTTGCCAGGGACTCTGCCGCAGAAGCCCGGAAAGCTTCACAACACACACTGGCAGCGCGCGGGTGGGCTCGAGAGTTCTCTTGATCCACGTGTCTGCCCCAGCGACGCGAACCCTGGGAGAGTGGTCTTCCCTCAGAAGGAAGAGTACTTTCGTTACTCACGTTGTTCTCCCATTGGTAACCCTTCCTTTCAGACCTCCTACACTCTCCCTGCTTCCAACCTCGCCAGAGGAGGCATCTCCAGAGTTCCGAAGGCAAAGCAAAACTCTTCAAATCATGACACTACCACTTCCTACTCTCAACCCAGTGTGAAATAATCCCTAACTTCTCCATACTCTTCGCACGCAGATTCGTCAACTTTGGTTACTGGTGCTCGGAGCGGTTTATTTCTGTCCCAGACCCACCTACCGCTAAGGGCAGAGACCAACTTGACAAATTAATAGAAGCGGGAAGGCACACAAACAGAGAACTAGCCAAAGGCTGCCCCACAGAGGGAAAAAGAAAATAACACCTGCTCTTCCCACCTGTTTTCCCCGCCCTCATTTCTGCACTTACGAACCACCGGTCCTTTGTTTACCAAGTTCCCACTCCTATACGGCTCACTTCCTCGCCCTCCTTCTTTATTAAACTCGCGGTCTTGCTTCAAACAACCTGCCAGGAAATTACATGCTGGGCGACAGCTTTATACAGGTGTCAAAACGCTGCACACAGCTCCTTAGAAAAGCGAGGTCAGCACAGTTTTGGAACCCCGAGACCTGAGCTCTAAAAGGCAAAGCGCACAAGCACGGCTCTCGACCTAAAGCTCCACGCCTGGCTGGAAGGCGTCACGCGTATCGTACCATGCGGTGCGGCACCCCACGCACGCGAGGGCAGGCCCGCGCCATGGGCGCTTCTCACCCCGCCCGCCTCGTGGCCTCTTGCTGGCGTCGATGTTCCCAGTTAGTTCGCGGCGCGACGCGGAAGTGAGGCCGGGGACGCGCGCGAGGTGACATGCGCAGCCTCGCTCAGAAGACCACAGGCGCGCGCCAAAGGCGGCCCCGCGCAAGGCCTGGCCTGGCCGGAGCGTGCGAAGATCGCTCAGCGGAACGCTTCTGACACCATAAAAAATACACAAGAGCTTCAAACTCTCGGAAAACTCCAATCGGGCCAGTACTAAAGAGACGTCCTCCACCCAGGACCGAGAGTTACCGTGCGGGGCGTGGCCGGCCTCACCCGGAGTCCTTCACATCCCGCTGGGGGCGGGTTATTCTGTTCGGTTCGCACACCGTGTGTCCGCTCCAGCTGAAGAGCCTGCGCGCGCATCAAACGTCCACGTCATCGCGCACGCGCTCCTACCGTCTCGGAGGCCGTCGCGCAAGCGCAAAAGGAGGCGCGAGCAGCACCTCCCTCGCCCCTCCCCCAACACCAGGAGGCCAAACGGCCCCGGAGCTGCGACAAGACCCTTGGGACCCGCCCCTGGAGCTGAAGCCGCTGCCTTTCCGGGTACCAGCAACCGAGAAAAGCCTACTGAAGCTTCCAGAATCAAGAGTGACGAGGCAGGAGGGAGGTACCCCAATTCCCCCAGCCTCGCACACGAAGCCTTCGCGAAAACTGTGAAACCTTTGCCCGCGGGCTTTCTCAACTGAGCCTGCCACCTTTTCCCTTGGGCTCCTCGCCGGCCCCGCCCCTGCTGAGCCCAGCCCCACCCACGTGGGATTCCGCAGCCCGCAAGGCTTCATTGGCCCGTCAAATGAATCCACGATCTTCCTCCCCAATGTGCTGTGGGCTTAGAGAGCGCCAGAACGTCGGGAAACCTTGAGGAAAAGTCCCTGAGAGACGGGTGATGGAGTTTACAACATCCAGAACCGAAGAACACTAGTAAAGTAGGGAGGAGTCCGAAAGCCTCAATGCCGAGTGGGAAGGGAAGAAGAGTTGCTACTAGCTTGCCTGATACAAAGATGAAAGCTGTCCTGATAAAACAGTAAAACGTGGAAATGAGAATTTTGCACGATAGAGTGTTATCTGAGCATTAATGCCCTGATCCTGCGTTTTCAATTTTTGTTTGTTCAAGATATTTAAGCTATGAGGTGCAAACAAAAAGTTATCTATGATGTGTCAGGCGGTTGTCAAACATCAAAAATTATCTTTCTTCTTACCCACCCCTTACCAGCCATTCTTTCTTCTCTGCGAACACGCCAGTAAAAAGGGAGAGTTGTTTAAAGTTGTAGAAAAGAGGCAAAACAGAAATTGGTAGTAAGAGAGCAGAAATTGTGGTCCATGTTTCCAAACTTTCCTTTCACTCTCTTAGAAGAACTGGCAAGTACTGAGAACCTACTACCTGCTAGGTGACTTGACATAAAACACTGTGAAGGACAATGTTCATTGCAGCTCTATGTACAATAGCCAGGACATGGAAGCAACCTAAGTGTCCATCTACAGATGAATGGATAAAGAAGATGTAGCACATATATACAATGGAATATTACTCAGCCATAAAACGAAACGAAACTGAGTTATTTGTAGTGAGGTGGATGGACCTAGAGACTGTCATACAGAGTGAAGTCAGAAAGAGAAAAACAAATACCGTATGCTAGCTCATATATATGGAATTTTTTAAAAGAAGGTACTGAAGAACCTAGGGGCAGGACAGGAATAAAGACGCAGATGTAGAGAATGGACTTGAGGACACGGGGAGGGGGAAGGGTAAGCTGGGACGAAGTGAGAGAGTGGCATGGACATATATACACTACCAAATGTAAAATAGATAGCTAGTGGGAAGCAGCCGCATAGCACAGGGAGATCAGCTCAGTGCTTTGTGACCACCTAGAGGGGTGGAATAGGGAGGGTGGGAGGGAGACGCAAGAGGGAGGAGATATGGAGATATATGTATATGTATAGCTGATTCACTTTGTTATACAGCAGAAACTAATACACCATTGTAAAGCAATTATACTCCAATAAAGACGTTAAAAAAAAAAACTGCGAAGGAGAATGAGGAGGTTACAAGAAAGCCAAAAAGAAGAGGTTTATCCAACAAGACTTATCTGAGCTGGACTCCAGGCATATTAGGAAGGGTCTTCTTTCTCTGCCTTCTGCTCTTCCTGAGAGAATATGCCACACCATGGGGAGAAATTGTGCTGGAATTAATATGGAATGGAAAATATGCAGGCTAAAGTTGATGGACTTCTGAACTTGCTCTGAAACCCCCATTCAGGCACTGTCAACCACAGCATTACCAGTGCAACAAACGAATAATATCCAAGATACTAGGCAAAAGTAAAAAGTAACAGTTTCTTTCACACCTTCCTCTTCTTCCCTGATCCCAAGCACCTCTTTCCTGGAAGCTGCCTTTTCAGAATCTCCCACCTCATCCAAGAATGCCTTCCTGTCAAAGGTCTAAGGTTTCCTCATATAAAATTTCCATTTTCCGAAGCAGAAATAAAATTTGTGTTGACTTGTTATTAATGCATCTGATCCTAAGGTGTAAATGAATGATGACTGGTTAACAACCATGGCTAGTCAGAGTTGCATCCCAAGAAGAACACGTTAACACAAATGATATCCCTAATTGGAGAATTGGGGGTGTGGGAGAATGGAGTTTTTCTTTTGCTACTCTCTCCCAACACCAGGCAAACATTATGAAATGCCAGACACTTAAAAATATTTTTTTCAAGATTTAGCACTGGATCTCCTCCTGGTGGGAGAGGTAAACTACCTGTATTTTTTCAAAGTGGGATTTATTTACCTTACCTATACAGATCTAGAGATATACTATCAAGAACCTAAGAACTTATAAATGTTGTTTTTATATATATAATCTAAAAATAATAATATTGCCACACCATTTCAGTGGCCTATTTTTGATTTAACATTATGCTAGTACCAAAGTAACCACTTTTTTTGTTTGCTTTTTCAAGCAACCTCTGTGTTTGCATTCAGGGTTTAATGCAGTGTTTCTCAGACTGGGATCCTTGGGTGTTCTCTTTGGATATGTAAGAACTTCTTCCTTTATATTTTTTTTTAAGATTTTTTTGATGTGGACCATTTCAAAAGTCTTTTATTGAATCTGTTACTATATTGCTTCTGTTTTATGTTTTGATTTTTTTGGCTGCGAGGCATGTGGGATCTTAGCTCCCTGACCAGGGATCAAACCTGCACCCCCTGCATTGGAAGGCGAAGTCTTAACCATGGGACCGCCAGGGAAGTCCCTAGAACTTCTTCCTTTAAAAGGCATCTGTATATAACCCAAGTTTTTAAAATTCCAAGCTAACTACAAGAATTGACGCTCATGAGTTTCACAGGTAAACCTCAGCGGTCTAGTTGAAGAGCCCTAGGTGACTGTGTCACCACCCAGTCCTGGAATGTTCTAGGAGTTTCCATGCAACTTCGGCTGCCTGTGGTTGAATCGTATGGACCAAGCTTCAGGTGCCAGGAGAGCCTGCTCCTTTCAATTGGAATTCTCTCATTTCAGTTATCAAAGCTCACCTTGTTCATCCAGCCTGATACAAAAATCTTTCCCTGGGACATCCCCTAGTGGTCCAGTGGGTAAGACTCCGTGCTCCCAATGCAGGGGGCCCGGGTTCAATCCCGGGTGGGGGAACTAGATCCCGCATGAATGCCACAACTTAAGAGTCCGCATGCTGCAACTAAAAGTTCCTGCGTGCCACAATTAAGACCCAGCGCAGCCAAAATAAATAAATTAAAAAAAAATTTTTTTAATCTTTCCCGGGACTTTCCTGGTGGCACAGTGGTTAAGAACCCACCTGCCAATGCAGGGGACATGGGTTCAAGCCCTGGTCCGGGAAGATCCCACATGTCACGGAGCAACTAAGCCCATGCGCCACAACTACTGAGCCTGCACTCTACAGCCTGCGAGCCACAACTACTGAGCCCGTGTGCCACAACTACTGAAGCCCACGTGCCTAAAGCCTGTGCTCCACAAGAGAGGCCACCGCAACGAGAAGCCCGCGCACCACAACAAAGAGGAGACCCCGCTCGTCGTAACTAAAGAAAGCCCACGCACAGCAACAAAGACCCAATGCAGCTAAAAATAAATAAATTAATTTTTTAAAATCTTTCCCTTGGATTTCTTTGGTTGGACCTTCAAAGAGATTTCACTAAATATTAGGGGGGTGGGGATAGAGAATGCATGGAATATAAACAATATGGCTAGAAAGAACACAGTTTTGAATCAAGATTGCTCTATAAACACATAAGCCCTATCCATTTACATGCACATTTTTCCTATTCGACAAATATCTGAGTGCCTTGTATATGCTGAGGAAAGACAGGCACCTCATGCACTGTTCAGAGGTCTACACTAGAACCCCAAAGAGTTGGCACAACTTAACAGAATCCACCAGCAAGACAGGTGATATTCCTTATCCAATCTATCCAGATCCCACCTTCCCAATTCCAATTTCTACTGACGACATACCTTCCTCAAATGACTAAAAGAGAAAATGATCCCACTCTTCAGATGAGACCATCACCACCCCTCATATAACTCCTGGGTTGTTGTCTTGTTTACAATATCTTAATTCAATACAATAAAGACCATTCTTAGAATAAGAGCTACATACAGACTAGGTTACAAAAGAGGCTTGTTTTTTGTAACAAAAAAAAAACCTGTCACTAGCCAGGTTTCACTAAAAACTTGTATGCTAGGCAGAGGGAAAAGAGGGAATCATAACAGCTTATATATAACTCCTTCTTTGCCTACTATTTATTACTGCAACTAAAACCAACTCATGCAGAGGGACAAGGTATAACTGGCTCTGATATCTGAAACTTGGACTAAGGTATTAAAAGTGGCAAGAGTCCTGCCCTGAAGGAGCAATTAATCTATCCAATGAATAGCTTTAAAAGTTTCTTAATCAGTATAGTAATGTGATTAAAAGCATGTTTTAGAAAATATCTGTTAATAAAAGGATGGAAAAGAGAATAGAAATGTGATGGAATGTTATCAGTGTTCATGAAGAAACACCATTCCCTCTTGCTGCCCCATATCTTAAACCTGCACAATCATATTCTTTTCCCTTTGACTAAGATCTTCCCAGATGCCTCAAACCTAACTTATTTACTCTTCATGCTTAAGCTTAAATGTCAATTATTCAAGAAACTTTCCTTAACCCCCAATGACAGATGTCTCCCTGTTGTATGCTCTCATAGTACCCTGTATTTCTTATAGCACCTACCACAACTATAATTATTTTTAAAACTATGCATTAATGAATGTCTTGCCCACTGGACTGTTTGCTCTACTCTATTCTAGTGCCTAGCACAATGCGTGGAACAGAGCAGACACATAGTATCTGTTGAATTAACGAATATGAAATCACAGGTCCCAGTTTTCCAGGCAAGTCCGAATATCAAATATTGACTTAATGTCCAACAATTTGGGATTTGGAAAACAGGGTCATAATACATTTAACCATACTCACATTAATATTAGCAAACAAGCATCCTGCTGTGGCCAACATTTTCCAAAGGTGTACAGTTGTAGTTAGAAAAAACTTGTACCATTGACTCTTACCTCAAATTATTTCTCCTTAGAGGAATGGATAAATGTTATTGACAGGGCAGATGCTTCAAGAGATAAGAATATTTTTCTAGGAAACTCTAACTACTTATTGACTGCCTTTTGCATGAGTGACTTTTGACAATATTACCCAGGAAATCAAAAAAGACAAGCAGATTCTTTGCACTGGGAGAAATTCTATGATCCCATAATTTACCATCTGCTAACAAAAGCAGCAAGTTGTAACAGAGATTGCCATCTACATATACTCGATCTACAAAAAAAAAAAAAGTAAATATCTTCAAGGTGAAAAGGTACTTTAGTAACAGTGAATTTGTTTTAGTAAGATCTAAAGGGGAAAATGTCAGAAATCAGTTAAAATGAAGTTCAGAAAGCTAGTTTCAGAAGGATTACAAAACAAAAAAGAATAGATCTAAAAGAAAAGTAAACTTATACATTTTCAATGTAATATTGAGCCCGTAGAAGAAACATCTTATCTAGGAAAGCATAAAAGGAAGAACAGGAAGAAGTTTATCTAACTAAGCCTAGAGCTGTGCAGGGATTTAAAACACACATGAAAACATATAAAAACAGAAACTAGAACTACTGGCCAAAGAAGAGGACTGGGAGACAGCAAGTAAACCGCAAGGCTGGAATCAGGCAAAAATCAAGAAGCCTATGGCAGAAAAATACACTGAAAAACTGTCTGCAAATGTGTATGAAAGAAGGCATGCTTACTTTACATGAAGGGCACCACTGCCTCATGGAAATGAGCTATGGTGATCAACGTAGTGGTTCCTAGACTACTGGGACATCATAAACCAGTAAAATTTCCCCCCAAAAGATTTAAATGACCATCACAAGGTGACCAAATTTTTAACTTACAAAGTATACCACCTACTATTACCAGTCATTCTTAAAATAATGGGGTTTTTAAAAATTATTTTTTGGGGGGCTGCTCCACACGGCTTGCGGGATATCTTAGTTCCCCAACCAGGGATCGAACCCAGGCCCCCTACAGTGGAAGCACGGAGACCTAACCACTGCACCACCAGGGAATTCCCAAAATAATGGGTATTTTAAGACCAAAAATCAAGGAGAACATATCTCATAACGAATAATAGTCATTTATTTTTAATACATTTAGATAGATGAAAAATGTACTCCACTGTCTTTATTTCGTGATATACCACTGAAAATTTGCAGCAGATGTTTAGAAATGACTGCTAGCCACATAGTAGGCTCCCTGGATAGCTAAGATTTGGTCTTCTGAGAAAAAATGACATACAAGAGGCCTGGGGTGGGGTAATAAATCACTTTGCCAAGGAGTCAAGAGTCAGCCTCTCTTCGTCAGTAACAGTAGAAGAGAAGAGGATGTTAGCCAGGAGATACCTCAATCCAGACTAAAGGACAGCCACATGATTAGCAAGCTACTCTGAGTGTGTGTGTTGGTGGGGGGCAAGGAGTGTCACTGAAAACAAGATGATAGCTTTAGCACTATGGCAAGATCCTAGACCCTCAATAGAACTATATGAGAACAATGCAGTAAAACCAAGAAACAAGGTCAGATTGGGTGAACCACCCATTCGATCAATACATACTTAAAAACTGTGGGACACATGGTGGCTCATGGTGGCAAAGGAAGAGGCAGGTCAAGTTGGGCTTCAGGCATATCAGACAAAGGAAAAACAGGGGTGTAAAAAAACTTGTTTTATCTGAGAAGTAAACCTAAGAGGATTTTAAATGACTTAAAAATAAACGCTGAAAAAGGATTTTATAACCTTTACCTTTACTAAAAATGTTAGCTATGATCTAACCACTGGAGGGCAGGCAATACCTGTTAAAGGAAAGGAAAAAGGTGTATTGAAATATAGAATATAAAGATTATTCAAGCAAGTTGAATATAGTACATTATCCAAATTATCTATATATAGATTATAAGTTGCAGTGATTACACAGAGCCGATATTTTTCATCCCAGGATTAGTTCCACCCAACATTCTCTAAATAAGGATACAATCAGTTAAGTAAATATGTGTTAAGCACCAACTATGTGTAAGGCACTGAACCAAGGATAAAGAAATGAATAAAAATAAGTCCCCTTGAGTTCTAGATGAAGAGACAGGATAATAACATTGCAAAACTATTGTTGGCAGTTTGGAAAAAGCCTTCTAGGAACATCATAGGAATGCGCACAGCCTAGGGAATCTAAAAGATTACAAAGAAGAGGGGACTTTTGAGCTGGGTCCTGAAGGAGAAATAAAATTAATGAGAGAGAAAAGAAGGACACTGCAGGCAGTAGCTATATAATCAGTAAACAGATAACTACAATAAATTATCCACAATTTGGAGATAGGGCTGCCTTTACAAAATACTGAAGTAAAGATCAATGGACAGAAGCAAGAAGAACTACAATCCTGCAACCTGTGGAACAAACACCACATTCACACAGAAAGACAGACAAGATGAAAAGGCAGAGGGCTATGTACCAGATGAAGGAACAAGATAAAATCCCAGAAAAACAACTAAAGGAAGTGGAGATAGGCAACCTTCCAGAAAAAGAATTCAGAATAATGGTAGTGAAGATGATCCAGGACCTTGGAAAATCAATAGAGGCAAAGATCGAGAAGATGCAAGAAATGTTTAACAAAGACCTACAAGAATTAAAGAACAAACAAACAGAGATGAACAATACAATAACTGACATGAAAATTACACTAGAAGGAATCAATAGCAGAAAAACAGAGGCAGAAGAACGGATAAGTGACCTGGAAGACAGAATGGTGGAATTCACTGCTGCAGAACAGAATAAAGAAAAAAGAATAAAAAGAAATGAAGCCAGCCTTAGAGACCCCTGGGACAACATTAAACACAACAACATTCACCTTATAGAGGTCCCAGAAGGAGAAGAGAGAGAGAAAGGACCAGAGAAAATATTTGAAGAGATTATAGTTAAAAACTTCCCTCACATGGGAAAAGAAATAATCACCCAAGTCCAGGAAGGGCAGGGAGTCCCATATAGGATAAACACAAGGAGAAACACGTCAAGACACATACTAATCAAATTTACAAAAATTAAAGACTAAGAAAAATTATTGAAAGCAGCAAGGGAAAAACGACAAATAACATACAAGGGTACTCCCATAAGGTTAACAGCTGATTTCTCAGCAGAAACTCTACAAGCCAGAAGGGAGTGGCATGATATACTTAAAGAGATGAAAGTGAAGAAACTACAACCAAGATTACTCTACCAGGCAAGGATCTCATTCAGATTCAATGAAGAAATCAAAAGCTTTACGGACAAGCAAAGGCTAAGAGATTTCAGCCCCACCAAACCAGCTCTACAACAAATGCTAAAAGAACTTCTCTAAGTGGGAAACACAAGAGAATAAAAGGATCTACAAAAACAAACTGAAAACAATTAAGAAAATGGTCATAGGAACATACATATCGATAATCACCTTAAACATGAATGGATTAAATGCTCAAACCAAAAGATACAGGCTTGCTGAATGGATACAAAAACAAGATCCATATACATGCTGTCTACAAGAGACCCCTTCAGACCTACAGACACATACAGACTGAAAGTGAAGGAGTGGAAAAAGATATTCCATGTAAATGGAAATCAAAAGAAAGCTGGAATACTTATATTTATATCAGATAAAATAGGCTTTAAAATAAAGAATGTTACAAGAGACAAGGAAGAACACTACATAATGATCAAGGGATCAATCCAAGAAGAAGATATAACAATTATAAATATATATGCTCCCAACATAGGAGCACCTCAATACATACGGCAACTTCTAACAGCTATAAAAGAGGAAATCGACAGTAACACAGTAATAGTGGGGGACTTTAACACCACACTTACACCAATGGACAGATCATCCAAAATGAAAATAAATAAGGAACAGAAGCTTTAAATGACACAATAGACCAGAAAGATTTAATTGATATTTATAGGACATTCCATCCAAAAAAAGCAGATTACACTTTCTTCTCAAGTGCACACAGAATATTCTCCAGGATAGATCACATCTTGGGTCACAAATCAAGCCTCAGGAAATTTAAGAAAAAAAAAAAAAAAAAAAAAAAGATCAATGCAATAGGTAAAATTAGTACCATGTAGAAGTAACCTACCCTACGAAATGGGATTGGACACTTGGGAGATATTTACCCAATCTATAACTCCATGATGCTCATGATATATATACATTCACTCTTTCAAACATTTAGATCCCTACTCTATACTGTCAAACATTTATCAGAGGTGTACAAAAGAAAAACTACAGAAGCACACTGTAAAGAGGAACTGTCACTGAAGTATCAATAAAGGCTTAATGTTAAATAAAGGACGTCTAGAAGTTGACAAAGCAAAGGTGGGAAAGGTTTTCTAATCAGAAAACAGCTGTGCAAAGGCACATGATATAAAAGAACAGAGTATTCATTAATTTCTTCAAACATTTGTTGTGCATTTACCACATACAGATTATGGAACACAAAAATAAGATACGATTTCTGCTCTCAAGAGCTTGCAATCAATTATCAGACAACCAATTATCACATAACCAATAAGCAATGATGACAGCAAAAAATAAAGAACGCTATTTTTATGGTTCTCTGTCCAGGGTGCAATGGAAGCACAAACAAAGGGCAGCTAAATCAGACTGAGGAAGTCAGAGAAGAATTCCCAGAGAAAGTGAAGAATGAGTAGAAATTAGCAAGGTATGAAAGAGCAGGAGCAGAGTGGGTGCAAAAGAATAGCATTTCAGACAGAAAGCAGCCTATGTGAAGACAGAGAAACAAGAGCGGGAACACATTCAGGGAGCACAAGTACTGTAATATGGCTACTATTAAAAATGTCCATATCTGTGGAGAAGCATAACTACAGGACTAGAAAAGACAAAGGGAGCCATATTTTATAGTACTTAGCAAGCAACAGGTGGAAATTCATCTTATAAGAAGAAGAGATCATTCAAGGGATTATAAGAAGATACATGAGGGACTTCCCTGGCAGTCCAGTGGTTAGGACTCCGCGTTTCCAATGCAGGGGGCGTGGGTTCGATCCCTGGTCGGGGAACTAAAATCCCACATGCCGTTCAGCTCGGCCAAAAAAAAAAAAAGAAGATGATATATAAAATACTCAAACTCACATGTTTTAAGAAAATTATTTCTGGCACTGGTTAAGACCATGTGGAAGATGCAAGACTAGAAGCCAATCAGACTTCTCTCCATATCCACCTACATACTTGCTCACATCAGAAACCCAAGTAATTCTTGACACTTTCCGCTTCCTTACCTGCCCAAATGTCTAGCCAATCACCAAATTTTCCTGTTGTTTCAACATCCCTGACTTTCTGACCATGATGTGATCTCAAAGCACCACATATTTGTCCTTACTAGAAATTATCACAGTTCTAATATTTATACTTACTTGTGTAATTCTTTCATTGCCTTATTTCTCCCCCTTATCCCACCACCCCCACAAACTAGACTATAAATTCGGAATTGTTTCTTTTTTAACCTCTATGTTGTACCCTCAGCTTCTATTATAGTACCCGGCACTTAGAAGCACTCAATTTAAAACACTTTAAACCCATACGTTTCATTCCACCTCCACTACTGACACCCTAGTCCTAAATACCAACAGCTCTTACCTGAGCTACTACAATAGACTTTTTTTTTCTTTTTTTCAATAGACGCTATCTCTAGGCACTCATTCTAGCTCTTCTCTCGTCCATTTTCCACACAGCAGCAAGTGACACTTTCTAAACATAAATCAGTTCATGCCAGCTCTGCCATTTATAACCTTCCATTAGCTTCTCATTTCATTCAGAACAAAATCCAAACTCCTTAATATGGCCTACAGATCTCTGCATTCATGTCATTCTCCCCACAACATACCATACTCCAGACACAATGACCTTCTGTTTGTCAAATGCTCCAAACCCTTTCCTACCTCAGGGTCTTTGTACTACCTTTTCTTTTTGCCTGAAATGCTTCCAGTCCCCACAAATCTTCACTTAGTTAACATCTATTCCTCCTTCAAGTCTGTGTAATTGCCACTACCTCAATGCTATCCCTACTCCCTACTCTAAATTCTCTCAAAATACCCTGTTCTGTTACTTCATGACACTTATCAAAATGTATAATTACTTATTTGTGATCATATAATGTCTACCTCCTGCACAAATAATAAAAGCTAACATTTACTGAGCATTTTACATATATTAACTCATTTAATCCGAATAACCAATGAAGCAGGAACTACTTATCAACCTCATTTCAAAGATGAAACTGAGGTATAGAGAGGTTAAAAAAATTGCTCTAGGTCATATTGTAAGGAGTCAAAATTTGAACCCAAAGTTCACACTTTTAATCACTATGCTACTGAGTAAGCTTTGAGAGAACAGAGTAACTTCACTTATATGTGGAATCTAAAAACCAAGTGAACAGGGATTCCCTGGTGGCGCAGTGGTTGAGAGTCCACCTGCCGATGCAGAGGACACGGGTTCGTGCCCCAGTCTGGGAAGATCCCACATGCTGCGGAGCGGCTGGGCCCGTGAGCCATGGCCGCTGAGCCTGTGCGTCTGGAGCCTGTGCGCCACAACGGGAGGGGCCACAACAGTGAGAGGCCCGCGTACCGCAAAAAAAAAAAAAAAATGTTAGTCCCTATACTGTACACCCATAACTTATATAATATTGTACATGAGCTATACTTCGATTTAAAAAATTATTTTGGGCTTCCCTGGTGGTGCAGTGGTTGAGAGTCCACCTGCCGATTCAGGGGACACGGGTTCATGCCCCTGTCCGGGAGTCTTATCCACTGCGCCACCAAGGAAGTCCCCTAGGTCATAAGTCTTAATAAACACACTTTTCTTAAGGGGAAAGAAAGTTCATATTCATATATATTTTTCACATAAAAGATCTAGGTTAGAAACTCCAAAGTCTAAGAGCTCTTCAGGTAGTACACACACACACACAAAATTGTACAAATCTTTCCTTAAATAAATAAAAACCAAACTACATAAACTCCCGATCTCTTTTTTTACTTTTTCTCTTTTTCTATGATGGTATTAATCCTGACGTTAACCAGTAGTATGATTTAAGGGTTGTCAAAACACCATCCAGAATGATTTCCCTCACAGACCTGCCTCCATCAAGCACGATTTTCCTCCCAGTAGACTTACTCTTTCGGGTTAAGGGAGAAGTTGGCAAACTATTACAGCCCACAGGCCAACTAGGGCCCTCTGCCTGTTTTTGTACAGCCCATGAGCTAAGAATGGTTTTTACACTTTTAAATGGTTGGAAAAAAAATCAAAAGAGGAATGTTTCATGATGTGAAGGTTATATACAATTCAATTTTAAGTGTCCATAAATAAAACTTTATTAAAACTTATTTATTTACACATTGTCTATGGCTGCTTTTAAAATGACAGATTTCAGTATTTATAGAAGACCACATATGGCACTCTAATGGTTTTGCAATGCTGCTCAGAGCACTACAAATTACAGTAATGCAATTGTAATGACAGCTTTTCAAGCACTAAGTTATCCCTATACATTGTATTTTATATTACTAGTGCATACCCTTTAAGTCAAAACAAGAAAATAAAAGTGAGCTTCAAATATCATATTCTTAAGATATAATGGAGTGTAGATAATCTTGTTATCAAATTAGATTGACAAAGCATTAGGTTTATTATGCAATGACACTACAGCTGTGCTGAAAGAATACAATATACATCAACATTACCAGACTAAGCACTCATCACAGTATTTCCAACTCATGGAAAAACACAATCAGAAAAATTAGAAAACTTAAAGAGAAGATCCCTTCACAGCTGAATTTCTTCATAAAAAAAAAATGAAGGGGAGACGCAAGAGGGAAGAGATATGGGAACATATGTATATGTATAACTGATTCACTATGTTATAAAGCAAAAATTAACACACCATTGTAAAGCAATTATACCCCAATAAAGATGTTAAAAAAAAAAAAAATGAGGATGCAACCAAAGTAAGCTGCTGAGTGGCTCATTTGTTAGCCAAGCAAGGAAAGCCTTTTATCAACGGTGAGTTAATTAAATCAAGCTTAACTATAGCAGCCAAAGAAATGTGTCTAGAGAAAATAAATTTATTTGAGAATATAAGCCTTTTGGCAAGGAGCTGAAGACACTGGTAGCAATATCAATAAAAAGCTATTTTATTCATCAACTTAAAAACACATACAACAACAGCAAAAAAAACACATACAATATCAAAGCAAATGATTTTGAGTGTTTTCCTTGGCTCTTGATGAATCATAATAATTAGCGTGTATGAATAATCTGCATGAAACAATAGGCAAGAGTATTTTCAAAGAAACTGGGAAAACACTAACTCAGTGCAGCCTGAAGTGGTATCTGCTAGGATCCATTACAAGTGATGGTAGTAAAAATACATGTGGGCAGGAAAGGGCTTAATTGGACAAATTTACAAAGTTTATGAAAATTTAGGAAGTTTAAAGCCTACAGTTATTCACTGCATTATTCATCGGAAGATACTTTGCAGAAAATAACTGAATCTATCATATTTTATTTAACTAGTAGTGTCAGTGGCTAACTTCCCTCTCATGTACTTAACCATCCTTGATTTCATGAATTTTTGTCAGAAATAGAAGTGAATATCCTGATTTGCCCTACCACTAAGAAGTTACCAGGCTTAACAGTGGTAAAGTTTTATTGCAATTTTTTTGAGCTGAAATTTTTCTGTATAAGAAGAACTGCCCTAAACAACTATTATTGAAAAACGAATACCTTTGTAAATTAGCTTTTCCTACAGACCTGATAATGTTTCTCAATGAATTCAACCTAAAATCAAGAGGCAAACAGTGATTACATGCAAAACTTATACTGCAACGAAGTCGTCTCAATAAAAACTAACACAGTTTAGGGCTTCCCTGGTGGCACAGTGGTTGGGAGTCCGCCTGCCGATGCAGGGGACGCGGGTTCGTGCCCCGGTCCGGGAGGATCCCACGTGCTGCGGAGCGGCTGGGCCCGTGAGACGTGGCCGCTGGGCCTGCGCGTCCAGAGCCTGTGCTCCGCGGAGGGTGAGGCCACAGCAGTGAGAGGCCTGCGTAACGCAAAAAAACAAAACAAACAAAAAAAAAACTAACACAGTTTGAATCACAAATAATGTCACGCTGCATACATATCCCATGCCATCGAGAGTTAAAAGAATATGCAACGTGTCCACTCCCAGAGATATCACCTCATACCTGTTAGAACGGCTATCATCTAACATCAAAAAGACAAGAGATGGACTTCCCTGGTGGCACAGTGGTTAAGAATCCGCCTGCCAACACAGGGGACACGGGTTTGAGCCCTGGTCTGGGAAGATCCCACATGCCACAGAGCAACTAAGCCCGTGCGCCACAACTACTGAGCCTGCGCTCTAGAGCCCGCGAGCCACAACTACTGAAGCCAGTGCACCTAGAGCCCGTGCTCCTCAACAAGAGAAGCCACCGCAATGAGAAACCCACACACCACAATAAAGAGCAGCCCCCGCTCACCGCAACTAGAGAAAGCCCATGCACAGCAACAAAGACCCAACACAGCCAAAAATAAAAAATATAATTAAGTAAATAAATAAATTTATTTTTAAAAAAGACAAGAGATAATAAATGCTGGCAAAGATGTGGAGAAAAAGGAAAACTTGTGCACCAATAGGTGGGATTGTAAATTGGCACAGCCACTATGGAATCAGTATGCAGGTTCTTCAAATAATTAAAAACAGAACTACCATATGATCCAGCAATTCCACTTCTGGGTATATATCTGAAGAAAATGAAATCATTATGTTGAAAAGATATCTGCACCACCACCATCACCACCACCACCACCACCCGCCATGTCATTACTTATAATAGCCAAGACATCATGGAAACAATCTAACTGTCCATCAACAGATGAATGGATAAAGAAAATGTGAGATACATATACATACACACACAGTGGAATACTATTCGGCCTTAAAAAAGAAGGAAATCCTGCCATGGATGGATCTTGAGGACATTATGGTACATGAAATAAGTCATACAGAAAGACAAATTCTGTATGATCTCACTTATATGTGGAATCTTGAAGGGAAAAAACCCTCATAGAAAAAGATCAGATATGTGGTTACCAGAGGCAGGGGGCCAGGGGGTAGGATGGGAGGGAGGATTGGAGGAAGATGGTCAAAAGGTACAAACTTCCAGTTATAAAATAAATAAATACTGGGAATGTAATGCACAACATGATGACTATAGTTAACACTGTTGTATGGTGTATATATATATATTTTTTTAATATTTATTTATTTGGCTGCATCGGGTCTTAGTTGCAGCACACGGGATCTTTGTTGCAGCATGCGGGATCTTTCACTGCAATGTGCGGGCTCTTTGTTGCAGTGTGCAGGGTTCTCTCTAGTTGTGGTGTATGGTATATTTAAAGTTGCTAAGGGAGTAAATCCTAAAAGTTCTTACCACAAGGGAAAAAAAACTAATTTTTTTGGTATCTATATGAGATGATGAATGTTAACTAAACTTGTGATAATCACTTCGCATATCTGTAAGTCAAGTCATTATACTCTCATCTTAAAACTCATACAGTGCCGTATGCCAATTATATCTCAATAACACTGAAAGAAAGAAAGTGGAAAAGAAAAGATGTCTGTTCTTATACAAATTTGTAGTACATATATTTTCTGAGTTCAAACTACTGTTCCAGTAGAGTTTTTCAGACTTTGATACAAATGAAAGGATATTTCCCTATTACGAAATCCATTTACCTGTGCAGTTGAGGAGCTTCCATGTAGCTTTAAATCAGAAGTAATTAATCTGTAATTAATATTAAATGGCAAGTATCCGGAGAAAAATCTAACAGAATTCTGTAAGTGCCTTCCAAGTAATGAACAAGCTCAATTAGAAACATACACTTGTGGAATGATATCAGTATTTGGCAGTAACTTTCTATGTATTTTCAAATATGAAACACACAAAACCTCAAACATATTATCAATAACAGATGAACATTTGCAATCAATTTTGATGCTAAGGAATACTAACTTTGAATACTAATCTCAACTAAACAAAATGTTGTCCTCCAAAAAAAGAAATCCATTCTTCTCCTCAGTAGATAGGTATTACCAAAAAATAGATACTCAATTATTATTGGGTTTTTTTCCTGTTATTTAAGTACCTACATAATATCTTATTTTACCCCTTGGCCCACAAAGCCTAAAATATTTACTATCTGGTCCTTACAGAAAAAGTTTGCCAACCTCTATGTTAAAGCATTAGCTCTAACTGATTAGCTATACAAACTTGGACATCAATTAGCTTCCCCAGGTCTTTGCTTCCACATTTATAAAAAGAGGGGGATTGAAGAAAATCCCTATGGGACCTTTCAACTCTAATATTCCAATAATGATAAGTTTTATATTCACTTTATATGATAATATTTTAAATGGGAGCTTTGACCAACTTATAAATTATGAAGAAATGTCCAATTACACAAAGAATGAAGAAACACTTTATTAATACTACAGAAGACCAACAAATGGCACTGGTACAACTAGATCTACACATGCAAAAGAATGAAGTTGGACCCCTTACCTCACACCATATGCAAAAGTAACTCAAAATAGATCAATGATCTAAATGTAAGCACTAGGGGCTTCCCTGGTGGCGCAGTGGTTGAGAGTCCGCCTGCCGATGCAGGGGACATGGGTTCATGCCCTGGTCTGGGAAGATCCCACATGCTGTGGAGCGGCTAGGCTCCGTGAGCCATGGCCGCTGACCCTGCGCGTCCAGAGCCTGTGCTCCACAACGGGAGAGGCCACAACAGTGAGAGGCCCGCGTACCGCAAAAAATAAAAAAATTAAAAATAAATGTAAGCACTAAAATCACAAAACTTTTAGAAGAAAACATGTGGGAAAATCTTCACAACCTTGGATTTTGGCAATGACACCCAAAAGCACAGGCAACAAAAGAAAAACAGATAAACTGGACTCCATTAAAATGTGAAACTTTTGTACATCAACAGAGCCTATTAATAAGACAGTGAAAAGACAACCCACAGAATGGGAGAAGATATCTGCAAGTCATATATCTGATACAAGTCATGATAGATAGATAGATCCAGAATATATAAAGAACTCTTACAGCTCAACAACAAAAAAACAAACATGCCAACTCAAAAAATGGACAAAGGACTTGACTAGACATTTCAGCAAAGAAGATATATAAATGGCCAATAAAAGGACATGGAAAGATGCTCAGTCATTAGTGATTCGAAAAATGCAAATCAAAACCACAATGAGAAAAAAAAAAAAAAACCACAATGAGATGCCACTTCATTCACACTAAGTTGAATATAATCAAAAAAGACAGATAATAACAAATGTTGGCAAGGATGTGAACAAACAAACTCTCATACTCTGCTAGTGGGAATGTAAAATGGTACAGGTGCTTTGGAAAACAGTCTGGCAGTTTCTCAAAAGATTAAACAGAGTTAACCTATGACCCAGTAATTCCACTACTATGTACATATACCTAAGAAAAATGAAAAAAATATGTTCACCAAAAATAAAAAAAAAAGTACATGAATGTTCATACCAGCATTATTCACAGTAGCCAAAAAGGGGAAACAATCCAAACATCCATCAACCACAAAAAGGAATGAAGTATCAATACATGCTACATCATGCATGAACCCTGAAAACATGATAAGTGGAAGAAGTCAGTCATAAAGGACCTCATATTGCATGAATCCACAGATATACAAAGTAGATTGGTTGCCTACGCTGAGGAAGCTGGGGGGAAATGGGGAGTGGCTGCTAATAGGTACAAGGTTTCTTGTTAGGGTGATGAAAATGTTCCAAGATTGACTGTGGTGATCGGTGCACAACTGTGACTACACAAAAAAAACAGTGAACTGTATACTTTAATTGGGTGAATTTTATGGTACGTGAACTATATCTAAAAACTTTTTTTAAAATCAGAGTAAAGTCTTACAAATAAATGCTGAACAACAGCACTAATGTCACAAAATTAAGATGCAAATGATGTGTAATCCTTTCTCAACTACAAGAAAAAAATAATTTCACTTCTCTGCACTAAACTTCACTCATCTGTAAATTACCATAGTGATTTTAAGATCAGTGAGAACTTCAAGACAATTAAACAATGAGCACCAAGTTGTATCTATATTCTTTAACTTAGAATAAAAAGACCTCAATATTCTGAATTTGGCTTTTTCACTTCTGCTGTGTGCTGGACTAAATATGCCCCACGCTTTTTTTTTTTTTTAAACCTGAACCTTTTGCATTTACAACTGCCACTGCCTTAGCATCTCCTTCCTGCTGTTGCAGTCCATAAATTCATCAACATCATTCTCCCTAATTCCCTCCTGAAAACCTCTTCTTTCTTAAAAGTCTAGTGCTTTCATGGAGCCTGTCTTGATGCCCTTGCTGTGTAAACATTGGCCTTCTTCTTCTAAATGCCAAAGAATTTGGTTTGCCATTCTCTTTTGGTGCATAGAAATCTAGTTCTCACCATGCTGGACAAATTCAACAGAATTCCCCCTTAAGGTAAAAGCTCTACCAACAGCCCCTTGCATATTAAGGAGCTGTGAGGTGGCCTCTAACCACTTCACAGCTCCTTAATCTCCACGTAAGTAACACATGACCCTGGCCCTTGGGCCTAGCTACTTAGATAGGGTGGATGCACCTGACCCAAAGGTCACCAGTCCTACTGTCTTGTCATCAGCCTACAAGGAAGAGCTTGCTAAAGAGCTAAGCTCAACAGAAATAACAAGACAGATTCTCTCTCTCAGATGTACAAATGCATCCTCACTCTCAACTAAATGGAAAGTGGTAGGAGATATTTATGTAGTTGGGAAGCCAGAACAGAAACTAAAACATTGCTGGAGAAGCTGTAAGATAGCAGAGACCATACATGAGATGAAACCGTAAGGTAAGGAAAAACATATACAAAGAGGAGGGTGAAATCAGCAATTGTATGATAGGAATGGTATGCCCAGAGACCAAAAAAAGGCATTAAGAAACCCCAGTGCAGAGGGAGAAAACTGGACAGTTACATGTAAAAGAATGAAATTAGAACATTTTCTTTCTTTATTTTTTTTGGCTGCATTGAGTCTTCGTTGCTGCTCGTGGGCTTTCTCTAGTTGCAGCAAGCAGGGGCTACTCTTCGTTGCAGTGCACAGGCTTCTCACTGCGGTGGCTTCTCTTGTTGTGGAGCACGGGCTCTAGGCATACGGCCTTCAGTAGTTGTGGCTTGTGGGCTTTAGAGCGCAGGCTCAGTAGTTGTAGCGCATAGGCTTATTTGCTCTGCGGCACGTGGGATCTTCCCAGACCAGGGATCAAACCCGTGTCCCGTGCATTGGCAGGCGGATTCATAACCACTGTGCCACCAGGGAAGTCCTGAGGCAGATTCTTAACCACTGTGCCACCAGGGAAGTTCCAGAACATTTTCTAACACCATACAGAAAAATAAAATCAAAATGGACTAAAGACCTAAATATAAGATCAGAAACCATAAAACTCCTAGAAGAAAACATAGGTGGAACACTCTTTGACATAAATCACTGCAATATTTTTTTGGATCTGTCTCCTAAAGCAAAGGAAACAAGAGAAAAAATAAACAAATGGGACCTAATGAAACTTAAAAGTGTTTGCACAGCAAAGGAAACGATTAACAAAACAAAAGACAACCTACTGAATGGGAGGAAATATTCACAAATGATATGACCCATAAAGGGAAACAGTATGGCAGTTTGTCAAAAAACTAAAAAATAACTACCATATGAACAAGCAATTCCACTCCCAGGTATATATCCAAAAAAAACCAAAAACACTAATTCAAAAAGATACATGCACCCCCATGTTCACAGCAGCATTATTTTACAACTGCCAAAATATGGAATGAGTGGATAAAGAAGATGTGGTGTGTGCATGTGTGTGTGTATATATACACACACACACACACACACACACACACACGCTGAAAAGGCTATATATATATATATATATACACACACACACACATATATATGTGTGTGTATATATGTATGTGTGTATATATACACATATATATATATATAAAATACTACTCAGCCACAGGGACTTCCCTGATGGCACAGTGTTATAAGACTCCATGCTCCCAATGCAGGGGGCCCAGGTTCGATCCCTGGTCAGGGAACTAGATCCCACATGCATGCCACAACTAAGGAGCCTGGTGCCACAACTAAGGAGTCTGCCTGCTAAGACCCGGAGCAACCAAATAAATAATTTTTAAAAAAAAAATACTACTCAGCCATAAAGAAGAATGAAACTTTACCATCTGCAACAATATTGATGGACTTGGAGGGGATTATGCTAAGTGAAGTAAGTCAGACAAAGAAAGCCAAATACTGTATGATCTCACTTATATGTGGAATCTAAAAAATAAAACTAGTGAATATAACAAAAAAGAAACAGACTCATAGATATAGTGCACAAACTAGTGCTTACCAGTGTGGAGAGGGAAACAGGAAGGGGTAAAATAGGGGTAGAGGATTAAGAGGTACAAAATACTATGTATAAAATAACTAAGCTACAAGGATATATTGTACAGCACAAGGAATATAGCCAACATTTTATAATAACTATAAATGGGATATAACCTTTAAACATTATGAATCACTATTTTGTACACCTGAAACTTACATAATATTGTACATCAACTATACCTCAATTTAAAAAGTATTTTTTAATCGAAAAAAAAAAAGAAAACCTAATGCAGGGCGAGAATGATGACAGATTCTCATGCTGAAAAGGCTATAAGAAAACCTACTCTACAGCTTCAGTGGATCCTTCCAGTTCCCTAGCTATATCCCAGTCTCCCTGAGACCTGGATCGACACTGCCCTTCCTGGATTACTGTGGGATTCCAGGCTCCCTTTTACCACGTGGACCTGTGCAATGAACATCCAGTTCTTAAAGAAACCCAAATATCTCTTCATTACTTGTGATAGAAAGAAGCCTAACATACACTAATAACCCTTCTATAAGCAGTCACCTCCTTGAAAGCAAAGACTAGGTTTATTCAACTTAGAATTGCCAAAAATACCTGGAACTGTGCCTTTTACAAAACTCAGTACTCATGGAATTTATTGTAGAAATACTAAATGAACAAAGCCTCAGATATCCAGATTGTTCTAAGACAGAAGCAATCTAGACACAAAGGAAAATTCAGAGATATAAGATTATTCCACTGTACATAAAGAGGTCCAAAGCAGTGAGAGAGATACTGATCCTAACCCATAACTACTACTGACCTAGACACAAGTAAATCAAGACATTACATTCCCCTGGCTATAACTGAATCAAAGATGGACACATGACTCTTCTGGTCAATGACAGTCAAGCTCAGGACTTTAGATGAAGAGAAGTTCTTCCTACTGTACTTGAACTGGAAGGGCAGCAAATGGAGTTATTTAAGCCACCCTGCTGCCCTATGAAACCTAAATGTCAAATCAACACACAGTGGAGAGCAGATCTGAGTTCAGAGAAGGAAGCAGAATAGGTTCCAGTGACATCATATAAACTACAAAAGCCATGCCTGAAGCCAGTGCTTTCCCTGGACTTTTCAATAACATAAGACAAATTATTCTCTTTTTAAGCCAATTTGGGTTGGGTTTTCTATCACTTGCAACCAAGTCTTTTAATTCGTATAGAAGCTCCCCAAAAATCTGCAGTTCACATTTCTTTTTTTACAAAAATTCTAGCACATTTTATAACAGAAAAATTAACGCATCCTTCTACTTGCTTACCCTGACTTAAATCTGGCTTTCCCCTAAAGATTTTCTACAGTTCTCTTTTTACTGTAATCCATACCCCCCAAAGAGCCAGAAGTGGTTGCCATTCACTTGCCTTTCTACAGTAGCTTCCAGATCATGATCATCTTCCTTTATGGCCCCACCTTCAAGATATATCTTCTCCTCATCACTATCATCTTCTGATCCCTTAGTCATACCTTCCTCCTTCACTGAAGACCAGGGGAGCCCAGTTCAGAGTATTCTTCTCTACTAAATCTTCTATTACAATCTTGGGAGATTTCAATGTCCATGAAGATTACCTCTCCAATTACTGTACATTAGAATTCATAGGCCTCTTTAGTTCCAAAGATTCTTAGCTCAACTCCATTTTAGGCATCTATTCTCTTTACTCTGAATCTTGCCATCATTTAAAACTGTTCTCCCTTGATTACTCCAGTAGCTCACCAAAATCTTAGTCTGACTTTACTTACTCTGTGACTTTACAGAAACCTCTTGTCCCTCAAATCTTGAATCCTCCCAACAGATCCTATGGTTGGACATCTAAATCTCTTAGCAGCAACTTCAGATTTGTACCCCTTTCTCTGAACCTGACCACAACACCACAGCTCCAGGTCAACACTGTTTCTGGAAAACTGAGCTACTCTAAAGAAAAACCACACTAGATATACTGATACCACTATAAAGTCTCCAACCTTACTCCTTTAAAATAAATTTCATACACTCCCTCTTCCATGCCCCTCAACAACTCTTTCATTTTCTCAACTCAAGCCCGCCAGTCACTCCCTGCCCAGACCCTTCACTCTCAACTAGAGAGATTGAAATCTGATCTTATAGAGATACGTAAGTTATCAGGCATGCCCTCCCTCCACCCCATATCCCTACCTGTAACCTTATTTATATATTCATACTTCTCCTTACCTATCTTTATTTCAGTCATAGGAAATGAGGTGTCCCTCCTGTTCAAAGCCAGCCCATCTACCTGTACCCTTGATCCACATTGTGACTCCCATGCCCTTCATACTTCCTTCAACACCCTGCCCTACCAGCCATACTATATTTTAAATCTTCAACCTCTCCTTCCCCAATGGCACCTTTCCCCTCACCACAGACACAAGGTCAGGTCTTATCCTAAAAAGAAAGCCCTTCCTGGCTCCCATCCAGTCTCTTCCTCTTCTCAGCACACCTTCTCAAAAAGAAGTTATTGTCTTTTTCTCTCTCTCTCCTTCCCTCTCCCCCTTGCCTCTCCCATTCCTCTTTTCCCCCAACTCTCCCTCTCTTCCTTCTCCCTCTTTCCCCCCTCACTTCTCCTCTCTCTATTTCTCCTCTCATCCCCTTGCTCCTTCCCCTTCTCCTCTCTCTATCGTCTTCTTCCCCTCCTCCTTTATCACCTGCCATTTACTCTTCCATCTACTGTGAGGGGGATTCTACCCTTAACCTCCTACTGAAACTGCTTTTAAGGTCACCATGACTTCTTAATCGCCAAATCATATGAACACTTTTCCTGTCTTTATTTTTTTATACCAATGTACTGTATTTGACACTGTTACTGTCTCCCTCTTGAATTTTTCTACTCATTTACACATTGGGCTGCACACAGTAGACACTCAAATATATTTGAATAAATGAATAAGGGTACAAAATGAAACAACATCATGCATTTTTCTATCTGGAGAATGAGTATGAGTCAACAGCCCATGAAACATTCATAGTAATTAACTATAACATCACAAACCAAATTAGACTAAGCAGCACATATCAGTAATGGAACAATCAGTTCAATTACATGATTTTCTCCAGTCATCCTCAGCACCAAAAATCATTAACAGAAAACCAGGACTAATGATAAGCAAGGGCACAGTAATGAAAATTCTAAAGGAATCTAGAGTGCAAAGAAAAGCACAATACAAACCTTTTTTGTATTTTTTACTAAGTACCATATGTGATAAAAACTATACCTGTGTGTCATGAGAACACATATAAAGGAAAAGAGCTAAGCATAAATCAGTCTGCGGCACCAAATGATTAAGCGTTCACAAACAAACCTGAAGTTTAGTTTATCAAAAGTTATGAGAAGTGAACTAGCAGAAGACACACATGAGAATGTAGAATTAGTGCCACCTCATGACAAATTTAAACCACAGAAGATTCACTTTACTTTGTTTCTAAGCAGATTTCTTCCCACACATTTTCCCTTAATTATTCCCACCATCAACGTTTTAAATGATTTCAGGTGCTAATGTCAGCAGCCGTACTTACCTAAAACACATTCCTGACTTGTAAAGAAACCTTTCCAGATAAATGATGAAGACTCAGAGACCAAACATTACGGTCCAAACACACCAGAATCCTCTGCTCCTTCTTGCTATCTGGAGCATTTTAACATAGTAAACTATACAAAGCAAATGGCTTTCTCCAACACGACTACTAATAGGCTACAGATTTCATAGCATTTTAAGTTTCTAAAGCATTTTAACATATACTTGTTTCATTTATAACTCACACCAAGTCTATGAAAACAGGCAAGCATTAATGTTCTTTTACCGTGACACAACTAAAGCCTACGTAGTTCACTGATCATAAATCCCAAAGCTAAAACGTAGCAATCAGTCCCCATCACCTCCAAATTTTCTCCTCTCTCTCCTATTCCTTTGTCCTCAACCATTCTTACCTCCTTCCTATCCATCTTAAAGGAAAAGCTATCTCTCCTTTCTAAAACTAATCCACACTGAAACTCTTAAGCCTAGAACCCCCAACAGAACCTTCAATTAACTCCTTTTTCTCACCCACTATATCTGCCTTTCCTCTAACTACCTCTTCTCATTCTATAAATATGTTCAAGTCTTTCCTTCCTAAAAAAAAGAAAAAAAAAAATTCCTCAACCCTACCTGTCCCAGAAGCTGTGACCCACTCTCCCTCCCTCCTCTCCCTGATAAACTCTGAAGGTCTACAACTGTAGGCACTTGTACCGCACTTTCATCTCTCCACTAAAACATTCCTTGTTAAAGGTCACCAATGAATTCCTAGTGGCCAAACTCAATTACCACTCTTCAGTTCTTATCCTTAAGTTTTTGGCCTTTGTCCTAAGGTATTTGACACCGCTGACCATTTTACCCTTCCTAAAACCTGGCTTCACCCCTGGGCTCTACTATGTCCCTCTCTCATTCTCCTACCACTGACTTCCTTCTTAGTCTCCTTTATTTACTTAACTCTCATCTTTTGCAAATTACCTACGTGTTGATCCTCTGCAGAGCTCCCCCTCTCCTTTTCTCTATTCAGCTAAACACACTTCCTGAACAATCTCTTCCACTCCCATGCCCTAAGTTACCAACCATATGCCTATGATTTCCTAAACTCTATGGTCTCTACACACCCTTTCATTCTTTCAGGAAGAAGCCAGAACAAAACAAAAGTGATATTTATCAAATCTCTGGGCAGGAAGGAGGAGGAGAAGAAGATGGGATAATTTTCTAAGCTTAGAAACAAACACAATGAAAACACAGGTTTGACTGCATAAAAATTTTAAAGTTCTGTAAACTAAGACAAACAACATAGAAAATAAAATAACATGTACATATATTAACTACACATATACCTATAAATATATAACTTGATAAATAAATGGAAAAATCAAGAAATTTACTAAAGAAAAAAGTGAGCTATTACTTAAAACCACTGAAAATGTTCAACATTACTAGCAATTTAGGAAGTTCAATTCAGACCTATTAATTTTTTTTATAATGAGGCAATCCATATAACTTTTATTAAATTTTTAAAGCTGTCCTTGGGCCCCCCAAATTAAGAATTACCATTCTAGATATATTTCTATTCATGTTCTAAGATTGCCATTAACTTTTTGTTGTTGTTTTGTAACATTATTTGACAACCAGCAGTTAGTTCTCATCCACATTGACTGTAGATTTTTTAAAGTAGTGACAGGTACACAGGTAACCAATGTATAGAGCTTGTATGATGAATCTTCACCCTCACTACATTTTCTGGACAAACACACATGGATATAGTATGCAACATTCCTTATTCCTTTGGCCCACATAGTGTGGTGAGCCTGGTGTCAATGCACACATCTAGAGTTCCCATCTCTTTCATGGAAAATTTCTGGATCTCTCTGAGTGCCGGCAGGGCACTCTTCTTTTTTTTTTTTTGGTGTGCTGGGTGGCATGTGGGATCGAACCCATGCCCCCTGCAGTAGAAGCAGAGTCTTAACCACTCCAGGTAATTCCCAGGGCACTCTTTTTGAAGCTCACTCCACGGATGCGCTTGTGAATGGCGATGACATATTTTATTCTCTGGACACCACCTCACTGATGGCAGAATGGTCCTTCTTCTTCTTACCACCCTTCTTTGCAGGAGCCATTCCGCCAGATCCAGGTTAGAAAGGAAGAACGCAAGGTATTGCTGCATTTGCTTTTTAAATAACATTATAATATGTTCTTAACACTCAAAATCACCCCTACCACATTTCAGGCACTCTTCTAGATGCTAGAGGATACAGCAGTGAACAAAACAGATAAAAATCAATGTCTCCCTGAAGCTTATATAGGATTCTAGTCTGGGGGTAGGGAGAAGAGAAAAATTAAATAAGTAAAACATATAACATGTTATATGATGACTAAGTGCTATGGAAATAATGCAGGAAAGAGACTAGTAGGGAAGGATTACAAGTTTTGATAGTGTGGTTAAGGCCTCACTGAAAAGGTGGCATTTACGTAAGACTTAAAAGAGTTGAGGGAATAAGTCGTATCTGGGAGAAGAATATTACAGGAAAAGGCCCTCAGATGGGAGCTTTCCCAGGGTGTTTGAGGGATAGAGGGATAGCAAGAAGATATTAGGACTAAAGAGAAGTGATAGAGAGGAACAATAATAGAAAATGAAATCACTAAGGTAATGGGGGAGGAGGAAGAAGATCACTTAATATCCACCATGGGCCCTAAGTATCTCCACACACCTCTACTGAGTATGTCAAAACACAAGGCCTTAACTGTACTGATTCTGAGCCACTTCTGTAGCTACTCACACAGGCAATTAAGTAAGCCAAAGCAAGGCAACCACAACATGACCACTATACCACTGCTCACTCCCAGGGGCTGGGTGAGAAGTTGGAGGTTTAGGGGCAGTAGGAGATCACAGCTCAGTTTTGGACAGGTCAAATTTGAAATCCTATTAGATATCCAACTGGAGATATTGTATAGATAACCAAATATGAGTACAGATTTCAGAGAAAAGGCCAAAGCTAGAGGTATAAATTTGGAAGTCAACAGTGTACGAGACTAAATGAGCCAAGGAAATAAAAGTTTTTTTGTTGTTTTGGCCACACCGCACAGCTTGCAGGATCTTGGTTCCCCAACCAGGGATTGAACCCGGGCCACGACAGTAAAAGCCCTGAAAGCCCAGAATCCTAACTACTCTGCCACCAGGGAACTCCCACAAAGATTTCTTTTTAAAAGGTAATGACCAAGGTGTGAGCCTGGAACATTCTACCATTGAGAGGAAGGGAGATTAGGAGACCATGATATAGGAGAACTAGGAGAATGTGATGTCCTGGAAGCAAACGGAAAAATGGTTTCAAGAACAAGGAGGTAATAACTGTGGCAAAGTTGCTGACAGATTATGTGAAATGAGGGATGACCAATAGATTTAGCAATGTGGAGACAGATGGTCACAAGGTATAATTCTAGAGGACTAGTGGGTTCGATATCGTAACTGAATTCAAGAAAAAATGGAAGGAGGTTAATTGTAGGTATGGAGACAAGAGTTTCACTCTAAATTAATATTTATTTATTGAATGAATGATGAATGAATGCATCCCTAATCCTATCAAGTGTGCAATGAATTCACATACTTTGCCCATGGAAATATAAAACAGTACAATCTCTTTGGAAAGAGACCTAGTACACATCCCAACTAGTTTTTAAAATGCATAAGATACACGGATAGATAGATAGATATTATACCTCTAGAAAGGAATTCACCAAGATGTTTAAGGACTGGTTATCACAGATTGTAAGATTATAGCTAACTTTAATTATCTTCTATATAATATTTCTATATTCTTCAAATGTTCTACAATGAACATGTATAACTTTTATAATCAATAGCTTTTAAATGTTCATAGCCTATATCAGAAGATATATCTAAGTATTGCTTCTAAGGAAATAACCTGAAATTTAGAAAAAGTTTAATGCACCAAAATTTTTATCATGGTTTATTTAAACAGTAATAGCAACATCCAAGTTTCCAACAACAGGGGTTAGAAAAAGTTTAAGGTATGTTCTCTCAATGACATATCAAGCAGTCATTTAGAAGGATGTTGGTTAACTGGGGAAATGCTTATATTAAAATTAACTAAATAGAGACTTCCCTGGTGGCCCAGCGGTTGAGACTCTGTGCTCCCAATGCAGGGGGCCTGGGTTCAATCCCCAGTCAGGGAACTAGATCCCACATGCCGCAACTAAAGATCCTGCATGCAGCAGTGAAGATCCTGCATGCTGGAACTAAGACCTGGCTCAGCCAAATTAATAAATATTTTTTTAAAAAAAATTTTAATAAAATTAACTGAATAGGGACTTCCCTGGTGGCACAGTGGTTAAGAATCGCCTGCCAATGCAGGGGACATGGGTTCGAGCCCTGGTCTGGGAAGATACCACATGCTGCAGAGCAACTAGGCCCGTGAGCCACAACTACTGAGCCTGCACTCTAGAGCCCAAGAGCTGCAACTACTGAAGACCACGCACCTAGACCTCGTGCTCCACAACAAGAGAAGCCACCGCAATGAGAAGCCCGCACACCGCAATGAAGAGTAGCCCCGGCTCGCCACAACTAAAGAAAGCCCGCACGCAGCAACGAAGACCCAACACAGCCTAAATAAAAAAATAAATAAAATAAGATTAACTGAATAAATGTGAATAGGTGGGTAGTGGACTAGTCATATGTGATTCTCTCCCTAACCAACTCTAAAACAACAGTAAAATCATTTTTTAAAAGAAAAAGATGACAATGAAGACTAAAGGAAGAACAGTGGCCGAGAGAGGAGAAAAAAAAAAAAAGACTAAAGGAATAAAAAAAAGGACAAATAACAAAAGATGTCAACAAATTTTTGGAATTTAGAAAAATGTTTAAGTGATTTAGGAGAACAGAGTAAGTGACAAATTAAATGCCTAGCAAAGGGGTTACAAAAATGAACAAGTCATTTCACTTTATTCAGTAAATGTTTGAAAGCAATTGTCCACTCACATGTTTTCATTCCACAAATGCTTCCTAAGTGCCTACTAGAGCATACAAAAGTAAAAAAGACAAAGTCCTTTAAGGAGCTTACCTCCTTGTCATCTAGATTTCCATTTTGAAGTGTGTAAGCTAAGCTAACATAGATTCTACCTGTCACTTAAACCAATACTTTCAGGAAGCCAGCAGGAATGATATATTGAACATACAAACTCTTTCTAGCTAATTCCGAAGAGTGATACCAAATGTCACTGCATACTTCCTCAAGAGGCATATAATTACTCAGAGTAACAGACCTCTTTGGCAACGCTTAAGAAAACTCTGTCCTTAGGGGGTTTTTTGTGGGTTTTTTTGCGGTACGCGGGCCTCTCACTGTTGTGGCCTCTCCCGTTGCGGAGCACAGGCTCCGGACGTGCAGGCTCAGCGGCCATGGCTCATGGGCCCAGCTGCTCCACGGCATGTGGGATCCTCCCGGACTGGGGCACGAACCTGTGTCCCCTGCATCGGCAGGCAGACTCTCAACCACTGCGCCGCCAGGGAACCCCTGTCCTTAGGTTTTAAAATTACCTCTTAACACAGTATTTAGTGCTTTCCTTGTAGTGTTCACTGCTTTGAGTTTTCACGTATCTAAAGATACCTGTGGTAGATTTCTTTTAGAGAAAAATTAACACTTCAATATTCTATCTATGCAAAAGCATTACTGACTCTACTCATCTTTTTATTTTTTTGGCCGTGACACACAGCTTGCATGATCTTAGTTCCTTGACCAGGGATTAAACCCAAGACCTGGCAGGGACAGCGCCAAGTAGTAACCACTGGACCACCAAGGAATTCCCATCTACTCATCTTTTTATCAGGTGAACAACAATGGAAAATATTTGTTTGGCGTGACCATGAGGTTACAGGACTGCTGAAGCGAGCATAACATTAACATTAAAAAATTCATAGCATAACATTAAAATTCATTTGCAGCAATGAGCTAGAGAAACTGGATAGAGGCCAAAGATTAAATGCAAGGTGACCATTATTAACAATACCCCTAGTCAAAACTAGAAATCAAAATAGGAATAGTTCCTAGCTGCAGAAAAACCAAGAAACAGAAGTACAATGATGACTTCCACCTTCCTAATGGAGATTATGCAACATGTGGATAATTTATATTGGTGGTCGTATCATAGGAAAAATATATCTACGTGAACAATCTGAGCCAGTCATCCCCAACTAAGTGGTTTTTCACATTATAACTTAATAGTTAATATCAATCTCCTAATAACAAGACCCTTCCTATCACAATTTGCATCAAAATGTTATAAATTAAATAAGTGGTAGCTATGGATTATCAAGAGCCTTTGGTTCAAGCCAAAAGACAACTGAGAGACTTAACTAGATTTAAAAAGTGGTGGTACAGGGCTTCCCTGGTGGCGCAGTGGTTGAGAGTCCGCCTGCCGATGCAGGGGACATGGGTTTGTGCCCCAGTCTGGGAAGATCCCACATGCCGTGGAGCAGCTGGACCCATGAGCCATGGCCGCTGAGCCTGCGCATCCGGAGCCTGTGCTCCGCAACGGGAGAGGCCACAGCAGTGAGAGGCCGCATACTGCTAAAAAAAAAAAAAAAAAAAAGTGGTGGTACAAACAATACAATTCAAAAAATAGAGGAAGGACTTGAAGAGACATTTCTCCAAAGAACATATACAGATTGCCAACAAGCACATGAAAACGTTCTCCACGTCACTAGCCATTAGGATAATGCAAACTAAAACCACAATGAGATACCACGTCATGTCCATTAGGATGGGTATAATTAAAAAAAAAGAAAAGAATAAGTGTTGGGAAGAAAGTGGAGAAATTAGAACCCTTGGGCATTGCTGGTAGGAATATAAATTGGTGCACTGTGGAAAACAGGTGAATTCTCAAAAAGTTAAACACAGAATTATCAAATGATCGAGCAATTCCAATTCTAGGTATATACCTAAAAGAATTAAAAGCAGGGGCTCAAATAGAACTTCTACTCCAATGTTCATAACAGCCTTATTCACAACAGCCAAAAGGTGGAAACAACCCAAATGTCCATTGACAAACAGATAAACAAAATGTGGTATATACAAACAATGGAATGCTACTCAGCCCTAAAAAAGGAAATTCAAACACGTTACAATATGAATAAAACATAAAAACATCATGCTAAGTGAAACAACCCAGACACAAAAGAACAAATATTTTGTATGATTCCAGTTATATGAGGTACCTTGAGAAATCAAATTCATAAATACAGAAAGCAGAATGGTGATTGCCAGGGACTAGAGGAGGAGGGAATGGGTGCTTAGAGTTTAATGGGTACAAGTTTCAATTTGGGCAGAAAAAGTTCTGGGACTTCCCTGGTGGCACAGTGGTTAAGAATCCTGCCAATGCAGGAGACACAGGTTCAATCCCTGGTCTGGGAAGATCCCACATGCCACGGAGCAACTAAGCCCATGCGTCACGACTACTGAGCTTGCGCTCTAGAGCCCGTGAGTCACAACAACTGAGCCTGTGTGTCACAACTACTTAAGCCCGCGCACCTAGAACCCGTGCTCCGCAACAAGAGAAGCCACCGCAATGAGAAGCACGCGCACCACAACGAAGAGTAGCCCCCGCCTGCCGCAATTAGAGAAGAACCATGCGCAGCAACAAAGACCCAACGCAGCCAAAAATAAATAAATTTTAAAATGAAAGAAAGAAAAAGTTCTAGGGATTCCCTGGTGGCGCAGTGGTTAAGAATCCACCTGCCAATGCAGGGGACACAGGTTCGATCCCTGGTCCAGGAAGATCCCACATGCCGTGGAGCAACTAAGCCCGTGCGCCACAACTACTGAGCCTGCACTCTAGAGCCCATGAGCCACAACTACTGAAGCCCACGTGCGTAGAGCCTGTGCTCCGCAACAAGAGAAGCCACCGCAATGAGAAGCCGGCACACCGCAACAGAGCAGCCCCCGCTCGCTGCAACTTGAGAAAGCCCAAATGCAGCAACAAAGACCCAATGCAGCCAAAAATAAATAAATAAAATAATTTATTTTTTAAAAAAAAGAAAAAGTTCTGGAAACAGATTGTAGTGATGCACAACAAAGTAAATGTACTTAATGCCACTGAGCTATACAATTAAAAATGGTTAAATTGGTAAATTTTATGTTATGTATATTTACCACAATAAAAAGTGATGGTAACATTTTCAAGGAAGCATCCCAGGTAAAATTTGAGTAGAATTGCTAAGATACAACTTTATTCCCTCCTTTGAAAAGAATCTGGTATAACGATCAGCTGATGCGAAATAACCTTTGTAAAGGATGGATAAATCACAGTGCTACCAGTTCACTCCTTCTTATCTCAAAGAATGATCCTTTCTGTATCTGAAATTCTGTTTTAATACAATGTTTGTAAGATGAATGAATCCTTTCCATCCATCCTTGGGCCAATTAATTGCCCCGATTTTCAAAATAATCCACATTGTGGTCCCAAAGAATCCCTTAATCTTTTAGCTCCCATCATTGCCTGCCAAATATCCTGCCCTTCAATCACAATGGTTTACTACTACACCTGAACATAATTTATACTGATCTTCCTCTGTAAACTCTGCTTCTCCCTTTGGAATTCCTATCTCCCCATTTTTAGTAGCAAGATAGCTGAGATCTAGAACTTCGAAGCCAGATTATCTGGGTTCAAATTCCGCCTGCACCACTTGTTAGCCACGTGACTTTGAACAAAGCACTGAGAAAGCAAAACTGACACTGCCTTGCCACCATTATGAATAAATGTCACATCTCATAGATAGGGAGAAAGAAAATACTTTGTATCTTGAGATAAATTTAAAAATAAGGGCTTCCCTGGAGGCACAGTGGTTAAGAATCCGCCTGCCAATGCAGGGGACACGGGTTCGAGGCTTGGTCCGGGAAGATCCCACATGCCACGGAGCAACTGAGCCCGTGCACCACAATTACTGAGCCCGCGTGCCACAACTACTGAAGCCCACGTGCCCAGAGCCCATTCTCCACAACAAGACAAGCCACCGCAATGAGAAGCCCGCGCACTGCAAGGAAGAGTAGCCCCCACTCGCCGCAACTAGAGAAAGCCTGCACACAGCAATGAATACCCAACATAGCCAAACATAAATAAATAAATAAATAAAAATAAATTTTTTAAAAAATGAGTCACTCTCTGTAATTCTGATCCCCAAAATAAATGAAATCTTGAGCACTTTCTGTAAGCTTGGACTCCCTAACTAAACTTTTTCCCTAACTTTTAAAATACTGGTATCCAAAAAAATGTTATGCAACAAAAAAACAACCCAATCAAAAAATGGACAGAAGGTAATAGACATTTCTCCAAAGAAGACATACAAATGGCCAGTAAGCACATGAAAAGCTGCTCAACATCATTAATTATTAGAGAAATGCAAATCACAACTACAATGAGGTACCACCTCACACGGGTCAGAGGGGCCATCATTAAAATGTCTACAAATAACAAATGCTGGAGAGGGTGTGGAGAAAAGGGAACCCTCCTACACTGTGGGTGGGAGTGTAAGTTGGTACAGCCACTATGGAAAACAGTATGGAGGTTCCTCAGAAAACTAAAAATAGAATTACCATATGATCCAGCAATCCCACTCCTGGGAATATACCCAGACAAAACTATAATTCAAAAAGATAGGGACTTCCCTGGTGGCACAGTGGTTAAGAATCAGCCTGCCAATGCAGGGGACATGGGTTCGATCCCTGGTCTGGGAAGATCCCACATGCCAAGGAGCAACTAAGCCTGTGTACCACAACTACTGAGCCTGCGCTCTAGAGTCTGTGAGCCGCAACTACTGAAGCCCGTGCACCTAGAGTCCGTGTTCTGCAACAAGAGAAGCCACCACAATGAGAAGTCCATGCACCGCAATGAAGAGTAGCTCCCGCTGGCTGCAACTAGAGAAAGCCTGCGTACAGCAACAAAGACCCAACGCAGCCAAAATTAAAATAAATAAATAAATAATTTTATTTTAAAAAAAGATACATGTAGCCTGATGTTCATAGCAGTACTGTTCACAATAGCCAAGACATGGAAACAACCTAAATATCCATTGACTGCATAAAGAAGATGTGGTAAATATATATACATTGGAATACTACTCAGCCATAAAAAAGAACAAAATAATGCCATTTGCAGCAACATGGATGCAACTAGAGATTATCATAGTAAGTGAAGTCAGTCAGAAAGAGAAAGACAAATACTATATGATATCAATTATATGTGGAATCTAAAATATGGCACAAATGAACCTATCTACAAAACAGAAACAGACTCATAGACACAGAGAACAGACCTGTGGTTGCCGAGGTTGGGGGGAGGGGTGGACTGGGAGTTTGGGGTTGGTAGATGCAAACTACTACATTTAGAATAAACAAGGTCCTAATGTATAACACAGGGAACTATATTCAATATCCTGTGATAAACCATAATGGAAAATAATATTAAAAAGTATGTCTCTATGTGTATAACTGAGTCACTTTGCTGTACAGCAGGGATTGGCACAGTGCTGTAAATCAACTATGCTTCAGTAAAAAAAATTTTTTTTAAAAGGCACCAAAAAGTGTTATGACATTTGTGGATATAACAATCATGTTAAAAAACTGCTGTTTTCCACCATGACAAACTAATGTAAACTCAATAACTTTGGTGATCAAATGTTTTGTCCCAATAAATGCCTGTATTTTTTGATTCAGTGAGCCAGTCAAAATCTGACTCCCACTATTTTGCAAGTAGATCTCTATTCTTTTCTAAAAGCTTTAGTTCCTGAGATTTCTTTTCCTGTTACTTTAATTCCAAAATGTTTCTTATTTTTCCTTTTAATACTTATTTCTTTTGTAATACATCTCCTTTAAATGACAACCCAAAATTCTAAAGCCTCCTTTTGACCTCCACCTCCAAAATCTCAGTGCCCCTCCCCAGAGGTAACCAATATTTAAATTGGGTGTATATCCTTCCAGACTTTTCTTTTTTAATGATTTTCATACATATATATGGAATCATTGAAAACATACACTCTAATCTACAGTTTCTTCATTTCTGTAACTGGAATGGAAACTACACCTGTTTCATAGGGTTGCTGGAAAGACTAAATGGAAAAAAAAAAAAATCACATAAAGTGCTATGTGCACTGTGCTTAGCACAAAGAAAAATCCCATTCATCTTTCAAGGTCCAGCTCAGATCACAGCTTCTCCATCAAGTTTACCCAGACTATTCAACAGCTGGTAATTTCATTTTTTCTCCAGTGAAGTTTCCTCAATACTCACTGGACATATCATACAGTGCCTTGGGTCATGGCCCATCCTATAGCTAGTAAACACCTGGGGGGCAGAAATTCAGTCTCAGTATCCTTCACAACAACTGACACAGGGTTCTATACAAAGTAGGTACTCAATAAATTAAAATACTGAAAATTTCTAAGAAGCAGAAGCCCATGTAAAGTTTCTTCCTGACACACCTAGTAAAATTCAAGTGTTTTCAGACTTTTAACTGTGTAAAAGGAGCTGCCTTAGGTTATCAAGTATATAATGAAAGCCAATTTCTATTAAGTAGAGACCCAAAATCCCACTGATAAAGCATTCTATGTTTGTCTATTTTTTTTCTCCATTTAGAGTTTAAGTGCTTGGGAGGCAGGCAAATCTAGTAACTTTATTAATAAAATATATGTAATAATGCTATTATATAAACTCAACTAGGTTTATATAATGAATATATTCCTTAAAAGTCACATCTAAGTTATTTCACTTTAAATGCACTGGAGAGAGCCAAAAAGGAAAAAAATTAACAGATATACAAATATAACTACACAATATTGAACAAGAACAAGGACAGCACTGGGAAGTATGTAGAATTATGTAATATAATGTTCATATTTCCTAAATCAACCCTTTAGGATGAAGACTTTTCTTTCTTTTTCTTTTTTTTTTTTTTTTTTTTTTGCGGTACGCGGGCCTCTCACTGTTGTGGCCTCTCCCGTTGCAGAGCACAGGCTCCGGACGCGCAGGCTCAGCGGCCATGGCTCACAGGCCCAGCTGCTCCGCGGCATGTGGGATCCTCCCGGACCAGGGCACGAACCCGTGTCCCCTGCAGCGGCAGACGGACTCTCAACCACTGCGCCACCAGGGAAGCCCGAGACTTTTCTTTTTTTGGCCATGCCACACAGCTTGCAGGATCTCAGTTCCCTAACCAGGGATTCACTGCCAGGCCATGGCAGTGAAAGCGTGGAATCCTAACCACTAGGCCACCAGGGAACTCCCTGATGAAGACTTCTCAAAAAAAAAGTGAATGTGAAAAATTTCATAAAAGTATAAAGGTTAAATTGCATTTAATTATACATTTGACAAATCACTTTTACTGTAAAGAACAACAGTCCTGAAATAAGACACCTAGCACATTTGCTCCCTGGTTACAATACTTATACGTGGTGACCCTATAGGAGTAGGCTCTCCATGACCCCCAGGAGCAGATGGTCAAGTCCATGCTGCTCCTGGCCCCAAAGCTAAATGAGGCCAACCTCACCGTGGAGCTGATGAAGCTCTTCACGCAGCTGCAGGCCAAGGACGAACAGGGCCCCATTCGGTGCAATACCACCATTTGCCTAGGCAAAATCAGCTTCTACTTCAGTACCAGCACCAGAAACAGGGTCCTCACCTCCGCCTTTAGCTGGGCCACTAAGGACCGTTTTGCGCCATCCCAGGTCACGGGTGTTTTGGGCTTCACTGCCACCCACAACCTCTACTCGATGAACGATTAAGCCCACAAGATCCTGCCTGACTCTTACAGCATCACTGTGGATTCTGAGACATCTGTGCAGGATGAGGCCTTCAAGGCCATTCGAAGCTGCCTGTCCAAACTGGAGTCTGTGTCAGAGGGCCCTACACAGCTGGCCAAAGTGGACTTCTCATGCAGCCAGCTGCACAGGCTGGGCCATGACAGGGGTCTCCTTCCTCAACTCTATGCTAATCCATGCACACCCCACAGCTGCTCCAGCCGAGACCAACATCCCCCAGAGATCCATGCCCGAGGGACTTCCTTCCCCAGCCCTCACCCCTGTCCCTGCCATACCCATGACCTAAGGCCACTGGGAGACACAAGAGGGCAAGGACACAGAAGAGGACAGCAGTGCTGCCAACAGATGGGAGGACGAAGACTGGGGCTGCTTGGAGCAGGAGGCCAAATCTGTGTCAGCCCACCAGGACTTCTGGGGGCCAAGACAGCTGGGCTGGGCAGAGCAGCAACCCCGGCCACAAAGCCCCGGAGTCAGACTGGAGCAGCTGGGAAGCTGAGGGGCTCGTGGGAGCAGGGATGGCAGGAGCCAAATCTCCCAGAGCTGCCCCCTGAGGACACACAGCTGGCCAGCAAGTATAACTGGGATGGACCGGAGCTTAATGACAAAGGCGACCCCTTCGCTGCCCTATCAGCACATCAGAGGAGGCTGGTGCCCAGCCAAGACTGAGAGCCAACAGGCGAAGACCGAGCTAAGCTGGAAGAAGTGAGAGGAGCATCAGCGGGAGATGGAGGCCAACTGCGCTGAGAAAAAGGTGGCCAAGGACCCCATGAAGCTGAGAACTTGGAAGGTGGACTGAACTGCCAGTGTGGGCGTTTCCCAACCACAGAGAGCAGGCCCCGCAGATATATGTATTATACAATACATATATCTCATGTGAGCCCGGCCCACCTGGCAAGAACATCTCACGTGTACATAATCAGAGCCACAATAAATTCTATTTCAAGGAACGAAGGGAGGGAGGGAGGGAGGAAGGAGTATATGACAAGGTTCCCAACCTCAAGGAACTTTCTAATAGAGATATGAACTGAACACATGGAAAAAACTAAAAAACCACAGATAACATAGATGAAGTATTAAATCAAGTGTAGTAGACTGATGCTATAGGAGTTCAGAGACAAGGAAAACAGCAAAGACTGGAATCAACAGAAAGTCCTGCAGAGTACAGTTCCTCACCCTGGGTTGACTATTAATGAAAGTAAGACTCCTCTGAGCAATCATCAACAAAAATCACCTTACTAGACTATTTTGATAAGTGAAATAGGTATGGTCCTTGTCTCAAAGTGTTTATAATCAAAGAAGATACAGAATAAATACCAATTAAGACATTATAGGGCTTCTCAGCTGGCCGCTGAGCCTGCGCGTCCGGAGCCTGTGCTCCGCAACGGGAGAGGCCACAACAGTGAGAGGCCTGCGTACCGCAAAAACAAAACAAACCAAAAAAAAAAAAATTATAGCTCATCACCAGGGAGCCTCAAGAGTGCTGCTAGTAATTTTTTCTTGATTTAGGCACTACATCAAGGGTATACTCACTTTGTAAAAGTTCAACAAGTTGAACATTTATGATATCTGCACTTTTCTATATGTATGTTACACTGTAGTTCATTTTTAAAAAAAAAAAAGGATTATAGCTCCAGTCCTAACCATTTTCGTAGGGTGCAGTTATACATCTCCCACTGCCTACTGGACAATACCATCTGGATGTCGTGCCCCCACCTCAGACTCCATCTTGCCTTCAAAAACCAAAATCCCTCCAGATTTTTCTGTTTTGATCAATGGTAGATATTCAAGCTGAAAACCCTGGGTTTACAGGACTCCTCCAACCCAGGTGATTTATTAAGTCCTATTTCAAATCTAGTAAGGGCCAGGTACATTTCCAGGTACAAGAATATAGCAGTGAAAATGAGAAAGTCCCTTCTCTCATGAAATTGACATTCTAAGGGGCAGTGACAAATACATTCTTAAAGTCAGATAATGATTACATACTCTGATGATAGCAACAAAGAATGAAGCAATAAGGGACGGTGCTTTAAAACTGGTGGTCAGGGGCTTCCCTGGTGGCTCAGTGGTTGAGAGTCCACCTGCCGATGCAGGGGACACAGGTTCGTGCCCCGGTCTGGGAAGATCCCACATGCCACGGAGCGGCTGGGCCCGTGAGCCATGGCCACTGAGCCTGCGCGTCCGGAGCCTGTGCTCCACAGCAGGAGAGGCCACAGCAGTGAGAGGCCCGCGCACTACAAAAAAAAAAAAAAAAAAAAAACTGGTGGTCAGGAAAGACCTGAGAGGTGATTTTAACTGAGAAATGAATGAACCAGACTTGGAGAAAAACATTCCAGGGAAAGAGAAGGTAAGTGCAAAGACATTAGAGCCAAGACAAACAGTCCATTCAAAGCAAAGAACTGCCAGTGTTGCTACAGCAGAGAATGAGAAGAAAGGTGGCAGGGGATAAGGCTGCAGAGGTAGGCAAAGGTCAGATCATGCAGCATGTTGTAGGCCACTGTAAGGAGTTTGGATTTTAAAAGTTATACTTTAAGTATCTCATCTCTGTGCTTTATTTCCACTATCACTTCTCAACTTCAGCCTTTATCGTCTCATGTAAGGCCTATGTCATTTTAATAATCTCCTAAACATTGTCCCTAATTTTAGTCTCTTCCCACTCCAAAGCATTCTCATCACCATAGCAAAATTAAGTATTTTTTAAAGTGGTGTTATACATTATCAATCTTCTGCTCAAAAACCTTCAAAGGGCAACCAGATAAAAACATTAGCTCCTTAACGTGAAGCTCAAAGCTCCCAGTAATAGGGGCGTAACTCTCTCCCTCTCTATCCTATCATACTCCTAAACAAAACCTCATTCTAGCTAAACTGCTCCCTGAACATATGTGCATGTCCCACCATGTGATCTTAGCTCACAATATTTATCCTTCCACCTCCCCAAACAACCTTCATACCCTTGACTCTTCTCTTTGACTCTTCTATTTGTACCATTTCTTCTGCAAATAAAGTTCTACCTCAGTACGAGGCAGGAAAGGAGAATACTCCCACTGAGGAAACATGAGCACAAAAGCCTGAATATGTATGTGATATTCACACACACAAAAATAGTGTCCTATGACTTAGCACAGAATGCATGAGATATAACAGGAAATAAAGCCATTCAAGGGGATGGTTAAGAGCTATGTGACCCTATGCAAATTATTTAACCTCTCTGGGCTTCAGTTTCTTCACCTGTTGAATGAAGGTAATAACAGTGGCCATGCCACAGTACTGTGGCAATTTAGTCATTCACTAAGCAAATGTTTCCTGAGCACTTATACTGCGCACCAGCAACTGTCCTAAGTGATGCGGAGACAACAGTGAACAAGATAGACAAAATCTCTGCCCGGTGGTAAGGGAAATATCAAACAAGCAAAATAAATAAATATATGATTTGATATGTTATCTAGTGATAGGTGCTACAGGAAAAACATAAATAAATAAAGCAGAGAAGGACGATAGGGCAAAAAGCAAAATTCAAGTCAAGACATGAAACAACTGAAGAAACAGCCATGCAGTGTTCCAGACAGAGGAAATCAGAAATGAAAAAGGCATGATTAAGGAAAAGCAAGGAAGCTAAGGAGCTGGAGCAGAGAGTGGGGGGGTAAGTGGTAAAAGATGAGGTCAGAGAACTAAGAGGGAATCAGATCATATAGAACCTTATAGGCCACTGTAAAGATTTTAGCTTTTATTTTGCCAGAAATAGGAAGCCATTGGAGGGTTCTAGCATGACATGACCTGACTTTAACCGCATCTCTGATTTAACAGCATCTCTCTGGCTGCTATATTAAGAATATACTATTGGAGAACAAAGTCTAGAGGAAGAGACCACTTAGGAGATTAAATTAGATAATAGTGCTTAACACAATGTCTGGCATATAAATATCCCTTAAAGGAGGCTATTTTTCCCAGAGTAAGAATGATTTCCTATCTTGCTGGACCAAACACTAGTAAAATAACCAGCTGAATTAAGGCTGAACTTTGAGGGCAAGGCAAGTGTATCTCATGTAATTTTAGACTCATCAAAAATTAAAATGTTGGGCTTCCCTGGTGGCGCAGTGGTTGAGAGTCCGTCTGCCGATGCAGGGGGACATGGGTTCGTGCCCCGGTCCGGGAAGATCCCACATGCCGCGGAGCGGCAGGGCCCGTGAGCCATGGCCGCTGAGCCTGCGCGTCCAGAGCCTGTGCCCCGCAACGGGAGAGGCCACAACAGTGAGAGGCCCGCGTACCGAAAAATAAATAAATAAATTAATTAAAATGTTTAAACAAATAGTAATTAATTTTTATAATGATTCCCTATTTTCCATAAAGATGACACAAGAATGTCTGTTCCTATCCACATCTTTACTAGCATGCCACTCAGAAGGCAGAGTATACTCAAGAAACAGAATTAAGGAGAACTTGAGAAAATAAAGTATGCTTCTGCATGAAAATATTTCAATCTGGAAAAATCTGCTTTTTTCAAATCTACTATTTCAAAATGGCACTGTGGTTACCTCTATTGATCTAATTATCTTAAATTCTTACTGGCAATATAAAATGCTGGTTGCAAGAACTAGAACTATTTAAAATAAAAGCGCAGTTACAACACTTTAAAAAGAACTGGGAAGTAACCTGCAGTGCTGAAAAGCTTTCATTTTGAAAATATAAATACAGTTAACAGCGTGGAAAACAGTCTGATTGACACTAACATGCATAATCCTGGGAGGAGGAGGAGAAACGTACATGTGTACTCTGACCTCTCTTTCCAAATTTAGTGAGTGCAACTTGCGACAAAATTCTTATGATTTTCCAACCTCTGTATTAGGCTCAGGGCTATGGACTATCCCATTCCCACTCCTTAATCCTAAAGCCCTAGAGTATCACTTCAAGCTATCCCACACTTTGTCTATGAAATCAAGACTCCACAGTTCCAGGAAAAGTTCCAGGAGGTAGTTATGGGCTGTCAAAACACTGCAAAAGGCATTTCAGTTTGTAAAATATTGATGATGTTGATGATAATAGCAACAAATATTTACTAAGTGCTTACTATATGCCAAGCATTGTTTTCAGCACTTTACATTCTTATCAATTCTCACAGCAAGCCTAAAGTAGACATTATTATCTCCACTGTACTGAGGAGGAAAGTGATGAGAAAGTGGTGGGAACAAGACACCTTCACAAAGGGAGGGGGGAAAAAAATGACTGGTTTAAAAAAAGAAACACGAGGGCTTCCCTGGTGGCGCAGTGGTTGAGAGTCCGCCTGCCGAAGCAGGGGACGCGGGTTCGTGCCCCGGCCTGGGAAGATCCCACATGCCGCGGAGCGGCTGGGCCCGTGAGCCATGGCCGCTGAGCCTGCGCGTCCGGAGCCCGTGCTCCGCAAGGGGAGAGGCCACAACAGTGGGAGGCCCGCGTACCGCAAAAAAAAAAAAAAAAAGGAACATGAAGTAAGTAAATAAATAAATAAAATGTTAAAAGGATCACGAAATTAGAAGAGCAAGGGACTTTTCAAAAGGAACACGAGAAGCAGGTCCTTCAAAAATTCTAAAAGAAAATGAGTTCCACCATAGAGTCCTCCTATTCTATTTTCTTAGATGGTAAAGGTGGTGGGTATATGATAGGGATCATCAAACTACTAGGTCTGATGCCTACTTTTGTAAATAGTTTTACTGGAACACGGTCACATCCATTCATTTATGTATTGTCTGTGGCTGGTTTTGAGATACAATAGCACAGATGAGTTGTTAAGGCAGAGACCCTCTGGCCCACAAAGCCTAAAATATTTATTATCTGGACCTTTACAGAAAAAATTTGCCAGCACCTGGTCTATGAATATAAGAAACAATGATGGCCATGAAAAATGGAGGGCTGGGATTCCCTGGTGGCACAGTGGTTGAGAGTCCGCCTGCCGATGCGGGGGACGTGGGTTCGTGCCCCGGTCCGGGAGGATCCCACGTGCCGCGAAGCGGCTGGGGCCATGAGCCATGGCCGCTGAGCCTGCGCGTCCGGAGCCTGCGCTCCGCGGCAAGAGAGGCCACAGCAGTGAGAGGCCCGCGTACCGCCAAAAAAACAAAAAAAAAAAGAGGAGAGCTGATGGCAGTTGATAAGCATTTAGAAAATAATGGTAAGACTGCAATGGCTCACTTTCCTGGAAAAAACAGGTTTTCAACACTATTTGAAGACAGAACCAAAAGATGAGTTTCTGATTTTTATCTAAGTACTTAACTTCCTACCATTTCAGGAATTCTGAAGAAAGCACCTAGAAAATGTATAGTCATCATTAAAGTATTTGGAGATAATTATAAAATGTGTAGACTTTCCAGAGGTTTTGCTTCTTTTATCCTCTGGCTGCCCAACTTTTGAATGTTCTGCTACTTAGCACTTCCAATGAAGGTGGACAGTGAAAACAAAAATACATGAAAGGCAAGATGGCCAGTTCTGTTATATCAGCAGGTAAATACTTATTGGGAAAGACCTGGAAATTGTTATAATGTATTAGCAAAACTAAAGTTTTAAATACCAACAAACTAAGTTCAGTATAAGCCAACAGTGGGTCACATCTGCAAAAAACTCTAAAATGGAGGTGTGGCTCTTTTCCGCTTATCTCAGTACGAGGCACCATGAGCAGCAAAGTCTCCCGCGACACCCTCTACAAGGCAGTGCAGGAAGTCCTGCATGGGAACCAGTGAAAGTGCCAGAAGTTTTTGGAGACGGTGCAGCTTCAGATCAGCCTGAAGAACTATAACCCTCAGAAGGACAAACGCTTCTCAGGCGCCGTCAGGCTTAAGTCCACTCCCTGCCCCAAGTTCTCTATATGTGTTCTGGGGCACCAGCAGCACTGTGTGATGAGGCCAAGGCTGTGGATATCCCCCATATGGACATGAAGGCACTAAAGAAACTCAACAAGAATAAGAAACTGGTCAGGAAGCTGCCCAAGAAGTATGATGCTTTTTTGGCTTCAGAGCCTCTGATCAAGCAGATCCCACAAATTCTGGGCCCTGGCCTGAATAAGGCTGGCAAATTCCCTTCCTTGCTGACCCATAATGAGAACATGGTGGCCAAAGTTGATTAAGTGAAGTCCACGATCAAGTTCCAGATGAAGAAGGTGTTGTGTCTGGCAGTGGCTGTTGGCCACGTGAAGATGACAAGTGATGAGCCTGTGTACAACATCCACTTAGCTGTCAACTTCCTGGTGTCATTGCTCAAGAAAAATTGGCAGAACGTCCAGACTCTGTACATTAAGAGCACCATGGGCAAGCCCCAGCGCCTATACTAAGGCACAGCTTAATAAACCATACTCCTACCACTAAAAAAAAAATAAATAAAGTAAAATAGAGATGTGGTATCCAGATCCTGAGAAGAAAATATTCCTCTATATGCTGGACTGGCTTGCCAAAATCTGGACTAGTATATCCTGTCTGAGGCATCACCTTTTAAGAGGACCAGAAAAGGCCAACAAGGGTGTTGAGAATATGCAGAAACTATAATGTATTTTCAAAAGGTTGAAATCATTGGGAATTTCCTTTTTAATTTTTGTTTTTGTTTTAATTTAAACAAGCATTACTATAGCATTAAACATGAAAACCATCAAAAAGAAATCTCCACATTCAATTCATTAAATAATCAACAAAGATTTGTTGAAAAACTACTACAGGCCAGGCACTGTTCTAGGACAGACCAAAATCCCTGACTTCTTAGAGCTTGCATGCTAATGAAGAACACAGAAAATCAATACATAATTTCAGATACCTATAATCTTACCACTGACCATGACTTTTTATTCCTCTGAATTTCTACACACATGTGTATATATTTTTATAGGCTTTGGGGTTTTTTTCATAATTTAAAGCAGGTCTTTGCAATTTGGGTTCTACTCTTCATTTAACATTATTTTGAAAACATATTTTGCAAGTTGCTACATAGTATTTAATACGTGTTTTTCACTTTTAATGCCACAATTTACTTAATATTTCTCTACTCTTCAACACATGTTATGTCCAGCCTTTGCTATAAGTGCAACAAAGGACTAGGGTGGGAGTGATTTCCCTCTCAAGAGGAATTTGGGCAGGGTAGGCAGTGAGCTGTTAGGTTTGCAGAAGGACTTTTTTTTTTTTTTTGCGGGGGTGGTGGTGCTACACCACACAGCTTGCAGGATCTTAGTTCCCTGACCAGGGACTGAATCCGTGCCCTTGGCAGTGAGAGCATGGAGTCCTAACCACTGGACCACCAGGAAATTCCCTGCAGGAGGACTTTAAAACTGACAGTAGGAGCCCAGAACATTAGAACTAACATGCTTAAATAATAAGGAAACAGGCCATATCCAATCACTCCAGGCAAAATCTCAAGTAGAAAAGAGAATTCTTATTGACGTGAGAGGGAGTAGAAGTACATGGGCTCTATTCAGGAACGCTGGCTGACTACTGGCAAGGAAGGAATCCTCTGGCACTATGTGATAGTGCACTACCAAGCCCGGAGAAACTTTTCTCAAATTCCTTGTAAGTCTTCTGTAAGAAATTAAAAGCATGAGGCTAACCTTTCGGAAACTTAATAGGAACTTCAGTGGTATCAGGAGAAGCAAACAGGACAATAAGTGCAGTTATAAGGTCAACACTGATAATCCCAAAGGCACCACTGAGGTCAGCTCTTGAGAAGATCACACAGGAACACCGGCTGCACATTAAGGCCACCAGGCAGTAAAGGTTTGTGCAGCACAGCCAATTGCAGCAGAACCAAAAACTCAACATCTACAGGACAGTCACGAGCCAGTGAACCAGAATTTGGAAGGATTTGGTGATAATCAGTCTCAAAATCAAAGACGATTTTCATTATCATTGCCTAGAAAATTTAAGATGTAGGGGTAGGAACTTCCCTGCTGGCGCAGTGGTTAAGAATCCGCCTGCCACAGGAATAAAGACGCAGACACAGAGAATGGACTTGAGGACCCAGGGAGGGGGAAGGGTAAGCTGGGACGAAGTGAAAGAGTGGCATGGACATATATACACTACCAAATGTAAAACAGATAGCTAGTGGGAAGCAGCCGCATAGCACATGGAGATCAGCTTTGTGTCCACCTAGAGAGGCAGGACAGGGAGGGTGGGAGGGAGATGCAAGAGGGAGAAGATATGGGGATGTATGTATATGTATAACTGATTCACTTTGTTATACAGCAGAAACTAACACACCATTGTAAAGCAATTATACTCCAATAAAGATGTTAAAAAGAAAAAAAAAAAGAATTCACCTGCCAATGCAGGGGACATGGGTTGAATTCCTGGTCCGGGAAGATCCCACATGCCGCAGAGCAAATAAGCCTGTGAGCCGCAACTACTGATGAGCCTGTGTTCTGGAGCCCGCGAGCCACAACTACTGAGCCCAAAGGCCGCCGCTACTGAAGCCTACGCACCCTAGAGCCTGTGCTCTGCAACAAGAGAAGCCACCACAATAAGAAGCACGCGCACCACAACAGAGAATAGCCCCCCCTCGCCGCAACTAGATAAGGCCCGCGCGCAGCAACGAAGACCCAACACAGCCAAAAATAAATAAATAAATAAATTTATTTTTTAAAAAATGATATGGGGTAGATTATGAAGATAATTTAAAGAATCACTTGAAGGTTGTGATGAAAGCAGATATAGACTATTCCATATATTCTAGAGGGTCCTGGAATGGAAGTTTCTATAGAAGGTTTCACATCAGCATAAGGAATAACCTTCTGACCTCTAAAACTACCCAACAATGAAACAAGTTTCCTCATGAAGTGGTAAAGCTCCGTGTTACCAGATTTATTTAGCAAAAACTGATCAACTTTGTGGCTTCTATAAAGGAGAATCTGAATTTGACTGGGGTTTTTTGTGGTTGTTCTTTACCAAATATCTTTAATTGAATTTTTGTTTTTATCAAAGTTATCCATGAACATAAAGAGTTGAATAAGTACAAAGGCTTATTACAAAAAACAATGGTCCTTGGGCTTCCCTGGTGGTGCAGTGGTTAAGAATCCGCCTGCCAATGCAGGGGACACGGGTTCGAACCCTGGCCCAGGAAGATCCCACATGCCGCGGAGCAACAAGGCCCATGCACCACAACTACTGAGCCTGCACTCTAGAGCCCGGGAGCCACAACTACTGAGGCCATGTGCCACAACTACTGAAGCTCACGCACCTAGAGCCCATGCTCCACAACAAGAGAAGCCACCGCAATGAGACGCCCGCACACCACAACGAAGAATAGCCCCCGCTCGCTGCAACTAGAGAAAGCCCGTGTGCGGCAACGAAGACCAACGCAGCCAAAAATAAAATAAATAAAATAAATAAATAATAAAATAAAATAAATAAATTTATTTTTTTAAAAAAATGGTCCTCCACCCCAACAATTTCCCAACGCCAAGGGGCAAAAATTTTCAACTTTTGTGAATGAATCTTCTGCCATATACCTCCATATCACAATATGCTTTTTCCATTTCTTTTCTCCAGTTTTAGGCACTATTAACTTCCCATTATAGATCAGATTTACCTCTCCTTCCACTTCATATTTCCATACATGTGCACACTTCCCATCCCCCAGGCTTTCCAATATAATTATATAATTCTAATTAGATAAATACTCAACATTCATATAGATCCTATTCAGAGCTGACCACATAACACACTTATTAGAAAGGGTAGGGCAGGCTAACAAACTGATCTCAAAATATTACCCTGGTGAGTGAATATTCAGGTCATTAGTTAAGCCAATTCTCTTCCAGAGTCATTCTAGGACTCAGGTTGACAGCAGTTCCGCCATCTTGAGTACAAGGCTTCCAAGGTTGTCCCTGATGTTGGATCCCAGATAGCCAGGAGAGGCGGACAAAGAGGAACACATGAAGGACGTCAGGCCCATTTCCAGTCACATTCCACTAGAGAAAATTTAAGTCATTGTGGTCTCATCAAACTGCAAAGGAGACTGGGGGATTCTGACTAGCAATGCACACCAAGGAGAGAGCAGATGTGAATAGACAGTTAGCGGTCTTTGCCACATATACCATGATTACTTTTCCTCAAAAAAAATTAGTGAAAAAAAAATTGCAACAGACCTTAGAAACAGTCAAGGAATGAAAAGATATAAGGGTAAATAAATCAGTTAAGTAAATCTAAAGGAAAGTTAATGAACATTCCCCAAGAGAGAAAAATTAAAAGATGATTAATTCATTCAAGAAACACTGTGCTCTATTATGTACCATGCTCTGTGCTAAGTACTAGGGAAACAATAAAAAACATATAGACTAAAAATAAATAAATAAAACAAAACATCGACTAAATGCAATGTAGTATCCTCAAGTGCATCCAGAAACATAATAAGGACATTAATGGAAAAACTAATAAAATCCAAATAAAGTCTGCAGTTTACTTAATAGTACCAATGTTGGTTTCTCAGTTTTGACAAACGTACCCTGGTAATGTAAGATGTTAACATTAGAGAAAACTGGGTGAGGAGTAGCAAGAAACTCTATATAATCCTTGCAACTTCTCTATAAATCTAAAATTATTCCCCAAAACAGTTTATTTTAAAAAACTCAGTCATAATGATGAAGGCATTGAACTTCCTCTAAAAACTAAATATAGAATTACCATATTCAATGTGAATTATATCATTTAGAGAAGAGCTAACACCTATCCTTCTTAAACTCTTCCAAAAAATTGCAGAGAGAGGAATACCCGCAAACTCGTTCTACAAGGCCACTATCACCCTGATACCAAAACTAGACAAAGATATCACAAAAAAAGAAAATTAGAGACCAATGTCACTCATGAACATAAACACAAAAATCCTCAACAAAATACTAGCAAACAGAATCCACAACACATTAAAAGGATCATACACCATAATCAAGTGGGATTTATCCCAGGAATGCAAGGATTCTTCAATATACACACATCAATCAATGTGATACACCATACTAACAAATTAACAAATAAAAACCATATGATCATCTCAACAGATGCAGAAAAACCCTTGACAAAATTCAACACCCATTTATGGTGTTTAAGATAAAAACTTTCCAGAAAATGGGCATAGAGGGAACCTACCTCAACATAATAAAGGTCATATATGACAAACCCACAGCAAACATCATTCTCCATGGTGAAAATCTAAAAGCATTTCCACTAAAATCAGGAACAAGACAAGGATGTCCACTCTCACTCTCACCACTCTTATTAATCAACATAGTTTTGGAAGTCCTAGCCATGGCAATCAGAGAAGAAAAACAAATAAAAGGAATACAAATTGGAAAAGAAGTAAAACTGTCACTGTTTGCAGATGACATGATACTATACAGAGAAAATTCTAAAGACGGCACCAGAAAACTACTAGAACTAATCGATTAATTTGGTAAGGTTTCAGGATACAAAACTGATGCACAGAAATCTCTTGCATTCCTATACACTAACAACGAAAAGATCAGAAAGAGAAATTAAGGAAACAATCCCATTTACCACTGCAACAAAAAGAATAAAATATCTAGGAATAAACCCACCTAAGGAGGCAAAAGACCTATACTCAGAAAACTATCAAACACTGATGAAAGAAATCAAAGATGACACAAACAGATGGAGAAATATACCATGTTCTTGGATTGTAAGAATCAATATTGTGAAAATGACTGTACTACCCAAAGCAATCTACAGATACAATGCAATCTCCACCAAATTACCAGTGGCATTCTCCACAGAATTAGAACAAAAAATTTTACAATTTGTATGGAAACACAAAAGACCCTGAATAGCCAAAGCAATCTTGAGAAAGAAAAACAGAGCTGGAGGAATCAGGCTCCCCAACTTCAAACTATACTACAAAGCTACAGTAATCAAGACAGTACGGTACTGGCACCAAAACAGAAATATAGATCAATGGTATGAGATAGAAAGCCCAGAGATAAACCACGCACACATGGGCACCTAATTTATGACAAAGGAGGCAAGAACATACAATGAAGAAAAGACAGCCTCTTCAATAAGTGGTGCTGGGTGCTTCCCTGGTGGCGCAGTGGTTGAGAGTCCGCTTGCCAATGCAGGGGACGCGGGTTTGTGCCCCGGTCCGGGGGGATCCCACATGCCGCGGGGTGGCTGGACCCATGAGCCATGGCCGCTCGGCCTGCACGTTCGGAGCCTGTGCTCCACAGCGGGAGGGGCCACAACAGTGAGAGGCCCGCATACCGCAAAAAAAAAAAAAAAAGTGGTGCTGGGAAAACTGGACAGCTACATGTAAAAGAATGAAATTAGAACACTCCCTAACACCATACATAAAAATAAATTCAAAATGGATTAAAGACCTAAATATAAGACCGGACACTACAAAACTCTTAGAGGAAAACATAGGAAGAACACTCTTTGACATAAATCACAGCAAGAGCTTTTTTGACCCACCTCCTAATGAAAATAAAAACAAAAATAAACAAATGGGACCTAATTAAACTTAAAAGCTCTTGCACAGCAAAGGAAACCATAAACAAGACAAAAAGACAACTCTCAGAATAGGAGAAAATATTTGCAAATGAAGCAACAGACAAAGGATTAGTCTCCAAAATATACAAACGGCTCATGGAGCTCAACATCAAAAAAAAACAACCCAATTAAAAAATGAGCAGAAGACCTAAATAGACATTTCACCAAAGAAGACATACACATGGCCAACAGGCACATGAAAAGATGCTCAACATCACTTATTATTAGGGAAATGCAAATCAAAACTACAATGAGGTATCACCTCACACTGGTCAGAATGGCCATCATCAAAAAAATATACAGGGCTTCCCTGGTGGCGCAGTGGTTGAGAGTCCGCCTGCCAATGCAGGGGACACGGATTCATGCCCCGGTCCAGGAAGATCCCACATGCCGCAGAGCAGCTAGGCCCGTGAGCCATGGCTGCTGAGCCTGCGCGTCCAGAGCCTGTGCTCCACACCACGGGAGAGGCCACAACAGTGAGAGGCCCACGTACCGCAAAAAAAAAAAAAAAAAGAAAAAAGAAAATACAAACAGGGCTTCCCTGATGGCGTAGTGGTTAAGAATCCACCTGTCAATGCAGGAGACACGTGTTTGGGCCCTAGTCCGGGAAGATCCCACATGCCGTGGAGCAACTAAGCCCGTGCACCACAACTACTGAGCCTGTGCTCTAGAGCCCACAAGCCATGACTACTGATCCCACGTGCCACAACTATTGAAGCCCGCGTGCCTAGAGCCCGTGCTCCGCAATAAGAGAAGCCACTGCGATGAGAAGCCGGCACATCACAGAGAGTAGCCCCCACTCGCCGCAACTAGGGAAAGCCCACACGCAGCAACCAAGACCCAATGCAGCCAATAAATAAATAAATAAACTGAAAAAATATATATATATACACAAACAATAAATGCTGGAGAGGGTGTGGAAAAAAGGGAACCCTCTTGCACTGTTGGCTGGAATGTAAATTGATACAGCCACTGTGGAAAACGGTATGGAGGTTCCTTAAAAACCTAAAAACAGAACTACCATATGACCCAGCAATCCCACTACTGGTTATATACCCTGAAAAAAACATAATTCAAAAGGACACATGTACCCCAATGTTCACTGCAGCACTGTTTACAATAGCCAGGACATGGGAACAACCTAAATGTCCAACGACAGATGAATGGATAAAGAAGATGTGGTACATATATACAATGGAATATTAGTCAGCCATAAAAATGAATGAAATTGGGTCATTTGTAGAGATATGGATGGACCTAGAGTGTGTCATACAGAGTGAAGTAAGCCAGAAAGAAAAAAACATATATCAAATTAATGCATATATGTGGAATCTAGAAAAATGGTACAGATGAACCTATTTGCAGGGCAGGAATAGAGACAAAGAAGTAGAGAATGGACATGTGGACACAGCGTGGGAAGGCAAGGGTGGGACGAATTGGGAGATTAGAATTGACATATATACACTACCATACGTAAAATATATAGCTAGTGGGAATATGCTATAAAGCACAGGAAGCTCAGCTCGTGCTCTGTGACGACCCAGATGGGTGGGATGGGGGTGGAGGGAGGTCCAAGAGGGAAGGAATATAGGTATACATATGGCTGATTCACTTCGTTGTATAGCATAAACTAACACAACATTGTAAAGCAATTATACTCCAATTAAAAAAAGAAACTACAACAGAAAAAAATTAAAAACTTAGTCATAATGATGCAGCCATTGCAGTTCCTCAAAAAATTGAATACAAAATTACCATATGATCCAGCAATTCTACTTCTAGATATATACTCAAAAGAACTGAAAGCAGAGACTCGAAGAGATGTTTGTACATCCATGTTGATAGCAGCATTATTCACAATAGCCAAGAGCTAGAGACAACCCAAACGTCCATCAACAGATGAATGGATACACAAAAAATGTGGTATATACATATAATGGAATATTATTCAGCCTTAAAAAGAAAGGAAATTCTAAAACATGGTACAACAGAGATGAACCTTGAAGACATTAGGCTAAGTGAAATAAGCCAGTTCCACAAACACAAATATTTTGTATGATTTCACTTATGTGGGGTATCTGCAGTAGTCAAGTTAACAGAGACAGAAACAGAATGGTGTGCCAGGGACTAGGGCAAGAGGAGAATGATAAATTAGCATTTTATAGGTACAGAGTTTCAGCTTGGAGAGATGCAAACTCTGGAGATGGATGGTGGTGATGACTGCACAACAATGTGAAAATACTTAGTGCCAAAGAACTGTACACTTAAAAATGGTTAAAACAGTACATTTTATATTATACGTATTTTACTATAATTTTTTAAAAGAGTCAAATAAATACAGTAATAGAGGTTTGAATAGCACTTCTATCACCAGAAAAAGATGTAAAAAATTCTAACTTCCCTGAGACTATGACATCTAAAATGAGTTCTAAACAAGACAGTCATACTAGGGAAAGAAATGGAGGTGAGGGACAGTGAATAAAGGCAGAGGTACAGAAATCATGGCAGTCTAGAACAGGGGTCAGCAAACTACAACCCCCATAGGCCATGTCCTGCCATCTTTTTTTATATAGCCCACAAACTAAGAATGCTTTTTACATTCTTCAACGGTTGAAATAAAATTTTATGACATGCAAAAATTACATGAAATTCAAATTTTAGTGTCCATAAAGTTTCCCTGCACACAGCCATGATCATTCATTTACATACTGTCGATAGCTGCCTTCATGCTACCACAGCACAGGTGAGTAGTTGTTGACAAAAACAGTAAGGCCCACAAAGCTTAAAATATTTATTATCTGGCCCTTTACAGAAAAAGTCTACCAACCCCTGGTCTAGAGGCCTGCAAGTAGTACATGTAGTATGGATAGAACAAAGATGTGTACAAGGGAGACACATGGTAAATGAGATAAGCTGTAAGGTAGAGGGCTGTATGTACTAGGCTAAAGAATCTGAACTTGCCTCAACTTGATTCCATTTATTATGAGAAGCTACCAAAGAATTTTATTGAGAGTAATCTGATTAGATCCACCTTACGTAAAGACAATTATCTACTCATTTCTAAAGGTAGCTGAACTATTCATTTTATTTATTAAAAAACAAAACTTCCTAATAAAAAAAAAAAGCCTAGAAGCATACCAATAAGGTTAACAGTGGGAGTTAGCATATTTTTATTTCTTCTTTGTGCTTATCTATGTTTTTCATATCTTCTCAAATGAAAAGAAAACTGCTTTTATAATCCAAATCCCAAAATAAGTGCTTTTAAACTCATATTCATACACACACACAATTTCTTCTCTACGTTCTATACTCTTCTACCCTCCCCCCACCGCCCAACCCCCACAGCCTCAGTTAGGAGAAAATATGTCTAAGAAAACCTACACACAGCAAAACTATATCTATCACACTTGTAAAGACTAAATGGCATTCTACCTTTTCAAATTACCTATTTGCTTTACAGACGTGAAGGAATAAAATGTTGGAAAGCAATGTACTGGCAGGGCACTCTTTTCCTATACAGGGCTTTCAACACATCAAAGAGTCAAATCAGGGATTCCCTGGTGGTCCAGTGGCTAAGATTCCATGTTCCCAATGCAGGGGGCCCAGGTTCCATCCCTGGTCGGGGAACACATGCCGCAATTAAAGATCCCGCGTGCCGCAACTAAGACACAGCAAAGCCCAATAAATAAATAAATTAAAAAAAAAAAAAAAGATTTACTAACTTAAAAAAAATGTTTTTTAAGAGTCAAATCAATAGTATCTTTTTGAAACTAAAAATATTAAAGGACAAGTGAAAATGCAGAGCTTGCAAGTCAGGTCAAAATGTTGAAAACTGATGCAAGATAAGACTGCATATAGCTCTGAGAATATAATTATGGGCTTAAGAAATGCAAAGTCTTTGATTTATACCACAGTACTTTGCACTTACTGATATACTGTTTGTTAAGATTAAATTCCTTTTTAATGTTATGTTTCAGTTCCTTGACTAAATTGTCAGGGATTCGTGTGCAAGGAACCATGACTTTTACTTCTTTTGTGTGTCCCCCACAGCACCTCATACAGTGCCCATATATGGTGGGTGCTCAATACATGCTTACAATTGAATGACAAAATAATTAACCCTACTTGAGTTCACAGACTGAAACCCTCACACCTACAATACACACCATTAAGCCTCTCTCTGTGCAACAATTAAAAGGACATTTCTGGGCTGAGTACTGCTAATTCTACTGGATTTATTACATTAGGTTTCTCCTCTAGCAAAGAGCTCAAAGAACATGTGTAATGTTAAAATAAAATTCCTGACTCCTGAGAAGGTGGGTGGGAAAGTGGGCAAGTGGAGGAAAAATTTATTATATAATAGCTTGCCTCCAAAGAATAAGCATTATTCAACTCTAGAGATTAAACCATTCCTAAAATGTCTCTGAACTAAGACTCCTAACTGACATCATTTCATTAAACTTTGTACTGGCTAAATTCCATCACAATAAATATCATTAAAACCAACAACTCATAAAACCATAAAAAAAATCTAAATATCTCAGCTAATGATCCATATGATTGTATATTATAACATCTAGTATTATAAGATCTGGTTTTAGTTATTTACTCTTTCGCCAAAACAAAACTTCTAAACTTTTTCAAAGCATTAGATTGGGCATACCAAGCACTGGGGAAACAAATGAATCAAAATCAACCAACTTGGGGCTTCCCTGGTGGCGCAGTGATTAAGAATCCGCGTGCCAATGCAGGGGACACTGGTTCAAGCTCTGGTCTGGGAAGATCCCACATGCCATAGAGCAACTAAGCCTGTGCGCCACAACTACTGAGACTGAGCTCTAAAGCCCGCGAGCCACAACTACTGAGCCCACGAGCCACAACTACTGAAGCCCATGCACCTAGAGCCCATGCTCCACAACAAGAGAAGCCACCTCAATGAGAAGCCTGCGCACCGCAACGAAGAATAACCCCTGCTCGCCGCAACTAAAGAAAGCCCACGCACAGCAATGAAGACCCAACGCAGCCAAAAATAAATTAATTAATTTTAAAAATAAATAAATAAATGTCTTTCAAAGTTTAAAAAAAAAATCAACCAACTTTATATTCTGCTATAAATTAAAGTACCAACAACAGAGCTGAGGAAGTACTGTGCATGGAAGAGCCAACTTCTATCTGTGGAAATCTGGGGAAATTATATAGCAAATTTAAGCTAGACATTGAAGACTGAGTAGGAGTTTGAGGCAATAAGCAGGAAGAGGGGTAGAAAAGAGGATTCTAGGCAAATAAAGGGCTATACACATGCAGAACATGTTGGGCATGACAGGAATGATTAAGAGGAAAGAGGATAAAGAGAGAAAGGTAGGGTAGAGTTCAACAATGATAGGTCTGGTATGCTAAACTATGAAATTTGGAGTTTATGCCCCCAGGTAACGTAGAGAAGGTAGAAATCTTCAAGTAGGACAGACACAAAAACCTGAAGAATCAGTTTATGTAGCAGGAAGAGCCTAAGGTACATTACAACCATCTCAAAGGCTTTATTTAATAAAACACCATATAGACACAGTAAATACTGTGCTGATGCAGATACAAAAGAAATCTAAGTGTGACTTATTCCTCTGTCCATGCTTTCAGCTTAGTCTCAGGGCTCAGTCACTGGCCCTCTTCTCACCAGAGCCAGGTTTTTAAACACCATCTATGTATTGATGACATCCCAAATGTATATTCACAGCCATGACTTTGACTCCGGGCTCTAGACTGAACAATCAACTATCTATTCCTGGATAACCAGTGAGCATCTCAAATTCAACGTATCCAACTAAACTGTTCATTTTAAACCCCAAACTAGCTCCTTCCAGTTTTCCATCTCTCTACCTGGCACTAGTTGCTCTAGCTAAAAACCTTGCAATAATCTTTGATCCCTCTTTTTCTTTCACCTCTCACAACTAATCTATCAGCAAATTCTATTGGTTCTACCTTCCACATATACCCTGAATCCAACCCCTTCTCACTGTCCCCATCACTGCCTCCCTGACCCAAAGCCACCATACTTCATCATACCATTCCAATGGCTTCCTGAATGGTCTCCTGCTGCCCCTCTTTCCTCTACAGTAGTCAAAGTAATCTTTTTAAAACATAAATTGTATTGTATAATTTTTCTTCCTAAAACTGTCCAATGGATCCCACCACACTTAGAATAAAATACAAAGCCCTTCTGGTCTACAAGGCTCTATACCATCTGAGACCCACCAGCTTCCCAGTGTCATTTCCTGCTACCCTACCCTACCACTGCCACCACCACCAATTAACACTGCAGCAGTCTCCAAACTCCAGCACACTAGCCTTCCTGCACTTCCTTGAAAAATCCCAAACTGATTCTTGCCCCAGAATCTTTGCATTAGTATTCCCGCTGCTTGAAATGCTCCACATGTTAGCATGGCTTGCTCCTTATCATTCAGGTCTCTTTATCCTCAAATGTTACCTCAGAAAATCCTTACTTCGTGACCTATGTAAAAGAACCACCAAGCCTACCACCACCACTCTCTATCCAATAGTACTATTTTATTCACAGCACTTTGACAATATCTGAAATCATATTATTTATTACTTTATTGTCTATCTACTAGACTACAAATTCCCATTATAAATAAGACATTGCCTTATTCACTGCTCAATCCCTACACCTGGTATAATATACAGTAGGGCTCATTAATTATTTGTTGTTGAATGAATGAATTTACCTAATAGGCCTTACCTATCTTATTTATATTTTCATCCTGTTATGCATAATTCATGGTTGCCAGGCTGTTCTTCCTAAAACAGTTTAAAGACTGTTAAAACAAGCTATACTGTACTAATGCCTTTAATTCCTTTCTATAATTAGCCCTTCCAGCAATTTGGCCAGTTATTTTTTCTTTAACTGTAACTTCTATTATTGTCTTTCTATATTATTAGCTTATCAATGTACTGTTTACTATAAATGCTATTGATAAAGATGGACAGACATGCCCAGAGTATTATAACAAATACTTTTTGTTATACCAAAAACAAGTAACAGATTATTTTTAAAAATAGAAATTACCAAAAAAAAAAAAGAAATTACAGAAAAGCAAACATTTAAAAACCAAATTCACAGGCAGGTGATCAAGTTCAACATCAAGAGTGACAAGTCATGTTGATAGTATGTACTCTAACCCCAGTCTAATAATGAAAAAAACATCAAATCCCAACTCAGGGACATCTGACCAGTACTCCTCAAAATTATCAAGGTCATCAAAAACAAAAGTCTAAGAAACTATCATAGCCAAGAGGATCCTAAGAGAGCTAAAAGTATTGTGGTTGTGTAACGGAAGGTTCTGAGAGGCAAGAGCTTCATATGAACTCTCTGGAGATGCCTTGGAAGATCAGGCAGCCAGCTTTGTTTGCGAAGTTATGGCCATCTGGGTCACACATGCCTTATATTTGTTTTTACTTTTTCCCTACCTCACTTCCTTTTTCCCCTGACACCTTCTTCCCTGTAATATCACCCACCAACAAAGCATTAGTACATTTAAAAAAAAGTATGGTGGTATCCTAGATGGGATTCTGGAATAGAAAAAGGGTATTAGATAAAAACTAAAGAAATCTGATTAAATTATTACTTTAGTTCATAATCATGTATCTTGCTTCATTAATTACAACGCATATACCATACTAACATAACATGTTAATAATAGGGAAAACTAGGTGCTGGGTATTTGGAAACTCTCTATACTGTCTCTGCAATTTTTCTATAAACCTAAAACTGTTCCAAAAAATAACAAGTTTTTTTTATTAAATTCATCCAAAAATCCTACCATTCAAGTAAAATCACCGTTAGTTTATGTTTGATATATACCATTTTAGATTTCTATGTAAACAGACACATAGAGGTATATTGCTACAAAAATGTGATCACACTGCACATCATTTTATAACCTGCTTTTTACACTTAACAATATATATAATGTGCTTTCCAAGTCATTACTAGAAATCGCTATCATGTCTACTATCTACGGAGTATGACCCTCTATGAAGGCATCTTATTTATTTAACCAACCCCCCATTATTTAACACTTAAGTTTTTCCAGTTTTTTGCTACTATAAAAAAATACTACAGGGACTTCCCTGGTGGTCCAGTGGTTAAGACTCCACGCTCCCAATGCAGGGGGCATTGATCCATCCCTGGTCAGGGAACTAAGATCCCGTATGCCACACGGCACAGCCAAAAACAAAGAAGACAACTCTTAATGAACATTTTTGCAAACTTACCAATTAGTGCCTTAATAAAGAAGAGGAGCAGCTGAGTGAAAGGACATATAGGTTATTAATGCTTTCAATAAATATAGTCAAAATGTTCTCCAGAAAGGATGTTCAAATGTAAATACCCACCAACAGCAGTGTATGAATGTGCCAATTTCCCCACTCCTATGCCAATACTAGATATTAATATTTTAACACATGTATGCTAATCTGCTGGGGGGGTGTTGTTTTGTGTTATTTGCTTATAAGTGGAAAAGAATGTATTTTTATCTTTATTAGTTATTTTTATTTCTCTATGCGTGTGATCTACCTATTCAGGTCTTTTGACAATCTATTAGATACTCATGTCATTAATCTTCTGGGTCCAACACGTGGTGCAAATTTTTTTCCCACATTTTGCCTGGCTTTACTTATCATTGGATCCCCTACACCTGAAAAACTGCATGTCACATCGTACACACTCAATAAATAGGTCAAATGAATACTAAATGAGTAAATCTGTCTTTTAACTTGATGGTGTTGTTGCCAACTACGGGTTCTTTTACGTAATAATTCTATCAATCTGCCTTTGCAATCATGCTTAGAACAGCTCATCCTATGCCAAGATTAGAAAACTGTTCACCCATTTTTGTTTTGAAAGCATAATTTTGACTTCATATTTTATATTTAATTCACCCAGATTTTAGTTTATTTACATTTTAAGGTAGGATTCCATTTTATTTTTTTCAAATGATTAGCCAATTATTCCAACACAATTTCAAAATTCTTTCTCAACATGAAATGCCACCTGTATAATACTAAATAGTCTTATATATTTCTAGATTTATTATTCTGTCCCACTGCTCTGTCTATTCCAGAGTTACCACTTATTGTATTATCATAGCTTTATCTGTATATTCACTAGTACAAGTCCCCCCCTTTAACTTTCATCTTTCAAAAATTTTCGTACTTTATAAGTTCATTCTTCCAAATGAAATTTAGAATCATTATGTCAAGTTTTCAAAAGGAATACTGGTTGGAATTATGTAAATTATCAGTCATATGACCTTGTACAAGTTACTTAATCTCTCTGTTGCTGTTTCCTTCACTGGTAAAATGGAGATAATAGTAATTAACACAGGTTTGTTACAAGAAGTAAATCAATTAAGACATATAAAGTACTACACTAGAAAGATGTTAACTATTATTATAATAGTTCAAAAGTGACAACTATTATTATGATTGCTCAATAAATGTTTTCCAGATTGTACTCCCACAAAATTCAAAGGCTCTTTAAGATACGTCAAAGGGTACTATAAAGCATAAGCAATGATATGAAAAATACATAATTTATGCCTGCTTCATTTCACTAAGGCCTTGACCCTTGGTAAAATGAAGAGGTGAAACTGGAAGCTGAGAACTATGAAAAACACCAAAGGCTGGTAGCAGGAAGCCTCAAAAAATTGGCCCGCCAAGTTCATAAGACTTCTTTCTAGTTAGCGTTATGGAGCATAGGCATGTGCCCTCTAACTCCTTTTATTTCCCCATCTCCACAGTTATGACAATACTACTTATCTCTTGATTTCTTTCCAGGAAAACACACAGGGACTAGACGTCTAAAAGACAGAATACTTTTCAAATGAGATAGTGGGCAGGTACAGAGTATAAATCCTACTGCTAAATATGGACAGACATGCCCAGAATATTATAACAAGTTACCTAAATCAAGTTTCCTGTAATGATGGAGGAAGGGGGATTGTTGTGGGTTTGCTCCTGTGGGAAGGCCGCCTTGTCTCATGATTATTAATGACCTGTTCGTTTTTAATTATTTTGCTATCAGCATGACACTGGGATGAGGTACAGGTCATACACCTTTTAAGGGCCTTAAAAAAAAAAAAAACTCCTATACAGAGCTAAAATACGAGAAAATAGAGGCCAAGAGTGGCAACATGACTTGCTAACTGCAAAGGTAGCCAAAGGCCTACACCCGAGGTCTCCTCGTTCCCAGAACCCTACTCATTCCACCACACCACACAGCTTCTCACCAACGCTTGCCACGCTTCGAGGTGGGAGGAGTAAAAGCAGCCAGTCCGGCCAAAGCAAAGGCGCTGGAAAACCAAGGAACGGAGCAGCCGAGAGCACATGACTGGCCACGCCTCTCCCCTCCCACCCTCCACCCTCCACCCTCCCCCCTTCCACCCTCCCCCCTTCCCCGCGCCAGCAGCACGCGCTGCCAACCTCGTCATGTGACCTTCACGCGGCCCCAGCGCTCCCCCTGCTAGGCGACTCTTTCCAGCAGCCATTTTGCCGAGAACTTGTCGTCCGTGCTCACAGTGGAGCAGGACGCCACGAAAACCCGCGGCCTGACTTTACAGGCCGCACACGCGCTTCGAAAGAGTACTGGGACCTGCAGGGCAGAGCCGAACCTCACTGAACACGTCGCACCCCGGGGCGCCGGGGAAAGCTGTGGGTGCGCCTCGGAGTGCGATTGGCTGTGGCGTCCACGTGACGCCATCGCCCCCCCACCCTCTCCTTCCCCCCCACCCACAAAAACAACCAGACAGACTCTTAACACCTCGCGCCAAGTACGCGCCGCTGGGCGCGTGGGGACAGACGGGGCGCGTGGCAACCAGGGCGCCTGCGCGTACCTGCCAGAGCCGACCGGAGCGAGCCCACGCGCCGCTCCGCTCACGGGTCCGGGAATCCTCGCGCTGCTGGACCACCCGGCTAGTCATTGGCGGCCAGGTTTGGTCATGCGATCGGCTCAGGCCCGCCCCTAACCACTAATCACCTGGCACCGTGCTCGAAGCGGCGCCGAAAGTCGTTCGCACGCGGAAAGGGAGGGTAGTTAAGAGGACCTCCTTTTCAGCCGTTATGGGATTACGTTCCTAAAGAGGAAAGGAGGAAGCGGGGTCTCAAAACTAAGTAAGCTCACACCTACCGCTTTAACTTCGCGTGCCCCTCTAGGAGCCGGGAACCATCGCCCTTGGGCGCTCCCCGATGCACGCCGGGATATTTCTGGCGCCCCTCAGTGTGTTGCAGAGCATGCCGGGAGAGGCACCTCTCCCGATTTCCTGGCTCTCACCTCCCTGGTGTTCCTTTCTTGTCCCGTTGAAAGCCCTGTCCTACGGCTGGGATGGAGGCGGTTCCGGTAATTATGGGAGTGTGACTGGGTGTAACAGGCACTTTTGAGTCCCCCCTTCCCCCACTCCTTTGATCTGTGTGGTTTTAGGGAAACCGCTTAACTTTTCTTCAAGGAGCATGCATTTAGTAAGTGCCTGCTGAGTGCCTTTTTGAATATTGCAAAAAAAAAGGGGGGGGGGTCTTTGCCTACAAGCAAACTATCAGAAGTTCGTGGTGGGAAGGGGAAGAATGCTAATTTAAATACAACGTACTACAAACCCTACTTGCAAGTAGAAATAATGCTTTAGAATTTGTTTGGGGATAGAAGACCAGACCTTTCTTGGTAAACATACTGCTATTGTTGGGGAAAGTGGAGGTGAGAAGAGGAGGAGGCGTTTTAAAGGGACAGGAGTTGTAGCCCTACTACATTTCTGGTTCAACATAATCTAGCTCTGATGTGTGGGAACCAAGAAAAACATCATCTACTAACGCTGAGAAAAGGTGGTCTTGCATTAGAATGAGTTAATTTTGTAACGTATTCACAAAACCGACCTCCAGGACAAAAACCTGATATTCTACTCCCAATTAAAACTATGTGTTCTGCTCTAACTCCATTCGTCAGCTTTGCTGATTTCAAAACTTTGTTTTTTCTGTTAACAAAGGGATGATTAAACTGGGGGAATTTGACTAGCGCTGGTCAGACTCACAAGAATGCTGATTTATAACCTAGAAATTAAATGTGTTAATTTATAATGTGGTTATTAAGCCAAAATACATCGTTCTGGGCACCCTTTTCTGGTTTCAAGGCACTTGGTAAGCCTAATTACTTATCAGAAAATTATTTTCTGACCATAAAATCAAAAGAAAGGGAATTAGACAATCACGTATAATAAAATCATTAAATTAGAAGACTATGTTAAACTTGAAGTTTATCAAACAGTGCAATATACTTTATTACATTTAATCCTAACAACAACCCTGAGAAAAAAGTACTATACTAATATAACTATCTTCTGAGACAATCTTTAGTGGGAAACCAGAAACGTGTTTTGATGTTCTCCAGGCAATTGTGATGCACAACTAGGTTGGGGTCTATTGGCTATAGTGGAAAGAGCCTTGGCCTTGAAATAAGACCCATACGGGTGAACTTGCAATTCTCCACTTTCTGTACTTTGACCTTGAACAGGTTTTTTAACATTTTAATCCTCAGTTCCTTTAACTTCAGTTTGGGGCCAACAAACCTAGCTTTTGGATTTTCATAATGATTCCAAGATAAAAATACTTAGAACACCTGTCACAGTCCCTGGTGAATAGGAGGCACTATATAGATGTGAGTACTAGTTAGTGGTAAAGGTTGTATTTTAACCAGCATCCTGTATTCTGTCCAATACAACATATTCTTGAATCCTTTTTTCTCCACTAGTCTGTTTCTCCCCTAGACAGTGCTAGAGGCACACTAACAGATTGTTACACTGCAGATCTTTTTTAGATTTCTTCGTTTCTGTTGCCCATCTTTTGGTACATATTGTTACATTATCTCTCACCTTCATTTCAAGGGTTTTTTTTCATCTTAACATGTCATGTTAAAATGCTGAACTGTAGACATTATTGAAGTAAAATAATGATAATACAGAGATGCTTAGAGGGTGGAGGGGGCATGGGTGCCTGCGCTTGAAGAAGGTTAAAAATTGTTTACATTTAAATACCTCAGAGTTGGACTTCCCTGGTGGTGCAGTGGTTAAGAATCCGCCTGCCAATGCAGGGGACGTGGGTTCGATCCCTGTTCCAGGAAGATCCCACATGTCGCGGGGCAACTAAGCCCGTGCGCCACAAGTACTGAGCCTGTGCTCTAGAGCCTGCGAGCCACAACTACTGAGCCCACATGCTGCAACTACTGAAGCCTGCGCACCTAGAGCCTATGCTCCATAGCAAGAGAACCCACTGCAATGAGAAGCCGGTACCACAACAAAGAGTAGCCCCTGCTCGCCACAACTAGAGAAAGCCTATGCACAGCAATGAAGACCCGACACAGCCAAAAATAAATAAATAAATTTGAAAAAGAAGAAAAAAACGATTTAAAAAAAAAAAAAACTCACCCTCCCTTCACTTACGTAACACAATGTTTTAGACTTTCCCTTCCCAGTCTCCTCTCCTGCCCTTATCCATTCCTAGCAAAGGGAGGTTTACCTAGAGCAGAGCTTCCCGTAGACATCTGAAATTCAGTATTTCAAAAGTCAAACTAATTGTCTCTTCACACCAGCTACTACTGTATTCCCTTAAATAGGCAATGACACCACCATTCCAATAAGACTCCCAGTGTAGGAAACCTCCCTATCCTCCTTGGTCCTTCTCATCTATTTTCCACTTTTTTAGTCATAAAATTACATTGCTTCAAACACCTTAAGATTTTTTTGAGGTCACCCTCTACTTTCCATTTCTTCAACCACTGCATTAGTTCGACCCTTATCTCTAAGAGATCCTACAAATACAAGCATATGAATATTTCATTATGATGATAATAGCCTGTTAAATTTGATTTCAGAATACAAAACTTGTCATCTATATTGTTTTACAATAGACTAGTTTATAATGCCCTACACAGGGCTTCCCTGGTGGCGCGGTGGTTAAGAATCCACCTGCCAGTGCAGGGGACACGGGTTCGAGCCCTGGTCCGGGAAGATCCCAAATGCTGTGGAGCAACTAAGCCCATGCGCCACAACTACTGAGCCTGTGCTCTAGAGCCCGCCAGCCACAACTACTGAGCCTGCGCTCTAGAGCCCGCCAGCCACAACTACTGAGCCTGCGCTCTAGAGCCCGCCAGCCACAACTACTGAGCCTGCGCTCTAGAGCCTGCCAGCCACAACTACTGAAGCCCGCGCGCCTAGAGCCCGTGCTCCACAACAAGAGAAGCCACCACAATGAGAAGCCCGCGCACCACAATGAAGAGTAGCCCCCGCTCACCGCAATTAGAGAAAGCCCACGCACAGCAGTGAAGACCCAACGCGGCCAAAAAAATAAATAAATAATAAAATAAATCTATAATGTCCTACACAGTGAATGCTCTTAGTAAGGATGAGTGAAATAATTTTTTAATATATCTATTTACTAGAAGTTTTGAAGAGATATTTTACTGAGTGCCAAAAAGTATGAGTAGTGATCTTGGAAGTAGTTGTTCACACTTACACGCTATTCTGAAATATTTCTGGTTCTCCCAACTTCCAGGAACATGATATCAATATAATTGCTCTTCCTTGCTCCTATAAACTTAGGAATGACTACATGACTTTCTTTGGCAATGAAATGTGAGTGGAAGTGACATGTATCACTTCTCAGAAGAAGCTTTAAATGCCAGCATGCAATTCAGCCATTTCCTCTTTCCTTCTGCCACAGCTACTAGCAGTGTTCCAACTGGTGGTCACTCTGTCAGCCTTGATCCCATAATAGGGATGACAAGAGCAGAGACCCCTAACCAAGTAGCAGTGAATATGTAGCATGAGCAAAACATAACTTATGTAGTTTTCAGACACTGAGATTTGGGATCATCAGTTACCACACATAATATAGCCACACTGGATCATACAGAAATGGAGGAAATTACTACAGGTGACCAAATTCCATTTCGTTAAGGAAGACTTCAATTGCCAATGTCCACCATGTGATACAAATTTAGAAACAGAGTAGAAGACTCTAGCAGCATGAGGGGACAACTGCCTGAGGGTGATGTAAAAGAAGAGCCTGAAGAAAGAACATTCATTAGAACCTTGCTTTTCATCTCCCCTCACTATATGATCCATTCTTCATAGACCAGCCAAAGCGATCTTTTAAAAATATTAGTGAGATATTATGATCCTCTGCTTGGAACCGACCAATGTTTCATATTGCACTTAAGGTAAAATCCACATTCTTTACATCGGCCTATGAACCCTAACAGATCTGGCCGTTGCCTACTTATGATTTTGTGGTTTTATGATAATAATGATCTCTTGATCATTATTATCACACCCACTTTATGTCCTTCAAGATGATTGTGCCTTCAGCCTGGGATGAAATCCATGTGGATGGATCCTTCTGAATGGTTCTCATCAGCCCTAATGTCACGCTCTAAAAGAAAGGTCTTAACTGACTACCTTATCTAAAGTAGACTCCCTCCATCTACCAGTCACATGTATTTTATCACCCTGTTTTATTTTCTTTATGGGGCTTCTCATTACCTTACTTATTTGATTTATTGTTTCCCTCCTGCCTCTACCCAAGAGAATGTAAACTTCATGAGAGTAGAGCCCTTCTCTCTATTCTCAATGTCTGGAACAGTATCTGGCACATAAAAGACAGGGAGAATGTATTTGCAAACTGTATATCTTTTAGTATCCAGAATATATAAAGAACTCCTACAACTCAACAACAACAAAACAAAACAAAACAAAAAAAACCTCAATTTAAAAATAGGTAAAAGATTTGAATAAATACTTCTCCAAAGATGTACAGATGACCAATTAGCACATGAAAATATGCTCACCATCACTAATCTTTAGCGAACTGCAAGTTAAAACCACAATGAGAGGGACTTCCCTGGTGGTGCAGTGCTTGAGACTCTGCTCTCCCAATGCAGGGGGCCTGGGTTCAATCCCTGGCTGGGGAACTAGATCCCACATACATGCCGCAAATAAGGAGCCTGCGAGCTGTAACTAGAAGAAGGCTGCCTGATGCAACTGAGACCCAGTGCAACCAAATAAATTAAATAAATAAATAAATAAAAACCCACAATGAGATACCACTTCACACCTCTTACAACAGCTACTACTTAAAAAAAAAAAAGAAAATAACAAGTGTTGGCAAGGATGTGGAAAAATTGGAACTTTTGTGTTGTTGGTGGTTTTAAATGGTGCAGCCACTATAGAAATTAGTATAGCAGTCCCTAAAATAACTAAAAATATATTACCCTGTAATCCAGCAATTCAAAAGAATTGAAAGTAGGGTCTTGAAGAGATATTTGTACACCCATGTTCATAGCAGCACTATTTAGAATAGCCAAGAGGTCGAAACAACCCAAGTGCCCATGGACAGATGAATGGATGAGCAAAATGTGATATATACATACAGTGGAATATTATTCAGCCTTAAAAAATGATGGAAAATCTGACACATGCTACAACATAGATGAATGTTGAGGATATTATGCTACATGAAAAAAAGCCAGTCACAAAAAGCCAGATACTTTATGTTTCCACTTATATGAGGTATCTAGAGTAGTCAAATTCATAGAGACAGAAGGTAGAATGGCAGTTTCCAGGGGTTGGAGGGAAGGGGAGATGGGAAATTGTTTAAAAGGTATAGTGTTACAGTTTTGCAAGATGAAAAGAATTCTGGAGCTTGCACAATAATATGAATGTGCTTAACACTACTGAACTGTACACTTAAAAATGGTTAAGATTGGGACTTCCCTGGTGGTGCAGTGGTTAAGAATCAACCTGGCAATGCAGGGGACACTGGTTCGAGCCCTGGTCCGGGAAGATCTCACGTGCCACGGAGCAACTAAGCCCATGCGCCACAACTACTGAGCCTGCACTCTAGAACCCACAAGCCACAACTACTGAGCCCGCGTGAAGCCCTTGCGCCTAGAGCCCATGCTCCGCAACAAGAGAAGCCACCACAATGAGAAGCCCACGCACCGCAACAAAGAGTAGCCCCCACTCGCTGCAACTAGAGAAAGCCCACACGCAGCAGCCAAGACCCAAAAATTAAAAAAAAAAAAAAGGTTAAGATTGTAAATTTTATGTTATATATATATTACTACAATTTTTTTAAAAGACAGCAGATAACTGTTGACTGAATGAAATAATGAATGAATACATAAGTTAAGACTAACATTTCTGATACTTATTTACCATTTCAACTTTATTGGACTTGGCTACTTCTAACAGTTACTAGTATAGAGTATTTTTGTGAGAGAGAGAGAAACAGATAGAGAGACAGTTCTCCACACCGCTCTCACATTTATCTTTTCGGAAGCACAGATCTCATCATACAATGCTTCCACTTAAAAACTATTGATAAAGTCCAACTTATCAAACTTTTTTTTATGGTTAACACTATTGTATCTTGTCCAAATGCCCTTGCCCACCCCAATTGATTAAGATTGTCTTCTGTGTTTTGGGAAGAAGTTTTACAGTTTTAGCTTTTACATTTTAGTCTAATATCTACCTCAAATTAATACCAGTGTATGGGGACTTCCCTAGTGGTCCAGTGGCTAAGACGCCATGCTCCCAATGCATGGGGCCGGGATTCAGTCCAGGCTTAGGACTTAGAATAGTCCTAAGGACTTACAATAGTCAAAACAATTTTGAAAAAGATATAGTTGAAGGACTTATGCTTATCAGGGAACTAGATCCCACATGCTGCAACTAAAAGTTCGCATGCCACAACTAAAGAATCCACGTGTGGCAACAAAGATCCCGCACACAGCAATGAAGATCCTGCATGCCGCAACTAAGACCCGGTGCAGCCAAATAAATAAATATATAAAAGTTAAAAAAACAACAACAGTGTATGGTGTGAGGTAGGGGTTGAGGTTCACTTTTATCCATAAGGATATTAAATTTATCCAACACTATTTGTTAAAGACTATTTTTTCTCCTTCAAATTACCTTGGCACCTACATTAGTTATCTATCACTGTATAACAAATTACCCCCAAACTTCGCAACTTAGCTGCTTTTGTGGGGGTTTTTTTGGCTGTGCAGCTTTCTTATTTTTTTTAACATCTTTATTGGAGTATAATTGCTTTACAATGATGTGTTAGTTTCTGCTTTATAACAGAGTGAATCAGTTATACATATACATATGTTCCCATATCTCTTCCCTCTTGCGTCTCCCTCCCTCCCACCCTCCCTATCCCACCCCTCCAGGCGGTCACAAAGCACCGAGCTGATCTCCCTGTGCTATGCAGCTGCTTCCCACTAGCTATCTACCTTACGTTTGGTAGTGTATATATGTCCATGCCACTCTCTCACTTCATCCCAGCTTCCCCTTCCCCTTCCCCATGTCCTCAAGTCCATTCTCTACGTCTGCGTATTTATTCCTGTCCTGCCCCTAGGTTCTTCAGAAACTTTTTTTTTTTTAGATTCCATACATATGTGTTAGCATATGGTATTTGTTTTTCTCTTTCTGACTTACTTCACTCTGTATGACAGTCTCTAGGTCCAACCACCTCACTACAAATAACTCAATTTCTTTTTATGGCTGCGTAATATTCCATTGTATATATGTACCACATCTTCTTTATCCATTCATCTGGACACACCTAAGTGTTGATGGACACTTAGGCGGCTTCCATGTCCTGGCTATTGTACATAGAGCTGCAATGAACATTGTGGTACATGACTATTTTTGAATTATGGTTTTCTTAGGGTATATGCCCAGTAGTGGGATTGCTGGGTCGCATGGTAGTTCTATTTTTAGTTTCTTAAGGAACCTCCATGCTGTTCTCCATAGTGGCTGTATCAGTTTACATTCCCACCAACAGTGCAAGAGGGTTCCCTTTTCTCCACACCCTCTCCAGCATGCTGCAGCTTTAAACTGCAATATTTATTACCTCATAGTTTCTGTGGTTAAGGAACTTGGGCACATTTTATATGGATGCCCTGGAATAAGGTTTCTCATGAGTTTGCAGTCATGCTGTTGGCCAGGGCTTCAGTCTCATCCAAAGGCTTGATTTGAGGGGAGGGGAGTCTGCTTCCAAGCTCGCTCATGTGGTTCTTGGCTGACCTTGGTCCCTTGACACATGGGCCTCTCCACAGGGCTGCCTTACAACATGACAACTAGCTCTTTACCAACAGCAAGCCATCCAAGAATGAGTGCCCCCAAAATGTAAGCCATAGTATTTTTTTTTTTTTTTTTTTTTTTTTTTTTGCGGTACGCGGGCCTCTCACTGTTGTGGCCTCTCCCGCTGCGGAGCACAGGCTCCGGACGCACAGGCTCAGCGGCCATGTCTCACGGGCCTAGCCTCTCCGTGGCATGTGGGATCTTCCCAGAACGGGGCACGAACCCGTGTCCCCTGCATCGGCAGGCGGACTCTCAACCACTGCGCCACCAAGGACGCCCAAGCCATAGTATTTTTTAAGCCTCACCCCAGAAGTAACATACTATCATTTCTGTCAGTCCACATTCGAGAGGAGGAGAATACATAAGGGTGTGAATACCAGGAGAGAGGAATCATTGTGGGACATCTTAGAGGCTGCCTACTACAACATCCTTTTTCAAAAACCAATTTGCTGTATATGTTTGGGACTATTTCTAGGCTCTATTCTGTTCAACTGACCTATTTATTTGTCCATATACTAATGCCATGTTGCCTGGATTTCTGTAGCTCTATAGCAAGTCTTGAGGTCAGGTGGTATAAGTCCTTCAACTATATCCTTTTCAAAATTGTTTTGACTATTCTAAGCCCTTTGTATTTTCATATAAATTTTAGAATCAGCTTGTCAGTTTCTATGAAAAACCTGCTGGTATTTTAATTGGAATTACACTAACTCTATAACTTAGTTTGTGAATAATTAATATCTTAATAATATTGTCTTCCAATCTATTAACATGTAGTAATAATGTGTGTATCTGACAAAGGACAAATATCTGGAATATAAAAAGAACTCCTATAATTCAATAATAACGAGAGAGCAGCCCAAAAATTTTTAAATGGGCAAAAGACTTGAACTGACACTTAACAAAGAACAGCTACAAATGGCTAATAAGCATATGAAAAGATGCACAATACTTAATTATTAGGGAAATACAAATTAAAACCACAATGAGATAACACTTCATGCCTTCCAGAATATCTAAAATTAAAAACACTGACAATAAAAAATGTTGGCTAGATGTAGGACAAGTAGAACTCTCATACATTTCTGCTGGAAGTGAAAAATGGTACAATCCTTCAGAAGTAGTTTGACAATTTCTTATAAATTGTAACATATATCTATCCTATGACCCAGAAATTCAAATTTCTAGGCATTTACTCAAGAGAAATGCAAACATATAGCTACAAAAAAGTGCTGTATCAGAATTTTTATAACAGCTTTATTCATAATCATCAAAAACTGGAAACAACACAAATGTCCATCAACAGATAAATGGATTAAAAAATTGATTATCATTGGACTATTACTCAACAATAAAAAGGAATGAACCACTGATATATGTAAAAACATAGATGAATCTCAAAACACACGTTGTGCAAAAGAAGCCAGACATATAATTATACACACTATGATTCCATTTATATGACATTCTAGAACTAACAAAACTAATGTACAACGTGGTACAATAAAGATGGCCCAAATTCTTTGTCACTATCCACACTGAATGGTGAGCTTTATTTCTCCTTTGAATTTGGGCTGGCCTTGTGATTGCTTTGACATATAGAATAGAGCAGAAGTGATGCTGTGCCAGTTTAGAGTTTAGTCTTTAAAAGGACTGGCAGCTTTCACTTCCTCCTTCTTGGAACCCATGCTGTGAGGAAGCCCAAACAGCCATGTGGAAGAAAAACGAGATCCATAACTGGCAGTCCTAGCTGAGATCCCAGCCAAAAGCCAATCCCAAATTGCCAGCCATGCAAGTGAGTCATCTTGGAAGTGGATTCTCCAGTTTCAGTCAAGCTGTCTCAGCTGGCTGATGCCACAGAGAACAGAGAAAAAATGATTCCACTAAACCCTGACCAATTGCAATATCATGATCAAATAAATGATTTTTGTTGTTTTAAGTCACTAGGTTTGGGCGTGGTTATTTATTGAAATAACCAAAACATGTGGTAATAAAAATCATATCAGTAGTTGCCTCAGGGAAGAGAGATCAATTGCAAAGGGCACAAGAGGGATTTCAGGGGTGGTGGAAATGTTCTGTATCTTAAAAAATGGGACCTAATTAAACTTAAATGCTTTTGCACAGCACAGGATACCAACAACACAATCAAAAATGTGCAGAAGAGGGACTTCCCTGGTGATGCAGTGGTTAAGAATCCACCTACCAATGCAGGGGACACAGGTTTGATCCCTGGCCTGGGAAGATCCCATATGCCACGGAGCAACTAAGCCACAACTATTGAGCCGGTGCTCTAGAGCCCTCGAGCCACAGCTACTGAAGCCCACATGCCACAACTACTGAAGCCCATGCTCTGCAACAAAGAGAAGCCACTGCAATGAAAAGCCCATGCACCTCAACGAAGAGTAGCGCCTGCTTGCTGCAACTAGAGAAAGCCCATGCGCAGCAACAAAGACCCAATGCAGCCATAAATAAATAAATTTATTAAAAAAAAAAAAAAAAAGAATTGGCTAGCCAGTGCATGTGGCATGGTTTCAATCCCTGGTCCGGGAAGATCCCACATGCTGGGGAGCAACTAAGCCCATGCGCCACAACTACTGAAGCCCACGTGCCCTAGAGCCCGCAAGCCGCAACTACTGAGCCCATGCACTGCAACTACTGAAGCCCGTGGGCTCTAGGACCCACGTGCCGCAACTACTGAGCCCATGCACCTAGAGCCCGTGCTCCGCAACAAGAGAAGCCACCACGATGAGAAGCCTGCACGCCTCAACAAAGAGTAGCCCCCGCTCGACACAACTAGAGAAAGCCTGCGCACAGCAACAAAGATCCAACGCAGCCAAAAATAAAAAATAAAAATAAATAAAACTCTTTGAACCATAGACTTAAAATCTATATATTAGAATGTAAGTAAACTACACGAAATGAAGTTACTTTAAAAAAAAAAAAGAAAGAAAGAAAGAAAGGGACTTCCCTGGTGGCACAGTGGTTAAGAATCTGCCTGCCAATGCAGGGGATGCAGGTTCGATCCTGGTTCAGGAAGATCCCACATGCCATGGAGCAACTAAGCCTGTGCACCACAACTACTGAGCCTGTGCGCCACAACTACTGAGCCTGCTTGCTGCAACTACTGAAGCCCGCAAGCCTAGGGCTCATGCTCCGCAACGAAGAGTAGCCCCCTCTCACCACAACTAGAGAAAGCCTGCGTGCAACAATGAAGACCCAACGCAGCCAAAAATAAAAATAAATAAATAAATGTATTAAAAAGAATAAAAACTTCGGGGAATTCCCTGGAGGTCTGCACTTTCACTGCTGAGGGCACGGGTTCAATCCCTGGTCAGCGCACTAAGATCCCATAAGTCTCACGTAGTGCAGCCAAAAAAGAAAAGGGAAAAAAAAAACTTTGAAGACTCTCTATTAACTAGAAAATAAAATTCTCGGCTTCCTGGGAGACTCCTCACAAAGTAGCCCCAGGCTGAATTCCCAGGATATTCCCTTCCCACCCTTTACACTAAAGCTAAACAACATGATTCGCAGTTCCACATGAGCCCAGGCCTCTTGAAGTCGTTCTGTTTTCCTGGCATGTCACTCTTTCTGATTTCAGGCTGCTGAAGTCCCAGTCATCCTGTGACGCCCACCCACCTTTACCCACCCTGTGCTGAGACAGTCTTAGTCACCACCTCCTCTTGCTTGCAGAACACTTTGTGAATAGTCTTATTATAAAACTTATCACATTATGTTGTAAATTTTTGTTTACATAAATGCTTCTTTCCTGTACCAGAACCTGACTTCCTTCAGGAAAGAGACAACTTCTGATTCATCTTTGTATCACCATAATCTAAGGGCCAGGCAGGTAACAGATACTCAGAAATGGTGAATGGATTATGGTCCATTAGCCAGGGTCTCCTTTTGCTTCTCTTATTACCTTACTGCTTTTCACCAGCCCTGTGTGTTATAGGAGAGTCTCCATCCACTGCTTCCTCCACTATCTCTTTCATCTCCCTCTCTCCTCCTTCTCCTCTCTCTCTCTCCTCTTTGGCAGTCTCTAAAGGCTCACCCAACATCATGACTGCAACCATTTCCTTCACTACAGATAGCTCCAAATGTTCTTCATTATCAGGAAATGTTTACTGAGCATTAAGGACACTGTACTAAAGGCTGGACTGCAAGGACTTTCAAAGGAATCCACTGGACTTGAGGATCTGAAGAGCACTGAATGTTGAAGACAAGAGACAGAAAGGAATCAAATATCTTCAAGAAACTGAGCTTGTGTACCCAAGAGAATGAGGAAGCATCATCAAATGGGGAAGTATGAAGGAGGATTTGGTTTGGGGAGAAAAATACGCATTTTGTCTTAGTTGGGTGTCATACTATTACATTCAAGTGAAACTGCTATAAATGGAGATGTAGAATTTTGTGCATTTATAAATGCTTCCCCACAAAAAATATATATATATATATATATATAATTTTTACATATATAGTATATATATACTATACATGTAAATATATATATGTGTGTATGTGTATATATATATATGTGTGTGTGTAAAAAAATATATATATATATTTTGCCCTCATGAGACTTATTGAGGTGACAACATAAATCAAAGAATTCCATAAATAAATATAAAATTGCAATTTATCATAAATGCTGCCAAAGAGGTACACATTCTTATGAAAGCATGTAGTAGGAGGAATTGACCAGCTCAAGGATATTGGCACTGATAGCTGAGGAAGAATAGAAGCTGACTAGAGGATGAGGTGGGGGAAAGGTTCTAGGCAAAAGGACCAGCATGTGCAAAAGCCTACAACATAGAGACAGAAAGTAGATTAGCGGTTGCCAGGGGCCAATGGGGTTAAGGGGGGAAAGGGGGTGCCTGCTAATGGGTATAGAGTTTCTTTTTGAGGTGATGAAAATGTTCTGGAATGAGATAGTGGTAATTGTTGCACAACTTTGTGAATATACTAAAGTCCATTGAATTGTATACTTTAAAAGGATGAATTTTGTGGTATCTGAGTTATACCTCAATTTTTTTTTTTTTTTTTTTGGCTGCATGGGGTCTTTGTTGCTGTGCGCAGGGTTTCTCTAGTTGCGGCAAGTGGGGGCTACTCTTCATTGTTGTGCTCTGGCTTCTCATTGCGGTGGCTTCTTTTGTTGCGGAGCTCAGGCACTAGGCATGCGGGCTTCAGTAGTTGTGGTACACGGGCTCAATAGTTGTGGCTCGCGGGCTCTAGAGAGCAGGCTCAGTAGTTGTGGCGCACAGGCTTAGTCGCTCCGCGGCATGTGGGATCTTCCCCGACCAGGGCTTGAACCCGTAACCCCTGCACTGGTAGGCGGATTCTTAGCCACTGTGCCACCAGGGAAGCCCTCTCAATTTTTTTTTTAATAAATTTATTTATTTACTTTTGGCTGCTTTGGTTCTTTGTTGCTGCGTGTGGCTTTCTGTAGTTGTGGTGAGCGGGGGCCACTCTTCATTGCGCTGCGTGGGCTTATTGCGGTGGCTCCTCTTGTTGTGGAGCACAGGCTCCAGGCGCGTGGGCTTCCGTAGTTGCGGCACGTGGGCTCAGTAGTTGTGGTGCACAGGCTTAGTTGCTCCGCGGCATGTGGGATCTTCCCGGACCAGGGCTCGAACCCATGTCCCCTGCATTGGCAGGCGGACTTGTAATCACTGTGCCACCAGAGAAGTCCCCTCTCAATTTTTAAAATAGAAAAAATTACAATAATGATGAGGATTTCAAAAAAGAATGAAGATGAATGCAAGTTAAACAACACCAGTAACAAAAAGCCTATGTCAGACAGGCCATCGCACCTTCAAGAAACTAAAAGAAGGCCAGCCAAAACACAGAATGAGAGCAAGCATGATGCATGAGTGAGGATGAAGAGGTGAGTACAAAGAACGATGCAGGAGCCATACTTAGAGAAATAATGGTAAGGTCCGAGACCCAAAGGAGGTCAAAGAGTAAGAGTAGAGAGACAGATCAAGAGCTTGCACAGTGAACCTCCCTCCATGCCCACAACCGAGGAGTAGAAAGAAAGACATGGAACCTGTACAGGTGTTGGGCAAAGAAGCCACAGGGAAGGAGAAGCAGCAGCACAACAGACTTGCACTCAGGCCAAGACAAGAGAAGATTCCACAGAGCAGATGACAGTCAGCAATACTGACCATTGCAAAGAGGCTAAAAAGGACAGAAATCAAGAAAAGTCCTTTGGATTTGGAGCTGGATGACCACAGACACAGCCATGTGAGAGTGGGGGTGGGGGAGAGAGCCAGATGGCAGAGGAATAATGAGAGAGTGAGTCACAAAGACACGGAAGTACACAGTATTTGGCTGTGAAAGGAGGAGGAAAATGGGACAGTAGCTTAAAGAGACGGGGGTCATATGGAGGCCTTTTTCAAAATAGGAGAGACATGAGTGTGTTTGAGAATGAGAAACGGGATTCCGGAAAAAGGAATCAATTTAAACTATGAGGGAGAAAAGAATTCATTCAACAAGTTCCCTTGAGGAGATGGGAGAGGATGGAATCAAGACACAGGTGGAGAGCACAGACATAGAAAATAAAACAGGGGCTTCCCTGGTGGCGCAGTGGTTGAGAATCCTCCTGCCAATGCAGGGGACACAGGTTCGAACCCTGGTCTGGGAAGATCCCGCACGCCGTGGAGCAGCTAATCCCATGCACCACAACTACTGAGCCTGCGCTCTAGAGCCCCTGAACCACAACCACTAAAGCCCGTGCACCTAGAGCCAGTGCTCTGCAATGAGAGAAGCCACCGCAATGAGAAGCCCTCACACCACAACAAAGAGTAGCCCCTGCTCGCCACAGTTAGAGAAAAGCCCGTGCGCAGCAAGGAAGACCCAACGCAGCCAAAAATTAATTAATTAATTAATTGGGGAAAAAAAAGAAAATAAGACAGTCTTTTACTCTGAGGAAGGCAGTGATGGATAGTGACAGAGATTTTTTTTTCGGTGAAGAGGAGTTTGGATAATGGAGTTCATGTCACTGCCCTCTGTGTTCTCAGAAATATTAAGAGCTAATATTTACTAAGCATTCACCATGGTAGTGGCCTAAACAACTCTTATATATTAATTCATTTAATCCTCACAACCACTTCATAAGATAGGTACTGTGGTTATTCCCATTTTGCAGTGAAGGAAGCAGAGTCACTGAGGAGTGAAATAACTTCAATAAGTTCCCGCAGGTAATACATGATAGAACTTATATTTCTACCTGTGACATAGGAAGGGAGTGAGGTGATTTGCCAAGATTAAAGGAGGAAGTGGTAGAAAAGGAAGGAAAAAGGGAAACTGGGGACTTGAAGTACATTAGGAAAGTTTAAAAGAGTCAAAGTGAAAAGTATGCTACTGAGAATGCGATTCAAGTTGGACTTCTTTGGGGACTCCCCTGGTGGCGCAGTGGTTAAGAATCTGCCTGCCAATGCCGGGGACACGGGTTCCATCCCTGGTCCGGGAAGATCCCACATGCCACGGAGCAACTAAGCCCGTGCACCACAACTACTGAGCCTGTGCTCTAGCGCCTGAGAACCACAACTACTAAGCCCATGTGCCACAACTACTGAAGCCCGTGCACCAACAGCCTGTGCTCTGCAACAAGAGAAACCACCGCAGTGAGAAGCCCATGCACCACAACAAAGAGTAGCCCCCGCTCACCACAACTAGAGAAAGCCCATGCACAGCAACGAAGACCCAATGCAGCCAAAAATAAATAAATTAAATAAAATTTAAAAAGAAAAATAATCTTCAAAAAAAAAAAGATCTCTTCCAGAGCAGCAGTCCCATCTCTCCCCCACAGAGACAACCTCTCCACTTGAAGACTCCACAACTGAGATATGATTAATTCTTCACTCAGTTTTAGGTGATTCAGCCCCTCCTTTCAAGTTCCTGGGCTCTGGGTCTGCCCATTGCACGGGATTTTCCTGGTAAAGCCGAAGATGGCAGAGAATTATTCTGACTGTCAGAGACCTGGCCCGAAGCCACCCACACACCTGGGCAGCTTTACTGAACCTATAAGGTGCATACTTTATATTGGCATTAAGTTGGCATCTCAGTAGGCCCTGTGATTCAAGGAAGATTTTCTAACTTAAAGTGAGTTAAAAAGGAACAGAAAATTTCTTGCTGAGATTGTTCCTGTAGCCCTTACCACAGGTAACAAATCTGCTTTTTCAAAACCACATTTGAACTTGATAAAGACTTTTTATATGTTGCATAATTATTTATGTCACCAAGGAAACAGAAGAATTCACAAGAAGCCAAACTGTCTCTATTCTCTTCCTCAAATGTCAGTGGTATGTTGGCAAAGATTCTTAGAGGAGTGAGAACAGAAAAGCAGCAGCACTAAAAAGCCAAAAACCTCCTCGGTATAGAGACATCAGTCAAAAATGTCACAGAAAGGCAAATTGGATTTAGAATAGTTTCCAGGCAAATTTGCATCACTGATATTATTTCCTCCAGCAATATGTGTTAGTATTTTTTCACATTGTGAAGAACACCCAACTTCCTAACTATAATTCTCTTGAAGTATCGACATTCATACAATTCAATATTCCAGCTTCCATGCGCAAGTAGAGCTGGACTGATGAGGTTTCATGACTCAAAAGGATAAATACTGGCACAAATGCATATAAGCAAGGCAGCCTGGATATTTAGCTAGACAACCAATTGGGAATCAAACTCAGATACAAAGATGGAGAGATCCATTGTTCCTGAGATGTGAACAAGAAGCAAACACAGCACAAAATGGAACTGGGTTTAAGAATGTGTCATGTGAATCCGCCTACAGACAACTCTGGGAACTGTTCCTGAAATGGGAGGAGGCTGTCATCACCTCTCCCTCGGTAGCACCATGTGCCACAGAAATGATTTTCGTTTTGGAAGTGCATTTTGATATGCTGTCTCCCTTCCCTCATTTCCCTCCTCCCCACTCTGGGAAACAAACTTGATGCTCACTAACCTCTGCCTTTGCTGTCTGAGGAAGGAAGTGGGGGGAGTTTTACAATTTCCAAGGCTGCCCCTGCCATCACCCAGGCGGGTATGCTCTCTGCTTCCTCCTGGTGGATGTGGAGGGAAGACTGATTCCTTGTAGTGAGGTGTAATGAGAGCTAAATTGTGGCAATCGAGAGACCTCCACTGGAGGTCAGTTCAGAAGGACTGATGGCTATAAGCTCTGACCTGCTTCTTCATTCTTTGTGGACAGACATAAGCGGAGTGATGAATGGCAACATCTAGTCCTTTCCTGGAAGAGAAGGCTACAGGTTTTCTAACTGCACTGTTTAAAGGCTCAGGAAAGATCAGCTGCACCTGTACTACAGCGGACTTGAGTTTAGGCTGTCAAAGCCATTGCATTAATAGCTAACAATTGTTATCCAGCCACAGTCCCTGGGGCTCCTCACACATAAGCAAGTAGTGTCTTATAACAGAAGACTGTCTTCTAATTACCCTTCTGAATCAGAGCTAGATGTTATGCATCCACACGTGCAAGCAAGTCACAGATTGAGGATAATTTGTGATCGTGCCACCTGACCTTAAGCTATCTGCAAATCTTTTCGAGAAGATTTTATATAGTCCTGAAGCCCCACCAAGATCCTGCCTCTCCTAGCAGAACAAGAAGATACCCGCAGATTCTAAAAGTCTGTCTTTCCCCCATTCCTTTTGCTCCTTGGACAGGCTAAAACCCCCTCCTGAGTTTTATGTTGTATTTCATACCCTCTTAGTCACTGCTTAGCTACATAGATTCTGATCCTTATGTCTCTACCAGAGATCGGCTCTTATTTTCTCTTAGTCATCTCTCCCGTTCCCCTCTCCTATTGGTTTAGAGTTATCTCACCACAATCACACAGCAAGCCCTCCTTGCTACTCCATTATTTTTTGTAAAAAAAGATTTTTTTGATGTGGACCATTTTTAAAGTCTTTATTGAATTTGTTACAATATTGCTTCGGTTTTATGTTTTGGTTTTTTGGCTGTGAGGCATATGGGATCTTAGCTCCCTGACCAGGATAGAACATGCACCTGCTACACTGGAAGGTGAAGTCTAAACCACTGGACAGCTAGGGAAGTCCCATCCATTATTTATTCCTATAGCATTTTCAAGTTCATCCCCCTACCAGTGCGCACGCGCGCGCACACACACACACACACACACACACACACACACACTCAGTATTTACATGGGGTCCAGGTGTTCTGGGCCCAAGTAGACTTATTCTAAATGGCCATGCAGAGCCTGCATCCATAGCTCTTAGGGAACTTGGTCCTAGAATACTGGCATAACTGAATGAAGGGAGAGCAAAACTGTGAGTTGTGAATACTGGAGGTGGATCACTGTCCATAGAGCAGAAAACAAGACCCACTGAAAAGACAGACTTCATGTTGATCCCAGTGACCCAGCAGCTGTTTTCCAAGTTCTCATTAACATTTCCTGTTGGCCTAGGGTATAGGGAAATTCTGAAATCGTACTAACAGCACCCTTTCTAACAGCCATACTGAGGGATGGAAAGCTTGTGTGTTGGGGAAAGCAATTTCATCCTAGGTTACAGCCATCACAATTAACACTTGTGTTGTCATTTGCAATATACAAAGCCCTTTTATAAATGAGAGCTGATCTCCACAGCATTCTAGTGAAAAGGCCAGAGAAAGTGTTCTTATCTCCATTTTATAGATGCAGAAGATTCCGAAGGGTTTAGTGACTCATCCAGGGTCAAGCAGGACAAAAGAGAAAACAAAGCAGAATAAGAGGAGGGAAAACTCAAGAATGAAAGAAAGAGGTAAAGTGAACTGCCTTCAAATATCTTCTGTCATCTCAGCCCCTACGATGTAGGGGACCCTCTGACAGTTTGGGGGCAGGGGAGTGCAGCAAAGCCACTCAGCTCTACTAGTCCCCAAACTGTGAACTCCCAGGCAATGCTGCAGAGGAAACCTGGCAAGTTAGCCCACAGCTCTTCCCCGGGATGGGGCCTGTGGAAACACTGGCTTTATCTTTAATTAAAACTGCAAGCTTCCTTCTTTACTTTCTTATGCATATTTAATGAGTCACTAAAAACTGTTAACCAGGAGTTCGGTTTAATATTATCTTGCACAGAGCCCTGCCTTTCTTTTCCCTCCCACCCTCACACTCCCAATTTTTTCTGCTCCTGCTGCTGCTGCTGTTGCTGTTTGCCTTTTTCTCCTTCCTCAGAATCACTCACTTCCTCTCCCTATTTCGCATGAGTCTTTCCCTCCCCACTCCTCCTCCTCACTGTTTCCCTCCTGTGCTCCTGGAGAAACCAAACAGCTCCACTGTAAGGACTCTGTGAAACACAAGGAACAGGCTACAGTTGACTGACCTGGTGAGTGGAAGACATCACAGGAAACCAAGCTGATATCCTAGGGCCAGTCAGCCAGGGCTGGTCTGGAGTTTCCCTGCTGTCCTATTGGCAGCAACTCCAGGGAGTCCAGATGGTCCTAGAAAAATCTCTGGCCAAACGATAAAATGGCAGAATTGATTTTAAGCCCCTAGAAATGTTGAATTGCTGTTTATGGACTCTGGAATCAGGTTGAATCTGGGACCTCTGATAGCTGGAATGTGACCTAAATCTACAGGGAGTCCCATGTGGTCTCACCCAAGGGTCCTGAAACCCTGGGCATAGTCAGGAGCTGCCTCAGATGGTGCTGATGGAAGAAACATCAGGGCAGGCCTGAAGACTGGGAGAGACATAAGCCACTCCTTGGAGTGGGGAAGGGGAAAGACCAGAAGCTTCCTGCCAGAAAGACATAAGTTTCAGGAGAAGCTCCTCTACACCCCAGGACCTCAGGGAGGGATAGCATTGGGCTGAACACGTCACCCACACATTTGTAATCCTGCATGGCGCCAAAATGCTCTTCTGAATCTAGCACAAGGGACATGAGCACATGCAGACATCCTCTCCTTGTGGAGAAAGGTGCTCCTTCTGGTGCTGGGAGCCAGTTATATTCTGCTTTAACTTTTGTTTTAAAATAGTATTATAGGGGCTTCCCTGGTGGTCCAGTGGCTAAGACTCTGCACTCTCAATGCAGGGGGCTGGGGTTTGATCCCTGGTCAGGGAACTAGATCCCGCATGCTGCAACTAAAGATCCTGTGTGCCACAACTAAGACCCGACGCAGCCAAATAAATAAATAAATAGCATTATAAAAGGTAACAATGTGTCCTTTATGGAGCCCATTTTCCCCTTCCTCACTGCAATCTGAGTGGACATTTGCAGCTAAGAAAAGGGGTTGCAGCAGTGAACGAGCAGGAGTCATAAGCCAGCCCTGAGTCTCCAGCCTTAGGGTTGGAGCAGAAGTGCCAGAGCAGCTGAGAGAAAGAGAATCTAAAAGACAAATGGGGAGAAGAGTTTTCTTACCCAACTGATACTGAGATTAGAAGAATCTGGGATCCCTAAAGGCAGATGACATAGGGCATGGGCAAAACGGCAGCCATCCTGACAGCAGGACTTTCTGGAGAAAATAAGCTGCAGACTGGGTTAGAACAATCCAGTAGAGAAATGACTTCTTCATCCACGAAATTACTCTAGGAATTTGGCTGGAGAACATGGTGGAGGCAGCACAAACCCAAAATCACAGAGCTGAGAAGAAACCTAAAGATCATCTAGAGGTTTGGGGGTTGTTTGGTTTCTGTTTTTGTTTTTGTTTTAACAGAACTAGGATCTACTGGAGGGGCTGTAGACGGAATATTTCAAGCCAGAGGAGTTACATACAGGGTCCAGGAAAGGAAGGCCTGATCCTGGCAACCTCAGTAGTAGAACCTGGCCTTTCCAGAACTGGAGGTGACACAGAAAAAACAGAAGGGAAGAGACTCAGTCTTTCTGGGACTTCTGCATGCTCTGGGAAAGTTCTATCCATGGAAAAAGGTCAACAGCTTGAACATAGTCAAAGGATAAGAGTTAAAACAAGCTCTAAGTGGGAACGAGATCTCTTTTAATTCAGAAGAATCCCCTTTGTGTATCCCCCATGTGTATACTTCTCCCTTCTGCTCACATAGCATTTGCTTTAAGACAATGATTCTCAAGGGGCTGGAGGGTGGGAAAAAGCATACTAGATTCCCCTGGGTAGGCAAGAAAGGAAGGTGTTGTGGGCGTTTATAGTTTGTAAAGTTTCCCAACTGACTCTGGTATGTTCCTCTCTCTGCCTCGCTGAGAACCGCTGCTCTAGAAGTCACCTGGAGGGAAAAGAAAGAAAGGCTGATGATTTGTGGGGGTCAGCGTGCCTTCTGCTGGTCCACCTAGAGTGGTAGCAAAAGGAATATAGTTTTTAAAATTACCATATCAATGGTGCATCCAATCTGGTATGATCTCAAGCTCTTTGTCTTAATCCACTCGGGCTGCTCTAACTGAGTATCATAGACTGGGTGGCTTATACACAACAGAAATTTAATTCTTGCAATTCTGGAGGCTGGGAGACCAAGATCAAAGCACCAGCAGATTTGGTATCTGGTGAGGGCTCACTTCTTGGTTCACAGACAGCTGTCTTCTTGCTGCATCCTCACATGCAAGAAGGATCAAGGGAGCTCTCTAGGGTCTCTTTTATAAGGGCACTAAACTCATGCACAAGGGTTCCACTCTCATGACCAAATCACTTCCCAAAGGACACACCTTCCAGTACCTCACATTGGGGATTTCAATGTATGAATTTTGGGGGGATACGAACCTTCAGTCTATGGCACTCTTCAATCAACCTCAAAATCACTTTAGCGCCACTCAGGGAATTTCATGTTAAGATGTAAGAACCTTACAGGGAGATAACATGATCCAAACTAAATCTTCTCTCTTCCAAAATTAGAAGGATTATTATATGAAAAAGGTAATAGACTTGTTCTTGATTTATTAATTCAGTTAGTCAACAAGTATTTATTCAAGACTGTATTAGTTCTCTATTTCTGCTGTAACAAATTAAGAGCAAATTTAGTGGTTTAAAAAAACATACATTTGTTATCTTATGGTTCTGGATGTCAGAAGTTCAAAGTAGGTCTCACTGGGCTAAGGCTGAGACTGAGGCTCCAGGAGGGAATCCAATTTCTGTTTTTTCCAGTTTCTAGAGGCTGCCCAAATTCCTTGGCTCATGGCCCCTTTCATCTTCAAAGCTATGTCCAGCAATGGACAAGGAGTCCTTCTCACACCATCTCTCATTTTCCCCCTTCTGCCTCCCTCTTCCACTCATAAGGACTCTCTTGATCCCACTGAGCCCGACAGATAATCCAGGATAATAACCCCATCTCCAGGTCAGTTGATTAGCAAACTTAATCCCATCTGCAACCTGAATTCCCCTTTGCCATGCAAGCTAGCATATTCACAGGTTCTTGGGATTAAGAAATAGACATTTTTGAGGAGCCACTACTCTGCCTACCACAGAGGCTAGCGCAGTCTGAGTAATATTCCAGAGGCTGCTCCAGAGAGCAGAAGCAGGACCAGTGAGTGGCAGTCAAAATGCTCAGTTTGTGGGCTTCCCTGGTGGTGCAGTGGTTGAGAGTCCGCCTGCCAATGCAGGGGACACGGGTTTGTGCCCCGTTCTCGGAAGATCCCACATGCCGCGTAGCAGCTAGGCCTGTGAGCCATGGCCGCTGAGCCTGCACGTCCGGAGCCTGTGCTCCGCAATGGGAGAGGCCACAACAGTGAGAGGCCCGTGTACCGCAAAGAAAAAAAAAAAAAAAGCTGTTTGTTATTGTAAATCATACCTCAACAAAGCTTTTAAAAAGTTAAAGCTTGACATTCAAGGCCCCCCATAACCTAATAGTTATGGCTACCGCTTTTTGAGAGTTTACTATGACTTTATATATATTACCACCAATTATCCTCACAACAGCCCTGTGAGGCAGGGGACACTCTATTCCCTTTCTATAGCTAGAGAGATAAAGTGAATGGCCCAGGCTCATGCCTCTAGGCAACAGCAAAACCGTGATTGGAGCTGAGTCCGCGTGAACTCCATGGCCTGTGCACTAACCTCTAGGATCTTCTTTCAGCACATTCGCCACACTCCACCAAGGCACCCTGTGCCCCAGTTCTAAGGGTGAGGTCACCGAACCAACATGTACACTCCCATTACAACATCCCTAAAGGATCCATTTCAAAGCTACTTCCTCTGAGAAGCCTTCCTTGTCCCCTTCACTCACAAGTCCTTGCCTCTTCTTGTGGGTGACATAGTTCTACTGACCACTTCCAACAGAGTGGTTTTCAGTCTTTCTTATGGTGGTATGTTACAGATCACCTTCTTTCACTAGATTCTAATCTCTCTGAGAGTGGGAGCCCTTCTTACTCATTTTTGTAACCTCGTAGTGCCTTGTCAATTCATTGTGCATTGTGCATTCAAAACTTTTTTGAGATAATTTGAGTCAAGATGGCTCTGTGAGTTCACTCTTTAGGCACTCCCTCTGCTCAAAATACACAGCAGGGATAGATAAAACATTAAAAGAAAACACCAAAATGATAGTGCTGAGCTCAAAAATAAGATTATCATCTCTGTGGCTCTGAACTAAATAGAAACACAAAGTCATGCGCAGGACTGAAGCCTCAAGGCTACAAGAATCCTAGTAGAAATCAGGGGTGGCGGCCAGGCACTTGGGGGAAAAAATGATCCAGTCTGGGTCAGGGGCTAGAGTCAGGCTTAGTGCTTGAAGCCAGGGCTTGGGACAGTTTCTCCACTAGAGGAATGAGACTGACAAACATAGTCCCTGACAGCTGCCAGAGAGATAGCTTACTTGGATTATAAAGGACATTTTATATAAATAATAAAAGATTTAGGGTTGGATGATAATGAAAACAATATATGGCAAAATTAGTGGAGTGGAGGAAGACTACAAAAGCAGCAAAGTGCCACTGGGGTAGTAAAGCAAAGACCCATGGATAACATCTCCACAAACCTAGGTGGCAAAGCATTCCTCTGAACCCACAAATTCAGGCAGGCAAGAATAAATCCTATCAGCTATAAGACTTGTGTGGGATCGGGCAAAAAAAGACCAAGAGAAAAAAATTGTATTGTTATATCGTTTTGCTTTATCCAGAAAGCAATGGAGTAACATTTAAGACAGTCAAAGACAGAAAATGTGAACACAGATTCTGTATCCAGCCAAACTGATCTTCAAGTATAAAGGCTGTAGAGAAACTGTTAGGAATATTGCAAACACTCAGAGACTACTGTTCATCCTGAGAGTTCTATGAGTTATTTCTGAGAAATCAACCAAAAGAAAGAGTTTCAGATAACTAAAAAAAAGAAAGAGAGACACAGACATAAAGATTGGCAGCTAGAATGTAGTGTGTGAGTAACTCAGCTTTGACTCTACGTAAGAGGACAACCCCTTAGGAAAATGTGGGACAACAAGATGGAAGGAACCAGGATCACTAAATACGCTTCTGGAAAACAGCTACCTACTAGCCTTAGACTTTTCACCTCTGGACAGTTGGATGAGAGCAAAAGAAACTATTTTGTTTGAGCCATTGTATTTTGTATTCTCTTTGTTATATCAATTTACCCTGTATTCTAATACTATAAAAATTGCTACATGGAAGTGGAGTTGCTACCATAAAAAGAACCTAAAATACAGGGTTTTGGCTTACTGGTAAGGTAGCCTATGACAAAGAAACAGATTTTGTGGGCTGGATATTTGGTGACATGTCAGAATTTCTGGAAAAACTCTTCCCTGTGAAAACTTGGAAGACAGTCCTATGGAGCTATCAGCTCTAGGGAAGATGGTTGGAAAAAGCCATAATGTTAGTATTGCTCTTAGACATGCCAAGGCAGCTCCCTGCCCCAGGCCCTGCACCTGCCAGGGAGTCCCATGCTGTGATGTGCCCTCCTCCAGTGGCTGGGATTGGCAAGGGCCAGAAACGCCATAGTGGTGGGAAACTCCAGTCTGATTCTTCTAAATGTCCCTCTGATGCCTGGGATTGGTCACAGCCAGCAGCACCATCTAGGCAGAGTACCTGAGCCCAGACTGGACCTGAATGGGCCCTGGGAACCACTTCTCCTCTTCTGGGCTCTTTCCAACTCTCTTTACTGACCCATCCCCAGGCTATAGTTATGGTTTGTCCTTTTTTTTTTTTTTAATTGAACTGTCCTTGTCTGGTCAATAAATGGTGCCTAGATAATTAGATATGCATAGGAGGAAAAAATAAATTACCTTATACCATATACAAATATAATTCCAGATAAAGACCTTGATTTAAAAAGAAAGTCTTTAAAACTTTACAAAGAATATGTAGGAGAATATCTACACAACTTTGGGGGTAGAAAATAATTTCTTAAACAAGTCACAAACAGATGTAAAGTTGGGACTTCCCTGGTGGTCCAGTGGTTAAGAATCCTCCTTCCGGGGCTTCCCTGGTGGCGCAGTGGTTGAGAAGCTGCCTGCCAATGCAGGGGACACGGGTTTGATCCCTGGTCTGGGAAGATCCCACATGCCCCGGAGCAACTGGGCCCGAGAGCCACAACTACTGAGCCTGCGTGTCTGGAGCCTGTGCTCCGCAACAAGAGAGGCCACGACAGTGAGAGGCTCACGCACAGCAATGAAGAGTGGCCCCCGCTCGCCGCAACTAGAGAAAGCCCTTGCACAGAAACGAAGACCCAACAGACCCAAAAATAAAAATTAATTAATTTAAAAGAAAAAAAGAATTCTCCTTCCAAAGCAGGGGATGCAGGTTTGATCCCTGGTTGGGGAACTAAGATCCCACATACTGCAGGGCAACTAAGCCAGCACACCGTAACTACTGAGCCCACGTGCCCCAACTAGAGAGCCCACACACCACAACAACTGAGCCCACGCACTCTGGAGCCCGTGTGCCACAACTATAGAGAAGCCCACACGCAGCAACTAGAGAAGCCCACGTGCCACAATGAAGAGCCCGCACGGTGCAACAAAAGATCTTGCATGCCACAACGAAGATCCCACGTGCCACAACTGAGACCCAACGCAGCCAAATAATAAAATAAAAAAAAAATTTAAATCCTCTTAGAAAAAAGCTATAAAGTAAAATATTAATACATTTGACTAGATTAAAAATTTAAACTTCTGTGCAAAAACAGACAAACTTCTGTACAAAAGACAAGTTGCAACCAGGAAAAGACAGTTTGCTGTAGACAATTAAAGAAAAACACAGTGTCCCGTAAATATTTGAAATTATGCTCACTAGTAATTGATGAAATATAAATAAAAACAAAAATGAGATATTGGGCTTCCCTGGTGGCACGGTGATTAAGAATCCACCTGCCATTGCAGGGGACACCGGTTCGAGCCCTGGTCTGGGAAGATCCCTGGTCTGGGAAGATGCCGTGAAGCAACTAAGCCTGTGTACCACAACTACTGAGCCTGCGCTCTAGAGCCCGTGAGCCACAACTACTGAAGCCCGCGCGCCTAGAGCCTGTGCCCTGCAACAAGAGAAGCCACCGCAATGAGAAGCCCGCACACTGCAACAAAGAGTAGCTCCCGCTCACCACAACTAGAGAAAGCCCATGCACAGCAACAAAGACCCAACACAGCCAAAAATAAAATAAATAAATTAAATAAATAAATTAAATAAATAAATTTATTTTAAAAAAATGAGATATCATATTACAGCCATCAGATTGTTAAAAAAAAAGTTTTTTAAGTACTATTGGGAATGTGGAGCAATGGGAACTCTCAGTCAGTGCTGGGGAAAATGTTAGTTTTACAGCCACTTTGAGAGAGAGCTTGGCAATATCTAGCAGAGTTGGAGATTCCTAAGACCCAGCTTGAAATTTTGCTGTGAATGTAAGAGACAGACCTAAGCAAGAATGTTCATTGCAGAGAAAACCATAATTCAGAAAGATACTGGACTTCCCTGGTAGTCACGTGGGTAAGACTCCACACTCCCAATGCAGGGTGCCCAGGTTCAATCCCTGGTCAGGGAACTAGAGCCCGCATGCCACAACTAAAGATTCCACATGCCGCAACAAAGATTCTGTGCACTGCAACAAAGACCTGGCGCAGCCAAAATAAATAAATAAATAAAATAAATATTTTAAAAATGATACATACACCCCGATGTTCATCACAGCACTATTTACAATAGCCAGGACATGGAAGCAACCTAAATGTCCATCAACAGAGGAATGGATAAAGAAGATGTGGTACATATATACAATGGAATATTACTCAGCCATAAAAGGAACGAAATAGTGCCATTTGAAGAGACGTGGATAGACCTAGAGACTGTCATACAGAGTGAAGTAATTCAGAAAGAGGAAAACAAATATCATATAACATCGCTTATATGTGGAATCTAGAAAAATGGTACAGATGAACTTATTCGCAAAGCAGAAATACAGACACAGATGTAGAGAACAAACTTATGGATACCAAGGGGGGAAGGTGGGGGATGAATTGGGACATTAGGATTGACACATACACACTACTATGTATAAAACAGATAACTAATGAGGACCTACTGTATAGTACAGGGAACTCTACTCAATGCTCTGTGGTGACCTAAATGGAAAGGAAGTCTAAAAAAAGAGGGGAAATACATATATGTATAACTGACTCACTTTGCTGTACAGCAGAAACTAACACAACGCTGTAAAGCAAGCATACTCCAATAAAAATTAATTTAAAAAAATTAAAAATTAAAAAAAATTTTTTTGAAAAGAATGTTCATTGCAACGTTTTTCAAATTATTGATACAAAAAAGTAGAAACTAATTGTCCCTCAATAGAGAACAGAAAAATTGTGTTGTGTTCATACAATGGAAAAACATACAGCAGTTTACATGAATGAACTAGACATACACATCAAAATGGATGTCTTAAAAAAATAAATCATATGTACTTATATTTTGTTAATGAATATGTAAATGTAATGAAAGTACAAAACATGCAGGGGGGAGGATAAATACAGTATCAATTTCAAATAACGGATATCTGGGGAGAGGAAGGAGAAAGGGGAATGGGATCAGGAAGTAGTACATGGGGGTGGGGATAGGGCTTCAACTGTATCTGTAATGTTTTATTTCTTTAAAAAAAAAAGTCAAATATGGAAAAAGTTTGAGTTTTTTTTTTTTTTAGAGCTGGGTGATGGACACACACCCAGCTTTATATTTGTCTCAATACCTTTCTGAGTGTTAGAAATATTTTCTAATTTTAAAAATATTGAGGGATTATTTTCGCCCTCGTTTTCTTCATAGATAGTATGGGGATAATCCTCACAGCATAGGTTTGTGGTTAAGGACATGTGAAAGTTACTTAACTTTTCTGTGCCTCATTGGGGAAAATGGGGATGAGTCTCCAGCCCAAACCATTGTTAAGAATATTAAATACATTGATAATGTAAAGCTCTTTAAAAAACAAAGTAAACTGTTGTGTTTATTAAATAAGCTAGGACATATTATAGTTTGAGGATTAAAAATAATAAAGTTTACAAAGGTATAAGAAGAATGCCTAGTCTGGAGTAAATGCCTGAACAGAGTGTTAGAAACAATAATTATAGTTTGAAATAGTTTCCAGCTATCAAAAAAGGACCCATGATCTGATTAAAAGAAATAATGGAATTAGAAGAAGGCAGCACAGTTCCAAAAATATTCAATGTATTTCTAGAAGACACTACTGATGCATTGAAAACCTCAATTTCCATAAGGTTTAACACTTTGCTCATCCCAAGTTTTCAACTGAGAGTAATGAGAGATAGTGCTGGTAGAAATACATGCTGTAATTTACCATAAAAGTCTGAGCAAGTAACAAATGATTCTGGCTCTCCTTTTTTTCTCATTTGTAAATTTCAGTAGTTGGACCAAGGTACCTCTAGGTCACAAACAAGAAAGTATTTCCTAACAAATGAAGATTTAAATGTTTTGAGGACCACATTTATTATTTTCATCCATTTTACATGTTATGTTTATGTTTTACATAACATTTCATTTCAATAAAAGACTGCTACTAATCTTTAAAAATATATTGAAAAATTGTTTGTTGAATTGGGTTATGGTTTGGGGCTTGTCGAAAGAAAAAAAACACACAACCTAAGAGTTGCGAGTTATGTTGTATTCGGGGATTTTACTGTGAACTATAGCCTGGGAGACGGCCTCTCCTCTCATACAGCTCTGAGGAACTTACCAAAGACGTAAGGGAGCAGCCACGATATATAGGAGTCTTTGCTGAAAAACTACAAGTAGCCGAACATCGAAATCACTGCTAATCACAAAAAAACAGACCTCTGAAGTTAATGATTTTACCACTTTTCTGGGTCCAGGAAGATGCAAGCATCTGGGCTCATTGAAATTATTCCTTTGATATGCACCTTAACTATCTAGGGCCAGCATCCTGTTTTTCTCCCTCCCGAATTCCCCTCCAGGTGCACCCTGGGGGTTAGGAGCAGAGGCCCAGTGGGTAATGGCTTGATAGTGGGCAACCTTTGCAATTTACTGAAGTGGCAGCCAGTATTTCTTGTCCACAGGCTCTAGCAATCTCCTGGGAGTCTCTAGTTACATTCTGCCCAGTAAGCATTTGCAGGCCTTGTTTCCGTGTGGCACCCCCACACCTCCAGCCACCCGGTTAGGACACCCTGGGCCTCCACTCGGCTGGGATGGCTCCGCCCACCTAGCGCTCTCCTCCTCTGCCCTGCCTTAGCGTCCCCCCACTCCTTAGCTCGTCCTCGACCGACTTAGTAGTACTTTCATTGTCTCCCAAAGCACAAGCTCCTTGGGCGAAAATAATCGTGCTTACAGTTCTCTTATATTCTTTGCGGCCAAGTCAATCCTTGTTGAGTTAAATTTTACCGCCGGAGAGGACAAACTTAAGACAGCTTTAACAAAAAATGTTATTCCCAGACGCAGGCCTTCAGAGACGGTGGAAATGGGAGAACCCAACCGTTGACCTCCGGGCGGGGGAGCGCTCACTCCGGCCACCGCAGCCGCGCTCGGCTCCCGGGCTTGCAGCTGGGGCCCCTCCACGCCGACCGGGACAAAGGGGCTTGTGTCCCGCCGCCCTGCGGGAGCCTTTCTCTGCCGGCCGCCGAGAGGCCTCTGCCGAAGCATGGGCGGAGCGAATTGCGTGCGACTCCGCGCGTGGCCCGGCTCCCTGGTGGGCCAGCCGAGCTCGCCGGTTAGGCCGCTCTAGCCCCGGCCCCGCGTGCTGGAGCCTCTTCGGGCACAGCCGCCCGGTCCCGGCCCCTACTCCTCCCGACGCTTCCCTTGTCGGAGCCGGTGCGCAGAAAGGCGCCTGTGGCAATAGCGTGAACTTTGCCCAAAGTTCAGGCACAGCCCTCCGACTGGGGGCCTTTTGGGTTCTCAAGGGTAGAAATGTAAAATTCCTACTTCCCTTTTAATGATCCGGGAGCCTCCTCCACCTCTGTGTCTTAGGCAGAGCCCAAACAGCGTCTCTCCTTTGCTTTATCCCAGGGAAAAACTGAAGGATTGTGGGGGAAAAGAGAGAAGTCGTGCCTAACAGTAACTGAACTTCAGCCAATTGCCAGGTACTTTTCTAGGCACTTAGATACTGTTTTAGTTAATCCTCAAAAGGGCTTGTGAAATAAATATTGTTTTCACATTATGTCTTTACATTCTTAGAAAACTGAGGTTAGGACTTAACTGGTGGTCCAGTGATTAAGGCTCCACGTTTCCTGGGACTTCCCTAGTGGCGCAGTGGTTAAGAATCCGCCTGCCAATGCAGGGGTCACAGGTTTGAGCCCTGGCCCAGGAAGATCCCACATGCTGCAGAGCAACTAAGCCCGAGCGCCACAACTACTGAAGCCTGCGCTCTAAAGCCCGTGCTCCACCACAAGAGAAGCCACAGCAAAGAGTAGCCCTGCTCGCTACAACTAGAGAAAGCCCGCGCTCAGCAACAAAGACCCAACGCAGCTAAAAATAAATAAATAAATAAAATAAATTTAAAAGAAAAAAAAGTCTCCACGCTTCCAATGCAGGGGGCGCAGGTTTGGTCCCTGGCAGGGGAACTAAGATCCCACAAGCAGTTTGGTGTGGCCCAAAAAAAAAAAAGAAAGAAAAAGAAAACCTGAGGTTAGAATTTTCCCCTCTGTGTCTGCCCTAGGCAGGCACTGGTTAATAACCTTAACATCCACCAAATCCTCCTCCAGTTACATATACATTTCCCTTTCCCCTTATTCCCACATCATTTAATGAATATTTATTGAGTGCCTACTGTGTACAAATGTGTGTGTGGTGTTGGGGGGGAGGTTCTGTAATGAATAAAGCAGACAAGGTCCCTGTGGTCACAAAACTGGGGGTGGGTGGGGGGAATCACAACTAATTATTATAATACAAAAGGGGAATGAGAGTCCTGAAGACGAATTCCCCAGGTGCTGGAGGAGGAGGCTTTATAATCTGGTTGGGGTTGGGAGAGGTCAGGGAGCTTTCAGAGCTGTTGTATTAGTCTGGGGGACAGAGGAGGTCTGAGGATGCTGATGGCAGGAAGGACCCATTATAAAGAAACTAGGAGGGGATTTCCCTGGCGGTCCACTGGTTAGGACTCCGCGTTTCCACTGCAGGGGGCACGGGTTTGATCCCTGGTTGGGGAACTAAGATCCCACGTGCCTCCCAGCCTGGCCAAAAATAAATAAATAAATAAATAAATAAATGAAACTAGGAGGGCTTCCCTGGTGGCACAGTGGTTGAGAGTCTGCCTGCCGGTGCAGGGGACATGGGCTCGTGCCCCGGTTCGGGAAGATCCCACATGCCGCAGAGCAGCTGGGCCCGTGAGCCATGGCCACTGAGCCTGCGCATCCGGAGCCCGTGCTCCACAACGGGAGAGGCCACAACAGTGAGAGGCCCGCGTACCGCAAAAAAAAAAAAGAAAAAAGAAAAGAAAAGAAACTAGGAAACTAGGAGATTGAAATCAACAGGACTTAAAGACTTGTTAGTTGTGGAAGGTGACTGAAAAGTTGACCCAGCCTCTCTGCCACCTCTCCCCTCCCACAGTGGGGCACTGGAGAGAAGGAAAAACTAGGTAGATCCCTGGGTTCTGATCCTGATTGAGTTCTTCCTTGCTTGGTGACATCATGGACAAATCACTGTTCTGTAAAGCCTTGGGAGACCTGCATTCCTTCCTTAGACTGCAGGCATGCCATGCCCTATGATGGTGTTCCTTAAACCGTGGGGGGACATTGCAAAAAATATAAGAAGAAGGTGTAGGAAAACTACATTCCTCACTTACAGTAATTCAAATACTGTACTGGTGGTACTGGAAAATGGGATAAAAAGTCTAGAAATAAACCCAAATACATTTGTGAATGTAGTATATGACCAAGGAAGTAATACATAGAAATACAGAGAAGATCATTCAAGAAATGTTCAGAAAACATAGATTGTTCAATATGTGATTTTGGGACAATGAATAGCCATCTGGAAGAAAATTTGGATCTATATCTCACTTCCTATTCCAAAATATATTTTAGATGACTCAAAATGAAACAATGAAAAATAAACTTTAGAAGCACTAGAAGAAAACATACGTTTTTAAAAATAATCTTGGAGTAGGAAAGTCCTTTCTAAGTAGTATAACACAAAAGCCAGAAGCCACACACATACACATGCATACACAGACACATTCAAACGACAACAATAAAAAACACCAGATACACTACGTATCACAGACAAAAGAATAATTTTCTCTTAAGATTTACTTATTTTATTTATTTATTTTTGGCTTCATTGGGTCTTCGTTGCTGTGCGCGGGCTTTCTCTAGTTGCGGCGAGTGGGGCTACTCTTCATTGCAGTGCGCGGGCTTCTCATTGCAGTGGCTTCTCATTGCGGAGCACGGGCTCTAGACGCGCGGGCTTCAGTAGTTGCGGCACACAGGCTCAGTAGTTGTGGCACACAGGCTTAGTTGCTCCACGGCATGTGGGTTCTTCCCGGACCAGGGATCGAACCCGTGTCCCCTGCATTAGCAGGAGGATTCTCAACCACTGTGCCACCAGGGAAGTCCCTGCTCATTTTATATTAAAATATATATTATTCTTTTGGGGCTTCCCTGGTGGCGCAGTGGTTGAGAACCCTCCTGCCAATGCAGGGGACATGGGTTCGATCCCTGGTCCGGGAAGATCCCACATGCCGTGGAGCAACTAAGCCTGTGTGCCACAACTACTGAGCCTGCGTGCCGCAACTACTGAAGCCCGCGCGTCTAGAGCCCGTGCTCCGCAATGAGAAGCCACTGCAATGAGAAGCCCGCGCACTGCAACGGAGAGTAGTGCCCGCTCACCACAACTAGAGAAAGCCCGCGCACAGCAACGAAGACCCAACACAGCCAAAAATAAATAAATAAAATATAAATAAATTTACAATTTTTAAAAAAAAAGAGCAATTATGGGGAATTCCCTGGCAGTCCAGTGGTTAGGACTCCATGCTCTCATTGCGGAGGGCCCGGGTTCAATCCCTGGTCAGGGAACTAAGAAACCACAAGCTGCACGGTGCAGCCAAAAAAAAGAAGAAAAAAGAGCACTTACGAATTAGTAACAAGAGACCAACAACTTGGTAAAAAAGTACATGACGGGGGAGGGATAAATTGGGAGATTTGTATTGACGTATACACACTACTATATATAAAATAGATAACTAATAAGAACCTAATGTATAGCACAGGGAACTCAATTCAATACTTTGTAATGACCTATATGGGAACAGAATCTAAAAAAGAGTGGATATATGTATATGTATAACTGACTCACTTTGCTGTACAGCAGAAACTAACACAACATTGTAAATAAACTATACTCCAGTTAAAAAAAATTAATTAAAAAAATTATATGACTCACAGTAAAGAAAATCAAAATGGCTCTTAAAGCTATGAAAAGATACCTCACTCATAATAAGAGAAATACAAACCAAAGTTACAATGAAATACCTTTCTCACTTGTCAGATATGCAAAACTCGCCTATGGAAGGCAATTTGGCAATATTGACCAAAATTTTAAACGCACATTCCTTTGACTCAGCAATTTCTCTTTTAGGAATTTTCCTATAGCTATATTCATAAGTATGAAGCGATATGCCCCCAAAATTCATTGCAGCACTCTTTGTAATAGCAAAGTATGGGAAACAGATGCATATGTACAGCTCGGGAAAAACCTTCAAATGTAGAGGCTTGTAGGGTATATTAGATTTAAATTACATCTATAAAATTGAAACAATAATTGTACCTACTGCACAGGGTTGTTGTGACGTTTAAATGAATTAAAATACCAAAAGAACTTAGAAAAATATCCAGAATATATACCATTAGCTGTTTACTTACACACATACTGTTAATAAAAAGAACAAGAGGCATAATGGCATGTACAGTTACCTACTATTTGTGTAAAAGAAAAGTAAGTATTTGGGAAAATATCCCTTGAAAATTTCACAATTAATCAGTAACTCTGGTTACCTCTGGAGAGAGGAACTGAGGGGCCAGCAGCAAGGCAACTTATTTTCACTGTCTACCTTTGTATACCTGTTAAATTTTTTAACCATGTATATTTGATATCTATTTGAAAAGATAAATTAAATTTTTTAAAGTAGAAAAGTATCAATCAGAAACACATAAAGAAAAAGAAATCAAATTTTATAAGACAAATTATGTTCCAATCTTTTCCATTAATGTTATTATGCTGAAATTATATATTGCAGTCATTGAATGATTTTTCAAGCACTGCTGCACGCTTTCAAATTATTGATGCAGTGTAGTGCTTGCACCTCAAAGTGTGGTCCTCAGGCCAGCAGCATCAGCATCACCTTGGAATTTGTTAGAAATGCAGAATCTCAGGTCCCACCCCACACCTACCGAATCAGAATCTTTATTTTCAACAAGATTCTCAGGTAATTTGACTGTGGCATCTTGTTTGAGGAACGAGGAGCACTGAGCCAGAGGACATAATAAAAAACAAAGATATACAAAACAAAACAAAAACACTGTTCTACTCATCTCTTCTCTTTGACCCCCACCTCTCCAAATTGTTGTGGCTCTGAAACCGAGCAGGACCCTGTGGGGGCACTCCTGTGTACAAAAGCCTTTTTGTGTCCCCCCATTTCTGGTTTGCAGGAAAAAGGCTTCAGCTTCCTAGGCCTTCCCTGAACTCCAAAGGGCAGATTCAAGCAGTTACTAATTAGGGAAATGAGGGAATGCAGAAACAAAGAAAGGCAGTCAAGAAACAATGGGGCAGGTACCTGGTTCCTTCTCAAGGGATATACATAACTGATAAAAATCTCCAAGCCCTTCTACAGGAACTAAGGCCTCCACCCATGTGGAGGACGGTAACTTCAGGCAGAGCACGTGGACCCAGACTGGTTAGAATCAGAACACCACCCTGTTACCTCACCACCAACCAAAGGAAGGTCACACACCCTGCAGCCCTCCCCCACAAATTCTGTCTATAAAAACTCTTCCCTTGGGAATTCCCTGGCAATCCAGTGGTTAGGACTCCATGCTTCCACTGCAGGGGGCACGGGTTTGATCCCTGGTTGGGGAACTAAGATCCCACAAGCCTTGCGGGCACAGCCAAACAAACAGAAACAAACAAACAAAATTCTTCCCCCAAAACTATTGGGGAGTTCGGCCTTTTTGGGCAAGAGCTGCCTGTTCTCCTTGGTGGGTCCTTGCAGTAAACCTTTCTCTGCTCCGAACTTCACCATTTTGGTTTGCTTGGCCTCACTGTGCATCAGGCACATGAACTTGGGTCCGACAACAGCTTGATGATTCTGGAAAACACTGCTGAGTGAAAGAAGGCAAACACAAAATAATCCAACCTACATGATTCCATTTATATGAACTTCAAAACAAACTACACCAATCCATGGTGTTTGAAGTCAGGATAGAGGTTACCTCTGGAGAGGAGAGAGGGGGCAGACATGGGGCAGGGCCCAAGACTTGCTTCTGGAGTGCTGGTAATATTCTGTTTCTTGACCTGGTTACTGGTTATTTGGATCTGTTTGTGAAAATTCTTAAGAACTGTACACTTCTGATGGGTATACTTTTTTGTATGTGTTTTATACTTCCATAAGAAAGTTTTTAAAAATTCCACTATTATCACCTACCTCAAGCCCCTTGACTGTTGGAGGTGCCAAAGTCCAATGTGCTTGGGGAAAAGAGACTGAGCTGCAAAATTACTTAAACCGATTTAATTACTGATAGGTATCTCCGATTTAAATAGATTACTTTGTCACACACACACACACACACTTATTGGAACTCCTGTGCATTTTTAAAGGTGCCTACTATCAACAAGCATTCACCCAAAAGATGACATGTTCGCAATGAAACTTCAGGGTGCTCTCTGGAGTGGTAGGAGAGTTGCACAGGCTCTGCTCTCTTACTTAGTGGGTTTCAAGCCTGGATCAACAAATCATTAGTTACATAACCTTAGACAAGTTACTTACTCTGCATTTCTGTCCTTTTGGAGGATAATTATATTCCCACTTTATAGGAATATTCCCTGTATTAAATGAGATAACATACTTGAAGCACTAGGCACTGTGCCTGGCACATAATAGCAGGAGCCCATTAAGAGCAGACAATTAGGGACTTCCCTGGTGGTCCACTGGTTAAGACTCTGCGTTCCCAAAGCAGGGGGCATGGGTTCAATCCCTGGTCAGGGGACTAGATCCCACATGCTGCGACTAAAAGATCCCACATGCCTCAACAAAGATCCTGAAGATCCTGCAGATCCCGCAAGTGGCAACGAAGATCCCGCATGCCACAACCAAGACCCGGTGCAGCCAAATAAATAAATAAATATTTTAAAAAAGAAAAAAATAGCAGACAATTATTTAAGAGTACAGGACTTCCAAGTCAATAATTCCCAAACATTACCTCACAGATAATGATTACCTGCAGTTAAAGCTAATCACAGGAAGGAAAGATTCTGAAAGCCACTTCCCTGGAAGTTACTTCAGGTCTCATGATCCACATGGGAACAAGAATCTGGAATGCCAGCAACAGGTTTCTCAGGATATTTGCTTTCAGAAGAACCCGCCCCATTCCACTGCCCTCAGCCAGCAGGGCAATACCTGTGTCCCTCACAGTCTTCCCATACTCCTCGACACAGAGAGTGGCTGTTTCTCATGCCTCCTGCGTCTTGTTCCCATAAGCTTGCTCTAAAAGCTTCTAAAGTTTTCAAATGGAAATACTTGAAAGCAAACTTCATGATCTTATTTCAAATCCTCAAGAGGCTCAACATTCTCCTTGCCCACTTATTCCCAGTTTCCTGGCTCCAGGTAACATTGTGAAGGTGAGAGCTGTCTCCACACCCAACAGACAGTCTGATAGAGGGTTAGGAGGCAGCCAAAGTAGTCTCTTTGTCTTTGTTCCAAGATAAAGAACTTTTTCAAAACACGTGCATTTTCAAAAGGTCAGTGGTGGTAGGATTACAGGTATTTGGCATTTTTAAAATGACTTTCTGCATTTTCCTAATCATCTATGACTATGTATTATTTTTACTATAAGATTCTTTGGGACCTTGTGTAATTACAAGAGCACTTTGTGCTCAATGAAGAAAACTTAGAAAACACAAAGGAAAAAAAGTTCCCTTAATCACATCAGGTAAAGATAACAGCTGTGGGGCTTCCCTGGTGGCGCAGTGGTTGAGAGTCGGCCTGCCGATGCAGGGGACGAAGGTTCGTGCCCCGGTCCGGGAGGATCCCGCATGCCACAGAGCGGCTGGGCCCGTGGGCCATGGCCACTGAGCCTGCGCGTCTGGAGCCTGTGTTCCACGACGGGAGAGGCCACAGCAGTGAGAGGCCCGCGTAAGGCAAAAAAAACAAAAACAAACAAACAAACAAAAAACAGCTGTGAACATTCTGGCATATGTCTTTCCAAACTTTTCTCTATGCAGAGATGCTTCATTTTTGTGATCTGGGAAAAAAGTAAACATTTAAGAGACAAGTCTTGGGTCTTTAGTCTTCAATTTATTTCTGTTTTTAAACAGCATCTAATGGCTTGGAAAAGTCCCTAACAGCAAGGGCCTGCCCCATGCACTCCCAGAGGCTCCCCCAACCAGGGCTGGGGTCCAGGCTCCAGTAACTCCCCCTCAGCCACACCAGCCATCAAGCCTACTTTCTCTCCATCTCTGGAGACTTGGGACAGAAGAGGGTCTCCAGTTAGAGGGAAAGATGGCACTAAAGGACACTGCGTGGAAGGATTGGGCTCAGACACAGCTGCCTTGGTTAGTCTTAGGATATTTGGGGATTTGGTAGCATGCTCAGACAGGCTGCGGGAGGGCTCAAAGAGGGGCTCCTGGGCTCCTCTCTGGCCTCACTCATTCCTGGGCAAGCCGTACAGCAGCCCTTGCTCTTGCCGGGCTCAGTGCATTGCCTTTAGAAGCTGGGCAAATGGTAGCCTGTGTAATTCAGCATGCCTTGCTGTGACCTGGTCAGCTGCACTTTACTCCTGGCCTAGACAGGGTGGGTAACCAGGAAGGTGACGAAGATTCAGCCCTGAGGGTCCCACTGCCTCCCGCTACAGGGTTTGGGACCTGACTGTACCAATCCCTTACCAATTCTCACCTAGAGGGGAATAATACAAGGGTATCTCTTTGGGAGGAGGGGCAAACCTGGGCATTTAAACCCCAAGCACAGGCACAGATGGGCCCCCAGGCCAGAGACGCCTCAATGCATGCACTAAAGCAGCAGGGGCAGCTCAGCTAGGAGGCTAGGGGCCCACAAGGTTGGATCTACCCTCGCCCAACTCCTCTCCGCACCCATGGTAACCATGGAAACATAACCACCCCCTCTGCCAGCTGCCTGGGTTTAGACAACCAGGCCTGGCCCACCTCCACCCAGCCAAGGCCTGAACTGATGCCAGGCCAGCCACAGAGTGGTTGCAGGAAGCACTGGGATTGGGTGATTTGGTCAGTCCAGCCTTCCAGCACAGCTTGGGAGGACTACCACAGGAGCCTCCACACCTTGCTGCCTGGGCTGGGGTCAGGCAGGGCTTAGTCAGCCAGCACAGTGGCCAGCAGAGCCAGCCGCATGGCCCCAGATGCCCTCTGCCTGTGGGCTAACAGCTACTGTGGGGTAGTAGCCCTTGCTGCAGCAGCAGCAGCCTCTGGGACTCATTGACGGGGCTGTCTGGCTGCTGCTCCTCCTGCCCAGGCCGCTCAGCCAGCCCCCCGGGGCTGAGGATGTACCGACAGTCACTGGGGGTGCCCCCCACGGCCCCCAGGCCACTGCCATCCCCAGTCCCGCTGCTGGCCGGGTCTCCGCCAGGCAGCTCCAGGTTGCCTCCCTCGGCAGACTCCTGGGCTCCCTCAAGGTTGATATACAAGGGGTCCTGGCTGGCGGATAGCACAGACAGGCGGCCCAGGACATTCTCCAGCTCCATTCGCAGACATGTGAAGCTCGGGCGCTGCTTGGGGTCGGCGCTCCAGCACTGGTACATGAGCTCATACCTGGGGCAGAGAGAAGGGTGAGGGGACGTAGTGAGGAGCCAGAGAAAGGAGAAGGAGGGTCCTTCTCTCAAAAGCAGAGGCCCTTTAATCATATGAAGCCAGGATTTAGAAAAATGTGATTGAGGGAGTTCTCTGGTGGCCTAGTGGTTAAGATTCTGGGCTTTCACTGCTGTGGCCCCGGTTCAACCCCTGGTCAGGGAATTGAGATCCCACAATCCGAGCAGTGCAGCCAAAAATTTTTAAAAAATTTAAAAAGAAAGAAAAAGAAAATAAGATGTAATTGAACACTCTAATGTATAGGGCTTACTATGTATCTGGCACTCTTCTAAGCATTTTACATTTATTATTAATTCTCCCAATACTGTGAAATAAGTGATCCCTATTTTACCAACGTTCAAACTGAGGCACAGAGAGGTTAAGAACCTTGACTAAGGTCACACAGGTAGAAAGTGATGAAGCTAGGTGGGTCGGGTCCAGAGTCCCTCTTACACTATTTTGGGAAGGGGTAGTAGGAGTGTTTTTGTCTTGTGGAACACAGCCTGGAGTCAGGGTTATTTTACGGGGGTGATTTGGGAATCTACCCTTTGTCCTAAATCCTCACCTGTTCAGGGGGTCTTAAATCCTCATTGTTCATGAGGATTCTCACCTTCGAGAATCTGAGAAAAGCTTCCAGCCCTTTTCCCCTGGCAGGGACACTTTTTACAATTTCAGGAGCTTTGCAGATTCCCTGAGGTCTTATCCCTGTTCCCAGGGAATGCCTCATGCTGAGAAAAAATAAGTAAGTAAATAAATAACAGGAAAGGATTGAGACCAGATCTAGTCATAGCAAATGCCTGACTTTCTTGCCTGTGCCCACGATAAAAGCCCCAAACACTCCTCCGACTCCAGCCCTCCTAACAGGGGCCTCCAACGATGGGGGGAATCATGCCAGACACTGAATAGGTCGTGGGAATGGTCCAGGCCATGGGTATGTGGCCAGGCTGGAATACACTGTCAAGGCCATGCCAGGAGCCAACTGGCGCCTGTCCACCAGGCTGCCTGGTGGGAGGCCAGCGCCTGCCCACCCTCTATTGACAACACTAACTCCAGCCCCAGATGACACTAAGCCAGGGCCTGGTTCCCACTGCCCAGCAGAACCTCTGTGGCTCCAGAGGCCCAGGCAGGCTACAGCCACCGGGAGACCTGACCTTTCTGCCCCTGACATGCCTGAGCTCTGCTGAGACGTAGGGCCTGGTTCATGTACTCAAATTGCCCTCTCTCCCACAGTCCAACCTCAGGGCACTTCAAACCCACTGTCCTAGAGAAAGAGGACCCTACCATTCAGGCTGAGCCTTCCTCTGCCTGTCTCCATTCTTGGACCTCTTGAGGTCCAACCCCAGAGCAGGAAATAGGTTTGTGGACTCCTTCCCTCACTAGGACTTGTACTAGTGAAAAGGTCCCCCGGAGGCCCAGGGAAACTCTGGCTTGCATGGGGTGGGGTGGTAGAATAATACTAGAATAGACAAATCATAGTTGGGTTCATGGTTAATAGGCACATTCTAAAATCACACAGATCTAGATTCAAGTCCCAACTCATTCACTTAATCGCTGTGTGACCTGGGTCATGTTACTTACCCTCTTTAATCCTAGTTCCTCATCTACAAAATGGGAATAATAATAGTCTTTTCCTCATAGGGTTAGAGGAGGATTACCTGAAAGAATGCCTGTAAAGAACCCAGCTAATGTTAGTGATACTGTCTTCTAGTCACAAGGGGCTCATGACTCTCCCCCGTGCAGTGAGTGTATCACCACCCTGCCCCACTCCCAAGGGCTCCGGGCTTCCAGAAAGGAGAGGAGGCAGTACCCTTCTCCCAGGATCTCAGTTTGTTATCTTAGGTCTCTCCACTCCCTCAGAGAGGAGGCCAAGACAAGAAAGGAACCCAACCTCCCGCCCCCAGCGCCCCCTCCCTGTCAAGCAAGGAATGTGAGGGAGCAGCAGTTTTTTTCCTGCCCCTGTGCAGCACTCCCTGAGGGGGAGGGAGAGCTCAGCCTTAGGGAAGGAGTGGGGGTGGGGAAGAGGTGACAGGGAAACCTGCACTGTTGCTCAACCCTGCACCTTCTGCCCTTAGGTGGGATTCCTGGTTCTCCCTGGAAACTGGAGAAAACAGAGTGATAGGAAAAGGCTGGAGCAAGAAACATGGGATGGTAAAGGGGGAGAGAAAGAAAACAGGAGCAGTAGATGAAGAGGGAGTTTGGGGTAGAGGTCAGACTTCCCTCTAATGATGAGGACATGTCCACAAAAAAAAAAGAAAAAAAATTAAAGTTTAGTTGTGGATCGGAGCTCCCAGTGGGCCAGCAGCTGTTGCGGCGGCCATGAGCTGAAACCCCAAATACCTGTTTCCTCCCAGAATCCCCTTCCTGGGGCACTCACACGTCCTCCATACACTCCGGAGGCTGTTTCAGGCGGTTCCCGCCGATGAGGTAGTTGTAAATCTCAGCGTTCTCAATGCCAGCATACGGCGTCTGCCCACGAGTCATGATCTCCCACATGGTCACCCCGAAGGCCCACTGGGACAGAATCGAGGTTGGAGGGGAGATGTCACTAGGTTTCCTGAGCCAGGCAGAGTCCCGGGGCAAGCATATCTTGGGGCTCCGGGGCCTCATAATGGGGCAGCCAAAGCCCAGAGAGCAGTGCTAAAGGTCCACCCACGCACTAGTCCGCACTACTGTGTTACCGTCAAGTCTCACTCTGCCGCCCTGCTCACCACGTCACTGTGCACAGTATACAAGTTGTCAGCCAGGCTCTCCAGGGCCAGCCACTTGACGGGCAGTTTGGAGGCACAGCCCTGACGATAGTAGTCCCCACTATAGATCTTCCGGGAGAGTCCAAAGTCGGCCACGCACACCGTCATGTCTTCCGCCAGCCTGTGAGGAGTGTCGGAGGATGGGGTCAGCCTTCTGCCAGGCTGGCAGCCTAAATCCAGAGCATCTTTGTTCTCAAGCCGTCCCCTCACGTAGCAGATACTGTCCCAGGTGGGAGCTGACCATTAGCTAGCTCTTCCTGGCACTGCTTCCTGCCTCCCAACCCCGAGCCCTCCAGAATTCACATACATGCAGTTCCGAGCAGCCAGGTCTCGGTGGATAAAGTTCCGGGAGCTCAGGTACTCCATGCCACAGGCAATGTCCACCATGAACCGAACCAGGGTCTGCAGGGGCAGGTTCTGGTGGGCAGACAGGGCGAGCTCAGGCTAGACCCAGTCAGGGCAGGATGAATGGGATTCCCTGGCCAGAAAGCCTAAAGACTGTCCTCAGATTCACTGAAAGGAAGGGGATGAAGGGGCTTCCCAGTGCAAGGAAGCCTTGGCAAATCTGAGGGAGAGCACCCAAAAGTCAAGACTCCCCCAGTCTGGGGCTCCACGGGACTCTTCTCTCAGGAAGGGGCCTTGCCCAGCCTAAATTCCCAGCAGGGATTTGTGAAGGAGAAGGAAGCCTGTTAGCAAAAAAAGTCAAACTTGGAGCCCACCTTCTCCCAACCAACTCAGTTGGCCCTATCCACCAAGCCAACCTCTCTCCCAGGGTCTTTGTCCCTTTCCAACTCCTGGCTGCTCCCACCCCAGGCACTCACAAAGGGGTTCTCCCCAATCCGGGAGGCGAGCAGGAAGGCGTGCAGGTCCCCGTGCTTCATGAAAGGCAGGATGACCATGGGGGTGGGGAGACGGCCTTTGGCCCTGCTCCGGAGGCTCACCCCTGGGGACAAGGGAGAGTCAGTGGGGCACATAAAGGTCAAGGCAAGGTTCAGGTTCAAGGTCAGGTTCAAGGTCAAGGTCAAGGTTCAGGCATCTGTATGAGACCCTACCTGCTGGGTTCTACCTCTAGCCCTGGTTCTGCTACCTCTTTCCTCATTAAGTTCCACACTGGCCTGGTGACTACCCAGGAGGGACTCTGGCTGCCCCCCCAGTCTCTGGAGCATCTTCTCTGTCCCCTCTTCCTCTGTTTATATGAGCAGCCTTCATGGAACAGGGTCTGCAAACTGAACTCCTTACCTAGAGCCTGATCAGATTTCAGCCAGGCCGCTCCTTGCTCTTTTGGTGTCTGCTTACTCACCAGGCGAAGTCCGAACTTCTCTCCCACAGAACTGCCCTCGCAGTTGGGGGAGCGTAGTTTTAGCCCTATTTTACATTTACCTCCCCCAAGAAGGGGCTCACCAACAAGCTTGGCCACGTGTGGGTGGTCAAACTCCTTCATGCAAGCCGCTTCCCTGAGGAACTCTTCAATGTCGCTTGAGGCAATTATGTCAGCTGGGAGGAAAGGAGGGAGGGAGTGAGGGAAATGTGCCCCCAGTGGGCCCAGGAAACAGTCCGCCCATGAGCAGGAGAAACTCCCACGGGCTGGTGCTATCCAACAATTTCTCCACTCGCTCATGCCTTCCCTTTGGTTTGGAGAGTCAAACGGCTCAACCAACCACAGCTTTAATCACCCCGAGTGAAACCAGAGGACAGTCACTGCGGACAGCAGGGGACAAAGGCTGGGGCACCAATGAGTGTGGGTTTATGCCTGTGAATTATTGACATGGTACAGACAGCATCCCACTTAGTGCTAACTCGTCTTGCAAAGTCTAGGGGCCTAACAGAGCCTGCTTCAGGATCAGCCACCCCTTTCACCCTCCCAAGTGACGTCCTCACTCCACTCCAGTACTATTCTCCACTCACCTTTCAGCATCTTTACAGCCACTTTCACAAAGGAGCCATCCTCCTGCTTCAACTGGGCCTCCCTCACTGAACCAAACTCTCCTAGGAACCGATCCAAATGATGGTAAGTCCCCTTGGCCTCCTGTCCCCAACCCAGAGCCCTCCCAGGGGACCCCTCATAGGGACACAAAATCATTAGACTCTGGGGCCACTGAAAGAGGCTCCCTCCTTCATAGCAAAGCAAAGTATGCTGGGCTGGGTGTGATGACACCTCATCCCTCCTCGTTCACAGCCTCCATTCCCCCAAACATCCCAAACCCAGGAGTCTACAAGCATATGCCGTTCATAGGAGCTGACCTAAATCCACACACTCAGAGTGACGGAAGCAACCAAACACACCGGGACATGGCAACTCATGCCAATCCCTGCACAGCCTCACACACCTTTGCCCAACATCCGGCCCAGGGTGAACTGCTGCTCTGGGATGAGTACATCCTCCAGTTTGTCCTTCAGCTCATCACTGATGCCCAAGCTGTCCACTGTGGGGAGGTGGGTGGTGAGAAAGGGGAGGGACCTCTTTGGTTCCAGATCCAAAACCCAGCCTGCCTCCTGCACCCCAGACTCCACCCTCAAAGCAGAGATGAGCTTAGGTGAGCTCTCCCACAGCTGGGCCGGCGATTTCCATGAGGATGGGTCTGTGTCTTTTCCACGGTGTGCTTAGGACTCATCAAGGTTCAGACCTATTGGTCAAATTAATAAGAGGAATGCAGATAGGGGTCCAAGATAACCCACTTTTTCCTCCTATGGCTCCCCACCACTCACTCACGTGTGGCCTCGATGCGCTCGGGCCTTTCCCGATTGAAGGATCGTGCTGCCCGGAAATGAACTGCCGGCTCCCCCCGGGCCATGACACTGTCAAAGGCTTGCCTAAAGGGAAACCCAGGACTTGGAGTCAGCTCCAAGGTCTTCAGTTACCACCTGCCTCTCCCTCTGTGCCCCCGCCTTACCCAAACCGTGTCTCCTTCCGTGTCTTTCGAAGCAGGATGAGGGCCAGGGCAGCAGCCGTCACCAGGGCTGTCAGCACACCCAGGACCACAGGCACCCAGGATGTGCGGCTGTGGGGAGCACCCCGCCGGCCTGTGGGAGACAGGGGCAGGAAGCAGCACGAGCTAGCCTGATTCCAAGGAGGTCCTTTAGAATTTTCCAGTGATGGCCATCTGGCCTGGTCAAGAGGCTCCTCTCACTCAGTAAGGGTCCAGAGTGGAAAGAGGTTCCAAAGGAAGAGCCAAGGGTTCCTACTCTGTCAGTGACAGGCGCTGACTGTTGGGACCTACAGCACGACCAGGGATTTCTATGCTAGCTGGAGGGCAGGGGGAGGAGAAGGAGATACAACCCTGGCCTCAAGTGCTTGACTCTGAGTCTTTGGGCCTCTTCAGAGGGGAGGCACTGCCAGCCTCCTCCCATCAGTGTAGGTTGCCCTTGAAAGCCTCCATCCCCTGCCCCCTTCCCCTTACAGGTCTTGCAGGTCTTACCTGCATGGGCATGAGAAGAGACCACCAGCGGCTGACTCCAGGGCCCACAGCCAACTGCACTGGAGACACACACACGCACAATCAGGTCCTTCTGGGGATCCCAGCCCGTCAGGTTGGCCCTGGTCCCCTCCACTGTCAGCTCACCCTGCAGCCAGGAAAAACCCCCATCGCACACCGAGCCTGAGTAAAAGGCCTCCAGCTGGGGCCTGAAGTCAGAAAAAGGTCTCGCTAGGAACGTGGGAGGTTAGGGACACTGTGGGTTCAGGGGCTGCAGGAACACAACCTGCTGGGAGTCATCACATTCCTGCCGCAGGCTGCAGAGGCCTCTCCTGAACACAAACAAGGCTCAGTCCGAGAATGCAGACGTGGGGGATGGGCGGGAACTGGGGGGTGGGGGAGGATAAGAAGGCTTTATCTGTGTCCTTCCCCAGTTTGTGCAGGAATGCGCTTCCTGCTTTCTTTTCAAAGTGGACACTGGAGGCAATCTTAACAGGAGACATAATCCAATGAAGAGTGCAGCTTGCAGGGGAGGGCGGAAGGGGTAGACTCCCCGGGATGGTAACAGGCCCACCAAGGCCCCCAGGCTCACCAAGGACAGCCCTTCTGAAGCTCAGAAGGCCTCAGAGCCCTGAGGGCCGACTCTAGTAGTCAGCAGAAGTTTTCCTTACCTGGGTTCCGTTGTCTTGAACCCAGGACAGTTTATAGGGTCCCAGAGGGCCTTCTAAAGGACCTTCAGGGATCACTTCTTCCCACTCCAGGATGAGGCCTGAGTCTGTGTGGATGGCATGGAGGTTCTGGGGAGCAGTGGCTGGGGCTGTTCCCAAAAAAAGAAGGTTGCTAAGAGCCCTGCCCTACCCACCACCGCTATCCCATGCAGGTCTTTGGAACCAACTCCAAAGAACCAAATAGCTCAGAGAACGACACATGGGGGAAAAGTCTGCTTCCCAGGTCTGACTGCTCTCACCCATCGCTCTGGGGAGTACGGGTGGGTAATGGCAGGACCCGTACCATCCCAGTTAGGCAGGGTATTGCTCTTCATCACCTTGGTTACTGCCTCAGCAACATCCTTCACTCTCCTCTCACAACCCTGCCAGCCTCCTTGCAATTGCTAGGAACTCCAAGCAAGTTTGTGCCATAGGGTCATTGTACTTTGTGCCCTCTTCCTGCAGTGATTTCCCCCAAATATGGCTCTTTCCTTATCATTCAGACCTCAGATCTGTGTATGGGGGTACTCCTGGAGCACCCTGGGGCACTCTTCACCACCATATTACCTGATCTTTCCCACTTTGCTTGTCTGCCCCACCCACTAGAACTAGAGCTGAATGGGAGGGGGACTGGATTTATCTCCAGGTAGCAACAGGCCCTCAGTAAAGTGTTTGCTGACTGATGCATGATCCTCCCTCTCAGGTAGCCCTCTCTCAATCAACGCCATTCAGAACTGGAGCCAACACTACCCCTACTACCCCAGCCCCCGGCCCCATTCATCCATGCCCAGGTACTCTGCTCTGCAAGTCCCTTACCTAGACCCTTTGTCCGAAAGGGCACCCAGTCAGCATATGGAGAAGGCCCCAAGGCATTGGCACAGCGAACCCTGAGGCTATAGTTGGTGGCAGGTGCCAGGTCCCGGAGCAGACAGGTAAAAGGTGGCACAGGGACCACAACAGCCAGGACCTCCCAGCCTCCTGGGGCCTGAGTCACCTACAGAAAAACAGAAAATTAATTATGTGGGACTTCTCTGGTGGCACAGTGGTTAAGAATCTGCCTGCCAATGCAGGGGACGTGGGTTCAATCCCTGGTCCCGGAAGATCTCACATGCCGCAGAGCAACTAAGCCCGTGAGCCACAACTACTAAGCCCATGTGCCACAACTACTGAGCCCACATGCCCTAGAGCCCATGCTCCACAAGAGAAGCCACCACAATAAGAAGCCTGCGCACCGCAACGAACAGTAGCCCCCGCTCACCACAACTGGAGAAAGCCCACGTGCAGCAACGAAGACCCAATGCCGCCAAAAATAAATAAATAAAATTTATTTTAAAAAAAGAAAATTAGGGCTTCCCTGGTGGCACAGTGGTTAAGAATCCGCCTGCCAATGCAGGGGACATGGGTTCAAGCCCTGCTCCGGGAAGATCCCACGCGCCACGGAGCAGCTAAGCCCATGAGCCACAACTACTGAGCCTGTGCTCTAGGGCCCGCGTGCCACACTACTGAGCCCGCGTGCCACAACTACTGAAGCTCACGCACCTAGAGCCCGTGCTCCGCAACAAGACAAGCCACCGCAATGAGAAGCCCGCGCACCACAACAAAGAGTAGCCCCCGCTCGCCACAACTAGAGAAAACCCCCGTGCAGCAAAGAAGACCCAATGCAGCCAAAAATAAATAAATAATTTTTTTAAAAAATAAAGGAAATTAATGATGTAAGGCAGGGAGGTTTCTTAGGCATGTGAGATGAGATGGAAGATGGGACAGGTAGGGGGATGGTTGGGGGACTTGAGTTAATGCCTCTTCAAGTCTATCAGCAGAATAGCCAAGACTTGGAAACAACCTAAATGTCCACTAACAGATGAATGGATAAAAAAGATGTGGTACATATATACACAATGGAGTATTACTCAGCCATAAAAAAGAATGAGATAATGCCATTTGCAGCAACATGGATGGACCTAGAGATTATCATACTAAACGAAGTAAGTCAGGAAGAGAAAGACAAATACCATATGATATCATTTATATATGGAATCTAAAATACGACATAAATGAACGTACCTACGAAACAGAAACAGATTCACAGACAGAGAACAGACTTGTGGTTGCCAAGGGGGAGAGCGGAGGAGGAGGGAACGATTGGGAGTTTGGGATTAGCAGATGCAAACTTGTATTATATAGGATGGATAAACAACAAAATCCTACTGTATAGCACAGAGAACTATATTCAGCATCCTGTGATAAATCATAATGGAATACGAAAATATATATATAACTGAGTCACTTTGCTATACAGCAGAAATTAACACAACATTGTAAATCAACTATACTTCAATTAAAAAAGTCTATCAGCAGACACTTGCAACCCACCCCTTCCCACCCGCCAGCACACCAGGTTCCATGCCTCCATGTCTTTGCAAACGCTGTTCCCTTTGCTGAGAATAACCTTCCTAGCAAAGTCCAACTCATCCTTTAAGATTCAATGCAAATACCACTCTCTCTGTGAAAGTCTTTCTCAAATACTCGAGAAAATCCATGCCCCTTTCTGTTTGATGCATAATTATGTTAGAGTGGATACCACTCTTTGTAACTGTTTACATGCCAATGCAAACTCTCAGAGCAAAGTAACTGGGAGCCTATGGGCACCATGAAACAGGCCTGCTCCTTACATTTTGGGGACCCAGGGCAAGAGTACAAATGGAGATCCAGTGTACCATATGACTAAATATTTAAACGTTAAAAATCAGCGAAAAGACTATTAAGTAAAATATTTTCTATCTTAATGTATTGACAAACAAAGCTACAAAACAACCTGGAAGATCGGGTTTACATTTATAATTCTCCAAATCCTTGGGAGTCCCAAGCCAGAATGTGGTGGCACAAGAAGAGCCAGGCTCCAGCCAAAGGTCTGCAACATGAGGGACATCACGTGCATGGCTGTGGACAGTGCTGCCTGCATACCTACTCCCCCTCAAATGGCTGCCCTTTGAGCTTAGAGGTGCACATACCTTAGCATGATCCATCCTTGGGAGGATGGACCAGGGAGAGGCCCATATAGGCCCCAGAAGCAGACTCAAATTAAGGGGAGAGGGGTGTGTCCTGGTGAGCTGGATGGGAGTGTTCCCTTGGCCCTACGGATTCCCTGCCCAGGGGCAAGGGGTGCAACCAAAGGAGGGCCAGAGTGGGATACTCGAAAGGGTGGAGCCGAGAGCAGGGGCCTTTGTTGCCCAAGAGAACTGCCTAGAACCATGTCAAAGGTGCTCATTAAATACCTTTTGAGTGAACAGACAAAAATGAACAAGCCTGAATTGCCTCATTTTTAGTATCATCTTACCCAGCTTTCCCACTGTCTGGGGCCTAGGACCTCTTCTGGTCCCCCCGTTCTCTTTGGCATGGGTCAGAGGTTGGGGCACAAGAATGCAGGTATCAGATAAGTTAAAGGTTTGGGTTTTCACCCACATAAGAAAAACTCTTCCAGGTATCCCCAATCTGCTCTAGTCATCTGTTTTCCAGCCTGAAGAATGCACAGGTTGAGCCGATCTGCCGTCACTTGATTGCTAGAGCACCCTATGATAAGGGGCAGTGGCCAGGGCTCTTCCTGGTAAGGGAATGTCACCTGAATAGAGCTGGAGACCAAGCCCCATGGGCAAGACTAGGTAAACGTGATACCACTGTCAACAAAGTGCCACCGAGGCAGCCAGAAGGGGCACAGCCAGGAGAGCCTGTCCGCCCTCTCAGCCTACCTGGACCGTACAGGATTGGAGCAGGGCTTGGCCATCAGCACCTGGCGTCCAGGCCACACTAGCATTGCTGCTGGAGAGCTTCGTCACTGTGATGTTGAAGGGGGCTGCAGGCAGTGCTGTGGATGGGGACTTAGAGTCAGTGCCCAGGGAGGATAGAAAAAGAGGGAGAAAGCATGGGAGTCGAGCCTTGAGTTCCTCCCTAGGGTTCCCCCCCAAAAAAACTTAAGATGGCTACTCAGCACGCCCAGGACCACAGTAATACACAAGTCAAGCCACTGGCAGCGAACAGCTGCTTATAACCCGAGAGAGCGCCTAGGCTGTGGAGAGAGGTTACTGCTCCCTGAATCGGGGGCCCTGTCTGACCAAGAAATAGGGTAAGATAATGTGTGTCTGGCGGCGGGGGGCGGGGGGGGAGCATGGCACCTCGGCCTTGGGAGATACCAGTGAGAGGCAGCTGACCCTGCGGCCACAGCCCATTCCTGCACACACCGGCTCTCTTCCCCTTTCCACCCTGCCCGCTGTGCACAGCAGCCCTTTGGGTCTCCTCTATCATCCTGCTAGGCTGTTATCCCCACCCCCATTCCCTCGACAGGGGCTGGCAGAAGCAAGATTGGGCCTGAGCCTTGACCATCTCCTGCTGGTTCCCTCCCTCCTTCCCTCCCAAGGACTCTGCTTCGTGATGGGAAATCTACTGTGACGTCAGGTTTCTATTCTCATCTCAGCCATGGCAGGGTCTCAGGTGCTCCCACTAGGAATGGGGCCATGCCAATTAACCCCTCATCCGTCAGATCCCAGCAGGACCCAGGCGAGCTGGAACAGCAAACAATTCTAACTTCACCCACAGCCTGCTGAGAACGCCCCTGCCTTACCGCCCCTCACCTCCCAGGGTCCTCCTACCTTGAAGACGAACAGTGGCTGGGCGAGAAGAGGCCAGGCCTTTTACGTTGTGAGCTTCACAGGAGAACACAGTGCTCTGGGTCACCCCTGGGGTCAGAAAACCTCAGTCAGCACCGCCCCCCAGCATCAAGTCCCACTCAGTCTGGGATTGGGGATAGTCAGGCTCTGGGTCTGAATATCCTACAATATCCAGCCAAAGGAAAGGTTCCACAGTGTGGGCCCGGATATAAATCCCAGGGCTGGGGCTCTGTTTTCTCATCTCCCAAATGGGAGAATTGTGAGAACCAACTGATGCAACATATGTAAAGTGCACGGCACACAGTAAAGCACTTGAGAAATGTTATACTGCCCCTCCCACCACAATCCCATCTCCCGCGGACAGTACAAAGCTGCCTCCCTTTTCTGGTCACTACTTTATTGCACATTCCAGGGCCCTTCTCTATTTGCTCTGTGCCATATCATTGTTCTATTTGCAGAGTCACTGCCTTTCAATAGTTCTCTGCTCCTTATGCATGTGTCTTATCTCCCCAGTTATACTAATTCCTGGGGGGCTGGACCGATGGCTTCTATTTCCTTTGTACTCCCTTGATCTCCCATGGTGCCTAGCACAGTGTGCTGTGTGGAGTGGGAGTTCAGTGAGTGCTTATTCTCAAGCTGGCTACCTGACGGTCCCAACCACGCACATCTGGAGAGAACTGAATCCAACCTCCCTTCTCATCTGCTCCAACCCAGCGCCTCCTGAACAGGATCAGATCCTGCAGTCCACCTCCTTTGAAGATGCGTATTCCTAAGGGACTTGGCAGATCAGAGTCCGTCCCTCCCACCTTACAGTACATGAGACTAAGCTCAGACTCCCATCTTTTTCGGCCAGTTCAAGCCTTGACCAGAAACATTAACTTTGTTTCACAGGTTAGCAAGTCTCACAAGTGTGTAAGGTATGTGCCTGAGGATCCTGGGGTCCAGGTGGGTGGGCAGGCGTGGCTGCTTCTGGTCTAACTCTGTGGAGGTGTGGACAGATACAATTGTTTGGGAAAGGTTTGGAGATTTCTGGAAAAGGCCATTAGAAGAGGAGGCCCCTGTATCTTTGTGCTGGTTTCCCCCTCCCCCTTTTCCTTCCCCCTGCCATTCCCCACTCTGCAGCCTGAGACTCTTTACTTCTAGGCAAGTCTGCCAGACACTCCTCTTAGCTCTGCATGGGCTGGTTCCTGGCTTCTTCCCTTGGGAGGGGTGGGGGGGGGATGGGTGCCCCTGGTCCCACACATTAATCTTCCAGGGCCAGCTGTGCACGGCCTAGACTGCTGTGAACGAAGGAAAGAGGCTCCAGCATCTCCTTAGGCACACGCAGCAGGATCACCACTAATCAGCCCACCAGGCCAGCCTAGCACACCTGACTAATGAGCTTAGTAATGGTGGGTGCAGCTCACGAACCCAGGCACTCTGGACACTCACGACCGCAGGCTCAGTGATTTAAGCAGATTTGAACTCTGCCAGCCTCACCACCCCTGCTCAAAGCCCCTCCTGAGGCTGCTCACCTGTTACATTTAAAACGGAAGGAGAGGGAGCAGGTCCCCCAACCTTCGTGCCTCCTCTCCACCAGACAATGGTAACAGGTTCTGGGGGACCCACGGCCTCACAAAACAGTTGGAAAGGGGCATTGGGTGGCACTGCCAGATCTTTTGGCTCCACAGTGAAAAATGGCACACCTAGGGGGAAAAAGGCGGGTGGGGAGTGAGCCTTGCCACCTCTCAGCTTCCGACTGCCCAAGCCACAAGTCTGCTACCATCTGAAGCCCTCTATGCGGAAGGTCCCACGGGCCCTTATGATTGGGTCAACTGCAGAACAGGCATCTGGCTTGAGGGGGGAAGCTTCTCTTCTTTGGCCCCATCAGGGATATTCTTTATGCTGTACCCTTGGGCCTGACAGATTCTCCCTTTTCAGACCTGCTCTAACAGCCCTTCTCAAAGCAAGGGAAGAGGCAGAGGGTGGGGAGTTGGGGGAGGGGCAGTAAGGGAGGGGGAGGGGGCGGGAGCTTTAGCAGAGTTCTGCTGGCAGGCCCCAGATCCCGTTCAGAGCCCTTTGTTACTTTCTTAGTCACTTTGTTTTCCGGGGTTGCACAGCTTTGAGCTCCTGCAGCTGCGGATCCTTCCTCCCCTCCCCCATCCCTCCCCCTCCTGGCCTGGCCACTTGGCAGAACAGGGTCCAGCCCCAGATGGGTGCTTGAGGCTTGTTTGTCAGACAACTGAAACTTGACTGCACCCCATAGATGATGGGTCTTAGTTGCCCCTCTGGCTCTCAAATACCCAGACTCCAGTGGGTATGGTCTTCCATGGCTGCTCCAGGCCTGGAGTCTGGCGCAATCAGGTCCCAGAGGGCAGTGGGGCAGCCCAGCTTCCACTCAGATTTCTTGGGCATAGGGTGGTCACTAGCAGACAGCATCTGCTCCAGGCCAACACGCCCAAGTGGCTCTGCCTCCTCACCTTCTACCGTGAGCCACACTGGCTGGGAGGTCTCGGTTTCGCCCCCATCCTCCACCTGGCACCAGTACCGGCCCGCATCAGAGCGCTCCACTGACTTCAGGCTGTGGAAACAGGACACCAGGTCTCCCAGGGTCAAGGAGGGCAGCTCTGCTGGGCAGATTCAATGGGTTCAGCCTGCCCCCACTTCTAGAAGTCTCCGCAGGTTGCCGAATAAAAAAACCACAGACCTCTGGGCATCAGCATTGCCCCCAGCTCCCAAACCCCATGGAAAGAGCACAACGTGTCCCCAGGCTGGCATCCCACACCTTCCCCCACGGTCCTGCACCTGAGGAAGCCAATCCAGTGCTGCTCACTGACTGGGATGTACACCTGATCCACGCTCTGGACCACAGCCCCGTCCTTCACCCACTGTATCTCAGGCTCCTCCATCCCCTCCACGCTGCAGTTGAGCTTCACCGGCTGCCCCTGAGACACTGTCAGCTTCACTGGGGCTCCCATGAGCTTCAGGCCTGAGAGGTGGGAAGGAGAATGTGTCATTCTGCTTGAGAGGGATCCTGTCTCGAGAAATATCCCCCATCCTACTCCAAAACCTAGGTTCTGTGTCAGGGGGCTCATTATCAGCCAATGGCCAAGTAAGCAGAGGCAGGACAGTGTGGGAGGGAAGGTAGCCTGGACCCGGGCTGGGGGAAGGAGCATGACAAGCTCTCCAGGCACCATTTCTGCCACTGCCAAGTTCCTCCCAGCTGTAAGGAAGTGACTTCTTCCCCGTACCTCCCTGCTGGGCAATGTTAAGTCAGGCCCAACCACCAAAAGGAAAGCAAGCCAGGCTACAACAGTGGGGCGCTTTCATACACCTGGGGTAGGTACTGCCCTGGGAATCACTGCTGCACCCAGTCAGTGCAACAGGCAGCCAGCTCTCCACCCAAGGTGTCAGCCTAGGCCCTGCACTGCTGCTGGCATCCCCCTGCACCCTACCCTAGCAAATGTAAGGAGGCTGAAGAAGGGAAGGAGGGGGTGCTCCCCTGAAGTGGAGAACATATGGCTGCAAAACCACGTCAGAAAACACATGGCAGCCTTCCTGGCAGCCAGCCGCTCTATTAATACCTGAATGGGTGCAGGGGTAGGCGCTGGGAAGGTAGGAGGTAGAAGGGAGGGGAGGGGCCCTGAACAGGGAGCCCGAAACCCCTGAGCTACTCTCACACCAACAGGGGCACTACCCTCTGAACACATACACACATACACACACACACACACACACACACACACACACACACACACACACACCCTCAGAGAGCGGCAGGTGAACTATCAACATAGCTGAAATCCAGTTCTGCTTCTTCCTGCCCTTTGCTGTGTGATGCAAGGCAAATCCTGAGCGCTCTGATCCTAAGATACATACACCCTTCCGCTTGTAAATACTTGTCACTCTTTCCCTTCCCTTCCCTGAGATGCTGATAAGGCAGGGAGTGCTGTCTGAAAAGAAGGTGCCTGCTGGGTGGCTGCTGCTCTGCCCTGTGTCTCTTCCTACTCCCTTCACCCTCTCAGGACCAGCCACAGCGCAAGGAGGTGTAGCCTTACACCCCATACATGCCCAGCAGTCCCAGGGGTGTGCAGTGTGAACTTGGGGATCCCGGTGCTGCAAGAAGCACTCCTGCCATTGGCAAATGCCTCATGGCTATGTGGGAACACAAGGCTGAGCAAAGATCAGCAACCCTGCCCCAGACCATCCTCTCCAACACGCCCAGTTTCAGGAAGCTCGGAAAAGGCACCGCGACTAGAGTACGCCCAGGTGTTTTCTGTGACTGGGCGCTCTCGAAGCCCCTGTACCTACATGATGTAGGGGTGCCGGTGGGTGCTCAGTCCCAGCCCCTGTGGCTTCAGAGTGGGACCTTCGTTTGTGTGGGGCGGGTAGATGTGGTCCCCAGGACTGGGAGGGGAGAGCAAACAGCTAGGAGCGTCGAGGCGGGAAACGCCAATCCCAAACACCCCCCGCTGACCACTCGGCCCGCAGCCCCGCTCCTTTCCTTACAACCCCGCCAGATGAGCCCGGACGCGAGAAAGTTGGGGGGTGGGGGCCGCGACCCGAGATCCCGCGGCGAACGCACCGCTGAGCCCCCTCCCCCCTCCCGAGCCTCGGCCTTCCAGCTTGGAGCCCCCCGCCCAATTCTCCGGCCCGCCCAGGCCCGGGGCTCGCTCGGCTGCCGTCCCCGGGCTCCGACACCGACCGCGCCCTTCCGCAGCCCCCCGCTTTCCGCCGCCCCCCGGGCCAGCCCCTACCTGCGGCCGCGGGCTCGGGGAGCAGCAGAGCGGTTAGACCCGCCAGCAGCAGCAGCAGCGGCGACGGCGACGGCGGCGGCGGCGGCGGCAGCGGCGGGAGCCCCGACCGCCCCATGCTCCGCCTCAGCGCCATCGGCGGCGACCCCGCACCATGCCGGGCCCGGCCCGCGAGCGACCAGGGAGGAGGGACTGGAGGAGGAGGAGGGAGTGGAGGAGGAAGGAGTGGAGGAGGAGGGAGAAGAAGGAGGAGGAGGAGGAGGGAGGAGGGCCGAGGGAGGGGCGGGGGCCGGCCCGAGGGGCGGCGCTGCGGCCCGCACTCCGAGACCCGCACCCGCTGCGAGTCGCCGCGGCGGCCGTCAGCCGCGCGGGGTCCCAAGGCCGCTTTTGGGCCACCGCGCTCCTTCCACAGCCGTCGCCGCCGTCGCCGCCGCCGCTGATTCATGTTCTTCTCGGAGCCGCCGCCTCCTCCCCGGCCGGCCCGCCCGCCGGCAGCCGGAGCTCGTACCGCCCCCCCGCGGAACCCCGGGCGGCTCGCTCCGAGCTCCAACCCGGCCGCTGACTGCCCGGCCTCCGGCCGACCTCCCCCCGCAGACCTCCGCAGCCCCGGCCGGCACCCCCTGCCCCAGCTGCCCCAAGGCCGGATCCACGGATCTGGCTCGGTCCCCTACACGGGCACCCCAGCCGCGCCCCTCCTTTCCCTAAGGACTCCAGCATCTTTTCAAACCCAACACCCCAGATCCTTCCCTCCAAACCTTGCTAGAAGCCTCTACCACACCCCAACTTTTGTCCAAACTGATCACAGAACCCAGCACCCTCCTCTCAACACAGAAAGTATCCCCTAGATACTCCCAACCATGAGGCCCCCTGAAATTGTCGTGACTCAGTGCTCCCGCCACAGGATATACTAGCACACCTTCCTGCCTCTTTCATGAGCCTTTCGCCCAAATTCCCCATCTTCGTACTCCATTTCCCACCCCTTTATCTCCAAGACCTTGGGCCTTGGGTCTTGAGTTTTCTGAGATCTTGGTAATACTCAGGTTTTATCTGCTATCCCCACTGCTACACTACATAGGTCAAAGCCCAATGGCCCATATCTTTTGGGGCTGTCATTCTCCCTAGTTGCTTCCTCTGCTTTTTGCCTCCATGCCCCAGGATGTGGTGTGAAAGTTGGCTGTCTTCACAATATCCAATAAAACATTAGCTATTATTAGTAGACCACCTTGCACACAGTAGGCACGCCATAAGTAAGTAGACAGATGCCTGTTAAATGAATGAATAATTGCCTCAGAACTTGGCCTGCCCCACAACCAGTAATCAAGGGGATGGCCGTGCCCACAGACATCCTGTCAGGCAGAGAAAGAGCTAGTTCCAAATCCAGTCTACCAAATGTTCCCCTCCTCTTTCCCTTGCCTTTACTGTCCCCAGGAGCCTACACTCCAAAGGGCCCTTCCCAGAAGTCCTGGTTGGGGAGGAGGGACAAGCCACTCAGTGCCCCCTCCAACCCACCTTCCACTTCCCTGCAGCCTCATTGGATCTTTTCAGGGATTCTCCTGAGCAGCAGAGGCCTGCCTCTTCTTCCTCTTGGCCCCATCAGTGCTTGTTTATTAATTATACTAATGATAACAACAGTAGCAGTGCAGGGCGGCAGCCTCAGGCCCAGCTGGGGGTGCCCCCAGGCGGCATCACAGGGAGAAGCGCTGTTAGAGTTGGATGGCAGGGGCCTGAGCCTCCATTTCACTGAGAGCTCAGGCAATTTTCTGGGGCGCTGTGGGTCAGCTTCAGGACTCTTTCCTAAAGGAAAAGCCTTGCTCCATTCCAGAATCCACAGTGTCTGAGCTCAGGCTGAGTCGGATCAGGGCAGGCAGACAACAGTCTGGGGCTGAAGCCAGATTCACCGGGGCCATGGCTACTGCGGCAGTGCGGTTGCTGCAGCCCTGAACTTGAGCACTTATTTCTCAAGGTCCTCTCTCCCACCTCTCCTCTCTGGAGGGGACTTCAAGTTTCCAGTGAAAGGAAATTGTTGACTCTGGCTGACACTGGGAAGACCCCTCCTAGAAGGTGTTGAACCCAGAGTCCAAACCCAGCCTTTCACTTCCTTTTCACCCCTTACCCCAACCCTCCCCCTGAAACCCATTTCCTGAACTCTGATGAGAATCCCAGCCCAAGGACCATCCTTTGCTACCAGGCAAAATGGGCTTCTGGAACATATCATGAATACCTCTGCATTCTCCACTCACAGCCTTGACAAACTTCCTACCTCAGCTGCAGGGCTGAGGCACATCACTCTCACCCTGGGGCAGCATATTGTCCATGTGGGGCCTGGCACCCTGAGTGCCTGCCTCCTCTACCCCTGCTTCTGAACCCCTCTCGATTCCTAGTATTTCTACTTGCAGGGTAAAGAGGACTGTGGGGTCCTGGTCTTCTGACTTTCCAGCTCCTACACAGCATGCTTGCCTTCCTGAGCCCTCACAACCCACTCTTCTTACCCATCTCCCCCATCTTTCTCTCTCTCTCTGGGCACAGTAAAGGAACATACTTTAAGGGTATGAGAGCAGGTGTGATTTTGTAGAAGAGGTGTGTAGGTGGGTGAGAGGGTGTGCATTGTGATGTATGAGGGAGGGTGTGCATTTGTGCAAACTCTAAATGTGACTGACGCTTTGTGGGTGGATGGGGAGAAGATGTGTGTGTGTGACTGGAGGAGGTTGGCTGCCTTTGCAAATACATGCCTGCAAAGATCTCCCTTCCTTTTGTAAATGCATTGCTTGGAAGGAAACTAATCGAATCAACAGGAAATGTATTTGACCTAATGTATGAGCAGATGTCCTAGGAGTTCCTGTCCTCAGAACAGAAGCAGAGCCAGTTATGATCTATCCCAGGAGAGAGGAAGGGCCAGCAGCAGCCCCTTATTATGGGTGGAGCTAGGTTGGGCCTTGGCATCACCCTACTCGTGTGAAATAAGTATTTGCCCACTCTCTGCCTTTTATAATCCACGACTGTCCAAGGAGGCCAAGGAGCCAGAGAAGACAAAGACAAAACTGGAAATGAGAACCACCTGCCCAGAGCAGCAGAACACCTTGATGGCAACTTCCAGCAGTCTCAGGAAGTAGCTGCTTCAGCTTTCTCAGAGTTAGGACTCCACCTCCTGTCCCCACCTCAGGGAGTGGCGGGGAACCAACGTGAGTTATGGGGTCATGGCAGTCTCACTGGCCCTGTGACCAAGGCTATATTCTTTCCCAACTACTGGTTAAAGAGGTAAGAGTTGGGAAGTTCCCTTTAAGGAATGGGGCAGATCACAGACTGTCTGTGTTCCTCATCACCTTAGAGAATGCAGGGAATCTATGACTTTGGGGCTTGGAGCAAAACTACGTTACAGGTGTGATGTCAGGGGTGCTGGGGACTATTGCTGTACCTGCCAAACACCCCTTGCCTGAAATCCCTAAGCCAGAAACAATGTCACTCCTTGCCCAGTTGATGATGAAGCAGAAAGTAAGTTCCTAGGAAAGACCACACTCTGAAAGGGGCATTTTCAAATGATCAGGTTTTTCCCCAAAAGCACGTTTAGGAAGTAGGAAGAGAGCAATAAGCTTGGGGTTTCTGAAACAGCAGATGGGTCCAAACGTGTGGAAGAAAAACAGTTGTCCTCTTCAAAATTTCACCTAGGGATGGCCCTGAGAGAAAAAAATGTATCTGTGTGTGAATGCCACATATCTGGCTGTCTGTAGTGCTCTTTTTGACCCACTTTAATAGCAACATGGCAATTTAGGCTATTTTCTAAAACCTTTTTTATTATGGAATATTTTAAACATACACACAAGTAGACAGAAGAGTATAATGACTCCCAAATGTACCCATCATTCTGCTTCAAGTAAGCCCATGCACCACAACTACTGAGCCTGCACTTTAGAGCCCATGAGCCACGACTACTGAAACCTGCAGGCCTAGAGCCTGTGCTCTGCAACAAGAGAAGCCACCGCAGTGAGAAGCCCGAGCACCCCAATGAAGAGTAGCCCCACTTGCCGCAACTAGAGAAAGCCCACACGCAGCAACGAAGACCCAACGCAGCCAAAAATAAATAAATTTTTAAAATAAAATAAAGTTTATTTTTCAAAAAGAACCACATCCATACCCAATACATTTTTTTTTTTTGGCTGCGTTGGGTCTTCGTTGCTGCGCCTGGGCTTTTCTCTAGTTGGGGCGAGAGGGGGCTACTCTTCGTTGTTGCGGTGCGTGGGCTTCTCATTGCGGTGGCTTCTCTTGTTGGCGGAGCATGGGCGGGCTCTAGGCACGTGGGCTTCAGTAGTCGCGGCTCATGGGCTCCAGAGCGCAGGCTCAGTAGTTGTGGCGCACAGGCTTTGTTGCTCCGCGGCATGTGGGATCTTCCCAGACCAGGGCTCGAACCCATGTCCCCTGCATTCGCAGGCGGATTCTTAACCACTGTGCCACCAGGGAAGCCCCATTTTTTTAAAAAAACACATTTTATTTATTTATTTGGCCGTACCACTTGGCTTGCGGGATCTCAGTTCCCCAACCAGGGATTAAATCTGGGCCATGACAGTAAAAGCACCGAAATCTAACCGCTAGACCACCAGGGAACTCCCCATACACAATAAAATCTTTTAAAAATACTTAATATCATATAAAACTCAGTTTGTGTTCAGTTTTCCCAAACAGTCTCAAAAAACATCATTTTATAAGTTTGTTTGAATCAGGATACAAACAAGGATGACGTGTTTAATTGATAGTCTCTTAATGTAGTTAGAGATGATAGTTAGATCTAGATGCCTGACTAGATTCAGCTTCAATTTTTTGGCATGAAGGCTTCCTAGAACATGTTTTGTACTTTCAGTGGCATCATATCAGGGGGCACATTATGTCCAGTGGCCCCACTTTTAGTGATGTTAAGATTCATCAGTAGGTTAAAAAGTTGACCACCTGATCCATACTAAGCTCTCATCAACCTTTTACCTAATAGCTTTATCAGTTATTGATGATTACTGTCTGGAGCGATTGTTTGATTAGTGGTTGCAAACAGTGATTTTCTACATTCATTCTTCCTGCATTTTTGGATCCAATTTCCCTCCCTCATTCACCATAACTTCTGAACAGTCAGTACAATTTGGACCCCCAAGGTTGGCTAAATCCTAGTGGCTGAAATTTACTGCTGCACTTGAAACCAAGAGAACTAAAGAAGGATTCTGTAGAATACTTAGAAAGTTGTTAGAAATGCAAATTCTTGGGTCCTATTGGAGACCTACTTTATCAGAAACTCAGGTGAGGCCCAGAAATCTGGTTTAACAAGCCCTCCAGGTGTTTCTGATGCCTGCTAAAGCCTGAGAACTCCTGGACTAATACTGGCTGCCCTAAGACAGCCTTCAATCAAGCAATGATTTGCTGAGGTCCTATGTTCATGGCAATATGTTGGGTGCTGAGCATTACAGATGCAAAAAAGAAGGCCTGATGCCCCCAAGGAACTCACAGTCTATACAACGGAACAGGGTACGTACTTATGAAAAGGTAACTGGAGATAGTTGATAGTGGGCAGTATGTTCCCAACATGGCACACAAGTGGTGCAGATGGAAGATTCCAAGGAAAGTTCAGTGAGTAGGCCCAGTTGGCAAAAGTTTAGAGCTGATTCCAACCAGGCCTTAAAGGAAGAAAAAGACTGGGGTGGGATGGAAGGAAAAAGAGACATTGGCACGAACAAAGGCAGGATGCTCAAGAAGTGAATCACCTTGCAGGCAATGAGGCTGTTTTCTCCTCTCCTCATTATCACCATTCCTGCAGTGTTTCTTTCCTTGGGCTCACCTTTCCTTTTTCCTGGTTATCTTCTTGCTCGCCCATAATCACATAGTCGAGTCTATGCAGGTTTCTATGTGCTGTCCCTGAGCTTGGGAGTGTAGGATGTGGTAATCCGGGCTGGTGAGTGCGGAAGGGCGTCTGAGGAACCCTTTGCCTCTGTCACGGGTGTTGTATGTGTACAGAGTGTCCGCCCAGAGCTTCCGCGCTGCGGTGGGACGCGGCAAGCGTAATACCTTCAGGCTCACGACTCCTGAACACCAAAAGGGCAAACCCCTCCCAGGAGTGGGCGGAGCCAGGACCTGAAGAGGCGGGGCCGGGCTGCGGGGCGGAAGCTCAGAACTGGTGGCGGCGGAAGCCCGGCCCCAGCTGGGCAAGATGGCGGCGTCCAGGTGGTACAAGGCCAAGTAGGTGGCTGGGCTAGCGGGACGGACTACAGGAGATCCCGGCGGAGGGCTCTGGTACAGGGTATCCAGTTCTTTGTCGGAGTCTGCCCCAGTGTCTTTGATCTGGCCAGGAGTGGCCGGGGCCTCGTCGGTGCGGAGATCCTGGGAACGGCCCTCCATCCGCGGGCAGCATAGGCTAAGACTCCGTGATTTTTCTTTGTTGACGCGGGTGGCCCAGGAGCGCCCGCGACCGTAGAGCCCTAGGGGCCGTTGTGGGGCCCGACAGAATATGTCTTGAACTGCTTTGGTGAAATTTATTCCTAAGTATTTTATTCTTTTCGATGCTATTGTAAATAGAATTGTTTTCTTAATTTCGTTTTCTGATTGTTCTGTAATACTGTATAAAAATACAAATGATTTTTATATATTGATCTTTTATAGCCCAAGGTTTTTAATAATTTGAATACTTTTCGGCCAGGCATGTTCCCACCAGTATGATACCGAATCACCACTCCCCGGTATGACACATTTATCCGCCTGGCTCCTAATGACATTTTCCTTAGGTCCCCTATGGTTGTTCTTGAAAGTTTTTATCATCCACAGATTGTAAACAATCTAAGATGGCAGTAAATATTGTTGCTGGGCTATTGACATCAGGGAGAGCTAAGTAAGGAGGGAATGGCAATAAGGTATGAATGGGGAGGAATGAGTCCACCGAACCCAGGGAAAAGGAGCCTTTTCTGATGCACAAAAAAGAGAATCAGAGGGCTTCCCTGGTGGCGCAGTGGTTGAGAGTACGCCTGCCGATGCAGGGGACATGGGTTCGTGCCCCGGTCCGGGAGGATCCCACATGCCGCGGAGCGGCTGGGCCCGTGAGCCATGGCCACTGAGCCTGTGCGTCCGGAGCCTGTGCTCCGCAACGGGAGACGCCACAACAGTGAGAGGCCCGCGTACTTCAAAAAATAAATAAATAAATAAAGAGAATCAGGGTTCAGTTGCAGAGGGCCCAACATCTTTACTGCTTCTAGGAGTGAATGAGAGTGAATTCCCTACACTGAAGCAGTGCTGGAAAGAGTCCCACAAGGGAGGCAGCTGGAGTGTCAAGATGCTGTCGAGACCAAAGCCAGGGGAGTCCGAGGTGGACCTGCTGCGCTTCCAGAGTCAGTTTCTTGCAGCTGGTGCAGCCCCAGCAGTACAACTGGTGAAGAAAGGAAGTAGGAGTGGTGGTGATGCTAACCTGGACAGGCCTCCACTGCAGGATCATCGGGATGTGGTGATGCTGGACAGTGAGTGGCTGTGGGTATGAGGTTGAAAAGGAGAGCGGTACAACTTCAGGGTCTCTCCCTCTTCCTGATGTGGCTGGATTCCCCATCATTATTTCAGAACTGTGTAACCTCTGTTGCTGCAGCCCCATTTTACATATGAAGAAACGGAGGCTCAAAGAGGTTAAATACCTTGCCCAAGGTGACACAGCTTGAGCCAGCGCTGCACAGCAGCTGCCTTTCTTTCTTTGGCTTTCCCCTAGCCCTCAGTCTCTTCCTGGGAAGATATGAGTAACCTCACATCTGGGTTTTTTTCTTTCTCAGATCTCCCAGATTTGCCCCCAGCTTTGGTTCCTGCTCCCCCAAAGAGAGCCAGGCCCAGCCCCGGCCATCCCCTGCCTGAACATGAGAACCCTGAAGAGAGGCTGAACAGGCATGATAAGCACATCACTGCTGTCTTGACTAAGATTATTGTGCGTCTCACCCTGGTTGAGTGGGGCAAGGCATCCAAGGGCAGAAAGGATGTTGCGTGTGGGTGGTGAGCCTTATTGAGCAGAGAGTGATTCAGAAAGATGGGACTTTATCCCCGTGCAGTCAGGTTGGGGGCTGGTTTAGAATCACTATGACTTAAGAAGCAAGATGGGTTCATGACTCCTTAGGGTGAGGTTCTAGTCATATAGAACTGAGGCTAGTAGGATAGAGTCCAGCCTGGGGAAATCTCTGTATCTTCACTGCTTTGTACTTTGTTGCTGCAGGAACGAGATACAAGTTCAGTGGCTGTGAATCTGCCTGTGCCCTGTGGCGTTGCTTTCCCTCCTGTATTCCATCGCTCACAGGGGAGACAGGTAGGCAGCTGTGACCTCACATGGTGTTTAGGGGAGGACAGTCTTGTGAGCATCATAGTACATATTCCCCAGGTAGATAATCTTAATAATGATAAGCAATTCCATTGTTAAAACAGCACCACACTAAGCACTTTATATGCATTACTTCATTTGATCCTTATAACAGCCATGTAATATAGGTATCATTATCTCTATTTTTCAGATAAGGAAACTGATAACTTTTGCAACACCACACATCTAATAGATAGAAGAGCCAGAAATCCAACCCAAGTCTGTCAGACTTCAAAACCTATGCTTCTGTAGAGCCCCGCTTTCTCTGAGGACTAGGGTTGTGACCCTTGGAGATTAAGCAAGTCTCTTGTATCTTTCTTTGTTCCAGCGACCTTGGTATAAAGAGGTTGAGAAGAGAATGGGGTAATGAGCATCAGTCACCTGGGTTTTCTTTTTGCCCCATAGGGGAAGCCAGCAACATCTGGTAAGAGAAGTATCTTTGCCCAGGAGATTGCAGCAAGGAGAGCATCTGAAGCCAAGGTCGCACCAGTTGGAGAAGTTGCATCTACCTTGCACCCACCAGAGGGTGAGCAGGGTTTGAAGAGGTTTGGGCTCAGCCTTTTTGTAATACACATTTGTAGAGTCATCTTTGGATATACATCTTCCCTGCCTCAAATCTGAAGTGCATTTGGGCCATCTAAAGAGGAGCCATCTGATATCTCCACTTAGACTATTGAGTTTGGGCAGCTTGGGTCCACATCTGGGTCTTAGGTGCAGGGAGAAGGCAGGGCGTTACTTGACTGTAGGAGAAAGGAAGGGGATAGAAGTGTCTGGTAGAGACTGTAAAATAAAGACGTAGGCCAAGATTCTTTTAATGGTGCAAATTACTAGCAGAAGAGCTGGGGGCAGGCCCCTGGAGGCAGACGGCTGCCTAGACATCCAAGAGAAGAGTCAGAAAGTGGGATGTTTCTGAGGGAAACTTCTAAGTCCAAGGGGAAAAATGAGTAGAGAGGTCATCACCCCAACCCAGCCCCAGGATGCCCTGGAGTCTTGTGCCAAACCCAGGGGGGTCTCCACTCTTTGCCTGGGAAAACTCTGGGGCTTCCATCTGTCTCCAGAGCTAATGGGATTAGAGAAGAGGGACAGAAGGCCCAGTTGGGGTGAGGCAATGAAACTGATCGTATCCTTCTTCCAGGTGCTGCAACCTGTGAGGCACTCACACCTAGGGAGCAGGGCAGCCAGCTTCCATGGAACAGCTACAGCTTCCAGGGACCCCATCTGGTTACAGGGAAGGGGCTCAAAAGCCAGGAGGCTGAGCAGGAAGCCCAGACCATCCATGAAGAGAACGTAGCGAGACTGCAAGCCATGGCTCCAGAGGAGATCCTGCAGGAACAGCAGCGGTTACTGGCTCAGCTTGGTACGGGTACCAGCCTTTCCTGCCAAGACCGGGCTAGGAAGGGACTGTCATTTATTGAGGAAGGCTCACTGTGAGTGCCAGGCAGAGTACTTTAACACATTTCATTTTGTCCTCAAACTGTTCCTGTGAGGTCGGAGGTACTAACCTCATTTATTTATGAAAAGATAAAAACAAAAAAAACTGAGGCTCAAAACTAAGAAATTCTCCCTCAGGTCACACAGCCTGGTACCACATCCTGTTAATGAACACCAATGAGATATAAACCCAGTTCTACCTGGTCTCATGGGCTGTGTTCTTAACCATTATACCATGTATACTGTACTACTGTAGTGTAGTATACACTATTTTGGCTGTACTCTAGTACAACTACAGGGTACTCTATTATGTGATGCTGTGCTATACTACACCTCCCTCCTAGTTTCTGTTCACCAAAACAATAGTGCCAAGTCAATCTGTTCCAAACTATGTATCTAGCACTTATATAGAGCATACCATATATTAGTTTTGTTTTCTTTTTTTTTTTTTGCTGCTCTGGGTCTTCATTGTTGCACACGGGCTTTCTCTAGTTGCAGCAAGTTGGGGCACCACTCTTTGTTGTGGTGCGCGGGCTTCTTATTGCAGCGGCTTCTCTTGTTGCAGAGCATGGGCGCTAGGCACGCAGGTTTCAGTAGTTGTGGCACACGGGCTCAGTAGTTGTGGCTTGTGGGCTCTAGAGCGCAGGCTCAGTAGTTGTGGCACACAGGCTTAGTTGCACCGCGGCATGTGGGATCTTCCCAGACCAGGGCTTGAAACTGTGTCCCCTGCATTGGCAGGTAGAGTTTTAACCACTGCACCACCAGGGAAGTCCCCATATATTAGGTTTTTAGTGAATATTTGTGCATAAATAAATAAATAAAATAGTTGAAAGTGAGAAACTATTCCCCTAAATGCCTTCTTTTTGGCCCTTGTCAACATTGATTCATTTATTCCACAGCCACTTACTTTGGGCCTCTGACCTGAAGCCAAGCACAGGGATGGGCAGACTGGCCTGGACCAGGGGACTGTGAAGAGTGGAGGGATAGGTGGGCAGGCAGGTCCCAGTGACAGATATGGGTCATCGAGGCTACAAGAGAGCCCCAGGGCTTAGGCCAGGGCTGGGAAGTGGCTTGTCTTGGCCTTGGCGCCCACAGACAGGCAGTATTAAGCAGATTTCAGGTGTATGGAGGCTGGGGAGGATCTGCCCCCACCCATTCTCCCCTCTATGCTCTCTTCTAGATCCCAGCTTGGTTGCCTTCTTGAGATCTCACAGCCGCACCTGTGAGCAGGCAGAAGAGAAGGCCACGGGGGAGCAGAGGCCAGGAGGTCGCTCTGCTGAGGTCACTGGAGAGGAGCCCATCATGCCAACTTCTGCCAGTGAGCCCAGGCAGGAAGATAAGCTGGAGCCAGGAGCCCCAGGTTTGGAGGAGGAGGGGACTTCTGGGGAATCAAAGTAGAGGAAAGTATTCCTTCTCCTAGGCCTGGCAGATGGGAAGAGAGGGAATCTTCTCTGCCCTTGAACATCTAACGTTAATCTTCATTATTGGCTTGAAATCAGTCTTCATTTGCTGATGCATATATTCTTCCTGCATGTGCTTCCTGTTTTCCTGTCCTGTTACTGCTCCTTCTCCCCCTTCCCTGGTAAGAAACAGCACAATATGATGGCTGAATGGCCCCCTCCCCCTCCAGACCATCTGCCCCCTGCCTTTGCAGTAGCTGCCCCAGCTCTGGCTCCATCCATCCCACAGTTCTTTCTGCCTCTGCTCTCAGTGTTGGGAGGATAATGGCAGGGTGGTGGGAGAGGAAGGGTCTGACGCAGGTCTTGTGAACATGCCAGACCTGAAGCAGAGAGGCCAGTGGGAGCACTCATCTTCCAGGAACTGGATGATTTTATTAGTGATTAACAAAAGAAGAATTGAATTAGGAGAGCCAGGAACCTCCTGCCCCTGGATGAACTCTAGGCCAGTTGAGCAGGTTGGATGGGGGTGGGGGGGGTGAGGAAGGAGGAGGATATTGCAGCTGTGTGTTTCTGTATCTTGCTCTGCTGAAGTATAGCTGCCCCCTCCTCATTGTCTCCACTCCCCTGCTCCTTTAGAAGGTCGGTACTAGAGAGTAGAGAACTATGGTTTCCCTGCTGTATGTGGTCCTGCCTTCCTCCTCTGCTTCCTCTCTCTTCTCTTCCTTATCTTCTCCGCTTCCTCTTTCCTCTCCCAACAAATCTTTGGGGTCAGAAAGGGGCTAGAGCCCAGGACGGGGTGTGTTCTGCCATATCAGGCATTCCAGCCCCTGGGCTGTGCCATTAGTCAGAGCTCTAGGCAGAGGCTGCCAGACCCTTGGGCAGAGGTGGATGTGGCAGCTTCTGGATGATGCCTGGGACCCCAGTGGATCAGTGAGCTGAGCCCTTTAGGGAATACTACTCTGCTTCCATCTCCCCAGCTCTGGCACTGCCCGTGACTCCCCAGAAAGAATGGCTGCACATGGACACCGTTGAGCTGGAGAAGCTCCATTGGACCCGAGACCTGCCTCCACTCCGACGGCAGCAGACTCAGGAGGTGAGGAGAGCCAGCTGGCCTACAAGGGCAAGGTGGGGTGGCAGTGAGTGGGGCTGCTGTCTTGCACCCAGAACTTAGGCTTTTCTCTTCCCCCAAGCTGGAGAAACATCTCTCCTAGTGCTCACCCCCCTCTTCCTGCCTGGTCTCTAAGGCCAGAGGAGCCCCACTTCTGGTCAGAGGTAGAGTCAGGCCCTACATCCTGAGAGGCCTGGGATTACAGGTGAGGAATGGCTGTGGGGAAGTTGCTGGTGCCCCCAGCCCATAGTTCTCTTTCTGTACCCATTAGAGGATGCAGGCCCGATTCAGTCTTCAGGGAGAGCTGCTGGCCCCCAGCGTGGACCTTCCCACCCATCTGGGCCTACACCACCATGGAGAGGAGGCGGAGGTGAGGCGTGGGGTCCAGGGAGTACTGGGCAGCTCTCAGCAAGTGCTTTTAACAACCATGTGGAGAAGGACTGCTGCTCAGCTGCCTTGGCCCTTCTGTGCACCCTATTCCAGTTCACGGCCTTACTGTCTTTTCAGGTTTTTTTTTTTAATATTTATTTATTAGTTTATTTGTTTGGCTACACCGGTCTTCCTTGTGGCATGTGGGATCTTCATTGCCGCATGGGGGATCTAGTTCCCTGACCAGGGATCGAACCCGGGCCCCCTGCATTGGGAGCGCAGAGTCTTAACCATTGGACCACCAGGGAAGTCCCTGTCCTTTCAGTTCTTAGGCTTGAAATCTTTCTCCTTGTTCCCTCACATTCCAGTCAGTCGCCAGAACTTGCCAATTCTGTTTGTCACCTCCCTATAGTGCTTCCTCGATCAGAGCCTTGATCCCTCTGGTCTGTTCAGTCACCATGTTCCACTCACTCCGTCTTGCCGTTCGCTTGCTCCCCAACGGGTCTGCCGTAGTGATTTCCCCTGGCCCAGCTCAGGCTGTCCCTTGCCTCAGAAAGTTTCCTCGCTCAGGGAATTCTCCCAGAATAAGGTCTTGGCTCCTCAGCATGACAGAACAGCCTTCCACCATCTGTCCCTGCTGACCCCACAGCTCTGTGTCCCTCACTTCTGCTGCACATTCTGTTGCCTCCTCCCCACGTACCCGCTGTGCTCAAGGACCTCCAGGGCTCAGTTCCTGAAGCCCACTCCAGGGAACGCCTTTCCCCTCTGCTCCATGCCAGGCCATCAGAGCTCTACCCACCCACTGAGACCACAGCACTTTTCCAGGTGCCCCTTCTCTCTGTCTCCTGTTCTCTGGTTGCAAATTAAACACCGATTACTACATTCCTCCCAAACTGCCTTATGCTATGGTTACTTGTACGCCAGTCTTATTTTCTTTACCAGTTTGAGGGTCCACGGAGCGCAGAGGCAAGAGACATCACTTACTTTTCTTTGTCTTCACCTTGGCACCTGACTCAGTGCATGGCAGATAGTGGTTGCCACGTATTTGTTGGTGGGTGCTGCCCTGTGTCTTGGCTCCTTCTGACTTCTTGTCCCTGTTCCAGAGAGCAGGGTACTCCCTTCAGGAGCTGTTCCACCTGACACGCAGCCAGGTGTCCCAGCAGAGAGCACTAGCGCTGCATGTGTTGGCCCAGGTCATCGCCAGGGTGAGTGGACTGTTGGCCTCATCCTGCCCGCCCCCCTCCCCTTAGACTTTCCCACCTCCTGCCTGTTTCACTCTGACTCACTGGCCCATACACCAGCTGTGTGTGGGTCACACTGAGAACAGGATAAACCCAGGGTCCTAGCTGGACAAGTAAAGGGTTTAGGACAGAGACTGTAACTTCAGCGTATTCAGCAAGGTTTTATCCTCCTGCCCTCAAGGCCCAGGCTGGCGAGTTTGGGGACCGGCTAGTGGGCAGTGTCTTGCGCCTCCTTTTGGATGCTGGTTTCCTCTTCCTGCTGCGCTTCTCTCTGGATGACAGAGTGGATGGGGTCATCGCAGCTGCTATCCGGGCTCTTCGGGCTCTGCTGGTGGCTCCTGGAGATGAGGTACAACAGGCATAGGAATGAGGCTTCAAGGCATTAGGGTCCCTACGCCTCCTGCTGGGGCTGCCCTCGTTGATGATGCTTTGCCAGGCAGAGCACAGAATGGGGTGGCTGTGTCACTATCTTCTAAAGGCCCTAAAGCCTAGGAGCCTTGCCTCTCTGTCCTTTGTGCGTGGCTTTTGCCCTCTACTTCTGGACCCGCTTTCTGGCCTGATGCCTTCTTCCTCTTCCCACCTTCACACTCTTTCCTCTGGCAGGAGCTCCTCGATAGCACCTTCTCTTGGTACCATGGAGCTTTGGTGTTCCCTCTGATGCCCAGCCAGGAGGACAAGGAGGACGAGGATGAGGATGAAGAGCCCCCAGCAGAAAAGGCAAAAAGGAAGAGCCCGGAGGAAGGAAACCGGCCTCCATCTGACCTGGCCCGACATGATGTCATCAAGGTAAAAGTGCTGGGGCAGCTGCACTTGTCCCATGACCTCCGGGGCCAGCACATGTTGGGCAGGAGGGGTCATCAAGGCCTAGGGTCCAGTTGCATTTGGTAGTGGGTTTGTGTCTCTGATCCTCAGGGGCTCCTGGCTACCAACCTGCTGCCTCGGCTACGCTACTTGCTGGAGGTGACCTGCCCAGGACCTTCTGCGGTCCTTGACATCCTGGCTGTGCTCATCCGCCTGGCCCGGCATTCCCTGGAGTCAGCCACAAGGGTGAGAAAGAGAAGGAGGCAGGGACTGGGCAAAGAGCCTAGCCAGGCCTGGTCTTGACCCTCAGCCTCCTTACCTCCCTTTTCGTCCTGGCCTGCACAGGTCCTGGAGTGCCCTCGGCTGATAGAGACTGTGATTCGAGAGTTCCTGCCCACCAGCTGGTCCCCTATGGGGGTGAGGCCTACCCTCAGTCTACACAGAGTGCCCTGTGCTTCTGCCATGAAACTTCTTCGTGTCCTGGCCTCGGCTGGTAGGAATATTGCTGCCCGGCTGGTAAGCAGAACACAGGGCAAGGGATGGCGGCTTGAGACAGGGCTGGGCTGGGGGCTAAGCATAGCCCCTGCACTCTGGGTGGCCCAGTCATGCCATCTTTCTCTTCGTATCTGTTCCAGTTGCCTAGAAATAGAACAGAAACCCCCAGGCAGGAACCTAGTCACCTGGAGCCTAGCGTATCCTGTAGGCCTGCTCTGCTCTCATGATGGGAAGGGAAGGGAAGGTTCCCTGTTCCCTGGACCCAGGCCAGAAGGGCCACATACAAATAGGCATAGCCAAGGTGCCTAGCAAGTGCTTGCTAAAAAGAAGGATGGAAGGAGAGGAAGGGAGGGATGGATGGGATAGTTTCACCCTAGCCCAGAACCATGACCCTCTGGCACCAGAGGGGCCTCAACAGGGGTGAGTTGAGCCAGTCTCTGTAGTGAGAGAACCTGAGCCCTGGAACTTCAGGCTCCCAGCTGATCCTGATCCCCAGACTCTCTGCCCAACCCCAGCTGAGTGGCTTTGATCTCCGGAGTCGCCTGTGCCGCTTTATAGCTGAGGCTCCCCAGGATCTGGCCTTGCCCCCAGAGGAAGCCGAGACACTGAGCACTGAGGCCTTCCGTCTGTGGGCCGTGGCAGCCTCCTACGGCCAGGGTGGTGACCTTTACAGGTGAGGAGAGACAAGGGTAGGCTCCCTCACAGACCTCTCCAGCTCTGCACTCTGGCCTTGATCAAGGTTCAAGCTCGGAGGGAGGCTGAGTATGAGAAAGAGGTGATTCTTGGAGAAAGGAAGAAAATTTGGGAGTCAGGACTAGCCGGGGGAGAGTGGAACAAAGCTGGGTTAACCACATTCTGTGCACCCCAGCTTGGTATCTTGGTGAAATCAGATTTAAATTCCCTCTTGTGGTGGAAGCCTTGAGGGGCTACCTCCTTCCCTTCAGCCCCCAGCCTTCCTTCTTGAAACCTTCCCAGAGTCCGCAGCCCTGGGCCTCCCTCCTGCTCCTCCTCAGCCAGACTGCAGATGCCCGGGGCCGGGCCTTGCTTTGTGTCTTCTGTTTCCATCTCCCTTCTCACACTGAAGGGCGGTCCTTCTCCCCACTCACCAGGGAGCTGTACCCTGTGCTGATTCGAGCCTTGCAGGCTGTGCCGAAGGAGCTCAGCAGCCCCTCCCCGCAGCCCCTGGCTCTGCAGAGGGCAGCCTCACTGCTCACCGTCCTCACCCAGCTGACCCTAGCCGCCGGTAGCACCACCCCTGAGCCCAGAAGGTAGGCTGTAGCCCTGAGCCGCTGGCGGTGACATCCTGTCGGGAGCTCTGGGACTGGTGGGAGTGCTCCTCCACAGGGAGAGGGCGGCCAGAGCTTCGAGGGGAGTCCAGGCAGCCAGATCCTCACGGTGGCCCCTTGTGGCTCTCCTATAGTGACTCTGCTGAGGCCAGTGTGTCGTCCACTCCTTCCTCAATCACTTGGACGCAGGTGTCTGGGCTCCAGCCTCTCGTGGAGCCTTGTCTAAGACAGACCTTGAAGTTGCTGCCCACACCTGAGACGTGGAGTGCCCTTGGCCCAGTGCCCACTGCCTGCCTGCTCTTCCTGGACGCTTACTACCAGGCCTGGAGCCAGCAGGTGAGTGTTGCCTGCCTGCCTTCCACGCTGCCCTGGGTGCCCTGCCTTCATCTTAGCATTCCACCCTCGTTCTCCCTCTGTCTCCACCTCTCCGTACCTGCCTCCCCATTTCCACCTTTTCCCTCCTACCTTTCTTCCTCTTTCCACCTCCATGTCCAGTGGAGCTTCCAAGGAGTCATGTTGGTAGGGACCGTAGAACCCCAAACAGCAGCTTGGCCTCCCTGGAGCCTTTATGCTCTCTCAAGACCCTAGACAGTGGGTGCCAGGGCAACCTCAGGGTCTCCTCTGCCTCTAGAAGGGGCAGAAGGCAGAAGCCTCTAAACACTGACTCTTGGCCACTCGGAATCATGGGCTTGGCCTGGGTACACGGGGTCCAGGAGAATGGGGGTCCTGGGCCATCAGCTCAGTGAGTGTCTTGGTCTTCCAGCCAGGCTTGTGCCCAGGGGATTGGCTTCAGGACACGGAGCGCCTGTCGGAGGAGCTGCTGCTGCCCCTGCTGAGCCAGCCCGCTCTGGGCAGACTGTGGGATTCGCTGGGGTGTGTACTGTGTGCGGTTGTGGAGCCGGGGGTGGGGCGGGGAGGCGGCAGTTTCGCTCCTTGTGGGGCTCCTACGCCTGGCTCCCTGGTCCATCCCAGGTGGAACCCCCCAGCCTGAGGGAAACCTGAATCCCTAGCAGGTAGCGACTGGGGGCTCCAGGGAACGTGGGCACTGTCTGCACGGCCACGTTTCCGCTAGCCTTGGTCGCAGACCAAGCAGCTGTTTCCAGCCCGGCACATATCAGGCCAGAGCCCCCCTCAGTGTCTCCATTCTGCTTCCAGGTGCTGCTCCCCTCTCTGCAACCCACAGTCCTGTGCTCCGGCCCCTGAAGCTCTCCCCAGCCTCGTGTCACTGGGCTGTGCAGGAGGCCACCCTCCTCTTAGTCTGGCTGGCTCAGCCTCCCCCTTCCCATTCCTCACGGCCCTCCTCTCTCTTTTCAACACCCTGGGCTGGATCCACAAGGGGCTGTGTGGCCAGGTGAGCGCTGGGCGCCTGGTTAGGGGGGCAGGGGACCAAGATGGCAGGAGTCAGAAAGGGGAAGGGCGCCCCTTGGGGAAGAGAGGCCTCTTCTGCCAGCACCCATTTCTCTGAGTTTAGCTGGGGAAGGGGCAGCTGGGGAGCCCTAGAGGGCATCAAAGTCACCTTGTGAATCTGAAGCTTGCTTTCCTCAGCTGGCTGCCGTATTGGCTGCCCCAGGACTGCAGAACTACTTCCTCCAGTGTGTGGCTCCTGTGGCTGCTCCACACCTCACACCCTTCTCCGCGTGGGCCCTGCGCCATGAGTACCACCTGCAGCACCTGGCACTCACCCTGGCCCAGAGAGCGGTGGGTGCCCCCAAGCCCCATCCCTCTGTCCCCGCCCCCGCATTATCCCCATCCTGCTTCTCTGGAGCTTGTGCTGCTTCTGGCAAGCCGTGCAGTTCTACTTGCCTGCAGACATGCCCAGGCCCTGTGCCCATCAGCATATATTCTCTTCCTCACTTCTCTTTGCTTTGTCCCCCCTCACCGCCTCTGCCTACTCCTCCCCCTTCCCCCCTTTTCTGTCCACAGGCAACACTCCAGCCAGTGTCAGCCACCAGTGCTGCCCTCTATCACGGCATGGCCTTGGCCCTGCTGAGCCGGCTGCTGCCCGGAAGCGAGCACCTCGCCCATGAGCTACTGCTGAGCTGTGTGTTCCGGCTGGAGTTCCTCCCGTAAGTCCAGGGTTGGTGGCATCAACTGAGCGCTTTGAGAGGCTGCTGTGGTGGTTGACAGAGCAGCCCTGAATTTGGGGCCAGGAGACCTGGGTTTCTTTCTCTTTCTTCCATGGATTACGCTTAACCTGTCTGAGTTTCCATTTCCTCATTAGTAAAGTGAGGATGAGGATAATATGCTAGAGTATTATTATGAGACTTCTGTGACTGTATGGCTGAAAAATGGTTCTAAACTAGCTGTACGCTTATAATAGCTAAGTGTTACCCAGTGCTTACTCCTTGTCCGGTATTCCCTTAACCGTTTGTCTCTATTTTAATTGTTTTACCTGTACCATGAGAGTGTGTATTATTATCATTATTATCCCCACTTTACTCTGAGGAAACTGAGGCACAGAGAAGTTCTGTAAACTTGCACCTAGGTAACTGGCTCTAGTGCCCATCCTCTTAACTGCTATACACACTACATGGAAGGTTATTAGGGGAACAGGGAGGAGCGGGATTGGACCTAGGAGCCTCTGGGAAACCCTGGAGAGCTGGCATGGCCTTGTGGGTTCTAGCCCTCATTTTTGGCTTTTGGGTTCTGTTACAGGGAAAGAGCATCAGGGGGTCCGGAGGCAGCCGACTTCTCTGACCGGCTGTCCTTAGGGAGCGGCGGGGACCTTGGGTGTGGGCGAGGGACTCTACTAGCTCAGGCCTGCCAGGACCTCCCCAGCATCCGCAGCTGCTACCTGACCCACTGCTCACTGGCCCGAGCCAGCCTGCTAGCCTCTCAAGCCTTGCACCGAGGGGAGCTCCAGCGAGTCCCAGCCCTGCTGCTCCCTGTGGCTAAGGAGCCTCTGCTGCCCACTGACTGGCCTTTCCTGCCATTGATTCAACTCTACCACCGGGCCTCAGACAGCCCCTCGGGGCTTCCTCCTGCTGACACTGTGGGCACAGCCATGCGGGCCCTGCAGTGGGTGCTAGTCCTGGAGAGCTGGCGCCCCCAGGCCCTCCGGGCTGTGCCTCCTGCTGCCCGCCTGGCACGGCTCATGTGTGTGTTCTTGGTGGACAGTGAATTGTTCCGGGAGACCCCAATACAACGTCTGGTGGCAGCCCTCGTGGCCCGGCTCTGCCAGCCTGAAGTCCTACCAAACCTCAACCTGGATTGCCCACTTCCTGGCCTGACGTCTTTCCCGGATCTCTATGCCAACTTCCTGGAGCATTTTGAGGCTGTGTCTTTTGGGGACCACCTCTTTGGGGCCCTGGTTCTCCTCCCCCTGCAGCGTCGGTTCAGCGTCACCTTGCGCCTTGCCCTCTTTGGGGAGCACGTGGGAGCCTTGCGAGCTCTGGGCCTGCCTCTGACCCAGGTACTTTCTCAGCCCAGCAGGGCCCACCATGGGCATCCTGTCCTGGGCCTTGGAGGCAGTCCTGAGCCGCGGGGAGCCTTGGTGGACCTCAGGTTCCTTATCTTACCTCTTGGAGGCTTTGAGGAGATTAAGAGAATACATGAAAAGGGTTTACTGTGGTGTCTGGCGTACAGTAGGTGTTCGTTATTATTAAAAAGGCACGGCTGCTTGCTCATGAGGTGCTACAGTCTAGATAAGAGATGTACTAAAACCAACATAGTTCTCAGGTATTCAGATTCTAGGTGTTAAGTCAGGATTCAGAGAAGGGAAAGATCAAAGTGGGCTTCCCACAAGGAGAAGCCTTTGTGGAAGAAGTGGGGATTGATCTGGGCATGGAAAATTGGGTAGAATTTGGATTGTTAAGGAGAAAGATAGAATGTGCCTAGTGGAACAGCATAAGCAAAAGCTCAGAGGCAGGAAGGAATTGACAGGATGGGAAGAGGAAGGAGTCTATGACAGATACCAGCTTGGGAACTTGTTGGAAACAAAGCTAATAAAGTCTTAGAGGGCCTCAGATAACAGGTTAAGGAGTTAAACTTGTAAGCTGTAAAGAGTTACTAATTTTTTTAAGATTTGTTTTTTTATTTTCATTATAACTTATTTTGGTAAGCTTGAAATACAAACATTTTAATATATGTATGTAAGACATAAATGTATATTTTGTATAAAAAAATAAAAAGAAAATATAAAATAGTTTTAAGAATTAAAAAGAACATTACAGGAAATTCCCTGGGGGTCCAGAGGTTAGGACTCCATGCTCTCACTGCCAAGGGCCCGGGTTCAATCCCTGGTCAGGGAACTAAGATCCCACATGCCGCGTGGTGTGGCCAGAAAAAGAATAGATTAAGGGAAAAAAAGAACTTTACAGTTATCCATAATCCCACTGCCCAGTAGTAATTATTTTGATTTACCTTTTTTCAGTCTTTTTTTTTTGGCTGCACCTCGCAGCATGTGGGATCTTAGTTCCCTGACCAGAGATCAAGCCCACTGCATTGGGAGTGCAAGTCCTAACCACTGGATCACCAGGGAAGTCCCTGTACATATATATTTTTATAAAATTAGGATCACTGCATAATGTTTTCTTCATTGAATGTTAGGTAGTAAGCATTTCTCACATCATTAAATAATCTAAGAAATCAACATTTTTATTATTATATCATAATCCATCGTGCAAGTGCGTCCCAGTTTATTTTATCAGAACCCCTTAGTGGGCATGAAAGTTGTTTCTGATTTTTTGCTATTTTAAGTAACACTGTGATAAACACCATTGGACATAAACTCATAATCATTTCTGCATAGAATTAAGAATAATTTTTTTAGAAACAATTACTATTCCAAAGAACATTAACTTTTGAAAGGTTTGCTAATAGAATTGAGCAGCTGAACATGACATTTTGAAAGTTTTAAGTAGATTAAGCAAGTAGTAGTAGCAGTAGAAATTCACAGCTGCTTCTCAGTTTCCCAGTTTCCGCTGCTTTTGAGCTCTTTAGTCTTTAACCTTGATCCTTGTGATACAGAGGGATGGATGTCTGTCTAGGACTGGATCTCTGCCCTCGTGATTTGTTTCATGTGACCATCAACCATCCACCCTGTTGTCCAGTGATACACATTCCACCCTGACCCTCAGCTTGTCTCATTTCCCCTGTCACAGTTGCCTGTGTCCCTGGAGAGCTACACAGCGCCTCCTGAAGACAACCTGGCCCTCCTTCAGCTCTACTTCCGGGCTCTGGTTACTGGTGTGCTCCAATCACACTGGTGCCCTGTGCTCTATGCTGTGGCCGTGGCTCATGTCAACAGCTTCATCTTCTGCCAGGACCCAAAGAGCTTGGTAAGTTACGTCCCCATCTCCAGAGGGAGGGAAGGAACCTGCAGTTGAACTGAGCCAGCTGGGGAGGAGGTGAGGTCCAGGCCAGGCAAGTGATAGGCCTGTGGCCTGGTGCCACCTCTCCCTCTTCTGCCTCTAGGATGAGGTAAAGGCTGCCCGCAGGAGCATGCTGCAGAAAACTTGGCTGCTGGCAGATGAGGTAGGGTGGGGCACATCTTGGAGGGTGGGAGAATGGAGGGTCTTGGGGAACAGAGATCTCAACAGGATCTCACTACCCACTTCATAAAGTTTCTTCCTTCTCTGCAGGGTCTTCGGCAGCACCTTCTCCACTATAAACTTCCTAATTCTGCCCTTCCAGAGGGTTTTGAGCTGTATCCCCAGTTGCCCCCTCTGCGTCAGCAGTACCTCCAGAAACTGATCTCAGGGGTGCTCCAAAATGGGGTTTCAGAGACCTAGTATAGCTGCTGCAGAGGAAGAGATGGATACATTCTCCTGGGGTTCACCAACAGATGCCTGGCCAGAGAGAAGGGCTTTGTGTCCTAAGAGTGTGCAGGAAACAATAGAGCAGAAGGCTTGCCTTCCTAGGAGCAAGCTCTTTGAGCTTTTTTGGAGATTGGTGAGCCTACCCTTATGTCCTGATATCTGGAGCTCAGGATCTGGGGCTTCTGAGGGTCTGTGCTGGGAGTGAGGGGTGACTTAGCTATATACCCCTTCTTGGGGACAAGACATACTAACTACACCTCTTCCTCTCCCCACTTCAGGCCAGGGTATATGAATACTGGAGCTGAGCATTGAAATAAAGAATTTTTTTATCTTCTGGGAATTTGATTTGGACTGATTTCAGATGTACTAGTTCAGGATTGGTATCGAGGAATGGGTTATCTCTGGGGGAATCAGGACCACTGTGAGAAACATGGGGGAGGAATCATGAATGGGAGGTGAAAACTGAGTCCACATCTGGGACAACAAAAATGTGGGTCCCAGTTCTGGAGTGAAGCCAGGCCAGGGCGGTGCTCTTGGGAATGGGGGGCGCTTCTAGAAGGACTCTCATCAGTCCACTTGGAGTGTAGGTGTGCTAAATGAGGTTAGCATCTTGTCTCCTTATGGTCCCCTATTTCCATCAACTGCAATCATGAGACAAGAAGCCAGAAATCAGACTGGTGCAGTAGCTGTCTATCTTAAATCTGTTTGGGCTGCTATCACAGAATACCACAGGCTGGGTGGCTTTTGAACAACACACATTTATTTCTCACAGTTCTAGAGACTGGGAAGTCCAAGATCAAGGTGCTGGCAGATTTGGTATCTGGTGAAGGCCTGCTTCCTGGTTCATAGGCAGCTCTCCCATGGCAGAAGAGGCAAGGGAGTTCTCTGGGGCCTCTTTTTATATGGGCACTAATCCCATTTTACCCATGAAGGTGGAACCGTCATGACTTACTTCCCAAAGGCCCCACCTCCAAATACCCTCAATTTGGGGATTCCATTTCAATGTATGAATTTGGTGGTGGGACTGTGGCGAGGGCCGGGAGGGGAGGTGGAGTGAAAACATTGTCTATAGTGCTGTTCTACAACACCCCTTCCACTGTGGACTTTATTGGTGATAGGCAAAGGCTGGGGAGGAGTGGATCAAAGCGTAAACTCTTGATTCATTGGTTTCTTTCTTTCTTTTGGTAGTTTCTAGGTTCTTTTGCCTGAATTCCAACACTAAGCTTTCTTACAGTGTCATTTGCTGTGAGGAATTACTTACCATCATTGTGTTTATAGGTCAGGGTGAGTGCCGTGTGCTGTCAGTAGGTAGAGAAACCACTCGCCATAAACAGAGCTGCCGAACACAGAATCATACAATACGCTTCACTCAGCAACTCCGGTATCTGCAAAACAGCAATAGCTCTCAAACTTATGTGAAAAAAATCCCCTGGACAGTAAATTAAAACAGATCACCGGGCCCTACCACCAGTGTTTCTGATTCAGTAGGTCTAGGGTGAAACCCAAGAATTTGCATTTAACAAGTCCCCAGGTACTGCTGCTGTCCAGAACCAACCGCGCTTGGGGAACTGTTGATTTACAGGGACCTTGCAAAGTAAATTCTGTGACCTCATAGTGAGAGTTAAATAAGGCATGGGTACCAAACTTAAAAAAATCACTGTTGTGTCTACACCTGGCACTCTACACTCAGAGACTTTACCAAGTAGCTAACTACTATAACTTCTTTTTTTCAGTGTTTTATATTAAGCAGGCCTCAGCCACTAAGATTGGTATTTTGAGCAAAAGAATGAGGAAGACACAAAACCGCCTGACGGCTGTGTGGCCCCTCAGTTGTCGGGTGCTTTGTGGTTTACAGAGAAACTTCCCTTCCTATGGTTTTGCAGGTGGTAGAGAAACTGTCTCAGAGCTGTTGTGATTTCTTCACCAAAACCAATTGACTAGGGATGCTAATACTAGCACTCTGGTCTTCTAACATCAGATCACCAAAATCACAGAAGTTGTGCACAGAGTTGACGCAGGCAACGGAATTGTACGAGGTGAACCCTGAGATCCTTCGCATCCTGGGGTCTGAGGTGGGAGTGGCCAGGCCGGCTTTAGGACCCAGCGGTCTCCAGTGAGCGACTGGACACTCCTATAAGCGGCAGTCTGGGCTGAAGTCGCAAGGTCTGACTCTGCAAGTCTGGCTGCAGTGGGCCAGTCCACTCAGCCAGCTGCTGCTGTGGCTCAGAGCCGTGGGTAAGTGCCTTTTGGCAGTCAGGGAACCATCATGTTAGAGGCAGCTTCCTAGGCTTGGGGACCACAGTCGAGACAGAAGGGGTCCCAAGTGGTTCCTGCAGAGGCCTCGAACTCTTGCAGCCAAAGCTCCTGGGTCAGTGTGTGGGGAGTGCAGGCAGAGAATTGCAGGGGTGCCTGAATCTGAGGATCCAGATATCGGCTGGGGAAGGAGGGACAGGCCCTAGAGTCTCAGCACCGCCTGGGGGCAGAACCACCAAGGTAAGTCAAGAAAAGACGGGGGACCTGAAGGACCGAGTTCAGCTTGGTGCTCTAGGCATCCACTGGGAAAGGCTCTCCAGGGGAAAAACTTGCAGAGACAAAAGCAGGCACCACGACCCTTTCCACCCCCCTCCCCCAGCCCTGCCTTCGGCGGCTTCCAGGTGCTGGTGTGCCCTGACTGGGTGGGGGTAGGGGTGTGGCTGTGAGAGGCTAGGGCAGCCTTCTCTTCATCTCCCATCCCGTTAACCTCTGTGCCCTCTCCCAACCCTGCTGTTGCCCTGTCACCTTTCAGGTGCCATTCTCTGCTCCAGCTTGGGGTCCCAGGCCCCTTTTCCCCCCTCCTCACCCTTGCCCCGGCCGGTTCCAAGCCCCTGGGTCCTGGACATCACCACACACCGCCTAGCCGCTTTGAGCCAGCCTCTCCCCTAATTCCCCCAGGTGAGCTCCTAGCTCCTTCCTCCCTTCTCCACTCACCACGGCAGACCCTCAGGCTGGGGCAGGTGCTCTTGACCCTTTCCTCCCTCCCTGCTCCCAGGCCCAGAGGGGCGTTGGCTGTTCTCCACCTGCAGGGCCAACAGCTGACACGGGCCCACAGAGTGTGGCTGGGACTACACCGGCAGCAGTGTGGTGGTGACAGTGGGGCCGCTGGGCCTCTGAAAGGCGTGCAGTTGTGGTGGGCACCGGGCGCCGGCCAGCCTCTGTAAGTGCGGAGCAGGAATAGACGAGGTTGGTGACCTGCGAATCTGAGGTTCTGTGGTCAGGGGAACCAAGGCTATGTACGCACCACTTTGTGTCTTGGAGTATTCCGCAGTGACAAGCGGCCAGGGCGGCTTTGTCCCTTCTTCCAGCGGAACCCGGGTAAAGGTGGCAATAGTCGCCACCAAATTAGCCGTACCCAGGAGCCTGTTTCTGCCAAGTGGAGTGTCCCTAACCAGCCACCAAGGGTGGCTTGAGCTTCCCTCCGTCTCCATTAAGCCTCGCGAAATAAGTGTAAAATCTAGGGAATTTCCTGCCGGTCCAGTGGTTAGGACTCTGTGCTTCCATTGCTGGGGGCCCGGGTTCAATCCCAGATCGAGGAACTAAGATCCCGCAAGCCGCGCGACGCGGCAAAAAAAAAAAAAAAAAAAAAAAAAGTAACATCTAATTTTATGGTGTGCATACCTAAGTCTCCCCATTCTTTCAAAATCGACTACGTCCTCCAAGTCCTTCAGATAAGAACTTCTGAAGCTGCCTCTGTCAGCAATCTTTGCCCTAGGCGGGCGGCCCGAGGGCCGATGGTCAAGGGCCGGGGACTCAGCGCCTGCTTTCCGCAGGATCTCAGCCTATGGAGCCGCGGGCGGCAAAGGTGCCAAGAACCACCTGTCACCGGCGCATGGAGTCTTCCTCTCCGCCGTTTTCCCCCTTGGTCACGGGGAGCTGCCTTACATCCTCGTAGGGCAGCAGGAAGAGGACGCCTGTCTGAGAGTAAGCGGAGCCAGTGAGAGGGGGACGGCTCAAGCGCCCCAGGGCGAGGGCTGGGTGGAAGGAGAGGGCGCTCCTGGGGTTAAGACCTCAGCACTGAGAGCGGAGGGTCCCGGACCCCCGCTGATTCCGGTCCCGGACGCCCGCCGGGGAGCCAGGAGAGCCAGCTCGTTCTGTCTCGGAGAGTTTCCGGCCGCTGAGGAGCACGCGGCGACGGAGGGGATCGGAGGGGTTCCGGGATCGCGGAGCTGGGCAGGAGTCGGAGCGGATGGGGGTTGCAACCGCCGTCTTTCGGGTACTTGCTTGCCTCGGCGCGGGCTGCTCCCGCCTCCAGCGCTCAGCGTTGAGGTCGCAAACCTTCCCGCGGGCGCGCACGCACACGAGCTCCTTGGCGTCCCCAGAGCCCTGGGCCTGGCTGGGAGCCCCTTCGCTTACTCCAGTCCCCGGGGTGGGGCCCTCACCCAACGCTCGGGTCGTCGCTGGACGGCTAGAGGGCGCGCCCCTGAACGCCGCTGCCGCGTAGCTGCGCGCACGCGAGCTGGAGCCGCTGCTGGTGGCGGCCGGAGGAGGCGGTCGGGCGTACCTGAGGCGGGAGGACCGAGGCCGGACTCAGGCCACCCCCGAAAAACTGCAGAACCGCTCGGCGGCTCCGGGAAGCGCGCGAGAGGCGGGGCGGCGGGTGAGGGCGCGGGCTGCGGCGGGGAGGAGGCCGTGCTCCCCCTCCCCGCGGCCGGCCATCCCGCGGTCTCTCTGCAGGTGGAGGGGACGGCTGGACGTCGCGGGTCCCCTCTCCGCCGGCCGGCCGCTCACCGCGGAAGGGAGCGGAGGGTGGCCAGGGCTGCAGGGAGGCCTGGGCTACGCTTGGCTGGGCCTCAGCCGGCGGCTTCACTGGAGACGGCGGCGGCCACCCGGGTAGGTGAACTTTTGGGGAGGGCACCTGGGCAGCCCCGAGAGTGAAGTGATGTTAGAGCCTTAGAACAGACCTAGTCTCTCTGGAGATAGTTGAGTTAGGAAAGGTGTTGAGCTAGCTCCAGGTCAGAGTAGGTAGAGTAACAACTGTTAGAAAAGGAGGTCAGATAAGTTGCAAGTCACACGTGCAGGTAGGACTCCCTCGATTTTCTTTTACATCCAGGACCTTTGTCATCACAAGTCCCATCCTCGATCTGCAGCAGTCCCAGGAACTTACAGCTGGCTGAGTTAGCAGGCTGAGCAGGGAGGCAGAAAGGCAGGGATAGTTTAAGTCAGCAGTTCTCAAAATGTGATCCCTGAGCCAGTAGCATCAGCACCACCTAAGAAGTTGTTAGCAATGCAAATACTCAGCCCCCTTCCACCTACTGAATCAGAGACTTTAGGGGAGGGTCCCACTATCTATGTTTTAGTCAGTCCTCTAGGTGATTCTAATGCACTCCAGAGTTTGGAAACCACTGCTATAAAGAAACAGAGCCTTTGTGTCTGTCTGGGCTGTACTGTTCATAAGTACTTTATACACATCGTCTCCATTATCACAGAAGTGGAATATGTGGGTTGGGCCTCTTCCATCTGATAGCTGAGGACATGAGATTAGAGAGGTTCAGACAGACAAGGAGCCATCCCAGCCGACGTGAACCAGGCCTTCAGATTCCAGCTGATTACTCCTTTCCCACTTCTCTGGCCCCTCAGCTCCCACATGCAAGCTGGCAGCACCTGTACTGTAATGTGAGTGTGTAGAGAAGGCCACACTGGGGTTTCCACTGGGAGACTCCAGCTTCCCCACTGTTCATAAGCCAGCTTCCCAGCTGTGAGGCAGCTGTGTGACCCTTAATCCCCCATTTTGTAGCCAAACCCTCTCTTTCAATTTCCAGGGGGCGATGCCTCAGAGGCTGACATCCTCTGGGCTGATGGGGAAGATGGGGTATCCTTCATACACCCCAACAGAGAGCTCTACCTGCAGCCTCTGCCAGGTGTTGGCCCCTATCCCCCACCTTTCAGCTAGCCTAGCCCGTTTCCTCAATCGCTCCCATCTGAGCCACCAACTCTGCACTGTGAACTACCTGTTCTTGCACAGCACAGGAATACTTGGGAACTGGGCTGTCAGTTGTAATGCCAGTATGGGGCATTCTGGTCTGCTTGTCAAATATCTCTTGCTATGAATTCTCTTCAACTACCTGCAAGCTCAAGGATCCCAGAAGAGGAAGCATACAGGCTTGACAGAAGTCCCCCAAGCTCTCCCACCCACCCTAGACGCCTGGCACTGCTCCTTGTTCCAAACTCCAGGGCTAAAATTAACCATGAGGCTGGAAAAAGTAGGTATGCCCCCCATGCTCACCCCGCAATATGAGTTCTTTTACTCATAGTCATGGAGAGCCATGGAGAGGTGGAGATTCGATTATACCTCAATCGCGGTCATTGCCTTTTGAAAATCTGCCAATGGCAGGCAGAGCTCCAGTTGGCCAGATGCATGTGCCCAGAGGGCATGGAGCTGGCTGCAGATAACATCACCTGCATGGGTATGTCCTGCCTGTGTCCGAGGTCTGGACTCCTGGGGCCATGGGCTGGGGTGGGGGCAGTAGGGCACGGGAAGGATGCCTGCTGTGTGGCAGGTACCATGTTGGGTGTTGGGCAGGGGATTGGAGGTGCATCTCTGCCTTCAAGGAGCACATAGTCTAATGGTCTAGTGTGTGAGGGGAGATATCTATCACTATCTCTAGATATACATCTACATTTATATCTAGATATATATCATAGTGACAATTGGCATGGGAGGTGTAAAGTATTTTAGGGGTTCTCAGGAGGGAGAGGCTGCATTCATTTAGGATAAGTGGGGAAAGCATCATGGAAAAGCTAACAATTGAGCTGAGTCTTGAGGCATGGGTAAAACTTGGGGTAGAGGGACAGAGAGGCGTTTCCCACTGGAGATGTGTCTTTCTCTCTAGACCTGCCCACCTCTCAGACCCTTTGATTCTGATGGTGGCTGTGATGTTGATCTTGACACTGAGACTCCCTATGGTGTGTGGGGTCCAGATTCTGGGTACGGAGCATCCAGCAAGCATGGCTGATTTCTCCACTGAACTGATGGGCTTCTGTGGGGTCCCAGGGGCAGACATGGCTGATTTCAAGACCTCTACTCCCAGCAGAGCTGTGGTGGACTCCTCTGGGGTTCTAAGAGTAGAAGGACAACATTTATCTTAATGGGCATCTGGAGCGGTGTCCTGGGAAGGGGACAAGTCAGGGTGGGCCTGATGGCCAGGTAGAGAGTGTGCCGTTTTTCCTCCCACCCTCAGTGAACCATAAGAAGTGGCAGGGCCTGTGGTGGATGAGGCTGCCAGGCCCTGAGCTCCAGCTGAGCAAGCTTACCTCCACCATCAGGACAACCCCCAACCCCTACTACTTCCAGGTGGGGCTTGGCCCAGCCCAGTCCTGGCCTCTGCCCCCAGGGCTTACGGAGGTTTCCCAGTAAATATCACTCTGCTCAGCTGCGTCCTCCCCCTCCTTCTGAGAACCTGTGCACTCTGAATCCCCACCCTCCATCCTGCTCCCTGTGGTGGTAAATTATGGATCCCAGAGAACGTCTCGTCCAAACCCCTTGTGTAGAGAAGATGAAGGTCAGAGAAGCTCCTAAAGGGAAGGTAATCTGTCCAAAGTCAGCTGTCATCCCCAGTTCTGGGATGGTAGGGACCTTAGGATATGATTCCTTTGGAGCAGGGGTTGCCTCCGCCCCAGGATGTCTGCAAGGACCTAAGGGAAGCCTTAGCACAGACTCCCACCCCATCCCCTTACCCCACACCTGCCCCCTCTTCTGCCCTGGCTCTGGCCTAGTCACCGTCACCCTTGCAGAGTTTGTACTTGGGGACATGCCGTGATGCGGAGAGCTCAGACCCTCAGAGAGGGCCAGCTGGGCATATGGAGGGCAATCAGGGGGACAAGGGGGACCCTCGAGGACCCTCCCCAGACCCAGTCACCCACTCACTTCCAACCTGTCTTCCTGCAGAGCCCTGGGCCCTGGGGCCTTTGGAGAGGTCTATGCGGGACTGGTGATTGGCCTTCCTGGGGACCCCAGCCCCCTGCAGGTGACTATCAAGGTGAGAGGGGTGGGGCTTCCAGCTGACAGTAGGAAAGAAGGGTCCAGGGAGGAAAGAACAGTGGCTGGAGCTAGGGTCAACCTGCCTTCCTGAAGTGTCCAGGGCGCTCAGGAGCTCTGCCCTCTTCCTCCCAAGACTCTGCCCGAACTCTGCTCTCAACAGGACCAGCTGGATTTCCTCATGGAGACACTATCATCAGGCACACCTGGGGCCAGGGGCAGGCGTGGAAGGTGGGAGGAAGGCACCCAGAACTGCCTGCACAAATAGCCTGTCTTCACCCTGGGGCTGAGAGGTAGCAATTCTAGAGACACAGAGGTTCACTCCAGTCTGTGGAGCCTAGAGCATGGTTTCTCTCCCTGCTGGTGATGGGATATGTGCACCACTGGCTCAACAAGGTCAGCCATCAGGACACTGCGCTGCGTGGGGCTCAGCATGCAGGCTGCCTCTGGCCCAGTTCTGCTGGAGTTGATGTCTGGAGGGGACATGAAGAGTTTCCTGAGGCATAGGTGGCCACAGCTGATGAGACCCTTCTCCCAGCCCGCCAGGCCCCTCTGAAGACCCTGTTCATGTGTCCCCAAACCTGCATGGTCTGATGCGCCTTCTGCCTGACCCAGGGCCAGCCATCACCTTTGGCCATGCAAGACCTTCTCCAGCTGGCTTGGGACATAGCCCAGGGTTGCCACTACCTGGAGGAAAATCACTTCATCCACAGGTTGGAAGTGATCCTGGTTCTGGGGACCCCGAGCCCAACTCCTTCCCCAGGGAATAGCCCTTCCACATGACTTTTAAAGAAAAGATCAAGGCTGGAGTTTCTCAGTTCTGGCAGTGAATTTTTTACCTGACTCTGCAGGGACATTGCTGCCAGGAACTGCCTGCCGAGCTGCTCCAGACCCAGCCAAATGGCCAAGACTGGGGACTTGGGGATGGCAAGCACTATCTACAGGTGTAGGACCTGGGGATGTGGAGAAGGCTGACGCTCCAAGGGAGTTTACCAGCACCTTTGGGCCATTTAAACAATTCATCACTCCTCTCCTCCCTCATGTAGGGCCAGTTATTAACGCAAGGGGAGCCAGGCTCTGCTGCCTGTCAAGTAGGTGCCCCCAGAGGCCTTCCTGGAGGACATCTTCACATCCAAGACCGACTCCTGGTGATAACACGCCCTCCCCTGCCTTGGGCCACCTCTTGTGAGGGAAAGGGAAGCTGTGCCTGATGGGCCTCACTTAGTTCCTCCCACTGGTGATGCAGGTCTTTTGGAGTGCTGCTCTGGGAGATCTCACTGGACTACGTGCCCTACTCTTGGCACACCGATCAGGAGGTGCTGGGCTTTGTCATCTGAGGGGGCTCGATGGACCCTCTCAGGGGCTCTCCAAGGCCTGTGTGAGTATGGAGTGTTGCCTCAGGAGGGAGGTCGTTCACAGCCGTGGGTTGGCATGAACTCCTGCCTCTCCCCAGGTACCATTTCATGACCCAGTGCTGGCAGCATGAGCTTGAACTTCACCCTAGTTTTGCCAGCATCTTGGAGGTCTTCAGTACCGCACTCAGGTGTGTCCCCTGACCTGTCCCGACCACCCTGGACTTGGGGGTCAGGAGGGAAGCCATAAAACAACACTGTGGCCCCCTGCTCCCCTACCCTCCCATTACAGGATCCTGATGTGCTGAATTCACCCCTTCCAGTGGAACTGGGACCCATCCTGGAGGAGGAAGGGGCTGGGGAGCCTATCTTTGGGGGACCTAAGATGTCCACAGACCCAAGAACCAAGTTTGGGGAACTTGAAGAGCTGGGGAGCGAACCTCCTTGGCCCCTGGCCTCAAGCCCTCCAAATCCAGGGGTCTCCAACCTCAGAACCTTTGGAATCCCACCTATGGTTCCTGGGTCCCAAAGGGCCCTGAGGGTGAGGACTCTGGCACTGAGGGTAGCAGTTCCTCCCTGTACTCCTCCCCAGGCTTCTAGGTGGCTTATGTTCCAAGTAGCCTCTGTCCCCCACAGTCTGTGCTGTATGTCTGGGCCTGTATATCTGCTGGCCTGGCACCATGGACCCTCCATCCTGGAAACCAGTCTCAGGCCTCCTGGGCAAGAGTCTGGCCACTCCCAGCCTTTGATATTTGGGACCAGAGGATACTCCCCCAACTCCCAGGTGTAGGTGGGGAATTGAAATTGCCTCCTGCAGGAAGTCTTCTCTAGATTGCCTTTACCCCACTAGCATCCTCCATCTGGGCAGCCCCCAACACTACAGATACCTCTAATAAAGAGCTCTTCTCATATCCTCCAGTGATCTGAGTGGATGTGAGGGATGCCAGGGAACTGAGAAAGAAGGGACCAGAGGAGGGAGGGGATGAGGCCTGAGTCAAAGCTGGTGTCTTTGAGTTTTATTGGGAAGGGGAGTCCATTGTAGTGTGGGAGGCCAGACCAATAGATCTAGTACCTGTGAAATAAAGTTCATTATCTGGCTTCTCTGGAGAGGTATGGAGCCCCCTCAGAAGAGCTGGGCTGAAGAAGAAGCTACTCATCCCACTTCTACTCCTCCCTTGCCCGGTAAATTAGTGTCATCAGCTCTGGGAACACTGGGGCTTTTATGGGGGCCAGGCCCTGCGCGTGCAGTGTGTCCTGTAGTGGTCGGCACCTGGCCCTATAGGACCGTATGAACCGCCCCGCACCGCGGGGTTTCAGTCTCTCGCCTGCATGCATGGCGGGGATGCAGGCGCATGTCCTTCTGTCAGACCCTCCGGTCCGTGGGGACAGGGACCCAGCCTCATCTCTCAGCCAGGCTGGCCAGGATGCCAATGAGATTGTCCAGCCCCAGCAAGTAGCCGTCCTCTCGGTTGCCCTCCTCCCAGGGCCGCCGGTGGTCCAGGGTCTGGCCGTCGGGGAGGGGCGTGGTCTTGCCGAAGTCGATGAGCCATACGCCGGCGCGGTGGCAGTGATCATGCACGAAGAGGAGCGAGCTGCCGATCACCTGCCGAGTCCCACACCGTCAGGCTACGGCTCTAATCCGGAGAAGCCCTCCACCCTATTCCCTCACAGACCCGGTACCTGAGCCTACCCATCTTACCTCATGCTTCCTAAAGAACTCAGAGACCTCCAGTGTGTCCCGGATCTGCTGCAGGCGGTTCAGATACCTCCTCTGGAGAGGGGAGAGTAGGAGAGGAGAACAAATTAACTGAATACCAGCTGAACCTCTGCGGATATGAGGAGCGCCATGATGCATGTTTGGCTTGGCAAATACCGTGGTGAGGAAGGCACAGGCCCCCACGTGGCGCGCAGCCCAGAAGGGAAGGAATGTAAAGCAATTACAACACAATGCGATAAATGCTATGATGGGGGTCACATAGGGTAGGGTGCTACATAAATTGACCTGACCTGGGGACACCCCTAGTTATCAGGCTCCCCAACACCTCAGGGTTCTGGGATCCCGCGCTCACCAGCACTTCGGCATCCCCTTGCACAAACTCCTGGAAGACGCGAATCACCTGCTCCCGGCTTCGCGTGGTCTTGAAGTCTGTGCTGCAGGAGCCGTCGGCTTTCTGTAGGAGGTGGGCAGAAATTGTCAGGGGCCCCGTGCCCGCCCGAGGGGAGAGGATCAGGCCAGAGCAGCGGTACCTCCCGGGACGTTGAATGCCAGGGACAGCGAGACTGCCGCCAGAGGCTTGCCTCTTCCGGGGACTGTCAGGGTGGGAGGTCAACATGGAGGACAGACATCGCACAGTGGGGCTGGGGCGGGGGAAGGGCCCGGGAGGTGCAAGGCGAAGCAGGCCTGGCTCACCTTAATGCCCTCGATGCGGAAGCCGAGCGTGGTACTGGAGCTGATGCCTTCTCGCCACTGCATGTAGCGCGGCTTAGTGACCGCGCGCTGCGCGTGCTCCTCCTCGGTGGGTGCCGCAGGGTCTATGGCCAGCATCTTCTTGTACATGTCCTTCCGCAGCTTGGGCCGCTCGCGGGCTTTGGTCAGCTCCTCTTCCAGGTAAGTCCTACGGAGGCGCAGACAGCGGCGGGGCTTGAGCAGGCGCACACCCGGACCCTGTAAAGCACGGCCTTGGGCACGCGTAGAGCGCTCGTTCCCACCCCGGGCCCTTTACAGGTTCCCACCTGCCCGGTAGGGCACGCGTACCTGACGCCCATCTTGCAGTCAAGTACGCAGGGCCCATCGAAGCCGTCGAGCAGGTCCTGCAACTGCAGGTAGCTCTCGCCGTCGCGCTCCACCACACCGTGGAAGGCGGGCACGCAGCCGCGCAGCGCGTCCGCCATGAGCCGTGCCAGGCAGTAGCGCTCGGGCTCTGAGCTACGCTTCAGAATCATCCCGCTGCTGCCCGCCTTGAAACTCCCTGCGGGCAGGCGCTAGTTAGTGCTGCCTAGTCCCTTCCTCCCCGCCTCCACCCACCTCCCCCGTGCCTGCTCCGTGCTCACCCGTGTGCCCTGCCAGCTGCACCCAGGAATAGCGCTTCTTGAAAGGGCTCATGACGGGCAGATTCACCATGGTCCGGATCTTCTGCCAGTGGCTTTTCTGAAAGCGACACGGTCCCGGTCTGTAAGTTAGCGTCTGCATAAGCCCTCCTTCCTCTGGAACATGGTCTCGCCCAGCCCAACCTTACAATAAGCAGCTAGAGCCTGATGAGTCAATCATTCATTCGCTCAGGGAAAGTTTATTGTGAGCCTGTGTGGCGGACCCTGAGACAAGCACATGCAGTTGACAGACATCCAGCTCTTCAGTGTGCTGAAAAGAGCCCTGGGCTCAGTGTCAGAAAGCTCACGTTTGCACCCCAGTTCTGCTGCTCCAAAGCTGCATGGACAGGTTACTAAACTGCTCTGTCAAGGTTTTAGGACTTTTGTGAGCATGAAAATCACATGATGGTCACTCTTGTTTAAAAAAATGCAGATTTTCAGGTCCACCACAGGGAAATTCTGAGCAGTCTGGGGTGGGACCAAAAATTTGCATTTCTACCAATGCCTCCGGATATTCTGCGGCCTGAGAAGCCTCTGAGCTGTTTCTTCATCTGTAAAATAGGGAAATAACCGCTCTCGCTGCGTTGTTGTGAGTAGTAAATGAGGCTTGAGTGTGACAGATGCCCCCACCCCCAACCCATTCCTTGGCATGAAGCAGTAGCTGGACAAATCTGGATTATTGTTTCATTTACTTGGGACCATTGGTTCCTCTCATTTAAGGAGAAAGACAAACATGGAAACAAACCATTATATAGGCCCAGGGCAGGGAGGCCAGCCTGGTAGGGCCTGGAGAAAGAGTGGCTTGGGGCTCCCCAAGGCCCTCTTGCTATCCCTGGATGCCATCCCACTCCTAGCCAGTTGACAAGGCCCAGGGCACCCTTAGTCCTGATCTGGACCCAGAAACCTGGGCTTTGAAAATGGGATACAGAGCTGCGGGTCTGTCATCTTAGATGAAATTGGGAGGGAAATGTAGATTTTGGTGTACCTTTTGCCTCTTGACCATTGTGTCTAGCCTTCAGCCAGTCCTGAGAGTATCTCATACTCTGGACCTTTCCTCTTCCCACCCCAAACTCATCAGTCCTGTGTCTACCCACTGAAGTGCAGAGGTTTGTTCATGCAAACATTGTGTCTGCTGCCTCCTCCCAGGGTGCCTGCCTTTTAGAGGAGTTACACATGTGTGCCTCCACAAGCGTGGAACCCAGGAATCCAGCTTCCCTGACCAGAGGGTGTTCTAACAGGGAGAGGGAGAACTGGCATGCTGGCCTACGCAGGGGAGGCTGATGACCATAAAACTCCTTTCCGTGGGGAGGAGATGGAAGTTAGTGACAGAGCACTGGATGGGGAGTCTGGAGTTGGTTCCAGTCCTGGCTCTGTCACTTTCTATCTGAGTGAACCCAAGGGAGAATTTCAGCTGTGTGAGCCTGTTTCCTCTGGACCTAGCTGTTGCCATAACACGAGCCACCATTTACTGACCGCCTACTGCATGCCAGGCACTTCTCATCTCATCAGACAGCCTTGCTCCTGTTTTCCTACTGAAGTCCCTACATGGCACACTAGGGTGTGATCACTTGTCCAATCCCTAGGGATCTGGGGGTGTAGCCAGAAGCAGCCCACTAGAAGCATGACATCTCTTTCAAAACTCCCTTTTTCACGCTTTAAATACATACAAGGTTTGCATTATGCTGCATAATAAATCCAAGTTTTATTATAAAACTCTCCCACCTCCGAATCCTCAAATAAAATTCCCGGAAGATGTATGTGCTGTGTGTATTGAGTGGCACCATCCTATACCCTCTTCCCCCACACTCAGTTTGAGATTCGTTATGCTGCTGCACATGCACAGCAAGTGCATGAGGTGGTAATTATTGCCATTTTACAGAAGGCAATCAAAGTTCAGAGAGTTAACATCCCCTCCATCCCTGCTCCCAGCCCCCAGTCTCTGCCTTAAGCTCCAGTTCAACCCCCTCCTCATGCTTCAATTGCCCCAGCAGGTTCCAAAATCCATGCTACCACCCAGACTCCCTTTAGGGGTCAAAGGGGACCCTGCAGGAGAAAGAGTTTTGTACAAGATGAAGCAATTTGCAGCCACAAGGTGGTATGTTCTAATCACTGAGGAAACACTGAGATCTGTCTGGGGACCCCTCTCTGTTGGCTGGACACTTCTGCTTCATCCAAAGGGATAGGTTTAATGGTGGGGCTTCGGGCAGCTTTAGGGACTTACTGGCAGAATTTGGGGGACAGTGGGACCAGAATGGACTTCATCAGAGGGTACATCTAGTTCTGTAGCTACCCTAGTAGAAGAAGGAACCAGCCTTGGGTTAGGTGAGATGGGAGAACGGCATCATCCTTTCTTCTGGGATCATGTGGGAGCAGTGAGTGAGGCTGGAAGGTGGAAGCTGTGCCTGGTAGAAGAGGATTTAGTCCTGCAGTCCTGGGCTACTGACACTTGATTGATGTGTGATAACACAGCACTGACTTGCTCCCAAGCTGAGGTAACGTGGGGTCATCTCTCCACTCTCCCCACCACAGTTTTGTGAGGATCGTATCAGCCAAGAGCATCAAAGACTAAGGCTGGTTCCAGCCATGTGGGTTACAAAGGGCTTTCACACCCATAATGCCATCTCAGCCCTCTCAGCCACCTCTTGAGGTTGGTTGGTAGTGACAGGATTTAGTTCTTCTGCCAGTAATGCATATGGTCAAACATGGAAGGAGCTGACGCAAGTATCACGGAACTCTGTCGTCTTCCATCTTAGGGAGCTACCTCCCCCAGGGAACATAATGCATACAAAGATGCATGTATCCAAAAAGGTTCTGGGAGAATCATTCTTTGGTGGGTGGGTGGGGATTTGGGCACACGAAAAACAGCAGGGAATATATTTTTGAGCAGGTAAGGCTTTTATTGTATGAATATCAGAAAGCAGATTTATTATGTTACAGAGTGAAATCTAGCTGAAAAGAGGGCTAAAACTCCATCCTCTGGCACAGTCTATTCCGCCACAGAAGTCTGGGAAAGCCGCTCACAGCCAAGAGGCTACCCAGACATCTTGGGACAAAAAGCTCGGGAGAGCTGACCATGTGAAAGCGTCTTTGATGAAATCACAGGAGGACCCTCCGATACTTCCTCACTCATGGAGCTGGACAGGGAGCATCTCTCTCTGGGCAGGGCTTAGCTGGATACTAGCCTCAGACCCTCCTTTGTCTGAGCTCTATTCGGAAGCCCTGAGGACTCTCCTCCTCATATCACACCAGATATTCAGTGTATCTTCTGCCAGAACGGATCCTTTGCTTGTCTTTGGTATCCATCCCGATCCTTCCTGACTTCTACTCCCTACCTCCAGCCGTCCAGACTCTGGCTAAAGCTCTCTACCACCCAACCCCCTCACCATGTTCCCAATACTCTATCAAATAAGCACTCCTGGTGGCAGGGGTGATGAGAACAATCCGTTTAAATTTATAAGATGATTTGCACTAAGGTATAAGTGACCCATGACTTCACCCTCCCAGGGGCATCTGCTTTTTAAAAAGGAAGGCTGTTAACCTAAATTCTGCTCTATAATTAGTGAGAAGTGAAGTGTGGGAATTCTGGGTCCAGGACAGGATCGAATCCAGGTCTCCTTACCCATCTTGGAGCACTGAGAGAAGAGAACCAAACAAACAAGAGTCAAACACCCTCTCTTCTGCTAGAGCAACATCCCAAAATTGTTTTAATAGGCAGACAAGGCCTAAGAATACAGTCATGCCAGCCACCCTTGGGGATAGGGGCCCCAACTCCTCTCCTGGCCTGTATGGTTTTCCCTGCCCATGACTCTTCCCTCTACCGTAGGAAAGGACCCAGCAGGGAGGCAGGCTGCCCAGTCCCAACTACCTTGCGGGGAGCCCAGCTCCAGGCTCTGGGAAGACTGTGCGTAGCTCCTAGGAAGAGAAGTGAAGGATGTACAAGCTGGGCAGAGCCTCCCCTCTCTTCCCATTGTCCACCCAGGCCTGAGTTGTAAGGGGCTGGCGAGCTGGGAGCTGCCGAGCACTGCCTCAGCACCCTTCTCCCAGGTGCATCCTTCACGGTCAGCCAGCCGATGGGCTCTGCTTCCTACCTGGGGAAGCCCTAAAGGCAGCCTGGGCGGGCGCACTGTGGCGCTCCCGGCCTGGCCGCGAGGCAAAGTCCGAGCTGGGCCCTCCACGCAGACGCAGGCGGCCTCTGTCAACAGCCCCCGGCTTATCTGCCGCTGCCTCGGCTGTTTGCCTTCGGGGAGGCCCCGGCGTGCTGGGGGTTGGGAAGGCCTGGGACTCGCCGCCTCGGAGCTGGAAGGGCTCTCAACGGCCATCTGCTCCAGCTCCTGCCGCCCCGGGTGACAGCGAGGCCCAGAGTGGGAGAGGCCGGCCGAAGACGCCCAGGCAGAGCTGCGACTGGTCCCCGGAGTCTTGACCCAGGCTGGCCTGTCTACGTTGTACACAGTCCTGGGCCGCGGGACCTACTCCGCCTTTGGGAGGAAGAGCGAAGCTGGGGGCTTCCCTCCTGGCTCCCTTCCTCCAGCGCCCTCCTCTCAGCTGTCAGAGATTTGAGCGGGGGAGCGGTGGGCCCACAGCTACTGCTCCGGGTTTTTGGAGGTGGGGAGGGAGGAGTCCTCTCACTGCCCCACATCACCGCCTTAGAAACCACTGGGCGGCACCCGCCTCCTTTCAGGCGCCAAGGTTGCACCAAGAATGATCGGGGATCAGGCGTACCCTTACGCCGGGGGAGGAGAGAGGGACTGCCCGCACCCTACACCTGGTGGCGGAGTGTGTTCCTGCTCTATGAGACTTTTCCCTTCTTCCTCTTGTGTCACTTGCAAACCACGCCGCCCTCTGGGTAATGTAAGTCTCAGGGGTAACTGAGTCACGGAGCCACAGCAAGTCATTACAGTGACTCCCGCGCCTCGTCCAATCCGAGCACGGGGGGAGCCCAGGTTCAGCAGGCCCCGGCAACCCCAGCGCGCGTCCGCCGCTCTCACCGCCCTTCTGGGCAGGCCCCGAGCCACCAGAGCCTGCGGGGAGCCCTTCGCCTCTCCCTCCACTACAGGGACACTTGCATAACGAGGATCTAGAGCAACTCCTTCGTGTTGACCGCGGATAGTTATGTGAAGTATTTGGCCTTGGTTAAAACCAGGGGGACAAGACGGCTATCCTGGGCGCGGCACATGCGGGAGGGGCAGGCACCGGGAATGACTTCACCGCACCCTAGCCTGGGTTATCCGAGGGTCAAACCTGGCCCCGGAACATCCAGGCTACCAGAGGCGGAGGTCAGCAGGCTGGTCCCACCCTTTCCGCCTCAGTTTACCTTCTCCCGGGCCAGAATTAGGAGGAGTAAAGCGGAGGTGGGCTGCGTTCCGCCCCCTGCCAGAGCTCCCAGTCCCGCGCCCCTCCCTTCCCTGCGTCCACGCCTGGTGCGGGCGCCGGGAGCAGACGGCGGCGGCTAGCGAGCAGAGCCTGGAGCGCGGCTCCACTCCCACTCAGGAGAGGGAAACCGTGGCAACGGCGGGGGTGGGGCCGCGGCGCGGGAGAGGGGGAGGCAGAGAGGGAGACTCGTTGACCCCACTCTCCGAGAGTTCGTGGGGCAACGCTAAGCCCCTCCGATCCCTCCAACCATCTCTCAGCCAGCAAGTCACGCTCCCCCCCCCGCCCCCTCCCCGCTCCCCGTGGCGGGTCGCAGACTCTTCCTTACTCTCTTAGACGCCCCAGGGCCCGGGCCGCGACTCGCCTGTGGAACCGGGGTGACCACTGTAAAGGTGAGGGGTCGGCCCGGCGCCTCCCTTTGGCCCCAATGCCCTCCTAAAGAGTGAGACTCGGACCCGCCGGGGAGGGAGCTTAGGGCAGGAGTCGGTCCGCAGAGAGCTCAACGCAGGTCCCCGCACGCAGCCCCCGCGCCCCGCGCTGGCCCCGCCCCCGCGGCCAGTACCTGAACCACGTCCTCGCTCGTTTCCAGCTGCACGTTGCCGCGGCTCCGGCTCTCGCTGTCGCTCAGAAGATCGTCCTCCGAGTCCTCGGGCAGCGACGAGGAGCCAGTGGAGGAGAGCGACGAGGTGGAAAGGCGGCGCGGCTGCTGCAGGTGCGACGAGCCCACGGCCGGGAGGCAGCCACCCTCCGGCTTGGGCGGCCCGGGGCTGGCCGGGGTCACGTCCGGCTCCTCGGCCGTCACAGTCAGCTGCGGGATCACCGGGGCAGGGGGAGCCCGCGGAAGCCCGTTGGGGATCTGTCCCCCCCGCCGCTTGGCCCCGCGGGCCCGGGGCTCCCCTGCGGCGGCGGCGGCGGCGACCGCGGCGCAGCGCGCCTCGAAAAGCAGGCGCAGCTCCCCGACACTCCGGCGCGGGGCCCGCTCCAGCCCGGGGCTACAGGGCCCCGCGCCTCCCGGTCGCGCCATGCCCGTCGGGCCCCCGGGCAGGGTCATTTCCCAGCAAGAGAGCCGCCGGGGAGCCCACCAGCCCGCGGCGCGGCGGGTACTGGAGCCGCTCGGCGCCCCAGGCTTGAGACTGCCCCGAGGCGGAGCCTGCGCGGCCGCTCGCCTGGGCCCCGCCTCGGCCGCGCCCCCCGCCCACTCCTTTCACTTTCAGAGAAAGCGCGGGCCTCCTTGGGCTCCTGCCCAGAATGGAAGGCTCCCTGTTGCTCCTCCGGGTGGCCGGGAAGCCCAGACCTCCTGGAAACACACAAAACCCGGGCCTGGCCCTCGCGGCGTCTCAGTGCCCACTCTCGAGAAGACCGGAGGGGCTGCTCCGCCCCACGCCGTGCCGCGTCCCCGGGAGATTCCTCCTGGCAACTCCAAGGGCCCCGACCCCGCAGGAGAGGAGCTGGTCCAGCTCTTGCTCTCGCACCCAGTCCCTGGGGCTCCTTTCCGCGTTCCACTCATCCTGGGCTAAGGCTTCCAGGTCTCCGGGGCTTTTCTCCGCCCGGGACCCCTTCGGCACAGAGTTCAAGGCCTTCGGCTTCCCAAAGAAGCCTCACCCCAGGGCATGTGCCCAAGTGGGGACTCTGTCTTGGGAACGAGCTGAGGCTTCTCCCCCTCCCTACCCCTCCAGCTCCCCACTTCCCGGCTGGCAGAGTAAAAGGTCAAGGGGCAGGACCCGGATCTCTCCAGGTTTCCCTGGCAGAGACCTGGGCAGCATCCCTGGCTGCTGGCTGGCGAGGGCTGAGCCCTTCTTCCTCCTTTCCTTTTGGAGTTTGGGGCTTGGAGTCTGCTGTGGGGCTGTAAGCAAGTCATTTCACCTCCTTTGAACTGCTGATTCTCCTTGGCAGGGTTGTTTTCCACCTCACAGGATTGATGTGAGAATGAAATGAAAGATGTGCTATCTCTGAAACGTTGGAATCATTTTAGTGTGAGTGGTAGAAAGAGCCAGCCTCAGGTTCACCACACCCCAGATGTGATTTTAGGCAGTCTTTTCACCTTTCTAAGTTCCATTTTCTTACTTGTAAACGTAGGAAAACCTCACCTGACCCACAGAGTTGTGGCTGTGAAACTGGGAAGAGGGTGCTAATGGCGGTGAAGGATCTCATACACTGCAACGTTCTCAGCGGCGGCATCATAGTGGCGGATCTTCGGTCACTTCGCATGTTAGCAGTCAGCTGAGCTGCTTTGTGTAGAAGTCAGCATCTCACAGCATTTCCCGTTTTCCCCCAAATGCCATGAGTGAGAATCCCTCATCAGGTGCCCGGTGCCTAGGGGTTATTGGGGGACCTCTGGGGAGACTGCCCTCAGAAGGACAGCCTCTGAGCTGATGAAGGCCAAAAGGAGGAGCTTTCCTTTCGTTATCTCCCTTCAGCCAGAATTCAAGGATGGCCCAGGAGGAGAGAAAAGGAGGGTCAGAGAGACAGTGGGAGCCTTCAGCAAAGAAGAAAGGAGAAGATCCCTGAGGGGGAATTGATGAAGAAGGTAAAAGTGTGGAAGAAAGAGTGGGAGGGGGAGGGAGGAGGAGAAACTGAAGGAATGAAGGAGTGAGAGAAAGAAGGAAATACAGGAGTCTGAATACTTAAGTCTTCTGTGGAGAACCTGGGAAGACACATGGCTATTTCTCTGGGACACAGAGGTCTGCAGGAACCTGGGTGTTTGGGTGACGGGTGTGTACTCAAGGGCTTGAAGGCCCAGAAACACCCATGTCTCTTGCTCTCACTTCTCTCCCTCCTTCAGAGCTACCCTGCTTAATGGTGGGAGCTGGGAAGGTACTGCCCTCAGAGAGGAGACTGGGGGAAAATCCAGGGTGGAGAGAGTCAGCAAGGACCTGTCAGAACTGGAAAGGTGGGAAGAGAAGGGAGAGGAGGGAACATGTACTCCACACCTGTGTGCCAGTCAATGGATGGGCAATGTTGGAGGCATGAGCAGGCTGGGAGCTGGTGTCAATTTGGCCGCCACAAGAAAACTCAGGGCAATTCCTTTTTCTTCTTGTATTAGGCACTTGTCCAAGGCCAGCGACCAAAGAAGAGGTCTTTGCCGCACCTGCCCAGGTGTTCCTCACTGGGAAGGTAAGGGCAAACCTGGGAATTGCATATTGAAACGAGAGTTAATTTCATAGATTTTAGAGTGGAAGTACTTTTAGATGCCTCTATCACCCTCACAGTACAGCAGAAGTAACAAAGGGGTTAAGTGACTCAACCAAGGAGGTTAAGGCACTTGTGCAAGGCCACACAGCTAGTTGGTGGAAAAGCCAGAGTGTATCCTAACTTCTATTCCTGTGCTATGCTCAGTTTCTTAAATTAACAACTTGTAGTTCAGTCCCTAGTTCCTTATCCAGTGAAGGCAGAGTCTGCCTCCACCTACCACAGGCAGAAAGCATAAGGGGGCAGGGTTTACCCCTAAACCCAATATAGCTGTGGGACAAGGTCAAGGGGTTCTCACGTCCTCTTAGGTGAGCCAGGAATGACCTTTCAAATCCTGGAATCCCGTTTTTGTGCCTCAGTTTTCCCAGTCCTTGAAGCTGAGTAGATGGATGTGAGTAGGGGGGGGGGGGAAATCAGACTGACTACTACCTAGGTGGAGGAATGGCCTCTTGTGTGCTGCAAAAAAATGGAGGTATGAGAGCAAAGAAGAATGTTTCACAGTTGGCTGATCTAGGATGGGCCATGGGAGTCCCTTATCCACAAGGTCTTATCCACAAGGTCAGCTATGTGTCTGAGAAGAGAACTGATCTTTCTTCTTCTTGTGGCCTCTCAGTTCAGGGGTCCTCCTGAGCCCTAGAGGCCTGCATCCTGGGGTGTCTGAGTCTTCACCTCTGTCCATGTCCTTCAGGACTTATCAGGCATGAGGGCTACATCCCTCCTGGAGGTAACAACCCTGGGGCACAAAAGCTGGAGACAGGGGCGCCTAAAGAATGGGGTGTGTGAGGTGAGGTGCTTCTGGTTTTATTCCCTAGCCTGCCTCATTTAGCTTTGTTCCCCCTCTACGCAACCCACAGGACAGCACCAGTGGCCTCAGGGGCAGGAGCAAGGTCACCACTCACCATCTCTATGCCAGTTTCTGCTTCCCAAGACCCAGAGGCAGGGCCTCTCACCTGTGGGAGAGAGGATGAATGGGCCACCTGTTTTTTGTTGGGGTTTTTTTTTTTTTTTAATATTTATTTATTTATTTATTTTGCCTGTGCCGGGTCTTAGTTGCGGCATGCGAACTCTTAGTTGCGGCATGCAGTATCTAGTTCCCTGACCAGGGATTGAGCCCAGGGATTGAGCATTGGGAACGTGGAGTCTTACCCGCTGGACCACCAGGGAAGTTCCCCACCTGCTGTTTTGAGGAGATTTGAAAGCCTCTCCAGAGAGAGCCTAGCTTCTATGTTTTGTGTGTGTGTGTGTGTGTGTGTGTGTGTGTGTGTGTTGGGGAGGCAGAGGGGCGGCATATGCTCCTTTAGACCAGGTGGTACAGGGTCTCATTCTAGTCAACAACTCCCAGACATGCTCTGTGGTGCTTAGTTTAGTGTCCTCCAAGGGACTTTCTGACCCCAGGATTCCAATATTCTGTGACAATACCTATGACTCATTCATCATTTACAGAGCAAACAAACTTCCACTGAGCAGCTGCTATAAACCAGGCATTGTGCTAAGGTGAAAGGGTTACAGGAATGAGTAGCTCCTTACCAGGAGTGGTGGTACATCATTTTACATTGTCTTCTGATGGAGGGAAGCGAGAAAGGACCCAACAGAAAACAGCTCCCAGGATGATAAATGGCTGTATTTACTGTTTCCAAGGGACTTTCCGTGAGACCTTGGTCTTTCAGCTGCTTCATGCAAACAATTCCCCAACCCTGGTCAGTCTGTTGCCCTTCTCTGCCCAGGGCACGGTAGAGAGAGTGCTGGAGGGCTTCCCAGAGCCAGGGCCCAATGAAAACTTGCAGACGGGGAAGAACTGGAGGTCTCTTTCCTCCTGGAAAGAAAAGTGAACAGGGCTTCCCTGGTGGCACAGTGGTTGAGAGTGTGCCTGCCGATGCAGGGGATACGGGTTCGTGCCCTGGTCCGGGAAGATCCCACATGCCATGGAGCAGCTGGGTCCGTGAGCCATGGCCTCTGAACCTGCGTGTCCGGAGCCTGTGCCTCGCAACGGGAGAGGCCGCAGCAGTGAGAGGCCCGCGTACCGCAAAAAAAAAAAAAAAAAAGTGAACAGCTGTCTTCATTTGACAACCCAAGACCCTTTTCCTTGCCTCCGGGTTTCTGCTCCTCCCCACGCAGTCTCTGACCCCATAATTGATAGAATTTGTGGGAATATCTTCTGACAGTTTAGCAGGACTTGGGATCTAATAGTGTTCACTGACCTGCCACCATCTGAATCACTCTCCTCTAAAACGAACAAAATGTGTCACCGCGCCTGTGTATGTTCAATAAGAACATTTTCTCTCCTGACACACTTCAGAAACAAGGTTTCCCATCCCTCCCAGGAGCCTGTGTTCCTGTGGTTCTCCCTCCTCCCTCTCTCCAAAACTCAGAACCCGCAGAATCTCTCCCAGTGGCCAAGCGGAGGCAGAGGGGATTGGTAGCGTCTGAGGTCAGGGACGCGGGACGCGGCCCCCAGTGTCGAGGCGATTGCTCTAAGAACGTTCGGGGTGCAGTCGTCCTCCGTCCCCCACGTCCCTACCAGGGCACCTCTGGAATCTTGTAACCGCGGGAGGTGGGCGCATCCCCTAATTCCATTTGTGATCTCCGCCTGCCAGAGTGACCTCCACCCCAGGTGCGCGGAGACCGAGCCCACAAAGCCTCCGGTGGCTGGGTGGAACCAGGAGGCACCGGGAAGCTACGCGCACGCCCCGGGTCCGTGGAGCAGATGCCCACTCCACCTCGGCGTTGGCTGCAGGGGCGCCCCACGCCCCACGCCAGGAGCGCGCCTGCGAGCTGAGGGCCCTACTCCCAACTGTGGGAAGCCGCTAGGACGCGCGCCCGGCAGGGGTCCCCACACCTAGAGCCGCGAGCGCGCGCACGTGCAGGCTGCGGGGTCGGCCCCGCGTGGCACTCGGGCCCGGACTCCAAGGTCGCTGGGACTCCAGTGGGCGAACGGAGGCCGAGGCTGTTGGGTGGTCGGGGCCGGTCGGGAGCGGGGATAGCTCCCATCTGCCACAGCTGCTTTTCTCGCGGTCTTGGGTCGAACCCATAAGACGGACAGTTTGGGCTTCTACTGCAAGCAGCGTCCGCACCGCCGGGTCTCCTTCCCGCTTGCGCTGCGGTCTGGGGACACGATGGAGGGGAGAGGTGGCATCAGAAGCCCCAGAAAGCAGGGGCTTGGGAAGGACGTCGGCTTGCCCCGCCCCCCTTCCCTCCACTACGTTTATTGGGCGTTAACTAAGTGCTAGGCGGAGGAGGACACTAGTAGCTTCCAGGATGGTGGTGGTGGGGAGGCTCACAAATAACAACAGTACAGCGTGGTGGGTGCCGCCCTAGGGGAAGCCTAGGTGCTCCCAAACCCGAGTGGGAAGGGGCAATCAGGGAAGGCTTCCTGGAGGAGGTGGCCTTGGAGCGCTGAAGGGTGAAGAGGAGTTCTCCAGGGAAAAATCGGTGGAGATAGACCAGTGCATTCCAGGAGAGGTGAATGTGTTTATGGCTGAGCAAGATGTGGTCTCCACATGAACTTAGTGAAGCAGGGTCATCAACAGCTAAAAGAGAGAGAGAGAGAAAAAAAGTGATATTCTGAAGACGGTTATCAAGGTAGTCATCATGAAACAGATCAGAACTTGGTTGGACTTCTTTACACTTATTTTCCGGTTTGGTACTGTTTTTAATGTTTTAATTACTCTCCGTGGTGAGACAATCTTTCTGAGCCCGCTGGGGCAGTGGCGAGGTGGAGGCCTTCAGAGCCACTGAGGGCTGGGAGTGGGAGGATGCTTTCAGACTGACCATCAGTAAAGAGGGAGTGTGTTGGGGGCTGGAGAGAATAGCAGCAGCAAGTTTGGACCAAAAGGCAGCTGTCTTTCTCTGGACGGTTCTCCAGGCCAGCCCCAGCACCCACTGGAACCTCTGTGTGGAGACTGAGTTTCTTGACCCCCAAGGTGGAGGCTGCCGGGAGTCTCTGGGCCAAGTCATGCCCTCTGTCAGCACTCAGGCTGTTCTCCTGTGACTTCCCACCCCTATTTCACCACACTGGCCCTTGCATCCCAACCCCTGCCACTCTGCCCCAACAGTCTCTCCTGCGAGGCCTAGTGGCCTCTACTCTCACTGACAACAGCATTTATCGAACCGTTATCGAGGAAAGGAACACTTTAGCAGGCTCCTGACAGATCTTATAGTAAAGATGGGGAACTTGGGCTCAGAAGAGTTAACCAGCTCAGCCCTAGGTAGTTAAGTGGTGGAGCTGGGATATGAACCCTGCACTGAGCCCGCTTGCCTTGTGGCTTTTAGGTCCTCCCTCCGGTCCAGGGCACAGTCTGGAAGCCCTAGACGTGCCTGTGCTCCACTGGCTAAGCCCCTATTCAGGGCCAAGAAACTCTGGCACTGAGGCTGGCCTGGGGAAACTTATACAGAAGGCAGGCTGCCCCTCTGCCCCCCACCCCACCGCCTTAGTGCTGCTGTTCCCTCCAAGCCTCTGACACTCTCCTCCCCAAGGCAGTTCAGCTGCCCCTTTGGTCAGGGAAGTCACACACAAAAAATCTGAGCTGGAGGTCCATGGCTTCCCCATTCCTGGACACCACTACCCAGGACACCCAAGAAAAGTCAGCTCCTTCGCTCCCTCAACTCCAGAAAAAGTCGATGGACCCTGCACCCCTCTCACCTTTGCATCCCTCCACCTGAGGCAGTCACAGCAAGTGGCTGCCTCACAGCAGGGAACCCTGGGAGATAACTGGACTAGGCTGTCCTCTGCTCAGAATCTCTGCTCTCTAGGCTCCCAGGGAGCCCACTGCTTCCAAAAATCAGGCAGCTGGGGACTTCCCTGGTGGTGCAGTGGTTAAGAATCTGCCTGCCAATGCAGGGGACATGGGTTCAACCCCTTGTCCGGGAAGATCCCACATGCTGCGGAGCAGCTAAGCCCGTGCGCCACAACTACTGAGCCTGCGCTCTAGAGCCCATGAGCCACAACCATTGAAGCCCTCACGCCTAGAGCCCGTGCTCTGCGACAAGAGAAGGCACCGCAATGAGAAGCCCACGCACAGCAATGAAGACCCAACGCAGCCAAAAATAAATAAATAAATAAGTAAAATAAATAAATAAACAAAAATCAGGTGGCTGGAGTGATAGAGAGCTTAAGAAAACCTCATGAGATGCAGTTGCTGGGTGAGCCCCAGGGACCCACCTCTCCCAACACCAAAGGCAGGCTTGGACTGGCCTTGTACCATTGTGATTGTCACCTCCACCTTCCCATCTCTAAAGGAGAGTTGATCCAGGATCTTGCTTCCTAGCTAACACATGGTCAGAAAGGTTTGAGACACAGCCTCATGCAGTGTTGGTGGTGAGCCTTACAGATCTCCCCAGCTTGGGCCGTGAGGGAAGGGTATCAGTATTTCCTCCATAGGCACACTCACAGCCCCTGGGCTCCCCCTTCACACTCGTGACAGGCTGAAAACAGGTTAACAAAGGAATTGTGGCTTAGCCAACTGAAAGCTGGAAGGACCAGACTCTCCCCAGTGTTAGGCAGTGTATCTGGGGCCCACCTAGTTCTGTTAAAGCTTGGTGATATATCTTCCAAAGTAGGAAGTAAACCAGGCCAGTTGGAGGTTGCCTTGGCTCTAGACAACTACTGTCTCAGAGAGGCTTCTGGGGAACCAGGTGGCTGAAGACGACAACAGCCACTTTCACTTCGGAGGTGCAGGGCTAAGGGTAGGGGAAGGAGAGAAACCAAGTGAAAGAGAGACTCTCTTGGACTTTTAAAGCATGACTTTGAGAGTTGCCACTCAGGATGCAGTCCTTGGACTAAATCTGATTCCCTTGTTAAAACAGGGCATAAAGTTTATTTACAAGTATCTGTACAGTTTGAGTGACAGGTCAGGACTTCACAGAAACAGAAAACAAAAGCATTCTTTTTGAAGGGAAGTTGCAGGCAGTAGACTTTCCCTGCACCTGTCAGAAGCAAGACAAACAGACCTATACATCATGAGCTAGGCATATGGACATTGGCCTTTTTGCTTCTCGGAAGGAAGTGAAAAATGTAGAAAGCCGTCTTAGGTGCCGCACCCTTCAATACTGAAACCACATGGTGGGGTCGGGGTGGAGCAGTGGGCTGCTGCTGTGATTCCCCAGCACAAGAAGCCTGAACCACCAAGAAGCCCAGCTGGTGGGATAAAGCCAATGCCTGGACCAGATCTCAGTTCAGAGGTCCTGCCTCAGCTGAGACTGCAGACAAGCCCTCGGTCTTGACTCCAATCACCAAGTAGGCTACTCAGGTGACAAGTTAACATTCTGTCTTCTTTGGTTGGCTTTGCTCCCTGCTGTGTTTTGGTGTCTCAGAACGCAAGTTTCATTAGCTGCATGTGGGGAGGCAGGGGCAAAATGGCTACAGTGTGATGTAGTTTTAATAAAAATTTTATTACACAGCCATAATGTAACCGACACTTCTCCAAATCCAAATGATACTAAATACAGATCTACATGGTGGATCAGAATGACTCCAGCAAATTATATGGATTCTATAATTTCATGTCTTTAAAACCAGAAAAAAAAAAAAAGTCCAAGTTTGTCACTATAGAAGAGGTCCCAGCAGCTTCCAGGACTCTGCTGGAGTCCAGGCAATGTTTAACAGTCTGTGATTCCACATTTACACAATAGTCTATAAAGAGTTTCGGTCAATGGACTATTCAAGTATATATGATTTTAATGAGTCCATCACCATTCCTTTGCCCAACCAAACTGTGTCACAGCCACCACATAGCTGTGTTACAGTCATATTTATCAATTTTACAGACACAATTCTTTTTAAAAACCATCGATTGCTGCTTTTTTCTTTTTTTTAAATAAAAAAAGTATAAACTAAGTTAAAGCAACACTGAGGCTCTACTAAACCCGGAAGAGTTACCAAGTTCATTTTTATGTTTAAAAACAACTTAACTCCATGATTTCCCATCATCCCACTTTCTTATAGAAAGTAGGGTGAAGAAATACAAAGCGGGGCTTTGAGATGCCTCTCCCTCTTGTGGGAATCAGAAGCTCTCAGCTGTTCCTTTATCTTAGTTCTTGTTTTATATAGTCAGCTGTACTTTGTTCTGAAAAGATCTGTTAAATGCCACTTTTATTTACACTTGGAGCTTTACACCTGAGAATGATTATCAAGCAGTCAGCTTATCTCTTTGCAAACATTTCATAAAGACATACATACTTCTTTGCTGGCTTCACCCTAGCTGCACAACAATATATATGCTTACCATATATATATGTATACACACACACAAAACTGCACATGCTTGTAACATTTGCAACCTAAATCTTTGTGTTCGTTCTCTCCACATTCATGTTGAATACTTTCTCTTAAAAAACAGAACAAAATATTATTCTTGCTGAAATGGCAAAACAGAATCACTAAGAAGAGACAAGTACGTGGGGTGGAGAACAGACACACTCTACACTCAGCCAGGAAGCTGTGGGCTATACACATGGGCTGAGCAAGACACCTGCACTGCCCTCCCTGGTACCTGGCTGTGGGCTTCCCTCCCACCTGCCAGGACACAGCCGACAGGGCAGGGGCCAAACTGGGGAGATTTCTCCAAGGTGGGGGAGGTGATGGGGAAGAGGAGGTGGGGGAGGGGAAGTTACACAGCTACAGCAGTCAGGCCTGTTTAGTAAGAAGAATCACATTTAATGAGTTTCTTTCTTGCAGTTTCAGATGCTCAAGTACAGCTGAAAAAAATCTGAAACAGCTATAGACCCATGACAGACTGATACAAAGAGTACTGCATTTTTAAAAAATGATAAAAAAATCCACACACTTACAGACACATACACACATACACACTCTCTCTCAAATAGACCCCCCTCCCTCCCCACAAATGTACACTTTTTGGAAACTAAACTGGTTTTGAAAATCCTTCTTCCACAGAGATGGGAAGAAGAGAAAGATGAGGAGAGAAGAAGGAGGACTGCAGGTGCCCAGTCCCCACTCCCTCCAGAGGGTCAGGTGCCAAATGTTCAATGGTTGGGTCCAAGGCAGTCCATAGAGGAGGCTGCCCAGTGCTGCTGCTATCACCGCCAGGGGCTCCAGCAAGAATCCCAGCTCCACGGTAACACTGAATGCGTGCAGAGTGGCCAATGAATTGTGCTGGTTTTTTTTTAAAAAAAAAAAAGGCAAACACAAATCTAAAGACATGGATAAAGCCCAAGAGAGCCCAGGTTCACACTGGGTGGGGCCTGGGGGGTTGGTGGGAGATGTTGCAGACAAGGGAAGTCTATACAGCAAATGGTTTATATTACAGATGACTGGCAGTTTAGAGTCTCTTCCCAGTTCTACTGCTGCTCCAGCCCAGTGAGGGCAAATCAAAGGAAAAGAGGAAAGGTGGGGCACCATGATGGGGCATGCAGGGTCAGAAGCAGCAGGCTGGGTGCGCTCAAATAAGCCCTCGTCGTTTTTTGTAGTCTTCCAAGTTCAGAGATCTCCTTGGAGCTCCATCCTTGGCTGGCGGAGCCTTGGAGGTGATGGCCAAAGCCTTTGACTCTATGGGAAAGAAGAGGCAAATCGGCATCTGAGGTCCTTTGGTCTTGTGCTTCACTCCTTCAGGTAGCCTTCCTTACTGTCCCTGTTCCCTCTCAAAACAGACCTGCAGCCTGTCTTACTCTGGTCTCCATAAATACTGGTAAGCAGACACCCCCATTTCTTCCCTAAAATCAGGCCTCCTTGCTGGCTCAGAGCCATGGAGCCACGTGGTCCTTGCTCATCACCAATCTGCACCTTCACCTACCTGAGCTGGGAACTTGTAAATCAATCTTCACGTCGAAATCATGTACTTTGAACAAGTCTTCTGAGAGGTCACTGGCTGACTTAGAATTCAAATCTTTATCCTTTCCCTGACCCTGCAATGTGAAGAGAAAAAGTAATTACAAAGTATAAATGCAAGTGGACTTCAAGAAGCAGTGACCACTAACAGTAAAGGCTCCTGCTCGAGTTCATTAGATCTTCCTACTAAGGCCCTTTTCTGATTCCTTCTCTCAGAGGGAGGACAGGAGAGGCCATAAAGAAGTTTCTTTTCTGAGCCTAAAAGAGGAGAGGGAAGGGAAGGCTCATGTCTGTGGTGTGAGGGAGAAAGGGTGGGCTTAAGACAACAAGCCATCTCTGACCCAAGGTTTTAGGAATTCCTGGAACAGTTTGGGCTCCTCAGGAAAAGGCAGAAAATGGCTTCTAAACGGGCAGTTTCTCTTGGTTTAATATTTTAGTTTTCAAAGAACTTTCACTTTTACAACTGCCTCATCCTTACACGTCAACTACCCCTTCTAATTGTCCTATGAGTTAAATAAGCAGGGTATATAATATTACCCCCACTTTACATATGAGAAAATGTGGATTAGAGGGCTAGAGGTCAGTTGCCTAAAGCCGTAGTCAAGGACTTCATTAAGTAGTGGTGTTGGGTTTAGAATTTAGGTCATCTGACCAGAATTCAGTAGTTGTTTATTACATTTGTAAATAATGAGGACGGAGAAAGGACTGCAAGTGGGACGCCATGTTCCTCCAGGTGGGGACAATCAAACCCGACCCAGGAAGTGCCTCTGGTGTCCGGACCAGCGGCTGAGCTCCAGTAGTATACTTGCCTTGCTCATTTCCTTTGGAGCATCTGGTAACACTCCAGAACCGTATTTTGCGTTCAGCTGGGCCAATATGGCAGCTTGAACAGCCGGGTCTCTGGACTGAGAGACAATGCAAGTTATTTTAGAGATTGTTCAACACTCACACAGTCCTACCACCAGCTTCTGTCCCACCTACCACCACTAACATCACAGGCACCACAGTGGGCCCATCAGCAGATCAGTGGGGTTTTCCTCCACACTGCAAAAAGGGGCAATTAAAAGCTTTGAAGCCCAGCCCAGACGGGCCCTAGCTAGGCGCTTCAGCCTACACATTCCTCACCTCTGCTGCACTGGTAAACCTGCCCTGGCATAGGCGGTTAGTCCATAGGTTTCTACAAATCCATGCCAGGTTTTCACTACCTGTATGTCCTAGAGTAAGATAAAAAAAGGAAGTATCCAGACCCAAGAGTTTGAGGCAAGCAAATCCCACTAAGACAATATTATTTTTAACTTCTTTATTAATCTCCTAATGGAATTCATTTTATGTCCCAGAATCTAGGTCCTGACTAAAAACGTCCTCTCTAGGCACTCACATTAGAAACGATGGTAGGTTTACACTGTCGCCTGGTAAAAGGATCCATCTGTTGGTTTTTCATGTTGTGACTTTCAGCCTGAAACAGAGAGCATGTATTACAGAACTGTATCTCCTGCCCCCCGCCTCTCATTCATCGTAAGCTTACATATAAATAACAGTCTGCAAGGTCCTAAAAAAAGTCAAAGGCTGTCTATCGTCCTTTTCCCTTTAAGAACACCAGAGCAGATTATGGGGGCAACAACCAAAAGAAAAAGACTGGAAACTGCTAAAAATGAATACGCATGGAGTAGAATCTAAAGATGGGGAGGGATAAGACAGGGTAGAAGACTGCTGCTTTTTATTATAAATTAATAACTTATGTGCTTGTATGTGTGCCTACAGAGAAACTATGTGTGTGTTAAGTGTACACGTTACTTCAATAATTGAAAGATAAACTCAAGCAAGATATAGAAAAGATTACATATTGTTTTATTAATTAAAATTATTTTCAGTGATCCAGATAAAGTTGTCTTACTCACCACAAGGGCCTTCTCAGACTCCACAATGTTCCACTCCCGGTTCCGCTGGTTGATGTAACTGTGGGGTGAGTAAGAGGCATGAGTCAGTGGGCTGTGAAAGGAGGGAGGGGACCACTGAGTCCTCACCCCAGAGATACGTGGAGCCACTGGGGCACAGTGCGTACAAGGCCACAGGCTCGCCTGATAATTGTGGACCAAGGATCTGTAACACACCTGATCGCAGATATGTTCTTGGTCCGCTGGCGGTCCAGGGCCTCTGCTCGTTCCTCCAGCTCGTTCAGCTGGTCTTGGATTTGTTTGGCCTTGTCCTGATCCCCCAGGTCCTCAGCCATGGCCTGCACATAGAGAGACATGTGAGATTCTGGCTATGACTGGCTCTATATTAAGTGTCCCATCACTTCCAGCACAGGCAAGATACCTCACATGATGAACAAATGACAGGAGGTGTGAAAGAGTACTGAAAACAAACACCGTAGAACCCAGGCCCCACATGGCTAACTCAGCCTAACAAGGCTCACCCCACCCTGATGTGAAGAACGGAAAACCACCCACCGCAGCTGGGCTTGGCAGTATCATTCGTCTGTTCAGACCCAGTGCTGATAGTACCCTGGGGTCTATTTTATTACACACGAAACTAAAGTGACTAGAAAGTGAGGAAAATGGAACAAGCAAGATCAGTTTCAATTTATAGAAAGGAAAACAGCCAAAGGATGCTGCCCAGGTGCCAGGAAAGCACTGTTGCTTACCTTTGAGCCCAGCATTTTCTCCCAATCCTGCCACTACTAACTTGAAAGACGGTGAACAAGTTTGATTTCCACATCTCCTTACAGGACAGGGAGAGAGGTTCAAGCACAAGTCCTCACCTTTTCCTTTAGGAGCTGCGTTTTCTTCATAGCATAGTTGGGTGGAGCTTTCCTGAATCTTTCTTTCTCTTTTACAATCTGTACCAGAGAGGAGATACCAGCAGTGAGGTATTTCTAAATTAGTTCTGTAGGCAAGATAGGTGAGCCCATTTTGGAGGTAAGCAGCTAGTTAAACGGGGGCTGCTCTTCCTATAGCAATGCCATGCCCCACAGAGAGAGCGAGTTCATTCCAAGGGATGCTATGCTGCTTCCGGGGTCACGGAGATTCTTCTGGGATAGTGGGAAGAAACATGCACCAATAAACAGCAGCAGCCCAAGGACCTTGTACTGTCAGGCTAGCCACTGTCCAAGCGAACAGAGATCAAGGAATTTTACCAAAATGTTTTGGAAAAAGAAAACTCTTAAAGGACCAAGCCTAGAAGAAGAATACAGATTCCTGAACCCTGAATACACTTCCTTAGTCTATGACTTCAAGTGAGAATGTATGGAGAAAATCTTGATGAACTATAAATAATAAGGTAGCGATATTAGTATTCCCTCTTTCTCACGCAACAGTAGCAGAGCCAAAAATGTCAAGATACAGGAAAGAAAAGAAAGGCATGATCTTCTCTAACACTGGTTCTTGATGAGCCTCCGGACTCTGGGGTACCAGGTTTCTTACCTCTTCAATGTCCTGGTCATTGAATTTATAATTAAGAGCTTCTTTAATAGATAATTCCTTCTTATTGATTTCATCTAGAGTGGGCAACTGCATGCCAGCAGAGAACATCTGGACCAAAACATGATAAAAGGTTATTTATGATAAAGGGTTTTGGAAAGAGGCTCTCTCAGTGTTTTCATCAACAACTGCTAGGGAGGTGCTGTCTGTCCACTTACCGCTTCTTTCCACTTCATGAATTCGCTTTCAGTAAACTCCTGGTTTGAGACAAACTCTAGGCGGAACACTCGCTGGTCACTGCCGTGCCTACACAAAAAAGAGCAGCTTCAGGAATGGGTATGTTGACTGCAGCGCCAGAAGAGCAACCCCACCAGACTGTACACCACCTGTCTCTGTGGGTTTCCATCCTAGCTACCCTTTAGAATCATCTAGGAATATTTACAAAACTTCTAGTGCCAAAGCACCACTCTAGATCAACTGAATCAGAATCTCTGGGAGTAGGAACCAGGCACTGAAATTGTACACACAAAAAGCCCCTCCCAGGTTGTTCTAACGGGCAGCAGGGACTAAAAATCAAAGTGAGCCCCGGAAACAAGTGGATTTGGCCAGTGCTTCAAAAGTCCATTTACAATAAAATCCATCACAGTCAACTGGCATCAAGAATATGAAATATTACATAGATATCTGAATGACAAGGAAGCTCTATCCCTAGAAAGAACACTGCCGTTCTACTGACTCCTGTGCTGGCCACGTGAGTCAGTGTCATCCTCCCAGAGATAGTCACTTTCAGCACGTCATGGCTGCTGCCCACACCAACTGGCTCTTTTCAAACAGTCCAGGAGAAATGACGGGAATGGGAGAAGGGAACAGAGAGACCAGAGAGGCCAAGTAAGGCCATGGCAGAGCCTTGTCTATGACCCACTATTTGCAGTCACCTGGCAAGCTATTTCTATTGCTTCCCATATAGGGCCTTTAGAATTTTCAGGCTCCAAGAGGATAGGGATTTGTGTGTGTATTTTGTTCTCGCTTCTATCCTGATGCGTAGAACTGTGGCATGTAGCCAGCATTCAGTCAATATCATGCTATTGAAGCAGAAACCAAGTCCAAAAAGGTAACCTGGCTTGTGAAAGATCAAGTTAGTTAGTGATGGAGCCAGGACCAGAAGCAAGCCTCCTGACCATGCTCACCGAGGAATGCCTGCAGGATTCTGGGAGGAGGGGGTCTCGCAATCTGACATTTTCCTTCTATGTGTCCCACTGCTCCATATCCCTGACTTCCCCTATGAGAGAGATATATCCTACTTTCCCTATAGGCAAAGGCAGAATACAAGTTTCCCTCCAAGTCCCCTGCGGGGATAACACAAACAGTATTACTGTAACAAGAAACATCACACTGGGAGTGAATAACAGCCGCAACAGGCAGTGCCTGTTTGCACGGGAGCAGAAGCTGCCACGGAAGCACCTCTCCTACCGTAGCTGTAGCCCTTTGTTTGTTCTGGTGCCACCAAGCTGGTAAACTTTGGCGGTTTCCACTACACCCGTGATTTCAGCAACCTAAGTGAGGACAGAGACACCAATCACAACAGACTCTTTCAGAGCTCTCCACCCCACCCTCTGGCTCCATCTGCATGAGTGCAGATGAGTGACCCCGCACTGAGAGAAGCCCACAGCTGCCAGGTGTTCTGGGCATCTTTCTCGGGCTTAGAACTCAGACGGCCAGGCACCTGTGCCCAGAGTTAAGCAAGCGCCAGGTGAGGAGGCAGTTAGCCTGGTGGGGTGTTGGAAGCTTCCCCTCCAACTTAATTCTACCTTACTAAGGGGTGCACCTGGATTTCAGAGGTCAGTTTTATCAATCAAGTGTGAAGACCGTGAGGTCTGTTTCTGTTGCCAAGGTTTCTGAGACATGACATGGCCCCTGGTCCTCACAGAAGGAGGCAAAACACGTTAAAACCAAACAACCCAGAACAAAACAAACAAAAAATCAAACAGCTATATTCTAGTCATCTAGACCACAGAAGCAGAGCTGGAACTCACAAGATAATCTCTATTAGGTTGGAGGGTTTTTTTAAAAAAATTAATTAATTTATTTTTGGCTGCATCAGGTCTTTGTTGCTGCGTGTGGTCTTTTCCTAGTTGCAGCAAGTGGGGTCTACTCTTCGTTGAGGTGCGAGGGCTTCTCATGGCGATGGCTTCTCTTTGTGTGGAGCACAGGCTTCAGTAGTTGTGGTGGTGCACAGGCTTAGTTGCTCCACAGCATGTGGGATCTTCCCGGACTAGGGCTCAAACCCGTGTCCCCTCCATTGGCAGGCAGATTCTTTTTTTAAAAAAAAAAAAATTAATTTTTGGCTGCATTGGGTCTTCGTTGCTGCGCATGGGCTCTTCTCTAGTTGCGGAGAGCAGGGGCTACTCTTCATTGTGGTGCGCAGGCTTCTCACTGCGGTGGCTTCTCTTGTAGTGGAGCACAGGCTCTAGGTGCACGGGCTCAGTAGTTGTGCTCACAGGCTCAGTAGTTGTGGCTTGCAGGCTCTAGAGTGCAAGCTCAGTAGTTGCGGCGCACGGGCTTAGTTGCTCCATGGCATACGGAATCTTCCCGGACCAGGGCTCGAACCCGCGTCCCCCATGCTGGCAGGCGGATTCTTAACCACTGTGCTACCAGAGAAGTCCCTGTTCGTCATTTTTCAAACCTCAATATAACTCCTTGTTCCAGAAGTCACTTAGTATGTAACATGGAAATTTTTCATTTATTTATTTTTCAAATGAACAAATCTTCCAGATTACATAACTCTTGAAAAATACTTCGTTAAGTGTCTGCCTTCTCACATCTACATGAAAGGAGGATAGAGAAAATTGTTCTAAATCTAAACCCTTGGGCTCCAAGTACTCCTCCTGGCAGCAGGTCACAATAGATCTCTGGTTGGCTCAGACTGTCACTGCTCTAAGGGCATCTCAATTGGAGTCTATTTTCCCATCAAATGGGAAAAGTGACAGATTTGTTCAGTAGTTCCTACTCCTAGCTAAGAATCATTATATTTAAAACATAAAACATGGACAATTGTCCAAGGAAAGAAATACTAACCCGGTAAACTGGTTTGCTGTTGTGGTTTCCAATGCCAATCCGTACAAAACATCCTGTGACAGTTTTAGCAAAGAAGGGCATGTGACACCAACGTTCCAGCTTATGCCGTGATAATCGAACCCGATTCAGTTCCTCTGGTAAGGAGACCGGTTGTGATTTTGGAGGGATCTCTTCTTTCCTGTGAGGAACAAAGGACACTGGGAAAAATGTGCATCATAAAAACAGATCAAGGTAAATAAATAATACCAACTTCTTAAAACTTAACCGAATTATGTGTGATTTCATACAGTAGGAGAAATAAATGAAGCAACAGGAAAGTGGGACTAGAATCCTATTCCTAACCAGTAGTGTGAACTGTCTCAAATGAGGCTGCCATCCCAGATAACCTATCAGACTAGGAAAACTAATGGAAGCTCCTGGCCAATCTGAGGGTGACATGAAGGCAGCTCCTACCCGCCTGGCCATGATAAAATGTGCAGGGGTACAGGCTAAGAGCCAACAGCAGAAGTATATGTTTGGGCTGGTGTGCTGGGGAACCCAGCTCGGCAATTCAGGGTACGGAACCAAACCAAAGTTCGTCACCCGAACAGGGGAAATTTGGAAACTACACTAAGCCTTTCCCCAAAGAACCACCTATCCTGACTACTAGACCAAAATGTACACAGCTTACTCCTCTTCTTCATCAGATGACGATGTTCGGGATGAGCGGTCTGACTTTTCACTGGACTTGTCATCTTCCTCCTCCTCCTCATCGTCAGAGTACACCTCACTGGTTTTTAATGGCTGTTTCTTGGCGAGGAGCTCAGCTTAAAAAAAGAGGAAATGTTTACCTAGATTCTCTCAATAAGAAGCTGAAACATCTTTCATCCCTGAAAAAGAACTGGAACATGGAAAAGGACTCAATAGACAGCTCCATCCTCTCTGGCCTGGTTTGTGATTACTTGTGTTAACAGGTACGTTAACCAGAAAGTTTAAGTCACACCGAATGTCAAGCCGCGGTAGACAAAAAAAAAAAGGGCTGGAAGACTGTCACTAAGTGGGCAAAAAGGGTCACCAACTCTACTGACAGCTGTCTTTTATATCTCTCAAGGCACTTGAAGATTGGCAGGAAAATTGGGGATAAACTTAAGATGTCTTCAGAGAGTCTTTCAGGAAAAACTTACTTTGAGTTTACAGTACTATTTGTAATAGCAGGAGACTGAAAACAACCCAAATGTCCACAAAGGGGAGTGGCTGAATCACCTCTAGCACATCCACCCAATGAACTACGCTGCAGCTGTAAAAAAAGGAAAGAGCCGAGCCTTACACTGCATCCTGAGTCAGAAAATGTTTTAAATGAACACATAAATATTTTTAGGATAGGCATTATATGGTCACTGTATCAACTACTCAACTTTGCTACTGTAGACAGAAAGTAGTCACAATTATGAAAAAATGGGCATCATTGTATTCCACTAAAATTATTTACAAAAACAGGTAATCTACTGACCATTGCTTAACATAAAAACTAAGGGGTTATCTTTAGGATATATGGTTAGGTGAAAAAAGCAAGGCAGAGAGAAGTGTGCATAATGCACTAACATTAATCTAAGATGGAGGGTGAATCTGTGTCCTTTTGTTTAAAAAATAAAAAGGAAGGATATAAAAAAATTTTTTAAGTGGTCATCTACTATGGGAGGGAGGCAAGGGGTGAAAGAGAAGGCTATAGATGCTAAATTTCTCTGAATATACCTTGCTTAGTAGATTTGACTTTGGAACCTTGCATCGTGTATAATCATAGAACAGAACAATAAGTCATCTCTACAGATCACAAGCAAAATAAAACAAAGTACTCATTTGATGGCACAACCACACAAAAAACAACTATAACAAGTGTTTTGTGTTGGTTTTTTTTTTTGACTGTGGGGCTTGTAAGATCTCATTCCCCTGGTCAGGGATTGAACCCAGGCCACGGCAGTTAAAGCGCTGAATCCTAACCACTAGACAACCAGGGAACTCCCAACAAGTGACTTTAAAACATAGTCATTCAAAAGACAGACATACAGACCAATGAAATAGAGAGCCCAGAAATAAACCCTTGCATATATGGTCAGAAGATTCCCAACAAGGGTGTCAAGGCCAATCAATAGGGAAATGACAGTCATTTCAAAAACTTGTGCTGGGGTGGGAGGATTTCCCTTGTGGCACAGTGGTTAAGAATCTGCCTGCCAATGCAGGGGACATGGGTTCAATCCCTGGTCCGGGAAGATCCCACATACCGTGGAGCAACTAAGCCCGTGCGCCACAACTACTGAGCCTGTGCTCTAGAGCCTGTGAGCCACAACTACTGAGCCTGCGTGCCACAACTACTAAAGCCCACGCACCTAGAGTCCGTGCTCTGCAACAAGAGAAGCCACCGCGATGAGAAGTCCACGCACTGCAATGAAGAGTAGCCCCCGCTCACCACAACTAGATAAAGCCCGCACACAGCAACAAAGACCCAGTGCAGCCAAAAATAAATAAATTTATAAAAAACAAAAGAAAAACAAAAAACAAACTTGTGCTGTGGTACTTCCCTGGTGGTCCAGTGCTATGACTCCGTGCTCCCAATGGAGGGGCCCCGGGTTTGATCCCTGGTCAGGGAACTATACCCCACATGCCTCAACTAAGAAGCCTGCATGCCGCAACTAAAGATCTCTCATGCTGCAACGAAGATACTGCACATGGCAACGAAGATCCTGTGTGCCGCAACTAAGACCCAATGCAGCCAAATAAATAAATAAATATTAAAAAAGAAAACAAAACAAAAAAACCGAAAACAAACTTGTGCTGGGAAAACTGGATATCCCACATGCCAAAAAAAAAAAAACAAAAGTGGACTCTAACCTTACACTGTATACAAAAATTAACTCAAATGGATCAAAGATCATTTTTTTTCTTTTCTTTTGGTTGCGCCAGGTCTTAGTTGTGGCACATGGGATCTTCGTTGCCACATGCAGGATCTTCGTTGCGGCATACGGGATCTAGTTCCCTGACCAGGGATCAAATCCGGGTTCCCAACACTGGCAGCGTGGAGTCTTAACTACTGAACCACCAGGGAAGTCCCTGGATCAAAGACCTAAATGTAAGAGCTAAAACTATCAAACTCTTCAAAGGAAACAGGGGAAAGCTTTATGACACTGGATTTAGCAATGATTTATTGGATATGACACCAAAAGTACAGGCAACAAAAGAAAAAAAAGTGAAGGCAAACAGTACTTCACCAAAATTAACTTATGCATCAAATGACACTATTAAAGAGTGAACGGACAACCTATGGGAGAATGGGAGAAAATATCTGTAAATCGTGTCTCTGATAAAGAATTAATATTCAAAATAATTTTAAAAGTCTTACAACTCAACAAGAACCAAAGAACTTGATTAAAACATGGGCAAAGGACTTGACTAGACATTTCATCAAAGAAGATATCCAAATGGCCAATAAGCATACAAAAAGATACTCAACATCACCAGTCATTAGGAAAACGCAAATCAAAACCACAACAAGATACCACTTCATGCTCACTGAAATGGTTATAATCATAAAGACAATGACAAGTGTTAGTGAGGATGTGGAAAGAGTGGAACCCTCATAAGTTGCTGCTGGGAATGCAAAATGGTTAAGCCTCTTGGAAAACAGCCTGGCAGTTTCTCAAAAGGTCAAACACAGGGCTTCCCTGGTGGCGCAGTGGTTGAGAGTCCGCCTGCCGATGCAGGGGACACGGGTTCGTGCCCCGGTCCGGGAAGATCCCACATGCTGCGGAGCGGCTGGGCCCATGAGCCATGGCTGCTGAGCCTGCGTGTCCGGAGCCTGTGCATCCAGAGCCTGTGCTCCGCGACGGGAGAGGCCACAACAGTGAGAGGCCCGCGCACCACAAAAAAAAAAAAAAAAAAAAGTGGAAACAACCCAGTGTCCCTCAAAAGGTGAACGGATAAATGTGTATATCCATACAATGGAATATTATTCAGACATAAAAGAAGTATTGTTACGTGCTACAACATGGATGAACCTAGAAAGCATGCTACGTGAAAGAAGCCAGACACAAGAGATCATATATTGTATGAGTCCATTTATATGAAATGCCCAGAATAGGCAAGTCTATAGTGACAGAAAGTAGACCAGTGGTTGCCTAGGGCTGGGAGATAACAGGTCTGTAGAGGGGGGTGACAGTTAAGGGATATAGGGTTTCTTTCTGGGGTAATGAAACATCTTAAAACTCATTGAGTTTTACCACACAGCTGTGAATATACTACAAGCCATTGCCTTGTATACTTTAAATGAGTAAACAGTATGGTACCTTAATTATACCTTAAGAAAGTTGCTATAAATCAAAACAAAACAAAAAAACTTGGTATCCTGGTTTTGAAATGGACATACCAGTATGAGGCTCAAAATAAATTCTTAAAAAAAAAAAAAATCCTAGCTGTGGACACTGAAAAGACTTAGAAATAATAACCAACCCAGTTGCACTCCTGCGTCTAGACTATGGTGTCTAAATACAATTTCTCATGAGAAAAAAAACCCCACCCAAACCCAAAAAAAACCCAGGGCTCCTTAGAGAAATGTCTGATTCCAAATCCAGAAAGCAAGAAAGCTATTAAAGACTACTGGGGTTTCACATCAAAAGGACTCAGGCTACAAAAAAAAAAAAAAAAGGACACAGGCTACAACTGCTTGAAGATAAGACAATTTGAGTCTCAACAATAATAATAATAATTGCAATGGAGTAAAAACATAAAGTATGGGGTCTTCCCTGGTGGCGCAGTGGTTAAGAATCCGCCTGCCAATGCAGGGGACACGGGTTCAAGCCCTGGTCTGGGAAGATCCCACATGCTGAGGAGCAACTAAGCCCGTGCACCACAACTACTGAGCCTGCAAGCCACAACTACTGAGTCCGTGCACCTAGAGCCCATGCTCCGCAACAGGAGAAGCCACCGCAAGCCCGTGCACTGCAACGAAGAGTAGCTCCTGCTCACAACTAGAGAAAGCCCGCATGCAGCAAAGAAGACCCAATGCAGCCAAAAAATAAATAAATTTATAAAAATAAATAAATTTATATTAAAAAAACCCATAAAGTATGTTAAAATCCATGAGTTCACAGGGATATTCAAAATAAACAAATTTCACTGGTTATCTTTGGAGTTTGCCAAGGAACTATCTCATTCTTTTGAAAACTAGTAAATAAAAGGGGGAAAAAAAGGCAAGAATTTACTCTGCCTTTCCTATACAAAATGTCCCTGGTGGTAACTGAATAGCTGATGAGAAGTTTCTCTTTCCAGAAGCATACCAGATAATAAATGAAGAAAGAACGATACATTAGAATATCACCATTTTGTGGCTTAAAGACTTAAATATAAGACATGACACCATAAAACTCCTAGAAGAGAACACAGGCAAAACATTCTCTGACATAAATCGTACCAATGTTTTCTTAGGTCAGTATCCCAAAGCAATAGAAATAAAAGTAGGGACTTCCCTGGTGGTCCAGTGGTTAAAAATCCACCTTCCAATGCAGGGTATGTGGGTTTGATCCCTGGTCAGGGAACTAAGATCCCACATGCCACCAGGCAACTAAGTCCGCATGCTGCAACTACTGAGCCTACATGCCACAGCTAGAGAGCCTGTGTGTTGCAACTACAGAGCCCATGCGCCACAACCAGAGAGAAGCCCACACGCCACAATGAAAGATCCTGCATGCCACAACTAAGACCTGATGCAGCCAAAAATAAATAAACAAATAAATAATTTTTTAAAAGGGAAGAAATAAAAGCAAAAATAAACACATGGGACCTAATCAGACTTATAAGCTTTTGCACAGCCAAGGAAACCATAAATAAAATGAAAAGACAACCTACAGACTGGGAGAAAATATTTGTTACTATTTTTTAGGTATAGTAATGGCACTGTAGTTACATTTAAAATAGGAGTCCTTATCTTTTAGAGACACATATTGAAATATTTATGGTTGAAATATGATGATGCTGGGATTTACTTCAAAATAACCCAAAGGAGGAGAGCAGTGTATATTTAATAAGATTGGCTATGAGTTGACTGCTGAAGTTGGAGGATGGGTTCATGGAGTTTCATTACACTATTCTCTGTATGTGTTTGGAACTGCCTATACTAGAGAGCTAAAAAGGGGGAAAAATAAAAATTGGCGTCAGGAAGTTAAATCATATGATCAAACACACAAAGTAGCCATCACATTTTCCCCACCTACCTGTTCTGTTCTTCCGTTTTTCTCGCTCTGCTTTTAGCTCCTCCATGGCTTGAGATTTCTTATCTAGTTTCTCATCCCGTTTGGAACGTCGTTCCTTGTTATGGGATGTTACCTGGGAAGGGAAAAATATGTAGGATGGCTCTTTTTACCAACAGCTGATGATAATATTCTCTATACCTAAAAATCATTTAGTTCTCCAATGTGAATCTATATTGGTTGCAGAAATTGAAATTTGCTTAAGAGGAGAGAGCATCCTCTTGTGGACAAAGAGGATAGAGCAGTAAAGTCAGTCCTTGTCTTACCTGCCTAATAAACAGAAAGCCTAAGAAGTATAAGATAAACACTTTCTGGAAGGACTCCCTAGATCACAGCTAATATATGTTAATACTGTCAACAAAGCTTTTTGTGATAAATGCAGAGATGACTAATTTTCCCAGCTACATTTATTACCAAGTCCAGGATGACATACACCTGAGTAAACATCATAACCGATTCAGCTACCCAGGACAGGAAGTTTACAAACTTTCCCTTAAGGAGTGCTCACACACCAATGAGCTGCTTTTTACATGCAGACTTGAGTAGAATTCCCATGGAGTTAAACAGCACAGCTAATGGTGAAATGATATGTCCAGAGATTAATGAAACCTATAAGATGAAGATAGTACATAAATAGTCTTGCACTAACTGACCTAGGCTGATTAATATAAACCCATCTTTTATATAAACACACATACACACTCAAAATAGAGGTTTTATTCTTTGGATAACAAGGACTATTGAATCTCCTACCTGAGATTCTTGAATCTGTGTCAGTTTCTTCTTTTCCTGCTCCTCTTCTTGCTTTTTCTTTTTTTCTTTCTTTTCTTTCTTTTTGGCTGTTTTCAGTTTTTTCCTGATTTCAAATCTGTTTAAAATATATTTATTTGGTTTTTAAGTGAAATATTTGTAGACTGATTTCTATTAGATAGGAGAAAGGAATTAAGTGCGGGGAAGGAGTTAATAAATGTTTTGGTTTCCTGTAAGAAACTCCAATGTATCTTATAAGTACATTAGAAATATTGAATATAAATACACCAGGAGTACTTGAAAGCATTAAGGTGGAATAGACTTAAAATGAGAGAATACTGAGGATACTGTTGTATCCTGTTGGTAACGCACTGCTCTTCCTCAACTTCACATAATGGAAGAAAATAGTTGATTCTTGGATCAACTCCAATGGTGTCCCATTAGAAACATAATGAAGCCACAGAGAGCCACTCTCCCGTTGCGGAGCACAGGCTCCAGATGCGCAGGCTCAGTGGCTATGGCTCACGGGCCTAGCCGCTCCGCGACATGTGGGATCTTCCCGGACTGGGGCACGAACCCGTGTCCCCTGCATTGGCAGGCAGACTCTCAACCACTGTGCCACCTGGGAAGCCCCACTGTCACATTTTTAAGGTGGTCAAGACACAGGCTGTATTTTAAAAACACCACTCTCCATCTTTCTTCATTAGGAAAAATGCCTCCCTCAGCTCCACCCCAGCAAACATGTGAATAAATATGCTATTCTCTTAAACAAATGCAATCTAGGCTCTCTCCCTGTAACAAAAAGCAGGCTTTTATGAAACAAAACTATTTTTTTGTGTGTGAATTTAAGGAACTTTGTGGAAGGAATAAAATAAATATTAAACTCTTTTCATAACATTCTAAAATAAACCCAATTATGAAATTTTTTACTTAGTTCTTAATAGGGTCAATATACAAAAATTAACTGTATTTCTATATACTTGCAATGAATAATCCAAAAACAAAACAAAGAAAACAATTCCATTTACAGTAGCATCCAAAAGAATACAATATTTAGTAATAAATTTAACAAAACAAGTGCTAGTCTTTCACACCCAAAACTAAAGGACTGTTGAAAGAAATTAAATAATACCTAAGTAGGTAGAAAGATATCACATTCATGGATTAAAAGACTTAATATTAGATGGCAATACTTCCAAATTTGATAAACAGATTCAACACAATTCCTATAAAAATCCCAGCTGCTTCTTTTGCTGTTGCAGAAATTGATAAGCTGATACTAAAATTCCTATGGGAATGCAGAGGGCCCCATATAGCCAAAACAATTTTGAAGAAGAACAAAGGTGGAGGACTTAACACTTCCCAAGTTAAAAATTGACTACATAGCTACAGTAATCAAAACAGTATGGTACTGGCATAACCATAAACATAATGATCAATGGAACAGAATACAGTCAACAAATAAATCCATATATCCATGAACAACTGATTTTCAACAATGGTGCCAAGACTGGGGAAAGAACAGTCTCTTCAACAAGTGGTACTGGGACAACTGGATAGCTACATGCCAAAGAATAAAGTTGGACTCTTACCTCACACCATATACAAAAAATGATCTCAAAATGGATCAATGAGGGGGAGAGGGATAAATTAGGAGGTTGGGATTAACATATACACACTACTATACATAAAACAGATAATCAACAAAGGCCTACTGTATAGTACAAGGAACTCTACTCAATACTCTGTAACAACCTGTATGGGAAAAGAACCTGAAAAAGAATAGATATATGTACATGTATAACTGAATCACTTTGCTGTACACTTGAAACTAACACAACATTGTAAATCAACTGTACTCCAATATAAAATTTTAAAAAATGGATCAATGATCTAAACATAAGACCTGCAACTATAAAACTCTTACAAGAAAACATCCAGGTAAATTACTCATGAACGTGGATTTGGTAAGATTCTTAGATATCAAAAGCTGCAGCAAGAAAAGAAAAAATTTATTGTGCATAAAAATTTTTTAATTTTGTGCATTAAACAATACTTGACAGTGAAAAATACAACCTACAGAATGGGAGAAAATATTTGCAAATCATGTTATCTGATAAGGGTCTACTAACCAGAATATATAAAGAACTCTTATAACTCAACAACAAAAAGACAACCCAATTAACAAATACGCAAAGCACTTGAACAGACATTTCTCCAACAAGGATTTGAAAAGATTCTAAACATCATTAGTCAACAGGAAAATGCAAATCAAAACCACAATAAGACACTTCACATTTACCAGGATAGCTATTATCAAAAAAAGAAAAAATAACAAGTGTTGGCAAGGATGTGGACAATCTGGAACTCTTATATATTGCTGGTGGGAATGTAAAATGGTACAGCTGTTACGGAAAACAGTTTGGTGGTTTCTCAAAAAGTTAAACATAAAATTACCATATGACTCAGCAATTCCACTCCTATGTATATACCCAAAAGAATTGAAAATAGATACTCAAATATTTGTACATGAATATTCATAGTAGCACTATTCACAACAGCAAAGATATCAAAAAAGATTAATAAATAAAATGTGGTATATACACATAATGGAATATTATTCAGCCATAAAAAGGAATGAAGTACTGATACATGCTACATGAATGAACTTCAAATGTATGTTAAGTGAAAGAAGCCAGGCACAAAAGACTACATATTTATGATTCCATTTATATAAAATGCCCAGAAATAGGCAAATCTATAGAGACAGAAAGTAAGTTAGTGGCTTCCTAAGGCTAGGAGCAATAGAGGGAACTGAGTACCAGTAAGTACAGGGTTTTTTTCTGGGGTGATGATAATGTTCTGAAATTAATTGTGGTGATGGCTACACAACTTTATGAATGTATAAAAAACCACCGAACCACTTTCAACCACTTTCAATGGGTAGATTCTATGGTGTGTAAACTACATCTCAATAAAGTTATTTTTAAAAGTTAATACCTGAGGTGCTGAGAAAACTGGACAGCTACATGTAAAAGAATGAAATTAGAACATTTTCTAACACCATATCCAAAAATAAACTCAAAATGGATTAAAGAACTAAATATAAGACCAGAAACCATAAAACTCTTAGAGGAAAACACAGGCAGAACACTCTTTGACATAAATCGCAGCAATATTTTTTTGGATGTCTCCTAAAGCAAAGGAAATAAAAGTAAAAATAAACAAATGGGACCTAATTAAACTTAAAAGCTTTTGCATAGCAAAGGAAACCATCAACAAAACAAAAAGACAACCTACTGAATGGGAGAAAATATTTGCAAATGATATGGCCAATACACAGTTAATATCAAAAAAATATATATATAAACAGCTCATACAACCCAACATCAAAAAAACAAACAACCTGATTAAAAAATGGGCAGAAGACCTGAAGAGACATTTTTCCAAAGAGGAAATGCAGATGGCCCACAGGCACATGAAAAGATCTCAACATTGCTAATCATCAGGGAAATGCAAGTCAAAACCCCAATGAGATATTACCTCACACCTGTCAGAACGGCCATCATCAAAAAGAACACAAATAACAAATGTTGGTGAGGATGTGGAAAAAATTAACTGGCGCAGCCACTGTGGAAAAGAGCACAGAGGTTTCTCTAAAAATAGATACCTCCTTTGTGGTCCAGTGGTAATGAATCCGCCTTACAATGCAGGGGATGCAGGTTCGATTCCTGGTCAGGGAACTAAGATCCTACATTCTGCGGGGCAACTAAGCCTGCATGCCACAACTACTGAGCCCACACGCCTCAACTAGACCCCGTGTGCTGCAAACTACAGAGCCCACGCACCCTGGAGCCTGCACTCCACAACTAGAGAGGAGTCCGCGAGCCACGATGAAAGATCCAGCGTGCCTCAACTAAGACCCGATGCAGCCAAAAATAAATAAAATAAAATAAATAATAATAATAATTTAAAAAACTAAGAATAGGGACTTCCCTGGTGGTCCAGTGGGTACGACTCTGAGCTCCCAATGCAGGGGGCCTGGGTTCAATTCCTGGTCAGGGAACTAGATCCCACATACATGCCACAACTAAACCCCGTGTGCCGCACCTAAAGGCCGGTGCAGCCTAAATAAATAAATAATAAATAAATATTTGTAAATGAAGCAACTGACAAAGGATTAATCTCCAAAATTTACACCAGCTCATGCAGCTCAATATCAAAAAAACAAACAACCCAATCCAAAAATGGGCAGAAGACCTAAATAGACATTTCTTCAAAGAAGATATAAAGATTGCCAACAGACACATGAAAGGATGCTCAACATCATTAATCATTAGAGAAATGCAAATCAAAACTACAATGAGATATCATCTCATACCAGTCAGAATGGCCATGATCAAAAAATCTACAAACAATAAATGCTGGAGAGGGTGTGGAGAAAAGGGAACCCTCTTGCACTGTTGGTGGGAATGTAAATTGATACAGCCACTATGGAGAACAACACTGAGGTTCCTTAAAAGACTAAAAATAGAACTACCATACGACCCAGCAATCCCATTACTGGGCATATACCCTGAGAAAACCATAATTCAAAAAGAGTCATGTACCAAAATGTTCACTGCAGCTCTATTTACAATAGCCAGGACACGGAAGCAACCTAAGTGTCCATCAACAGGTGAATGGATGAAGAAGATGTGGCACACATATACAATGGAATATTACACAGCCATAAAAAGGAACGAAACTGGGTTATTTGTAGTGAGGTGGATGGACCTATAGACTGTCATACAGAGTGAAGTAAGTCAGAAAGAGAAAAACAAATACCTTATGCTAACACACATATATGGAATCTAAAAAAAAAAAATGGTCATGAAGAACCTAGGGGCAAGATGGGAATAAAGATGCAGACCTACTAGAGAATGGACTTGAGGATACGGGGAGGGGGAAGGGTAAGCTGGGACGAAGTAAGAAAGTGGCATGGACATATATACACTACTAAACGTAAAATAGATAGCTAGTGGGAAGCAGCCGCATAGCACAGGGAGATCAGCTCAGTGCTTTGTGACCACCTAGAGGGGTGGGATAGGGAGGGTGGGAGGGAGGGAGACGCAAGAGGGAAGAGATATGGGGACATATGTATATGTATAACTGATTCAATTTGTTATAAAGCAGAAACTAACACACCATTGTAAAGCAATTATACTCCAATAAAGATGTTTAAAAAAAAGAAACCAAAAGGTAATAATAATAATAAATAAATATTTTTTAAAATATTAAAAAAAAAGAAAAACCTAAAAATAGAACTACCATATGACCCAGTAATTCCACTCCTGGGTATATACCTGAAAAACAAAAATGCTAATTCCAAAAGACACATACACCGCCATGTTCATAGCAGTATTATTTGCAATTGCCAAAATATGGAATGAATGGATAAAGAAGATGTGGTGTATATACATACAATAGAATACTACTCAGTCATAAAAAAGAATGAAACTTTGCCATTTACAACAACATGGATGAACTCAGAGGAGATTATGCTACGTGAAATAAGTCAGACACAGAAAGACAAACACTGTATGCTATCACTTATATGTGAAATCTAAAAAATACAACAAACTAGTGAATATAATAAAAAAGAAACAGATTCATAGATATAGAGAACAAACGAGTGCTTACCAGCGGGGAGAAGGAAGCAGGGAGAGGCAATATAGGGGTAGGGGATTAGGAGGTACAAACTATTATGTATAAAATAAGCTAAAGGATATTATGTATAAAATTAGCTAAAGGATATAAAATAAGCTAAAGGATATATATAAAATAAGCTAAAGGATTAGGAGGTACAAACTATTATGTATAAAATAAGCTAAAGGATAAAATAAGCTAAAGGATATACACAGGGAATATAGCCAATATTTTATAATAACTATAAGTGGAGTATAAACTTTAAAAACTGTGAATCACTAAATTATGCATCTGTAACTTATATAATATTGTACATCAACTATACTTCAATTTTAAAAAAGTTAACAGCTTATATTTACATTATGTTCTTATATGTATTATCTCACTGAAGACTTACAACAATCCCCAACGAGAAAGCTGAGGAATGAGGAGGGTAAGTGACTAATTCAGATAACCTGGCCAGTGAGTTTGACTTGAGCCTAGATTTTCTTTCTTCTTCTTCTTTTTTTAAAAAAATATTTATTTATTTGGCTGCATTGGGTCTTAGTTGCAGCACACGGGATCTTCGTTGTGGCATGTGGGATGTTTCCTTGTGGCGCACGGGCTCCAGAGCACACAGGCTCAGTAGCTGTGGCAGCGGGCTCTCTAGCTGCAGCGTGCAGGCTCTAGAGCACGCAGACTTAGTTGCCCTGCGGCACGTGGGATCTTAGTTCCCTGACCAGGGATGGAATCCGCATCCCCTGCATTGGAAGGCAGATCCTTAACCGCTGGACCACCAGGGAAGTCCTGAGCCTAGACTTTCTGATGGAAAATGTCAGTGCTCTTTGCACAACCAAGCTACCTTTATGCTGCCTGCACTTACCTTTAAAAAAAAATTTTTTTTAATAAAAAAAGAGGAAGCTCTAGAATAGGTGAAGAATCTAACAACCAAAAATGATACCTCACTACTGGTGTTGCTGGCTATAAAACAGGATGCTAATGGTGTTTACATTAAAAACATGGAGAAAGTTTCTGAGTTACCGTATTGTACTGCCTTGCAGCTAAACAAATGAGCTACAAAAACCTCCATTTTCTGTGATTGGCTCTGAACTTTTGTCTTAATTATCATCATTGTAAACATTCTTCCAATCACTAAAAAAGTCACAGAATCAGTCAGTCAACTGCTTCATTCATATAAGGTGAAAAATAAAAAACCCAAGTTTGAGATCAGCCACCCACTACTCTTAAGCTACTTTGTGATTTTATCATAGGGCCCTATTGGCCTTATATGAGAACCTCTTGTTATGCTCTCCCCAATTCAGAAATACAAATTTCAGAAGTCATTCTTAACCATGTGGCAACCGTGGTAGTTTCTTAAGTCCTGTTTGTTCCAATACAGGTAACCGTGGAAGCATTCACACTCAAAACAAATGTCTATTACTTGCTGCTGACTGAAAGCCAAACATTCTTGTCTAGAATAACTCACCAGACTTAATATGGTCTCCAGAAGGGACAGACAGGCTCCCAGACGAAATGGGACTAACTGCTGCCAAGGAAAATGCTTCTGTTTATTTCGCAATATTAGGTAGGTAGGGAAGGATCCAAATTGTGAGGACTATTTTATCTCCTGAGACAAAGTCAAGTTTATTTTCACCTTGAAATTCTGTTAGGAGATAAGGAAAAACTTCTGCCATTTAAATATGGCAAAAGTAATCCAAAATACTGAAGCAGCTTTGTATATCAAAATGCAATTTAACATTTGAGCTTAAAAAAAATACAAAAAGCATGCTGGGAGGATAGTCAGATTCCTAACTCATAAATAATGAGAAGAAATTTCAAGTCTTGAATCCTGTGAAGACAGGGCTCCAAATGTGAACTTTGGGAAATTACTTTATTATTTTATTTTATCATTAAGACTACCACTTTACCTTTTTTTTAACACCTCCCTCTTCTCTATGCGGTTGAACAGTTCTTGCTCTCTCTCCTTTTCTGTCATCTGTTCCAGACGGGCCCTGTCTTCCTCATCTCCCATGAGGTCTTCTCCATAGCCATCATGGAATTCCTCATCTTCTGAGGAAGAGTCTGAATCTGAACTGGAGGAGGAGCTGTTGCTGTCAGAATCTGACACTTCACCTGCACCAAAGGACCAAACACAAGATTAGGTGATGCTGCAGAAGACAGAGCCACAGGTGGCCCCACAGTGTTGATAATCATTACCCCTTGGCTCTTCTAGGTGAAGTGGAACATGGTCATCTCACCTCCCTTGGGAAAACGCTTGGTCTGCCTTTGGCAAATGCAAACACAGGTTACAGAAACTTAGGCTGGATTAAGAAACCAACATGATCTTTTTAATTTGACTTTTGTATTTTGAAAAAATTACAGACCTACAGAAAAAAGTTGCAAGAATAATTCAACTCCCGTACATCTGTTACTTAGGTTCACCCACTGTTAACATCGCCAGTTCACTTTCTGTCTACATACATAAAACAATTTACACATTTTTATCATTTATTTTGCTGAACTGAGAGTAAGCTGCAGAGATTGTGACCTTTCACCCCTAAATACTTCTTGTAAAAAGGACAGTCTCTTATATAACCAAGTATACAATGATCAAACTCAGGAAATTTAACATTTAAGAAATAGCATTATCTGACATATAGTCCATATTCAATTTTCATAATAAGTATACGGAGATGCTTTGAGACTGTGTAAACATCTTGTTCCTCAACAAACTATCATCCAGTGGTTTTAACACTCATTGATAACACTTCAATTATTACTATGATGGTTGAAAATGGTGATTGTCTAACTATACTTTCTTCTACATTTATTAGTTGGCATTTAAAAAAATCAGTGTTTTAATAAGTCATTAAATTGATTAGTGAATTCCTAATGATACTGGATCTTGGTAGGACAAAGGGTGATGGAAAAAAGCATTACATATTGTAACTGAGTATTATGTTAAACTAGCAATTTTGTGCTTGACTCAATTTGAGCTGACATTCACAGGCATGTGCTTAAAAAGCAGGTTAGGCCAATTCTGTACAAGCCAGTTTGTATATAAACATTATTACTCAAAACAAATATAAAGTTTACCATTTTAGTCCTGGAACAAGTTCACTTTCAAACTAGTGTTAGCAAAAATTCTCATTTCAAAACAACATTTTTTTACTGAGTTTTGTATCTGGTTCAAGGATTTTCCCCCTATGAATAACCAAGAAAAAGGAAAGAGAAGGCACTCAAGTTAAGGTAAACGGAGATTCTAACGCAGGGAATCCTCATGGGTTTCCTGGATGGGTTTCAAGGGCTTCACTAACGCTTTGGAATGCATGTATTTTTCTTGCTTCATTCAGATTCTAAACAGACCATGACCATTGAAAAGATTAGAGACCCCTGCAATAAAGGCAGAGGCCATGCTGTAATTGTAATGCAGGCACCTTTTCCCTCCATTTCTGACTGCAGCTTCTACTAAATAAGAGTTCACTCCCAAGTCTGCACCACTTGACTCACCTTCCTCAGGGGCTGAGCTCTCAGCTGAACTGTCTTTGTCCGAACTGCCTGAGGAAGCAGTTTTATTGGCCTGTTTCTTCATGGTTCCTTTCTTCTCTATTTTTCTGGCTTTTCCTTTCTTCTTATTTTTATTGCTCCCAAAAGTCCACTACAAGGAAAAAAGAAAAAGGAAAATTGAACCAGGGATTTTATTGAGAAAAGCTGTAAGTTTCAAGAATTAAGAGTCTCTGACATTCATCAAAATGATTCCAAGTCTCTACTGCTTTGGATCTGAAACAAATACACTTTATAAGATGAAAGATATTGATTCTTGAAACCTTTGTTAAAACTTCATAACCTCTGGTTTGTAATTTCTTAATGTCAGTAGATAATTGATATAATAAACATAAAATTTAATTAGTATACTTTTTATCAATAGAAAAGCAAATATATCAACTTAATGGCAAGTCAACTGAGTTAACTAAAACTCAGTTGGTACAGGAAACAGCTTCTAATGTTTCCTGTGGCAGAGAGGTCAGCAATTGCTAGAGATGGGTTATGTCTGGGTTTCAGTACACAGTACATGGCTGAGTTCTGGAGTGGGTCCCAGGAAAGCAGGGAATAAAGCTTTTTAGCAAGAGAAAACTTCAGAAAACACAGGGAGAAAATGATGAAGGCCACTCTTTGGCATGGATGGTAGTATCACTGGTACCAACTCCAAGGAGTCAGAAAGTATAAGAGATCATTAAAAAAAACATATACATATATATATGTATATGTATATATATATATATTTAAATCTGCATATATTACACTACAACATAATGTTTACATTGGATCTTCAATAGGAGATCCCATACATCTAAATATAAGGAACCTGCAACTTGTATTATCAAACTAACAGGCAGGCAATACACAGTTGATCACTCCAGGGCCAAAAAAATCATCTTCATCAAGCACTTTAATTGTAAGTCTGAAAGACCATAAAATCATTTTTTAAATTCACAGAGACTATTTAGTTACATTAAACCACACCTCCTTTGATATTTTAACTTGTCAATTTAGGAGAATGATTTTAGGTGAAAAATACTTTACTTAGAAACTTTATTTTATGTACTCTAAAAATAATATTCATAACCAGCAAGGGCCTACTGTATAGCACAGGGAACTATACTCAATAATAACCTATAATGGAAAAGAATCTAAAAAAGAATATATATATAAAATAAAATAAAGTAAAATTCAAGACTTCCCTGGTGGCGCAGTGGTTAAGAATCTGCCTGCCAATGCAGGGTACATGGGTTTGAGCCCTGGTCCGGGAAGATTCCCACATGCTGCGGAGCAACTAGGCTCATGCACCACAACTACTGAGCCTGTGCTCTAGACCCCACGAGACACAACTACTAAGCCCATGTGCCACAACTACTGAAGCCCGCACGCCTAGAGCCCGTGCTCCGCAACAAAGAGAAGCCACTGCAATGAGAAGCCCGCACACCTCAACGAAGAGTAGCCCCCTCTCGCTGCAACTAGAGAAAGCCCGCACAGCAACGAAGACCCAATGCAGCCATAAATGAATAAATAAATTTATTTAAAAAAATAAATTAAATTAAAAATTTTAAAAAGTATATATAAAAACACTGAATCATTTTGCTGTACTCCTGAAACTAACATTGTAAATCAACTATATTTTAATAAATATTTTTTTTAAAAAAACGGAAATTGTAAAACAAACTGAGACAATACTAAATAAACAAACCAACCAACCAAGGAGGGGAAGGATAAAAAAATCAAAATAATATTCATCTTTCCATCATCACAGATTGAATTATAAATCTGGTATTAACATAAAAATTCTACATCTAATATTTAACAAAAACACCAAGTCTTTGCTCCTTCTATAATGTGATCATATTATAATGTGATCATAAATGTACCTCCTACCTCACAATAGCCAAGATCAGAAGTAAATTTACTTTGGAGTTTTTTTGGGGGTGTGGGGTGAAGGGATAGTTCTGATGAGGTTTCCACCTTAGAAATGTTCCAGATGAGCTATTTTTAAGAACTACAGTCTGTTAATTTACCTTGATAAAATATTGTGAAAGGGCACTATTTTAATCTTCTGATTTTTTATTTTAATTTACTCTTAGTTATTTTAATTGCCACTTTGTTTTTGTACTCAGGAGCTAGGAAGAAGGGACAAGTGAAAATAAAACAGCTCCATGTTCTAGAATGATATATTAAGTGAATAAATGATATATTAAGTAATATACCACTTATGTATTAAGTGATATACATTAACAGCGACTTCTCTTTGTAAATGAATTTACTTCTCAAACTTTTAACAATTCAACACTTAGATCACTATTTAGAAAGAAATCCTAATGCTTCTCTTCTAAAAGCTATTTTTCAACCATTTGAAATCTTAATCATTCAAGGAAGATACTTTTTAGGTCAGTTTGAAAGAATCCAAAAGAGGCCAAAGTGTTCAGTTTCCTAGTTAACTGAGCTAAAATATATCAACTTCCTATGCTGAGAATACAGATATTACTAGAGGTAATAATGTATAAAACATCTTTTGCATTGGCTTTGTTTACAGGAAATAGCACAACTATGCACATAGTAGTCAATATTTATTGGCTGGTTATGAAAATGAGCATGACCCATCTCTTCTAAACAGGGTATCTTTTTGTACTTCTTTGTACAGAAATCCCTTCTTTGTACAAAGAAGTCCCTTTGTACTTCTACCCAATGGGAATATGAAAAGGCTGAGAGCATAAAGGGTGAGCTACCAGGGTCACATGTGTGTTAGAGTGGATAGATCTATTTTCACCTACAGATTTGGATTTCTCACGTGCAACAGAGTCAAATTCTGAACTTCTAGGGTGGGGGGAAAAGGAGGATTGTGTATGAGAGTAAAAAAAGGCTTAAATGTGAAGTCACACAGGTGAATCCAATTCAGGAGGTGCTAGAAAGCTATCTGGTTTCCTTATCCTTCCACTGTCTATCTGCTGCAATCTGCCATTGCCTAAGCTTAGCAACTGTCATCTATAGCCTATGATGTTTATCCCCTGGAGGGGAGAGATAAAAGATAAGAGTTAAAATAGAAGAAATAAAATGTTTCAATTTAACAAGGGCTTGCCTGGCTGAACCTGAGTGTGGGAAGGGAACCTTGGTCTTTTTCCTTCCAACACAATTTTCAAAAGAAATGACAGAAGTGCCTCATCTCCCATGAGGCTAACTCAATAGAGTTTGTCATGCCAATGGCAAACAACCAAACTCACTATATATGACAGGGTTTTAGGGAAATAAAATAATCACTTAAAATATGGGGACCAGTCACATTACTCCTATTTAATATAGAGAAAGAGACTCAAATGGGTACTGATAATTTCCCAAAAGATTTTTTTCCTGCAGAATAGATCGTATTTGTAATATTTTACATTTACTCCTTTAAACCAGAAGCTCCTGAGTGTTTTTTTGGTCTGAGCACATATTTTAAATACTTGCCCAGTACCTCTTCTCTCAAGATCACAGAATCTAATAAACCATAAAGGAGATGGTCAAGACTTGTGGTAGGCAAAACTGACATAGAAATATCTTAACCCAGCCATTAGCCCAGAGATTGCTCACCTATTCCTGCAAAAGCCTTATTCTGTTGACTCCAAGACAGAAGGAAAACTAATTCTTTCATTGCCAGAGTGTGGTAGTAAATGGAGTCTAAAGAGTACAGTGCATGATTAAAGAGATGCTCTCAGGCTTTCCCCATCCATCAGAGAGTAGAAGAAATGACCTGGCTTTTCTTAATTTGTTTTGGGAACTATGGCTTCACTGAAAGGCAAGCTCTGTTGTGGCCTTAAAAGTGCTCTAAAATGTACCACACAGAAGGCAAGAATAAGAAAATGAGTGCCTGCTGATCTGCATCTGAGTACAGACGCCAGAGCATCCCCCAAGGAGAGCTGCTTAAAAACAATCTGGGAAAGGGAAAGGGTCCACTGTCAGTCAGGACCCTAATACACACTGACACCCTGCTTTTCTCAAGCATTCTACATGCATGCAGGCTCACACAAAACACCAGGAAAGTATTACGTATAATGCAGTGATGAAAACCTAAAACAGTGACTAGAAGGAAGATGTCTTAACTAATAAATTAAAAGAGATTAGCACTTTGACTCTCACTGCTGTAACTGATACTCTAATGGACGGCAATTATCTAATGATACAAGGAGGGTTAGAAAGTACTACATAACCCTGTGCCATACTGAGAGTGTAGGGGTTGTTATAAGCAGGTCCCTACTCTGGGAAGCAGCTGACCTTCCTGGCATTCAGCTGAAAGACAGGAAGGAACATGGGGTGGGGAGTGGTTGCCTTGGACTTGGGTGCCATTGACATGCTGAGTACTTTTATCCTGGAGGCAGAAAAGCAAAGAAACTTCAACATTTCAGAGAGGTTATCTCTAATGGACAAGGAAGATCATATTCTAGGTCTCAGGACCCAGAGTAGAAACCATTGCAGCCCAGTTACTCCTGAAACGAATTTACAGTGAAATGAAATACTTTGAGGTAAGTAGGGTTCAAGAAGAACAGCTGGGCTAGTGATAAACTATGGGACTAGAGGTTAAAAGAACTGGAATAAAGGCCCAAGCGCTTAACCTGAGACTGTTTCCTTATCTGTAAAGTAGGAATAATAATACCGCCTTGACCACCTATCCCGGTAGTGTGACACTCAAAGGAGACAGAATAAAAGACGCTAAGAGCACATCAGAAACCATGAAGTTCTATATAAATGGAGGGTACTATTTTATGATGGAAAAAGGAACTTCTGGGAGCCTGTTTTCTTATCTGAAATAAGGAAATCTAAATGATCTCTACGACCCCTTGGAGTTTTAAAGTTGTAGGATCCTATATGAACTGAGTGTTACACTAAATTGAAGTGTTTGTCAAAAGGATTCGGTAGTCATTATTCTAGATCTTAACAGTGACCAACAAAGAGGTGTGCTGAGAGGGCATGGTTCCTAATTTAGGTATTTTTTCCCTGTGAAGATAGAAAAGGGTCAGCAAAGTTGAAGAGTATATGCAAATGTCAGCCTAAAGAACAATGAGGAATAGCTAAATTTTCTTTTCCCTTAAAAGAAATTAATTATTTGTAATTAATCAAACAAAGTACAAAGGGCACTACTGTATCTTATAATCAAGCAATCAGTTATATTTAACTGGAAAACACAAAGAATCCCTACACTCAATCACAAAAACTTATAATCTGGTTATGGAGATAAAAACAAAAGTGAAACAAATGACACCAAAAAAAATGTAAAATATAATCAGTACTCCACTGCACTATTTGGTAGGAAGTGTCAGAATTTGTTGTACACAGTTTAAGCAAGTGGTCCATGAAAATCACTTTATTTTTCTTGTGATGAGATTTTAGGTATCTAGATAAATGAGGTGCTACTGTATGGTAATCTACATAACCAAGAACCCAGAAGCATGCTAAAAAAAAAAAAAGGGGACTTCCCTGGTGGCACAGTGGTTAAGAATCTGCCTGCCAGTGCAGGGGACACGGGTTCGAGCCCAGGTCCAGGAAGATCCCACATTCTGCAGAGCAACTAAGCCCGTGCGCCTCAACTACTGAGCTGTGCTCTAGAGCCTGCAAGCCACAACTACTGTGCCCGCGAGCCACAACTACTGAAGCCCAGGCGCCTAGAGCCTGTGCTCATCAACAAGAGACGCCACTGCAATGAGAAGCCGCGCACCGCAACAAAGAGTAGCCCGCGTTCGCCACAACTAGATAAAGCCCGCGTGCAGCAACAAAGACCCAACACAGCCATAAATAAATAAATACATGTATACATACATACATTTATTAAAAAAAACGTTTATGAGAAATTCAAATAGCTATTGTTAAATTCAAGTACTAAAGCAGAGTATTCCAACCTAAACTCTATGGGGCCCCCTGGTTTCCTGACCCCAGAGCAGATCAGAGACACAGGAAGATGGAAGTAGAGCAGATTACTAGGAGCTGAGAACAATGGCCACTGCTTACCTTCGGTATTGGGGGAGAAAGGAAAAATAAAAACCAGCACCACAGAGCTTGGTATTTTGGAAGTCATTATTTCATAGTATAAGAACTGTCATTCATAATCATGACTAAATCAGTTAAAAAACTATATATAATAAGATCTATCAAAAAAATTTTCAAATATAGTGGTTTTATATTTTAAACTTTCAAAAGTTTAGTTTTAGTATTGGGATAATTCATCTATATGGAACATCTTTTTCCAGAGGTATTGTGTGTATGAAAACCTTACTAAATGAATATACACACAGGAAAATATTAGCTTAGCAGTGAAGGCCTTTATCAGTATGTGCTGATTATGTATTATCTGCATGGTAAAGCAACAACAAAATGCTCTTGGGTATCTAGGCTGACTTCCTGGAAAAATTATTACTAAATGAATTTTAAGTAAAAGTTGTATCTTTTTCAAAATGTTCTATTAATAAAAATATTGGAGCCAACAAGCAATAACATAGTGGGAATAGGAGTGCAACTAGATCAAAGTGGGAGTGCTCAAAAGATTAAATGGGGTTAAGAGAGAAAGAGAAGAAGCTTCAGAAAGAAAGAAAGTAGAAAAAAAATGGAATGGGGGAAAAGCAAGAAGAGGCCAGAGACTCTGAAGTGGTAGTAAGCTGGAGCATAAAATGTATCCAGGAAGTTCTGGGGAAGAAAAAACAGGTGACAAGTGCTGAACTGCACGGCTGGGCCAAATGTTTTTATTTCTCAAAAATGTTGAAAACAGGACTGTGCATGAAGCTTTTCAAAATAATCATTCTCGCTCAGGCACAGGGCAATAGAACATAATTCAGCTGTTTCCTTACTTTGTCTAATGTAGTTATATTCAATTTTGAACAACAAATAAAGGGTTTTCTTGGTATCTATTGATAACATGATTTTTACTGGTAACAAGGGAAAATCTAGGCTTTATTCCTATTTCTTATCTAGGTGCAGCTATCTGTTTCCACAAGATTCACCATGTTTCTAAAAAGGACTCTGAAGTACCCGATTTAGGACTCTGTTCCTCCTAACGAATGGACTTTTTTGTTTTGGCCATTTTTTTTTTTAAACTTTAAATCTCATGAATGAGCACTGCTAGCTCCCCTCCTCCTAACCCTGTTATTTTTCTTCCCGGCCACTCCTGTCTGCACCCTTGGTGGTGCTTCTCTTACCAAATGCTTTCAGGGACAGGAAGTGACAGCACCAAAATGCCACACCACAGCATTGTAACCTACCACTGAGGTTGTGCTTTCCAATTTCCCAGGCTTGGTCAATGTAAACCTTACAGAAAGAGTTCTACTTCTCATGTGCCTAAGATACGACTGAGAATAATTCACAAGATATCTACTATTCTCTCCTTAATTGAACCTTTTTTTTTTTGCCATGTGGCACAGCTTGTGGATGTTAGTTCCCTGACCAAGGATTGAACCCGGGCCCTTGGCAATGAAAGCACAGAGTCCTAACCACTGGACCACCAAAGAATTCCCCCTAATTGAGTCTTACACTTAATAACCAATGCACCCACTTTTTTCTGGATAGGAAACTTTCATAACTTCTGTGTCCCCCTCCCCACCCCCAACAATTAGCTAGATATCTTCTTGCTCTAAAGTCAGTGCATGTCTCTCCTTAAAACAAACTACCCATTAACCTCCTAAATCAGTTGTTCCTGCCTAGTTTTCTGTCCTAGCAAATCTGAGGAGAACAACATACTTCTTTCTACCTGTATTCAGCATCATGAATGACAATAAATAAGAGTCACGTGGGAGGGGAAAAGGGTTGGGAGGTGTATTTGAAAAAACTCCAGAGCAGCTTCTAGTACAAGCAGGCTCCATCTGACTGAGAACTGACATTTTAACAACCAAATTTCTAAAAGGCTAGTTCGTAGGTAATAAGGATATTAAAGCCATAGCAGAAACTAGAAAACACAGCAAATTATTTCAGTATATGGGTTTCACCTACAAAGATGTATGAATATTCATTATGAGAGAGGAAAAAAACCAAGAGCCTCTGTCTCAAACACTGTATTCTAAGGATCTCTCAGAAGTCCCCTACCCACTCTAAAATATCTCTATGGCAGCCATAAATCTGAGTTTACAATACCACTGATTTCTCTAGTGGCTGGTAGGATTTTTTTAAAAAAGATTTTCTTAATTGTCCAAAATAATGAAGTATTTACCCTAACTTTGGGGTGCTCTGTACTTAAGCTAGTAGCCTGGGCCAGAAAGTGATAATGCAGACCAAAAAAACAGGCTCTTTTCAGAATGGCCATGATATAGAGACTGCAATTCCCAGTGCAGGGTGAGGAGGGACTAGAGTAGAACTGCCAGAAGCCAGTGGGCCAGGGGGCTGGCACTTGGAGGCAGTAGCAAGAGCTAAGAACCTTGGGAGGAAAGTTACGCAAACTCTCAATCCCCACTAGACAGGGTACAGCTTGCCTGTCAGCTTTTTCTCCAATAAGTACATAAGTAGCTGGTAGCATTCTAAGGTGAAGACTCTCAGACTTGGTTAAGTAGCTGCGAGTGACAAAGGGAATCCTAAGCTGTAAACATTTTTATGGACGCTGGATCTACCCTAGCACAAGTTTTGGGCTTCTCTAATGCTGTGGAGTTGATACATACTTTGACCTTCTGGTAGAAGCAGCTCAAAAGGATGAAGGGAATCCCTACAGCAACTGCATACTTAGGAGTGATTTAATGACAGGAATATGGAAAACAAAATGCTTCAAAGGATAGTTATTGATTGTATCTCAAGGAAGTGCAAAGACAATAAACATGTTACAGGGTATTCCAAACACAACACAGATTCAAACTTAATGTCCCATAGCAGCTGACTTCTGAAACATGGAAAATGAAAGGAGTTGATGTAGGAATAGTGGGAAAGGGAATTATTTCAAGATTTTCCTGTATTATCTTTGCATTTTTTTAAAAATAGAAAAACAAAACAAAGCAAATTATTTCATAAAATCCACTGTTTTTCTAAGCAGATTGGGTTACTTTATCAATTTTAGAGGAATTATAGTACCTCCATGAAAAATAAACGAAACAAAAGAATAAAACTCGCACATTCACTACCTCTTGCTATCAAAGCAATTTTAGGTCTGTTGAATTATTTAAGATTAAGAGAATATCAGTACAGTCAATCAGAATGCAATCGTTCCTAATTTGCATATGCAGGGCACTGGTAAATACTGTTCTAGCTGTTAACTAAATTTCATTATAATAAAAAACATTTTTTACTTTAGAGGAACTTTAAAACAAAATACTGTTAGTGCACTGTTAAAAATATTTTCCTAGACTGCAGGGTAAGAGATTAAACAGAAAGATGATATCCGGCCTCCCCCCAGGAAATTACTAAGGGAAAAAAAGTATTTTAAATCAAATGAGGAACATGTAGGAATGCTTCAAAGACCTTTCCCCTAATCTCTCTCTCTTCCATTAAAGTTCTGGATCTTTCAGGGCCTTGTTTGGTGGTGGGCAGCAGTTTGGGAAAGTCACCTTAGCTTAAACAATGAACAGCTGGACGTTTCTCATTAAAAGCTAATGCCACTACTCTGAGAGATGTTGATTCCATCTACCCAAAGAAAGTTTCTTACCTTGCTAAAATATTTCCCACTAATACTTTATCAGGCATTACTGATAGACTTTCTTTTCTAACATAAAAGTGGGATTAAAAAGGTGCCAAGGGCTTCCCTGGTGGCACAGTGGTTGAGAGTCCGCCTGCCGATGCAGGGGACACGGGTTCGTGCCCCGGTCCGGGAAGATCTCACATGCCGCGGAGCGGCTAGGCCCATGAGCCATGGCCGCTGAGCCTGTGCGCCTGGAGCCTGTGCTCCGCAGCGGGAGAGGCCACAACAGTGAGAGGCCCGCATACCACCAAAAAAAAAATGGTGACAAAAAATAAAAGAGATGGTGACTAACAAGTTGTGCTCCCTCTGCAAAAGGGCTGAAAATAAAAGACTAAAAATGGCCATGAATGCACTGCAGAGGTACCCACTAGGTAACTAGCAGTACAAAGAACATCACAATGCGAGAGCTTCTCATACACAATTTTCTTTCCAAGAAGTTCACATAGATCTTAGGCAGGAAGGTCTCAGTTTAAGGAAAAGAGGCTGCCAGGAGTCACCAACTCAGGACCCTCAAACACTCATTGGTCCCAGAGGCCTAGCCTTCCACACCCACCTCATCATCACTGTTAGACGTCTCCGAGTCTGAGGAGGCTGCAGGCTGACTAACAGGCGGCTCCTTCTCTTCAGAGTCACTTCGTTTCCGCTTTGCCAGGGACAAGAGCTCCTGAGAGGGCAAAAGTAGCCATGTGAGTTTTGTTCACAGAGAAAATATATCCAAAAATAATAAAATGCCCACCTTCTCTAGATCTCTTTTACTTCTTTGTGGTTTCACTTGAAGGACATCATCGTGGGAACTTTGGTCACATGAACAGACCAACTGCCAGCACTCGCGCTAAAGAAATGCTTTCAAAGTCTGGAATTCCCTGGCTGTTCAGTGGTTAGGACTCTGATCGTTCACTGTAGGGGGCCCGGGTTCAATCCCTGGTCAGGGAACGAGGATCCCACAAGCTGCACGGCACAGCCAAAAAAAATCTGTTCCCTCACTCTTAATGGGAAATGTATGTCTGAAGTGGAAAAGTGACTGAAAACTAAACTGGAGGCTATCCCCGAATTTCCTCTGTAAGTTACAGAAGTACTGATTCTCAGCAATTGATACGATACGAACCATGTCTACAAAGGTAATTTGCTCCCTGTTCTTATTGGTATAGCTAATACTCTGAGCACCCTCTTATTATATATAACTCATGGTAAAATTGGCATTTGTGGGGCTGTTCTGAATAAGCTGACAAACTACAAATTTCTGAGGTCATTTTTAATTTTGGATGCCTAAAAAAAAGTATATTTCTGGTGCTGAACCCAGGGTTAAGCAGTAAGTATGCTGGCCTCTACATGGGAATCCCAATTTGACAACCCCAATATTCCCATTCACCACCTCTGCCTTGTCCTGGTGATTTAAGGGAGTTTAAAGGAGAAGAGATATGCTATTTAGTAAGACATGGCTACAACCAGGATTTGCTTTCTCACATGGTTTCCCTCTCCTGTTACTTCTCCCCAACTCAGTCCAGTCACTCAAAAACACAACAAAAGGATACTTACTCTGGTTCTTGCTTTCTGCTAATATCAATACCAGCCCCAAATTATATTGTACTTACTAGATGCCAGGTACTTTTCTAAGCATCTAACATTTAATCTTCACAACCGCCTTAAGGTAAGTATCGTTATCTTCCCCATTTAAAGATACAGAAACTAAGGAGCAGGAGAGGTTAAGTAACTCACCCAAGGTAATACAGCTAGTACATGAGAGAACCAGGATTCAAACTAGGGCAGATAAAATCCTAGCTCCTATTTTAATCATGGTTTACATTTTCCCCTTGGGCCAAAAGAGAGAAAAATATAACTAATAAATACTAGTAGTATTATTCCTTGATGATATTGGTGCTATACAATTATAGGTTAAGTGCCAAGATAAATTTTTTAAAAAGAGACTGCTATAAAATGTTTTCTTCTTCCAGTCTTTCTATTTTAGGAGTATACCCTCCTTGGCCAGAATGAGAAAATGACCTTCTCAGATTAACAGCTGACACCATCTCTTCTTCATAAGCAGTAACTAAATGTTACTCTTCTCATTTCTTTAGATAGAGCTAGCATACTAACTTCCTGAAAAGACTTCAGATCATAAGAACACTCTACTTTTTCCACATCAAAATGGTAACTCCTATTGACCAAATGCAAATTACAGCAATGTTTGTGTGTTTACAGTCTTTTAAAAACTTGAGGGTGTAATTTACATACAGTACCTTTTATCCTTTCTTAAGGATGGTTCTATGAGTTTGACAAATACATACAGTTGAACCACTCACACAATCAAGATATAGGACAGTTCCATCATCCCCCCAAATTTTGCTGTAATTTGCACTGGTCAATAAGAGTTACCATTTTGGTATGAAAAAGTAGAGTGTTTATGATCTGAAGCCTTTTCAGGAAGTAAGTGCTCTTCATATCTCTCCCTCCACCCCCTGGCAATCACATACCTGTTTTCTGTCCCTACAGATCTGCCTATTGTAAAATATCACATAAATGGAATCATATAGTGTGTAGTCTTTTGAATTTGGTTTCCTTACTTAGCATAATGCATTTGAGATTGGACAGGTATCAACCGTTTGTTTCTTTTCTTTTTTTTTCTTTTAAATGTGATATTGAGTTTTGGGGACAGATTTCTTTTTTTTTTTAAATGTTGAGCCTTCTTTTAATTTATTTATTTTTATTTTTGGCTGTGTTGGGTCTTCGTTTCTGTGCGAGGGCTTTCTCTAGTTGTGGCAAGCGGGCGCCACTCTTCATCGCGGTGCGCGGGCCTCTCACTGTCGCGGCCTCTCTTGTTGCAGAGCACAGGCTCCTGACGCGCAGGCTCAGTAGTTGTGGCTCACAGGCCTAGTTGCTCTGCGGCATGTGGGATCTTCCCAGACCAGGGCTCGAACCCGTGTCCCCTGCATTAGCAGGCAGATTCTCAACCACTGCGCCACCAGGGAAGCCCCAGTTTGTTTCTTTCTATTGTAAAGTAGTATTCCATTGTGTGGATACACCACACTTTATCCATATGCCAGTTGAAAAACATTTGGGTTGTTTCCATCTTGGGGCAATTATTTGTTCATGTACAGGTTTTTGTGTAAACATTAGTTTTTATTTCACTCGGATAAATACCTAGGAGTGGTACTGCTGGTTTATATGGTAATTTGTGTATGGCCTTTACTATTATCTTTTTTCCACATTACCTTCATGCAAATTTATAAAAATTAGAAAGACTTCTGGTAAGTAGTGTACTTCCTGACCCTTTGAGGTTCACAAATGCACTAGAAGTCTGTTTTAATACCAACTCATTAAAACAGGGATTTGGATATGCTAGCAATCAAATCCTTTCCTGAAACAAGCAGTAGATATATTACAAACAGTAGATATCCATTAAAAGTTACTGTAACTAAAGTGTTAATGTGTTAGTATCGCCTTCCTGTTAAAGAGATTCCACTCTATACTAAAAACCTAACAAATGTCTCTCCATCAGCAAACAACTGCATCTGATAGGCACAGTCCTTCTTCTTCTACTACATTAAATACCATATTAACAATAGCATAGAGACAGCAAAGACCTTCCTCTTAAAAAGTGTGAAAGATACCCTTTCCACAAGCTGAGAATTGTATAGGAAGTTACTGGGGGAACTCATGGCAAGGCTACTCTTCACAGTTAAGTCCTTTATATTCTTTTTTTTTAAATAAATTTATTTATTTTATTTATTTATTATTTTTGGCTGCGTTGGGTCTTCATTGTTGCGTGTGGGCTTTCTCTAGCTGCCGCGAGCAGGGGCTGCTCCTCCTTGTGGTGCGCGGGCTTCTCATTGAAGTGGCTTCTCTTGTTGCGCAGCACGGGCTCTAGGCATGCAGGCTTCAGTAGTTCCGGCTCGCGGGCTCTAGAGCGCAGCCTCAGTAGCTGTGACGCAAGGGCTTAGTTGCTCCGCAGCATGTGGGACCTTCCCGGACCAGGGCTCGAACCCGTGTGCCCTGCATTGGCAGGCGGATTCTTAACCACTGTGCCACCAGGGAAGCCCAAGTCCTTTATATTCTGAGGACTCATAAATACAGCTGGACACACTAATGTGCAACAGAAAGGTCTTGCCAACACTCCACACATGAAGAGATCATCAGATTTGTTACCTGTAGGGGTTGATTTATCCAACACCAATACTGAAAAAAGCCAATCTAAAACTGATTCATGCACGGGGGTAGGTCCTTCTGCAGCTCTCTCCTGCTAGCCCACTTCACTGTGCCACACTGGTTGAGATGACATTTCTGTGTGTCCAGTGGTTCTCTCTCACCATCCTCCTTGTATTTCATCACATCTAGTGAAAACCTCCCCTACTTATCTCAGCATTCCTCTAGGATGGAATGGCTGTGTGGGGTGCCCACATGGTTTATCAAACTTAAGCTGAACTAAAGATCTGCTGAGAGTAATGCCAATGCCCAACACACTATAGGTGACTGTGTAGGATGGCACATCTGGCTTCTAGAGCAGTTTCATTAACATTGCTTGAAAACCATATTTAACAATAAACTAGACAGCCAAATTGCAAGTCTAATTGCACTAAGGTAATATTTATTAAAATAGTATTATTCTGGCTAAAATTAGAATTCTAATCCATCACTATATGAAGACTCATAAACCTTAGGATTTAATTCCTCCACCCCATCATTCACAAACAGTGTATTTTTGCAATGCCATGTCGGGATCGATCTGTAATAAAGAAACTTATTTAAAGGAAATTACTTACTTAAAGGAAATTAAATCTCATCTCTTTAATCAAACCTCCCATGATCACACAAAAGTGGGATACAGATTCTGCACCCCAGAAAAGGAGAATAAAAGCCCAAATGGATAAACCTCAGAGGTTTTTTATAGCTAATTAGCATGCTGAGCTCTTTTTCACGTATTCATTCCACAAATACAACTAATGCAAGTGATTACTACCATCTAGGGTGACCAAACATCTTGGTTTGCTTAGCACTGTCCTGGTTTTAGCACTGAAAGTCCTGAATTCTGGGAAACTCAGTTCCTGGCAAGCGGGACAGATAGTTCCCCTGCTACCAGCACCTACTATATACCAAGCTGTGGGTAGAAAGTCAAGAATAAGAGATACATAGTCCTTGACCTCACAGAATTTAAAATCAAGTGAGGGTGTGTATGTATAACTGATTCACTTTGCTGTACTAACCTGAAACTAACACATTGTAAATCAATTATACTCCAATAAAAATTTTAAAATAAATAAATAAAATCAAGAGAGGGAGACAGACAATAAACAGGTAAACAAGTATATCTAGTGATAAGTGCTAAGAAGGAAGTGAATCAAAGTGAGTGGGAAACCTATCTGCAATAGGGTGATTGTGGGAAGGCTTCTCTGAGGCAATGGTATTTAGGCTGAGACTAGAAACGGGGGGAAGACACAGGGTGCAGTCTTCTGGATAGAAGTCTTCAGATAGAACAGATAAGGCACTGGACTTCTCTAGTGGTTAAGAGTCCGCCTGCCGCGGCTTCCCTGGTGGCGCAGTGGTTGGGGGTCCGCCTGCCGATGCAGGGGGCGCGGGTTCGTGCCCCGGTCTGGGAGGATCCCGCATGCCGCAGGGCGGCTGGGCCCGTGAGCCATGGCCGCTGGGCCTGCGCGTCCGGAGCCTGTGCTCTGCAGCCGGAGAGGCCACAACAGTGAGAGGCCCGTGTACTGAAAAAAAAAAAAGAGTCCGCCTGCCAATGCAGGAGACACGGGTTTGATCCCTGGTCCGGGAAGATCCCACATGCCGCGGAGCAACTAAGCCCGGGAGCCACAACTACTGAGCCTGCGCTCTAGAGCCCGTGAGCCACAACTACTGATCCCGCATGCCGCTACTGAAGCCCGCGCGCCTAGAGCCCATGCTCCACAAAAGAAGCCACCACAATCAGAAGCCCACGCACCGCAAGGAAGAGTAGCCCTCACTTGCCGCAACTAGAGAAAGCCCTCATGCAGCAACGAAGACCCAACACAGCCAAAAATAAATACATAAATAAATAAATTTATATATTAAAAAAAGGATAAGGCCCTGAAATTGGCAATAGCTTGGCTTAACCAAAGAACTAAAAGGGAACCAGGGTGACTAGAGCTTCATAGGCAAGGGGACAGGGGGTGGGGGTGGGGGTGGGGGTGATGGAATGAGGCAGGTTAAAGGTAAGAAGAAACCACATCATTCCCAGGTTTATACAGCAGGATCAGGAAAATGAATTTTATTTGAAGGCAGTGGGGAGCCATCAAATGGTTTTAAGCAGGGAAGTAACCATCCCCTGAGGGTTTTTAAAATAGCACTCTGACTGACAGAGGAACAGATTACAGGGCCAGGGAGGAAGTGCAGAGAGGAGTCCACAGCAGGGTCATCAGAGTGGATGGTGACCTGGACAAGGTAAGAAGCCACAGGGACACAGAGAAGTGGGAGGACTTGAGAGAAGCTAAGAAAAGAGTAGTAATTCATAGAGGTTTAAATCTGAGACATTATTTTCTATTATTTCTTTCATATCAAAATTTTTGATTGAAGAACATCATTCCAACAGTGGACACTGGTTATTTTTCAGGATAAGGAACAGAGCCATTGCGCGCATATACGTTTGTGGAACAGGGAGGTATTTTTGTTTCAGTGGAACTGTTTCAACAAGCATGTACTATTTTTATCATTAAAAAAAACAAAAGAAAACAAACCAAAACAATGAACATACACACGAAAACCCTTCTGAAGTAGTAATTCCAAAGTGACAGTGTAACATTCCTTTACATTTCACATGACTGGCATGAAATGTGGCAACTTCCCTTTCCAATTTCTAGCAAAGTGATTATAATTATAGATAAAATACTGAGTTATATAAATGCCCACAATGTCATAGAATTGATAAAATAAAACCAGTTTTCAACACATTCAAAATAAAAGGTACATTAAAATTTTTTTAAATTTCTACTACTGTTACTTGTTTCTACTTGGTTCCCTCTTCTAATACACTTTCTAACTAATGCACATTTCCATGGTTTACAGAAGAGGTTTCAGTATTACAGCAGAGGGGCTAAAGCAAGAACTCCCAATCTGACAGTGTCCCTTTACCTCTAAGTAATACTACTATAATCAGAAAAGTTAGAATCTAACTTTCTACTGTGGATATGCCAAGCAGCACTTGCTTATTCAACAAAGATTTATTGTCTACTCTGTGTCAGGCAGGCATTATTTTCAACTACGTACTTAAATGTCTCCACTTGAGTATTTCATAGACAACTTTAATCTCTACACATACAAGACTGAACACATGCTCTTCACCTTTAAACCTGATCTTCCTCCAGGGTTCCCCATCTCATGCCAGAATCTCCTCTTCCTCACCCTCAACATCCAACCAGTCATCAAATCCTCTCAGTTTTACAGCATGAATATTATGTCCAATTAATCCACCTTCTGTCGTCTCTATAACTACACCAGTCCAAGTCAGGCATTCATTTAACAAATACTGACAAGGTATATGCTGCAGGCCAGGCACTGTTCTAGGTGCAGGGATACTACGTTGAACAAACAGTCTTGCCCTCTTGGAGCTTCCATTCTAATGGAACTTATGCTCTCCACCATCTCTCACCTGGACTCCTCTACCTGCCATCTAACCAGTGTCCCTTCTCCAGATTACTCTCCACATAGCAGCCCGGGAAAACTTTTCAAAAGACAAGTTGGAACACCTCTTTCAGCTTAAAATCCTTCAGTGGTTTCTCATTACCCTCAGAATAACGTCCACAGTCCTTACTATTGCCAACCTGGACCTGCCAGTGGCTTAAAACGTCTTTTTAACCCCAGCCCACAGAAAGATAAATTATACTTTATGACCCTGTATATACATACATACATATATGTGAAACACAAGTTTTATGAAACACACTTATCTTTACTAGGTCTGACATATGATTTTTTTTTCTATTTGATTCAATTTCGTTTTTATTTTTAACACTGGTTGTGATTCACTAAACTGGCTTTTCCATCCTCAAAGGGTCCAAACAGACTACTTCTGCAGCTTCATTTGTACCACTCTCCCTCCAACTAGTGATGTCCCAGTCACTCTGCTTCTTTCAGTTTCATGAGGGTGCTAGGTCCTTCCTGCCTCAATGCTTTTGTACATTTTGGTCCCTCAACCATGAACATTCACATGTCCCTGTACTCTTCAGTCTCCTATCTCCTTATCCCTAACCCATATTCCAGATCTCAGTTTAAATGTCACTCCCATCAGGTGAACATAGAGTCCCTGGTCAAACTCTCACAGCATCCTCGCTCTTCCTTCATAGCCTGTAACGCAAGTGTAAGGAAATGACTCTCTGAGCAATGCCTGCCCCTGTCCCTCCCTTTGCCCCCATCCCCTAAGCTCCTTGAAGGTAGAAACTGCTTTGATTTTGTTCACCCAATAGCCCTATTGCCTCGCTCTGTCTAACACATTTGTTGAAAGAGTAAAAAAAACAAAAAAACAATCTTTGCCCTTGGGGAACTTACAGTCCAGGGAGCAAATAAGTACACCAAGAGAACCAGTGTTGAAAGATAGGTTTTGAATTTTTCCTGAAAGCCTGTTAAAGGTCCCATGGGACTCAATTTTCCCTGCACTACTTCTAAAAGAAAATCAAGTGAAATTGGCAGATGAGTTACATCAGGCTAGATGCAACATTATGACACAAATTTAAAACTTCACAAGTTAACCCAACACTTCTCACAAGTTCATCCTAGACTTCAAACTCTGCTCTAATGTAAAAAGACTTTATCAATGAGAAGCACAACTTTTATTTTTTATTTTTTTAACATCTTTATTTAAGTATAATTGCTTTATAATGGTGTGTTAGTTTCTGCTTTATAACAAAGTGAATCAGCTATACATATACATGTATCTCCATATCTCCTCCCTCTTGTGTCTCCCTCCCACCCTCCGTATCCCACCCCTCTAGGTGGTCACAAAACACAGAGCTGATCTCCCTGTGCTATGCGGCTGCTTCCCACTAGCTATCTATTTTACATTTGGTAGTGTATATGTTCATGCCACTCTCTCACTTCGTCCCAACTTACCCTTCCCCCTCCCCGTGTCCTCAAGTCCATTCTCTATGTCTGCGTCTTTATTCCTGTCCTGCCCCTAGGTTCTTCAGAACCTTTTTTTCTTTAGATTCCATATATATGTGTTAGCATACGGTATTTGTTTTTCTCTTTCTAACTTACTTCACTCTGTATGTCAGTCTCTAGGTCCAGCCATCTCACTACAAATAACTCAATTTCATTTCTTTTTATGGCCGAGTAATATTCCATTGTATATATGTGCCACATCTTCTCTATCCATTCATCTGTCGATGGACACTTAGGTGAGAAGCACAACTTTTTAATTTCCCACCTTTTACGGGGAAGGTTTATGGAAGGATACTTTATAACAATGCTATTTTAACACATAATGTCTAAAAATAACCCCTAGAAAATACTTAGGGGCCTATTGTTTCAAAAAAATTTTTAATTTATGGTTACTTCAATAGAATGAGCATAGAAAAAGAGGACAGGACAACACAATCCCCATTTTAAATAAGGATGGAAATTATGAAATAAAGCATCCCAGTATGCATGTAGCTTTTTTTCCCTTGAAAACGGCAGAGTAAAGTTTTTATAAATACTGAGTTGTATTTATCTGAATAGACAACTCTGATTCCTTTATTATCTTGGATGCTTTTCATGTTATAGCACCCACTGCATAGATATTATTCCATAAAGAGTGCACATGTTATCTCCGTGGAGGTACGTGGTGGGGTAAAAAAGCCTAGGTTTGGCTCAAATTCTGTTATTTTTTTCCAAGAAGCACCAAAAGCAAGTATCTCCATGATTTGCAATTCTGAAATGTTGAAGAAAGGGTGTGGCCAACATAAAAAAATAAGGTCACTATCAGGTCATATGTTAAAATAAATCCTTCGAATTCTCAAAGGTCTGAGTTTTTAAAACCTTTGAAAGTTAAAACAAATTTTAAAGGACTCCAATTCAGTTACTACATACCTCTTCCCACCAAGAAGAAGGAAGGGAAAAAAGAAACAGGCCTCAAAAAAAAAATCATCCCAACAATTCAAACAGCTTCAGGGATTTAGAAAAACCGGCAGCTTTGCCACTTTGAACATCTCTGTTAAGTTCTTTTGCTTATATGTGCACACACTATGGCTGAGACAGGAAGCTATTTCTCTCCCAAACTACTTACAGTGTCTTACTAAAAGATTAACTTGCATACAGACAGTGGTCTCAGTGTTTAACACAAATAAGTACCTGGGCTGTACCTGGTAAAAATGCAGAGGAGAGAGTCCCCAGAGAGTCTGATTCAGTAGGTCTGGGATGGGAGCCCCTGCAAAGTACATCTTAAACAAGCAACCCAAGCAGTTTCTGACACACATGTTCCTCCTCTCACCACCAGGAAAAGCCAATGTAGAAGGCTAAGGACTAACTTGGAGGTAATATTTCTGACATAATGGCTTAGATTCCCACCTGGAAAACTCAGAGACAAAGGATCTCCTTATTAACTGTGCTCCACTCTCACACTTGACACTCAGAGATTTGTCATGGTTTGTTCTTTCCCACTAAACAGCAAATACAATGTTATACCCCCCAACGAAGACCCAGAACTAGATGGAGCAGTCCAAGGCATCTTGGTAAAGAAAGGTCCAGAATGCATTAATTTTGCTCAGAGGAGTCCTAAAGTCCCCAAAACTAGGCTGACTTTGAACTTCTGCTAAAGATCTCTGGGAGATCTTCTAGAGAGCATAGATCTTTTTGATTCCTCTGAGAGCCTCGCACAGTGCTGAACATATAGAGACGGCACTAGTGCCTGTTAGGATGCGCAGGAAAAGGGAATTCTGATCTGGCTCCCATCTGATAAAAGAACGCCAATGAGTAGTTTGAAAAGGAGGAAGTTGAAATTGCTATTAAAATGCATTACGTATTACTTACAAATTTTATGCTAATTTCTTTTTACAAATAGATAAAGTTGGGTTTAAAGTTGCAATCCCTCCAGTTCCCACTTTGGAAAAGCTTTCTGTGGATCAGAAAAATCTCTCTACTACAAAAGGAAGCTCTCAACTCATTTCATATGTCAGACTTCTGTGGAAAATCACCAAAGACAGAATAATTTACAGCTTAGTTCATGCATCATCAGAACAGGTGACTTAAGAGTGCTTCACCAAGGAAGTCCCCCAAATAATTTTTTAAACTGATGTATCAATTTTCTCTAAACTATTCAATATACTTTACAAACATGAATTCTAGCAACACAGAAAATGGCTGTGCAACATCATTTTCATTTTGCAATATTAAAAACAGATTAAGTTAGTATAGTGGAAAGAGTATAGGCCTTGTAGTTGTACAGATTTGGGTTGAAATGCCACTAACAAGTTGTGTGAATTTAGATAAGTTACATCTTCAACCTCCATTTTCCTCATATCTAAAATGGGGAAGGGGCTTCCCTGGTGGCGCAGTGGTTAAGAATCCACCTGCGGATGCAGGGGACATGGGTTCGATCCCTGGCCCGGGAAGATCCCACATGCTGCGGAGCAACTAAGCCCATGTGCCACAACTACTGAGCCTGCGCTCTAGAGCCCGCAAGCCACAACTACTGAGCCCACGTGCCACAACTACTGAAGCCCGCGTGCCTAGAGCCCGGGCTCCCCAACAAAGAGAAGCCACCGTGATGAGAAACCCACGCACCACAACAAAGAGTAGCTCCCGTTCGCCTCAACTAGAGAAAAGCCCGCGCACAGCAACGAAGACCCAATGCAGGCAAAAATAAATAATAAATTAATTTAAAAAACAATTTTTAAAAATATTTTTATAAATTTCAGGAGTCTTCCGGGTAACATTTTCAATTTACCTTTTACTTCCTATCCCATAACCAGGTGTCTATCCCTTTTATACTTCTCCACAGGCCCCACTACTCCCCACCTCCCACCTCCATACCACCATTTTCAAAACAGCCCTCTTTTCTTCAACACATCTTCAGTCCCTCTTTCTTAAAGTCCTCCTCTTTCATGCCCTAATATTTAATTTCTGAGACCTCTGACTTACTACAAAGGACTCCCAAGAAGTCATTCATAGAAATGCTTTAGTTTCTAAGTGCTTGTACCAACATTAATTCTTTTTTTTTTTTTTTTTTTGCAGTATGCGGGCCTCTCACTGTTGAGGCCTCTCCCGTTGTGGAGCACAGGCTCCGGACGCGCAAGACCCAGCGGCCACGGCCCACAGGCCCACCCGCTCCGCGGCATGTGGGATCCTCCCGGACCGGGGCACGAACCCGCGTCCCCTCCATCGGCAGACGGACTCTCAACCACTGCGCCACCAGGGAAGCCTTAATTCTCTTTTTAAAAAATAAATTTATTTTAGCTATTGATTTTTGGCTGCGTTGGGTCTTCATTGCTGTGCGCCGGCTTTCTCTAGTTGGGGCGAACGGCGGCTACTCTGCCGTTATGGTGCACGGGCTTCTCATTGTGGTGGCATCTCTTGTTGCGGAGCACGGGCTCTAGGCGCGCGGGCTTCAGTAGTTGTGGTTCGCGGGCTCTAGAGCGCAGGCTCAGTAGTTGTGGCTCACGGGCTTAGTTTCTCGGTGGCATGTGGGATCTTCCCGGACCAGGGATCGAACCCCTGTCCCCTGCATTGGCAGGCGGATTCTTAACCACTGTGCCATCAGGGAAGCCCCCAACATTAATTCTTACAAATACTTAATCCTTTATAATAACTCAATCAGATCCACAAGGCTGATGTTTTGGGTTTTTTTGCGGTACGCGGGCCTCTTACTGTTATGGCCTCTCCCGTTGCCGAGCAACAGGCTCCGGACGCGCAGGCTCAGCGACCATGGCTCAAGGGCGCAGCCGCTCCGCGGCATGTGGGATCTTCCCGGACCGGGGCACGAACCCGTGTCCCCTGCATCGGCAGGTGGACTTTCAACCACTGCGCCACCAGGGAAGCCCAAGGCTGATGTTTTATCTAGACTTTACTGTTCTGGCCCAAGATACATAGCTAGAAAACAACATAGCCCAGCCTAGAACTCAAAAAATTTCAGATTCTAAGTTCAGTACTCTCTCTACTCAACTTATAGAACTATTATCTCTTGCATATCCTTTCTTTATATCATTTGTTCACAAAATGTGGGGGAAAACCCTCTTTGTATCTTCTGGTATCACTGGAGCACTGCTACAAAGGACAGCTTCCTCCCCACAGTATTTTCTAGAGTATATAACAGTTCAAGCAACCCCAAGACAGTGAGACCAAAAGTTAGTTTCAATGTCTCCTGTACATCTTTCAAGTAGAAAGAATTTCTGGGATGCTGCATGAAAAGGGCCAAGAGGCCCCGCCACACTCTCTCCATGACGCCCTAGATATTTCTCCACTTATGCCCTCTTTCCTCCTCCCATGAGCCGTCTTCGGTCTGACATCTCAACGGAGACCCTTCTCAAAGACAAACGACCCTAGCTGCCAAACAGATTCGTGCCCACAGCTACGTATTCCTCGCCAAGCACGACAGAGGTTCCCCTCCTCTCTGTTCACACCCTTGTCTGAAAAACTTCATCTTCCAGAGCTTGCACCTTCTCGGCCTCCCTCCCCCACACCGCCCCACGATCACCCTTGCACCTCCTCCAAAACCTCCCAGTCTCCCGGGTTGGCGGGCGATACTTCCTATCTCTCCGTGCCCGGATCGCCTGGCCTGCAGCCTGCCGCGCCGATCTGACCCTGGCAGACCAAGGACCCCTCGAGTCCCCCGAGCCCGAGGCCCACTAGCCTGGCCCCTGCCCCGCCTCCCCGCCCAAGGCGCCAAGTCCTCGGGGCTCTGTCTCCAGGCCCCGGCCAGACTCCAAGAGCCGCGGGCACTGTGGGGAGAGCAGAAAGGGGCGGCAGCGGGCGTTCAGGACACGAGGCAGGCCGGGCGCTCCGGCCAGGAGGCCCGGGGCCCGACCGGCTCCCGACTACCGTGGCCAGGACTCAGCTCTCCCGCTCCGCTGGCCCGCGCCTCCGCGGCCTGCCCTCACCTGATCCAGGTTCTCGTCGCTGCCGCTGTCTTCCGTGTCTGAGTCGATCACAACGCGGCCTTTCCGCTTCTTTACCATCGTGGTCCCCCGGCTCCCACGCCGGACGCCGCCCGGACTCCCCTCTTGCCCGCCTGCCAGTGGGACCGCCACTGCCGCCGCCGCCGCCGCTGCTCGACCCACACAAAGGCGACCGCGCATGCGCGCTCCGCTCCGCCCCTGGCCCCGCCCCTTGCTCGTCGCACGCCGTTCGCCGGCGCCCAGAGCCCCGCCCACCCCGCCCCCGACGCAGCGTGGGAGGCGGGGGCATCGGGTTGGGTTCCGGGCTCTGAACCGCCGTTCCGTAACCAGCGCTGCCCGTTGGAAGGCTTGGGTGTGTCTCTGCTGCGGGGCTGAAGCTTCACGTGCTGCCTACCTGTCGTGGACTGCAGCGGCAAGCATCTGGGTCCGCTCTAAGGAGCCTTTCAACTGTCCGACACTGATGGAGTGTCGAGGGCACCGTCAGGGCCGTCCGCCTGGGAGACACAAATCGGCTGGACCACGCTGAGGGCACCTGTCGTGGGATGAAGCCTTCCTACCTGGGCTGTGCGAGTGACAACTGAGCTGGGACGTGGAGGATGCATCTGATTTACCCAAAAAAAGAGTAGCGGGAAGGGTGTTCCAAGCAAAGAACCTCTTGGTCAGAGACCTAGCGATAATAGAAAAAGTTGGGCTCAGGGAACTGAAAGTTCATTATGGCCGAACAGAGGGTACGGTGTGTGGGGATGAGGCTGCGGAGGGACCCAGCAGCTGAATCATTCAGACCTAATAAACTCTTAGGAAGTTTGAACTTCGGAAGTTTGAACTTTAGTATTGAAAGATTCTAAACTGAAGAACAGCATTATCAGATTCGTGTTTTTAAAAAATTACTCTGGCTGCAGTGTGGCGAATGGATTACAAAGAAGGGAGACTAAGGCAGGGAAACCACAGAGGCTATTGATTGCATTTTGGCAAAAGATGATGATGCCCTCAAGTAAGGAAGAAGCAGTGGAATTGGAGAGAAGTGGATGGATTCTGGATAATTTGGAAGGTAGCATTACCAGGACTTGAAGATTAGTTGGGAGAGGGAAAATGTGACGTTCCAAATACAAATGGTGCTCAGGTTCTGGCTTAGGAAGCTGGTGGGTCCTTCGTGGAGATAAGGAACACAAGTGGAGAGGAGGTTGGGGAGACTGGAGGGTGCAGGAAATCAGTTCAGTTTTATGCCTTAAATGCAATTTTATGCAATTTTATCAGCTGTTGAGGTCAGCTGATAAAAACAAATTCAGAAGTGATTTCTTTGTGGGATTTGGAATATAAGGTAGGGAGTGTCAGCAATAATAATTTGAAACTGTTCTCAAAAGTTTTTGGAGTCCATTAATTCTTTCTTCTGGTAGTGAACTTGAGAGCTAGACTTCAGTCTTCCCTGAGCTGTTATTGGGCAGAGGCAGGCTGATGAGTTCTTGCTGTCTGGTTTCCCTTTTCCTTTCCCCTTTACTGTCTATATTTTATTTTCTCCAGCAAGTTTGTATCACAAATGTGTATGCTTTAAAATAATAATAAAAGAAGATATACACAGAGAAATCCCTGGAACTAAACACATACATACATGTCAAGTTTGCTGCCAGTTAGCTTGAAAAGGGTTCAGGATTAAGGTAGAGAAGACAACCCAAATAAGGCTCAACTATCTCTTTACTCCAAAAGATTTTTTCCTAAGAGAAGTCCCCTAGACTTCTCTCCCCCAGCATACCCTTGGAACTGAGCCCATGGCCAAGATGACCCAAAATGACCAGGTCATCTCCCTTGCTTCTGGCTACCCCAAAGGCTGGTGCCCTTCTCTGAGGACCCTCTCTAAATGTGTGAATAAAAGAAAGTCATAATATAGTCAGTGACCCCTGACTGCAATGAAGAAAGATAGGTTCTTTATTTGAGTGAAATCTATTGATATTGATCTTTCTGCAAGGGGTCTTCTAATGCATCATGGACTGGAGTTAGTCCATACTGAGACTAAACTGATATGAATGAATTAACACTGTACTCTAAATTTCCTCTTGAGTTGGCTTCCCAAGGAACCCAACCTGTGAAAGTTTCCCCTTGTAAAATGAGGATAATGATAATATCTGCCTCTTTGGGTTATAATAAGGTATAAATTAGTTAACACAGGTAAAAAAAAAAGTGCTTAGAATACTTCCTGGTAAAGAGTAAGCACTCAGTAAATGTCAGGTATCATTGTTATAATTGGAGAGGCAGATTACAGTAGAGTGGGAAGGGGCTGGAGGAAGAGTGTTGGAGATGGGAGATTTTTATTTTTTAATTTGTACACGGTGTTCTGTGAACTTATTACACTGAGTATGAATTTTTCATAATTTTAAAATGTTTTCTGGGGAAATAGAGTAATTTTTAAATTATAAAAACGATTCCTACTTATTATAAATAAATTTAAGGGCAGAACATAAAGGAATAAAAAAAACTATGTAAAATTCTCCCATCCCAAGATATCCATCCACTCTTTATCAAAACAAACAAAATTGTTTGCATGTGTATATATTTGTTCAACATGTATTTATCAAGCACCTACTATATGCCTGAGCTCAGGCACTGAGCTAGATGCTGAATAAGATGAAAAAGTCACCAAGACAAGATCTCTGCTCTCAAGGGACTACATTTATTCACACATACACATTGCAAAAGTCATGCACATTCAAAGTGCTGTGAGGATCCCTTTTCATGCAGACCACCCCAAAGGACAAAAGAGATTTTTTTTAAAAAAACCTTGTTTTATTTTCGTTTTTTTAAATGTATTTATTTATTTATTTATGGCTGTGTTGGGTCTTCGTTTCTGTGCATGGGCTTTCTCTAGTTGTGGCAAGCGGGGGCCACTCTTCATCGCGGTGCGCAGGCCTCTCACTATCGCGGCCTCTGTTGTTGCAGAGCACAGGCTTCAGACGCGCAGGCTCAGTAATTGTGGCTCACGGGCCCAGTTGCTCCGCGGCATGTGGGATCTTCCCAGACCAGGGCTCGAACCCGTGTCCCCTGCATTGGCAGGCAGATTCTGAACCACTGCGCCACCCGGGAAGCCCAAAAGAGATATTTTTAACATCTGTTGTTTCTGAGAAAATGCAATATGACAAAAATTACTATGCATTCTTAATCCCCAATGTGATGGTGTTAAGAAGTGGGGCCTTTGGGAAGTGATTAGGTTATAAGGGTGGAATCCTCATTAATGAGATTAGTGCCCTATCAAAGAGACCCCAGAGAGCTTTCCCACCACTTATGCCATGTGAGGACACTGCAAAAAGATAGCAGTCTGCACCCAAAGAGGGTCTTCACCAGAACCCAAACATGCTGGCAACCTGATCTTAGACTTCCAGCTTCCAAAACTGTGAAAAATAAATTTCTGTTGTTTATATGCCAAAAAATTACTATGTATTCATTAACCATTTTAAATGAACTTGTATTCTGTTCCTTACAACTATATCTAAAAATATATTTGAAAATAGTAATACATGTATGTATGTGAACTTTGAGAGAAGGACACAGAAATCATTACTGTGTGTATTTGCCATGGTGTTGCAGGGTCCTCCTTTTGGTGACCAGACCATCTCTTAATGAATTCAGGGTCTGAAAATTGACCCAGATCTGAAAGTGGGCAAAGGATGATCACTTTCCATTGGGGCAACTGCCCTCAGCCCCCTGATCACACAACCTTAATTTCTTCTGATTGAAAATTGAGGAGTACCCTCGTTGTCTGCCTATCTGTTTTGCCCTTGGGGATGTTATATTCTGTTAAACATCTCCATAATTCTCTGAGGCTCAGACTTCTGTGGCTGTCATTCTGACCTTTCCACTCATTATAATAATTGCATCTACCTGGCTTCTGGCAGTTAAGTGTTGCCACCTGGCCTCTTGTTTCAAGACCCTATTGCCCCCTTGCTGTTAGTTAGCCCAGTTTTCTAACAGCCTCTCATACTGTCAGTCCTGGCCCAAATAGGAAAACCACCACTGAACTTTTAGTGATGCTGGTGCACCTCTTACTGTCATATTCCTTATGGCCTTGGTGAATGCAGTATCCTCTTTGGCCTTCCCACAGAAAATAATCAGTCTGTGGGATTTCTGACCTTGTATAGTACATCCACCTCATGCTGACTTCTCTGAGTTTTTAAAATCTCCTCCTACACCATCTGTCTTAGCAACTCTGGCATTTTTTACCTCATGTGGGCTGTAAAGTTTTCTGTGCTTCTGAGAGCCATTCTAGTAACAAATTTGTACCATTTCCTGGGGTCCTTGGCAGAATGATAAATTCTGTATCTTAGGAGAGTGCTCCCAAATCAATAAACTCTCCCTAACCCAATTTTACAACCTGGTCCCCTGATCAAGCACCCTCAGAATCCAGTCCCTTGCTTCTCTCCCAGTTCCTGCCCTTACATGCTTGGCTAGTTCTTGCAGCTCCTTTGGGTAGTCCCTTTCCTCCTTTATCAGTCCCAATATGTCCTTTGCTAGGTTATATGGTGCTTTAACCCGGTTATCGGCCGAGTATCCAGGAGGGAGACACAAGCAGATTTCGAGGAGGGTACATGCAGTCTTACAGGGTACAGGCTTCTGTACTGTCTACAAGAAAGAGGGAAGTGTGAAATGGTGGGTCATTTCTTTAGGTTCAGAGGGTTCAGGAGAATCTGGAAATTCAAGATCTTCAGGAACATCAATCAGATATCCCCATTCCATGTGTCATGATCTCATTATTTCCTAACTAGGGCCCTTAGCTGACCTGCATTGCTTGGGAGTTTAACCTTATTGGAGCTTAAACTATTCTGATGATTATCTGGGACCTCAGCTTTCCCTGCCGTCCCACTGCAGGTGTTGAAGACCTCTTCATATGCTGTTAAGGAGGCCCTCTGGCTTTCACACTTGGCTTTCAGTAACAGAACCCAATTTCACTATCCTTATAATTATTATGCCTCCCATATATATTTTTTGAAATATAGTTGATTTATAATGTTGTGTTAGTTTCTGGTATATAGCAAATTGAGTTTTAAATATATATATTTTTTCATATTCTTTTCCATTATAGTTTATTAAGGATATTGAATATAGTTCCCTGTGCTATACAGTAGGACCTTGTTTATCTATTTGATATATAGTAGTTTGTGTCTGCTACTCCCAAACTCCTAATTTATCCCTCCCCCACCCCCTTTCCTCTTTGGTAACCATAAGTTTGTTTTCTATGTCTGTGAGTCTATCTCTGTTTCGTAAATAAGTTCAATTGTATCATATTTTAGATTCCACATATAAGTGATATCCTGTGGTATTTGTCTTTCTCTTTCAGACTTACTTCACTTAGTATGATAATCTCTAGGTCCATGTTGCTGCAAATGGCATTATTTCATTCTTTTTTATGGCTGAGTAATATTCCATCATATTCATATACCACATCTTCTTTATCCCTACATCTGTCGATGGACATTTAGGTTGTTTCCATGTCTTGGCTATTGTGAATAGTGCTGCTGTGAACATAGGGGTGCATGTATCTTTTCAAATTAGAGTTTTGTCCAGATATATGCCCAGGATTGGGATTGCTGGATCATATGGCAATATTTTTAGTTTGTTGAGGAACCTCCAGACTGTTCTTCATAGTGGTTGCACCGAGTTACATTCTCACCAACAGTGTAGGAGGGTTCCCTTTTCTCTGCCCCTCTCCAGCATTTGTTATTTTTTAAAATATATATTTATTTTTGGCTGCGTTGGGTCTTTGTTACTGTGTGCAGGCTTTCTCTAGTTGCAGCGAGTGGGGGCTACTCTTCATTGAGCTACGGGCTCTAGGCGCACGGGCTTCAGTAGTTGTGGCACACGGGCTCAGTAGTTGTGGCTCACGGGCTCTAGAGCGCCAGCTCAGTAGTTGTGGTGCATGGGCTTAGTTGCTCCGCGGCATGTGGGATCTTCCCGGATCAGGACTCGAACCCATGTCTCCTGCATTGGCAGGCGGATTCTTAACCACTGTGCCACCGGGGAAGCCCCAGAGTAGCACTCTTAACCATCGTCAGCAATTTGGTGCCTCTCCCTGGTCTGGTAGACAAGGACCTTCAGCTTGTTTACTCAAAGCAGTAAGGGACCAGCACAGTGGAAATAATTTTAGTGTAAAACATATGGAGGGGCAAGATAGTAAAGGTGGTCAAGACGGGGCAAGAAAGGAGAAACACAGTAGCCAGAGGCGGGATAGGGAAGGGAGAGTCTTCTAATACGTCTCCAGTGCTGTAGGCTGGAGGGGCCTTGAGCAGCTAGCATGCCCTGTCCATCAGCCTGGTCATACTCTCCTGGGAGTCCAAGAGTGGGTGACATTCCAGATTTCCCCAGTTTGGAGAAAATATCACTTAACACCCTCCATATCCATCTGCTCTGAAGGCCCTGAACTCCAAGCAGCCCCCTAATCTAAAAAGGCTTTTCCTTTTTAGACACAAATATTCTTGACAAATATACTTTTCAAGTATATTTGGCTGAAACAAATATTCTTGACAAATATACTTTTCATAATAAACTGTTGATCAATCTTATAAATCATTCTCTCTGTCTTTGGTTAGCAGGGACTGGTTCACCAGAGCCTGAGCACTTTTCAGTGATGAACTGAGCAGCCAGACTTCAAGGGGAGAGAAGAGATGACAGCCTGGGGACTGTGAGCTCTGTGTTCCCTCAGCATAACACCATGCTTTTCATGCATGGCCCTTCCTCTTTCTCCCTGTTTTTCTTACTTTGCCTTAGACTGGATGACTTTCTCTTTCAGCCCCAAATCATGCCCTAATGCCCCAGTGTGTGAATAGAATCATATTTTCCTACTGACTGCTCTCATGCAGGTGCTATTTTTTTTTTGGAAGAGGAAGAAGAAGGAGAAGAAGGGAGAAAGGGAGAAGGGGAAATAAAGAGGAACAGATGAAATCAAAAGGAAAGGAAGAAGGCAAACCCCTGGTGTGTTGAGGACAGAGCTTAAAGCCACGGTTTCTTTCAGTGTCTCCTCAAGGCTCTTTATTCATTCAAAAAATATTTTTGCAACACCGAGTGACACACATTTCTAAGTTAATCCTTTGAGTAAAGTGTAATTTAATTAGTTGGGGGGAATGTGGGGTGTGTTTCAGTCACTCTCAGATATTTTGAATTTATTTTTCAAGTGAAAAATTAATATATGCCTGTTGTGAATAAGAAATCCAAATACCAAAGTGTATAAAGTAAAAAGGTAGCCCTCATCCTCATTCTCCTTCTCTCCTTAACTCTTTTTTTTTAAAATATTGATTGATTGATTTGCCTGTGTTCTGTCTTAGTTGTGGTGCGTGGGCTTCTCTCTAGTTGTGGTGAATGGGCTCCAGAGCATATGGGCTCAGTAGTTGTGATGTGAGGCTTAGTTGCCCCACGGCATGTGGGATCTTAGTTCCCTGACCGGGGATCGAACCTGCATCCCCTGCATTGGAAGGCAGATTCTTAACCACTGGACCACCAGGGAAGTCCCTCTCCTTAACTCTTTTTTTCAAAAAAATTATTTATTTATTTATTTATGGCTGTGTTGGGTCTTTGTTGCTGCTCACAGGCTTTACTCTAGTTGCAGTGAGCGGGGGCCACTCTTCATTGCAGTGCGCAGGCTTCTCACTGCGGTGGCTTCTCCTATTGCAGAGCACGGGCTCCAGTAGTTGTGGCTCGCGGGCGCTAGAGCACAAGCTCAGTAGTTGTGGCGCACAGGCTTAGTTTCACGGCGGTATGTGGGGTCTTCCCGGACCAGGGCTCGAACCCCTGTCCCCTGCATTAGCAGGTGGATGCTTAACCACTGTGCCACCAGGGAAGCCCCCTCTCCTTAACTCTTAAGACCAGTTTGGTGTGTATTGTTCCAGACCTTTGGGGGAGCACATGTAAACACACCCCAAAAACAGGATTGGGCAACATGTATTATCTTGTAATGTGACCTCTCCCAGTAGTGTTAGACTGGCTTGATTGCCAGGCCAAGGTGGCACAAAGGAGTCTGAGAAAATGCTGCGTGTAACTACAAGGTAATGTCTATCCCCATAGGCCTGAGCTCCATGACTAAGTTGTATATGCTGTACATGTTGAACACTTATTAAATGGGAAACCTGTGGGTTTTTTTGTATTTAATTATTCCCTCCTGGTGACTGAGAATTGATTTTAAGATGTTGAAAGTCAGCTCTCTCTCTGGACTCTCTCAGTATAGCTCCATGGTTCATAACCTTTTCCTACCTCAGCACACATAACAGATGCTGTGTGCACTTGATACACACATAACCTGAAGTGTCCTCTGTACTCAAAAAAGCACTCAGGAAAAGCATGTCAGAGTGCCAGGAAGTGAAAGGGATGCTGCCACAGGGATAACCTTATATCTTTAAAATTACTTTTATAAGGGACTTCGCTGGCAGTCCAGTGTTCGGGACTCTGCACTTCCACGGCAGGGGGTGTGGGTTAAATTTCTGGTCAGGGAACTAAGATCCCGAAGCTGCTCAGTTAAAAACAGAAACAGAAACAAAAACAACAACAAAAAGCATTCAATTGAGCACCTGCTCTGTGCCAGGCACTGAACCAGGTGCTGAGGAAACAAAGGTGAACAAGACAATCTAGTACAGCATTCTTGAACTTTACTGAGAAGCAGCTAGGAGCTTATTAAAATGCAGAGTCTGTTTCAGTAGGTGAGACCAAGGAATTTGCATTTTTAACAGATACCCATGGTGATTTCCTCAAGAGTATGGGATGGTCTCATTTTATTTATTTATTTGTTTATTTATTTATTTGGCTGCACCGGGTCTTAGTTGCCGCATGCGGGACCTTCGTTGAGGCACATGGGATCTTTAGTTGCAGCATGTGCGAGCTAGTTCCCTGACCAGGGATCGAACCTGGGCCCCCTGCATTGGGAGCATGGAGTCTTAGTCACTGGACCACCAGGAAAGTCCCGGGATGGTCTCATCTTGAAAAACACTGGTCTCGACACAGAGAAGCCCAAAAATTACATTAGGGGTTCAAGATCAGGGACTATTTTTATCCCTGATATTTCCTGAAATAAGCAGCACATGTGTATTATCATGTGCTGAAGTTAGAGTGACCCTCTGACAATGACTCAGGAAGATTTAAATGCAGAAGAATGCAGACTTATATAAACAAATTGTCTGTCAATATGTAGGAGTTTTCAGAAGATTCCAAATAATTAACATCCTCACTTGACAAATATTGAGTGCCTAGTTTGTCCCAGGTACTGGTGGGCATTCCCTTCTGTCTAAATCTCCTCCTATGCCTTATATTCTGCTACTTCTATTTTTCTGAACCATTATTCTATTTATTATTGCCCTTTCCTGTGTCTTCAAGCTCTCTTTTTCTGCTGGATCCTTCCTTTTAACACATCTCTTTTGTCTGAAAAGTAAAAATTCTTTGACCTTGTGTCTCCTCTAGTTATAATTATGTTCTATTTTCTTCCTCACAACCCCATCACTTAGGATGCTTTTGGCTGCAAGTGACAGAAAACTCAATACACATTGGCTTAAACCAAAGCATCTATTGGCTCATGTGACTGAAAAGTCCAGAAGCATGTCTGGCTTTAAGCAACACTTGATGCAGTAGCTCAAATGATGTCTGAAGGAGCCTAGTCCCTTTGTGTTCTTCGCTCTACTTTAATCCTTGGTGTCCCATCCCATTCACCCCTGGCAGTTTTAAGTTCTCTCTTCATGGTTGCAAAATAGCTCAAATCCTCCCACCACCTTACCCAGGGAAAGATAGAGGATCTCACTGAGGAACCTCCAGGGAAGAGAGAGGAAGCTGTTTCTTCCTAGAAGGCCACAGTACTCCTTGGCACTGACTGAATTAGTTGTCAATTTCTGAACCAATCCCTGGGACCAAGGGTTGGGCTGTGCTGATTGGATTGAGCCAGTTAGGGCAACCCTTGGAGCTGGATTTGGAGTTAATCCCACCCAAATCATGTGGCTGAGAATGGAGGAGGAGTGGTTTTCCAAACAATATTTGGGGACACAGTACTGGAAGGAGAGGAAATGCTGCTTAGCGATCAATAACAGAGACTCACTGTAAGAGCCATGCTTCTGAAAATATAGGCCATGGTCATAGTCGAATGCTCTCATCTTCCATCTATTCTTTTTTTAAAAAACAAATTTACAGGGATGACTATTTATTTATTTATTTATATAGGCTGCACCATGTGGCATGCAGGATCTTAGTTCCCCGACCAGGGATCAAACCCCTGCCCCCTTTGTTGGAAGCTCAGAGTCTTAACCACTGGACCGCCAGGGAAGTCCCCTCTGTCTATTCTTTACCCCTGATCCTGGGGAAAAAATTGCCCCTCATGCCCACATCATTAAATACTACCAAATCCATTGTTCCTTCTAGGTTCTTACCTTGTTTGACTTCTCTGTATCATTTGACACTATTGATGACTCCTCTCTTGACTCCCCTGGCTCATGTGATGCCTCTTTGTCTAGGTTCTACTCTTGCTTCTCTGACTACTCTTTCTCAGGCTTCGTCCCTTAAGTGTTGGTTTTCCATTTTAGGCCCTTTTCTCTTGTCGATCTGCAAACTCTGTTGTATCTGGCCCATTGCCCAGCATGATGTCTGGCACATATTAGCGCTCAAACAATATACTAAACAAATGAACAAATGAATGAATGGGTATTCACTTAGGCTTGAACTCCACTCTGCTAATATAATTCCCAACACTGTATAATCAGCTGATTCTGCTCTCCAGGTCTCCGTATATGTCAACAGCCTTACTGCACACCCCCTACCAGATAACCCACAAGTACCTCGGATTAACATGTGTAAACTACCCTCCTTATCCTTATCTTTAAACCTGTTCCTCCTCTTTTACTCACTCTACTAATTGATGGAGTCACTGTCCACCCAGTTATCCAAAACTGCTTCCTGGTATCTTTCCTCATACCTCCCTCAAACACTTCCTAAGCCTTCTGACTCTACCTTCTTAGTACATCTCACTATCTTCTTCATCCATGCCCACTGCTACCGCCCTGACTTACGTTACGTTAGTCTCCTTACCTTTTTCCTCAGCCTCTACACCATCATCCATCTCTTAAAGCCATTATGACTTGTTCTTAGAGAACATTTTTAAAAGTCATATCTTATTTGTATTTCTCCTTTCAATGAGCACCCCTTTGTCTACAGGATAGAGTTCAAACTCTTGGGCTTGGTGTGAAATATGATTTGTGATGCTGTCTGGCCCAGACCACTCTTCAAAAATGTTTTTCATACTATGAGTGATGACCTGTTTGCAAGTCATGAAATCAATTTAGTGGGTCACATGTAACATTTAAAAAAGTGTAATATATAGAATTGAAACTATGAGAGTGTATTACTTAAATTATTCAAGTATTATGTTTTGTTTATATATTACATAAGTGAGGATAGGATAGCTTTTGCTGCAGTAACAAATAACACCCAAATCTCTGTGGCTTAACACAGCAAAGCTTATTTTTCACTCATGCAAAGTCTACTGTGAATCTCAGAAATGCTCTAGGGCAGCTGTCCTCTTCTTGTTGGATTAGCAATTAAGGGTGGGGAATTCCCTGGCGGTCCAGTGGTTAGGACTCCGTGCTTCCACTGCAGGGGTCACAGGTTCGATCCCTCGTTGGGGAACTAAGATCCCACATGCTGCGCGGTGCAGTCAAAAAAACAAAACAAAAAAAGAGCAATGCAGGGTGTTTCAATTCTGTGGTACATCCAGCTCAGTACATGCTTTCACAATCACTGTGGTGGGGAAGAGAACATTGGATGGTCTTGAACCTGAAATGAAATGTTTTGGCCAGAAATTGGTAAGTGTCACTTCTGCTCATAATTCACTAGCCAGAAGTAGTCATATGACTGCCTAATTGCCAGGAGGCAGAGAAATATAATCCTCCAATATGCCCAGAGGGATAGAAGAACTGGATGTTTGTGGGCCCTGGAAAATTCCACCAATTTTAATATGTATGTATGTATTGGGTCATAATAAATTACATTTCTTACTGTGGGTCACAGTAAAAATATAATTGAGAAACTGCTCTATTGCTTCCTTTTCCCTCTGCCCTCACTATACCCTATGATCCAAAGGAGTGCATAGAGATATAGGACCTACATTCAGAGGCCAGTTCTACCACTTCCCCGCTTCTGTGAACTTGTTCAAGTCACCTAACCTCTCTGAGCTTCATTCTCTTAAGAGGTATCAGAGGGGAATAACATTTGTCTTGTAAGATTGTGGTAAGATGTAAGAGACATGATATGGTAAATGTCTGGCCCTAGGCTTGACTCTGTGTGTGAATTTAGTCCCTGGAAATTGTCAGCATTCTGCCAAACAGAACTCCTTTTTTCAGATGCATGATCTCTTTCATAACCCTGTGCATTTGGACATGCATGCTGCCTCACCTGGATTGCCTTTTCCCTTCTCATCTGTCTGTTAAGTGCTTTATCCTTTAGTACTCAGCTCAGTTTCCTCTAGGAACTACTCCATGACTCAGATGAGCAGATATGATACAGAGTAGTGGATAATGGGCATGTTCCTGGAGAGAACCAACAAACATAGTTTGAATCCCAGTTCCACCACTTCACCAGCTATGACAAGCCTGTGACTAGCAAGTTATTTAACATCTGTTAGATTCAGTTTTCTTGCCTGTGAAATAGGCATAATATTAGTACCTACTTCATAGGATGTTGTGAGAATTAAAAGAGAAATTGCCTCAAAAGTGTTAGGTTCGGTGCCTGGCCCATCACACCCTTCTTTGGGCCACCCTGTACCTAGTAACTCCCTCTACTATAATTCCTCTCACTCTGTGCTGCCATTTTTTATTTGACACCATGCCATGCACTAGACTGTGGACTTGTTGAGCACTGTCCCAGAGTTCAACAATAATAGCTAGCTTTTTTGGCTTCCCTGGTGGCACAGTGGTTGAGATCTCGCCTGCCAATGCAGGGGACATTGTTTTGAGCCCTGGTCCGGGAGGATCCCACATGCCACGGAGCAACTAAGCCCGTGTGCCACAACTACTGAAGCCCGCGTGCCACAACTACTGAAACCCGTGCGCCTAGAGCCCGTGCTCTGCAACAAGAGAAGCCACCACAATGAGAAGCCTGCGCACCTCAACGAAGAGTAGCCCCCGGTCGCCGCAACTAGAGAAAGCCTGCGCGCAGCAATGAGGACACAACACAGCCAAAAATAAATAAATTTATTTAAAAAAGAAAAGCTTAAGTACTAAATCTTGAGGAAGCCCACATTTAGGGGATGGGGGAGAGAAAATGCAGAATAATGCCCTACTGGTTGAAACCACCCAAGCCAGTATTACCTGACTCTTCTGATGGTTTAATCTGTGACAAAATTTATACTTGAGTTACATATTTCCCATATGATGTTTAGTAATCTCTGGCTTTCACATGCTGACCCATTCAGGAGTCATTCAGGGTTCTTGCACCATTATCTAGGACCACACTGTCCCATATCGCAGCCACTAGCCACATGCGGCTATTTAAACGTAATTAAAATAAATAAAACTAAAAATTCAATTCCTCATTTCAAGTGTTTAACAGCCACATGCGGTTGAGGTCTACCATATTGGACAGCGTTGATAGGGGACATTTCCATCATCACAGAAAGTTCAGTGAGTTTAGGAAGTCCCTGCCTATTTGTCTGTCTTTCCTGGTGGGTCTACCTGGATGTGTTGTCATAGTTGTTTGTTGTTGGCCACACTCTTGTGCGAGATCTTAGTTTCCTGACAAAGGATGGAACCCGTGCCCCCTGCAATAGAAGCGTGGAGTCCTAACCACTGGATGGCCAGGGAAGTCCCTGGGGGTATGTGTGTGTGTTGGGTTTTTTAAAATCTTTATTGGGGTATAACTGATTTACAATGTTGTGTTAGTTTCAGTGTACAGCAAAGTGAATCTCTTATACAGATACATATATCCACTCTTTTTAAGATTCTTTTCCTATATAGGCCATTCCAGAGTAATGAGTAGAGTTCCCTGTGCTACACAGTAGGTCCTTATTAGTTATCTGGATGTGTTACTTTTACTAAAAAAGAAACATGACCCAAAATTGGTCAAGCTGTACACTTACAGATAGTGGTACAAAGTGGGATACATTATCTAGGATTAGAGTCACCTGTGGATGATAAACTCTAATTAGTAGTGTTAATAGGAAAAAAAAAAAAGCTTACTTTTCATGTTAGAGTCCAGATATAGGCGATCCAGGGCTGCTTTGGCTGCTCTGATTCACAAAGTCCTCAAGGTCCCAGGCTCCTTCTAGCTTTCTACTACTTCTGCAGGAGCTTGCCCTCATCCTCCTGGTCCAGGATGGGGTTCTGTCATGACAGGTTCTAAGCAGTAATATGAAAACAAAGGGGAAGGATGGAGAGGACACCTGTCAACTTTTTTTTTTTTTTTTTTGCAGTACGCGGGCCTCTCACTGTTGTGGCCTCTCCCATAGCGGAGCACAGGCTCTGGACGCGCAGGCCCAGCGGCCATGGCTCACGGGCCTAGCCGCTCTGTGGCATGTGGGATCTTCCCAGACCGGGCCACGAACCCGCATCCCCTGTATCAGCAGGCGGACTCTCAACCACTGCGCCACCAGGGAAGCCCCCACCTGTCAACTTTTTTAAGGAAAGCTCTTAGCCACTATCACATAACATTCCCACTTCCATTGGTAGCTGCAAATGGGAAATGTAAACTTTACTTATGGGCCCAGCTAAATATTCTATTACAATGAAACAAAGGAAGAACAAATATCAGGAAGCAATGAGTAGTTTCCCTCTTAGGGCTCAACTCCAGAAAACAACTACCAGTTAGGAAATGTCAATCAGAAACTGAAGCTATTAAGTCTGTCCAAATCTTGCACCCTGGCAAGTGAAAAATAAATTTTCTCCTAGGTTTAAGCAAAAGCAATTCAGGTTGAGGAGATATGTAATGCTGTGGCAGACACAGCGGATCTTTCCCAAATCTAAGTCAGGAAGGGACAGTGATAGAGCCACCTGGATTGTGATTGTAATTGTAAAGGAGGATAAAATCACCTCAGTCTGAAGGGATTGTCGCTGCTCATATACTGGTGGGGGATGGATTGGGGTTTACCTACCTGGAGTCAACTAAGACAAGAGCCACGGAAAAAGAACATGTCTGTGTTTATATACTGATTAAAGTGGCGTCATAAAATGTCTGGTCTCAGAACAGCAGATAGAAATATCCCCAAAGGAAGAATAGACAATACCTGTTGTTTAAAGGACAGTTTGCTTGAGCACTGCCAGCTGTTTCTAATTATGTGACCCTCCTCACCCACTAGTCTGTGTCTGGCCTGGAGGGTGGGTTTCCCCACCAGGAGGGACTGTCCTGGGTAGGTGGTCTTGGGTCTCAAATCAGACCCATTTTCTGTTGTCAATTAATAAATGGACATTCTGGTTTGTCATTTCTCCTCCTATGAAGTTGCTTGTCATAAAGTAATCCTCTGAGTAAACAGATAAAATCGAGTTCCTGGATTAGCAAAGTAGGGAACTAACCCTGGATCTGTAGGGTTACAGATGACCTCAAACTCCCACCAGGTAATCTCTTTTTCTGAAATCATTTATTTCCTTTGCCTCAAACTCTGAAAGGACTCCATCAAGAGGTGAAATTGCTGAATCATATTTGCCTCTTGCCCTATTACAATATTCTTTGCTTGACTGTGTCACTACAGCCCTTCTAAAATGTTTTCATGAAATTTGTCTTCTGTTTGGCCTCTTGAGGCAGTGCCCATTCTGTCTAAATTTGTGCAGGTTACTGTCATATATATTTTAACGTATATGACAAAAATCACTACCTTCAAGGGTCTCACTCTCTGTTGAAAAGTCTTGTATACGTAAAACAATGAAAAAGCAGTTTAGTCATGTTTGTAATCTAGTTTTCACTTGAACACAAGTAATTGCCAGTGTTACAGCATAAAGAATAAATATTATAGGGTGTCAGAAGGAGAGCAATCATTTTGAGATGGAGGCATTAGGGCAAGTTTTTAAGGAGAACATGGAATTTAAGGTGTGTTCTTAAAAGGTGGATTCTATGTATCAATTAAGACCTATTGGTTGCAAGTGATAGAAACCCAACTCAGATAAATTTAGGTAAAAAAATGTATTGGTGCTTAGAAGTCAAGGAAAAGACTAAACAACCATGCAGCTGGGCCTCTAGAACTAGCAATATACATGCTGACTGGATCTTCTTTTATCCTTCCATTTCTGTCTCTCTTAGCACCTTGATTTTATTTCTCTTTCCATAAACCAATTTTCTTCACAATATCCCCAGGCTGCTCAGGAGCTCCACCGGAACCACCAGGGGTTAAAAGCTCTTTTTTCCAGTTTTAGTTCAGAAAGTCCCTGGTAATAACCGATTGGCCCAGTACTGACCAGGTTTCTACCACTGGAACAGTCAGCTGAAGTCAGGGCATGGGGATGGGGAAGTCATGTAGACACTTGAGATCAAACGTGTGGGATGCGGAAAAGAGGAATACTGAGCAGAGAAAACATTAACTCCATTATGAGGAGGAATGAGTGTGGTTTAGGCAGGTAACACCTGGGATGATGTTGGGCTGCACCCCACAGGCCCAGCTCCAAAGAGAAGAAAGAGCCTGGAAACAGTGACAGAGACATCAAGGGATTATTGGATAGGAGGTCTGAAGCAAAAGGTCCTGGAGTGACACCCCACCAAGGGCGGCAGACAGAACATAGCAACAATCTTTGATAGTTGCGGGGAGAAGGAGGCTACCATTGACTGGGGCAGGGTTGGGGTGGGTGGGTGGGTGGGGTTGACGTCAGGTGGGGCTCATCAGTTACCAGGGGCTAATTAACCCTATACTTAAGAGGATTGGATAGTCATGTGAGTGAAGCAGGGACTTGTGGTAGGGTCTGTGCAGAGAGCTTGAGTGTCCTGGCCATACAGATGAGAAATTGAGGATAAGTATGAGTAGTATAGATGGATTAGGAGATTATGGAGGGTTTAGAATTGATGCAGTGGCACATCTGGAGGCCAAAGGAATTTTATGTTTATCTCTGGGTGATTTTTAAATGAAAATAGACAAACTGTTGTGTCCAGAAGCAGATTGAATGTAAATTGCATAGGTCAATAACTATTGGGGTTTCACTTGATTTGGAAAGAAGCAGTGAAATATCAAAGACGGCAACAAAACAAAACAGAACAAACAAACAGGATTTAAGGTCAGTGAGAGGAGGTTTCAAGGAGAGAAGCCAAGGATAGCCAAGAATCTTCAGCTTAGAAGGATGTAGGCATTTACAGAAACAGGGAGGATGAGAAGAGGAGTTAATATGGGTAAATGTGATACGTTCTGTTTTAAACAAATCACATTTGAGATGCTAGTGGTATATCCCACAACTGAAACTTCTATCAAGAAATTGGAAATATATACTGGTGTTTAGGGGAAGAGATTATCTGATTGTCTGCAGATAACTCATATCTGAAACTAGAAAAGAGGAAGGCCATAGTCTGCTGGGCTTTGGAGAGAACCCGCATTTAAGGTTGTGGGAGGAGAAAGAAGAGTCAGTAAAGTAGGCAGCTAGAAAAGGTTCAAGGAGGTAGGAGAACCAGGCAAGTATAGAGTCTAGTGAAGTCAAAGCAGAATTTAAAGAAGGAAGAGGTGATGGTGTGGAAAAGGGTGATGGAGGAAACGTGGAAAAGGCAATTGTATTTGGTGAGGTCTTGGAACCCTGGAGAACGGTGTTAAGTGCCAGCGGTTACAATTCATTCAAATTCATGCTGAGCACTTAATTCCTGCTAGCATTATGCTAGGTGCTGGGGACAGGAAGAAGAGCACCTTCTGGACCCAAGAAGCTCACAGCGTGGCGGAGGAAGTGAGAAGTGAATCAATAATTAAGTTACAATGTTGAAAGTGCTCAAACAGAGGTGTGCTCAAGATACAATCGAAACCCTGCGGAGTGGGCGACCCCACGGGGCTGGATTGGGGAAGGGAGGGTAGGACGGTTTGCTGTCCAAGTTTGTGCTGGGTCTCCAGAGATTCCGCGGGGGCAATTCCAGCAGAACCAGTCCTCTGAGGCCGTGTACAGCTCTTGGGCGGCTATGGTGGGATGGAGCACGAGTGGACCCTGGCTCCTTGGGGGCGAAGGATGTTAGCAATATCTGGGTCCTACTTGAAAGATACGGGATGGAGTTTGCAGTCTGAAGGCGGGATGCAGGAAGGAGAGGCGAACAGCTTCTCTATATTCGCCCCACTTTCTCACACAGGGCAGAAGAGATAGGGGGAGTGGGGGTGGGGGAGACTTTTGGGAAGCTAGTCGACCAAAAACCTCAGTTCGCCGGGGTCCGGTAGCCTCATTACTCTTCCCCGGCCTCTGCACCCGGCCGGAACTCGTGTCATCAGGCCTGGTTTCCCGCCGGCCTGGAAAAGCAGACGGCCCTACAGAGACGTGGAGAACACGGTCGGGAAAAGCCGGGCTCGGGCGGAAGTCACTCTGAGGCGTCGGCAGGGGAGGCCAGTGAACGCCAGTTGGGAGTTGGAGCGACCGGGGCTTGTGAGGGCCCCACGGCCCTAGCAGGTGAGGGGTGAGGGGGCTGTGGCACGGTCCCGACTGCTCCCTGACTAAACACCGGGGCTCTAGGGTTGGTTTTGCCACTTACTAGTTGTATGACCGGGAGTAATTTAATTTGCTCAGTAAGTGGAATAATAATAGTCCCTTTCTCACGGTTGTTGTGAGGAGTTAACGAAAATACACCCAGGACAGTTTCTGGCACATAGTAAACTCTGGATGTACAATCTTCACTAATACTGCTCTCAGCTGCGTGGGTTACGTTGCTCTGAAAACTCACCAACTTCCGCCCGGGATCATCCAGTTAATGATTTTGACTTTGTGTTTATTGGTAAAAGTATGAAACAAAACATAATTAAAGTTATATTATTAGAGAAGTGATAGCACTACTGAGGGGTTGGAAAATAGGGTGAATAATATTACTTATAATCCCATCATCCTACACACGACTTTAAGCCGTTTTCTTCTTTTTTACCCCCAAATCTTTTTGTGCGTACGTTTTTATAGTTGTAATGTTAGTGTATATGCATTTTGATTCCTCCTTATTTGCCACTCTGTAGTGTAGCCTAAGCATGGTGTTAACGAAAATCGTGTTTATGATTGTACAAATTCCATTTTATAGGCTTATCATTTATTTTCCAAATTCCTGCATATGTAGAGGTAAAATCATTTAAAGAAGTCAGTGAGGGAAATTTAGATATTACCTATGATTCCAGGACGTGAGATCAACTGTTGTTATTTTTCCTGGTTCCCTTCTATTTTTTAGTCCATGTGAAAACATACTGTTTGCATGGTTTTCATTTATTTTAGCAAACATTGTGTATCAGTTATGTTTAAGCCATAGTCCAGGATTAAAGTCAGGCTAGTTAGGTAGACAGAAAAAAAAGCAAGATTCTAATAGTTTGTAAGGGCTGTGAGATGTATGCATAGGTTCTCATAAGAATATGGAGGAAGAGCAATGTCAGTGCCCTCCAATCAGAGGCCACTAGGAACATGCTTGTAGTTGAAGTTAGGCTTATTACTCTTGTAGTGAGAAAGAACACATGCCATGGGAAACCATGGGGCTTCTCAGTAAGAGGGTGTTAGAAGGGATTTATTGTTGGACTTAGGTTTGTGTTAGGTGATTTAGGGGAAAGTATTGAGGAGGTGGAGGCAATTCTATAATTAGGAGAGAATCTTATCTATCTAGAGTGAGGCTAATGCTATGACTGGTCAGTGTATGGCAGTCACTCATATTAGCCAGGATAGTAGAATGTTTGGTCACTTTTGTGGTTTTTTTTTTTTTTTTTTGTGGTACGCGGGCCTCTCACTGTTGTGGCCTCTCCCGTTGCGGAGCACAGGCTCTGGACGTGCAGGCTCAGTGGCTATGGCTCACGGGCCCAGCCGCTCCGCGGCATGTGGGATCTTCCAGGACCGGGGCACGAACCCGTGTCCCCTGCATTGGCAGGCGGACTCTCAACCACTGCGCCACCAGGGAAGCCTCACTTTTGTGGTTTTTGAGCAATGTTTTTTTGTGTGTGTGTTCAGACATGATTATAGTTAGTATAATTAATAGAGCTGAGGGTATTTATTGCCCATGGAAGTGAGGAGAAGTTAGGCCAGGGAGTTGGGCACATTTTGGAGGGCCTTGTGTACCATTTTAGGAGTTTGAATTTCTGGAGGGAATTGCTGAATAAGGGGAGTGCCATCATATTTAGAAAAATCCCCTTTGTTGCCAGGCAAAGGTTGGATTGGGAGAGAAGGAGGAGATCTGAGTTAGGACCTTACTGAATCCTAAAGGGTGTTCTCAGTGCCAACTTTAAGGGCAACACCTGGTGGCTCGTTAGAAATAAAGAATGTCAGGCCCCATCCTACACCTACTAAATCAGAATCTGCACTTTAACAAAATTCCCAGATGATTCATAGGCACTTTAACATTTGAGAAGCCCTTTGTTAGGGGAATTTCAGTAGTTCTGGTAAGAAACAATAAAACCCTGAACCAAGACAGTGGTGGTAGTGGTGGAGAAATGTGGAGATATTATTTGTTCAACAAATATTAGAGGCCTCCTGCATGTCTGGCACCATCCTGGTTGCTGGAAGTACCACAATGAAGATAGTCTCTCCCCTCAAGACACTTCCAGTCTGGCAGGGGAGACTGACAAGGGAACTGTCAATAAACTGTAGCAGGGAAAGTGTAAGCCCAGGATGCAACACATCAAAAGGTCTTGGTGGAGTTGAGTAATTAAGGGTTCTTGGAGGAGGTAATGGATGCCTAAGCTGAGTCCCAAAGGATAAATCAGCCAGCAGAAATCGGTAGAGGGCATTTTTGGCCTAGGAGCAGCAATCTGCCAAGGCATGAAGCCCAGAAAGGGGGTACTAGGTGGCACTTGTTAGACCACAGGTGTTCTCTGTGGTTAGAGCAGAGTAGGATGTGATTAGAGGGGAGATTGGAGAAATGAGCAGAGGCCAGATCTGGAGGGGTCTTACAGACCCCATGGAGAAAGTCGAGTTTTATTCTGAAGATCATGAGGGCCTCTGAAGAGTTTTTTTATTTTTTTGCAGTACGCGGGCCTCTCACTGTTGTGGCCTCTCCCGTTGCGGAGCACAGGCTCCGGAAGCACAGGCTCAGCAGCCATGGCTCACGGGCCCAGCCACTCCGCGGCATGTGGGATCTTCCCAGACCGGGGCACGAACCCGTGTCCCCTGCATCGGCAGGCGGACTTCCAACCACTGCGCCACCAGGGAAACCCCCTCTGAAGAGTTTTAATCAGAGAAAACAATCAGTTTTGTGTATTAGGCCCTCTAGATGCTGAGTGGTGGGATAAGGTGGAGGTCTGGGTGCAAGCCTGGAGTGCAGTGATTTAGGAGAGAGAAGGTGGTGAGCCACCTGATGTGGGGAGTGAGGGAGGAGGGGCAGTCTGGAAAGATGACCGGTCCTGTGTTGTAGATAGAGTGGTCTGGGTGCCATTTTGATGTAGACTCTCAGGCGACTGAGCTGAATTGTTGAATTTGGGCATTTTTGAAGCTTTTTTTTTTTTTTTTTAAGTTTTCAGCATTCCATCTAGTTTCTCACTCAGTACTGTGTTCTGACTAGTGGGTGATTTTTTGCTTTTGATTTTTCTCTCTCCTGGTCTCTGGTGAGAGAAAGACAAAGGAGAAAGATGATGAAGTCAGCATTCTGTATTTTATTTCATTTTTGGGGTAGCTGGAATAAGTAGGAGAGGGAACTCTTTAGCCTTCCTGGTTCTTGCAGCACTTCCTGCCAGCAGTCATTGAAAGTTGCTGCAAGAGCAAAGTTGTTATTTCAGTAGAGCTATGGAAGTTATATTACTAATGGTTAACATAGGGAGAGGCAGCAGTAACTAATGGAAGGATTTAAGGCCAGGGTTCTAGTGCTAGCTTCCATACTGATTAGCATTGTAATCTTAGGCAAGTTACTTCACCTGTTGGTGTCTAGTTCCTTGTGAAAGGAGATAACTACCTGACTTGTCTTACAGGAGGCTTATGTGGATTAAATGAGATATTTGTCAGGGTGGCTTAAAAATACTAAGAATGGCATTTAAATGTAATGGTATTATTGCTACTATTGTTTAGGTTCTGTCTTTGAGGAGATCAGATAGTGGCTGATAGAGCCTTGTTACTCAAAGTGTGGGCCTTAGACTAGGAGCTTCTCAGACATGAAGAATCTTGGGGATCTTGTCAGACTTACTGGATCAGAGAAACCTTTTATAGCCATTATTCCATCTGATCTATAGAAGAATCCCTTAAGGTAGGTAGGGGAGGTGTTTGCACATCCATTCCCCCGAGGAAATGGCCTCAAAAGATCAACTGCTTTACCTGAGGGTAAACAGTTCTAGGTGTGAAGTCCAGGCCTCTGACTCCATATACAATGTGAACTGTAGTCTCTTCTTTTTATAGATGAAGTGCTAAAATGTTGGTTAGCCTAGATCCTGGAGTGAATTACTGACAGTTGAATATTTTATTTTAGGAACCAATTATTTTTTTAAAAATCTGGCATAAAAATTTGCTTTAAAATTGACAACCTTTTGAAGCACATACTTGAATTATTTGGGGGTTGATCATTAACTCCATGAAGGGGCCTGTGTTTCTGTTCATCTTGGCATTTTTTCACAAGGCAGTGGGATGTATTATGTACAGTGTAAACATTCTTCTGCTCATAGTAGGCCCTGGGTAAGTGTTCATAGAATTAGAAAATAAGTTCATGAATTTCATAGTACATGATCCATGTTGAATTTGAAATTATGATGCATTCATTGGCTATACTGGTAACTCTTCACTGTCTCTTTTATTATAGGTGGAATTGGGCTATTTACTGAAGCTTCTTTCCCTGGTAGGCCAGGGAAAAATTTACATTTTGATTTTCTTTTAATCATGGCTTTGGTTCATAAATTGCTGAATGGCACTTACATTCTCAGAAAATGCCCGAAGCCAAGTGTTGCCTCTTGTCCATTTTTGAGTACTCGCTTTGCAGATTATTGTTCCAGCAGTCTTGAGAAACCAGTGGCTGCTCCTGGCAAAGCCTCTTCTCAGAGGAAGACTGAAGGGAATTTGGAAGGACATCACCAGAGAGAAGTTGATTTGGATATAACTTCTCCTGAGGACAAGCCTGAAGTTAGTTTTGATAAAGCAATTAAAGAAGAAATAAAGGACCATTTTAGGCGTTTGAAGGATGATATTGTGAATCATTGGATAGGGCCTGAAGGCCGCCCTCTGCATGAGGTCTTGATGGAACAAGCCAAGGTTGTCTGGCAGTTCCGCGGCAAAGAAGATTTGGATAAGTGGATAGTGACTTCTGATAAGACGATTGGTGGCAGAAGTGAAGTGTTCCTGAAAATGGGCAGGAGTAACCAAAGTGCACTGCTGTATGGAACTCTGAGCTCTGAGGCACCCCAGGATGGGGAGAGTGGCCGAAGTGGATACTGTGCAATGATATCCAAGATTCCAACGGTACGTGAGACCCAGGAGCTGCAGTTTTCTAGTGAACTGAGGTGAACTTCATTGTAGCATGAACTATAGCAGACAGCTTTTTTTCTGTAAATGAAAACAGCTGGCATCTCATCTTGTGTATGGGATTAAATAACTGCTGGGCACAAGTGTAAAGTTTCATAAGCACAAGGGGGAAGTGGTTCCTGAAGAGAGGTTACATGTTTCTGGGCATCACTTGGGGCCAGGGTGGGGCATGCTTATGTTTGAGGAGCCCTGAGAGGTTACATATTTAAACGATGATCTGGGGAGATTTACATCTCCTCTAACATAGGCCGTAGACCCTCTAATGGCTGGGGGTTCCTTAGAGTGGAAGTAGGGTCAGCCGGGGTTTTCATTTTTTTTTTTAACGTAAACTTTTAAATTTTAGAATATTTTTGGTATTACAGAAAAATTGCAAAGATGGTACTGAGAGTTCCTGTGTGTCCCTCACCCAGCTTCTCCAGTTGTTACCATCTTACATCACTTGGTACATTTGCCACAACTGAGAAGCCAACATTGCTGCGTTACTGTTAACTAGTTCCAGACTCTATTTGGATCTCACCAGTTTTTCCATAATATCTTTTATTCTGTTTCAGTATCCCAGCCAGGATACATTACATTACATCCAGTTGTCATGTCTCCTTAGTCTATTACTTAGTCTTTCCTTATTTCTTAGTCTTTCCTTATTTTTCATGAGGATTTGAGAAATACTGGTCAGGTATTTTGCAGAATGATCCTCAATTTGGGATTTTCTGATTTTTTTTCCTCCTGGTTAGACTTGGGTTTTCTGGGTTTTTAGGAAGAACAGCACAGAGTTGAAGTACCCTTCTCATCGTATTAGGGTACATGCTAGTAGCATGACTTATCACTGATGTGTTAACCTTGATCACCTGTTCAAGGTAGTATTTGCCAGATTACTCCATTGTTAAGTTACTTTTTTTTTTTTCCCTCCATATTCTGTTCTTTGGAAACAAGTCACTAAGTGTACCCTGCATTCAAGGCATGGGGTAGGGTGTGGGATTAAGTTCTAGCTCCTGGAAGGGGTAGTATTTACATAAATTATTTGGGATTTTTCAGAAAGGAAGATTTGTTTCTTCTCCCACATTTATTTATTTATTCAGTCATTTAGTATGGACTCACACTTTAGGTTATAATCCAATACTATGTTATTTATTTTGTTGCTCAGATTGTTCCAGCTTTGGTCACTGGGAGCTCTTTCAGGTTGGCCGTGTCCCTTTGACATGCCCCCATCCTTTTGTGTTTTTGAGCACTTTTTGGCACTATGAGGTGCTGTAAGCTCATCTTGTATTTCCTCTGTTCCAACCCTAGAATTAGCCATTTCTCAAAGGAGCCCTGGTTCTTTTTTTTTGGAAGATGGAGTTGGAAACCAAGATCTGGATGCTGAGTATGCTTGTTGCTTCTGGATTGACACTATTTCTAGGACCTCTCAGTGGACACAGCTAGGAAATATATGTATGCATACCAACTCATGGAAACACACATCTGTAACTATTTCTATATCTATATTAAGCTAAGTATGAGTTCATACTGATGCTTTGACTCTAATCCGGTACCACATGATTTATTCTAGCTTCCTCCCTCTTGTTTATTGATAACTTCTGTAACGGTGTGAAGCCTGTCTCCCGCCACTTACTATACATTTATTAATTCGACCCAAGAGTACATGTAAAGCAGTTTCAGGGCTTCCCTCGTGGCACAGCAGTTAAGAATCTGCCTGCCAATGCAGGGGACACGGGTTCGAGCCCTGGTTCAGGAAGATGCCACATGCCACAGAGCAACTAAGCCTGTGTGCAACAACTACTGAGCCTGCGCTCTAGAGCCTGTGAGCCACAACTACTGAGCCTGCGTGCCGCAACTACTGAAGCCTGCACGCCTAGAGCCTGTGCTCCGCAACAGGAGAAGCCACTGCAGTGAGAAGCCCGTGCACCGCAACGAAGAGTAGCCCCCGCTCGCCGCAACTAGAGAAAGCCTGCACACAGCGGCGAAGACCCAATGCAGCCGGAAATTAAATAAATAAATAAAGCAGTTTCAGAATTTCTAACCTATAACCCTGTGAGAAACAACTTTACCAACTACAGTACAATGTTTATGTATAGTTTCTTTTGTCTTTAGCCTTTTGGTTTCCAGTCAGAACACCATTTTCCAAGGCTACTTAGGTCAGCTCCTTTGTCTTGCCACCAGCCTGTTGCTTTTTGCAATGCTGATCAGGTGTTTCAGGGCTGCTCTGGACAGGTTCCTGTGCCCGGCTGTGGCCACAGCCCATGGGTGTTTGCTTGGTGTGGTGCCCTTTTTTTTTTTTTAATATTATTCATGCATGCATGCATGCATGCATGCTGTGCCAGGTCTTAGTTGCGGCAAGCGGGATCTTTGTTGCGGCATGTGGGATCTTTAGTTGCAGTATGAGAACTCTTAGTTGCTGCATGCAGGATCTAGTTCCCTGACCAGGGATCGAACCTGGGCCCCCTGCACTGGGATTGCGGAGTCTTAGCCACTGGACCACCAGGGAAGTCCCTTGGTTATGGTGTTTTAAGGAGAAAGGCAAATAGGAATAGTATTAGGCTCCCTCTCTCCAGATAATGATGAAAAAGAAAGGTTCATGTTCTTTCAGAGGTAATAAACTATGTGTACAAGATTTTGTTTTTCAGGCCCTGAAAATCCACAGAATGGATTTGGTCAGCCCACAGTAGAAAACAATTCTATGATGTACTGTGGAATAATGAAAGTAGTCAGTAACATTTATTAAGTTACCCTGCCAGTCCTTGTGCTAATTACTTTATATACATTATCCCTTTTATTCCCCACATCAATCTTGTAAGGTATAACCATCCCAGTTTTACAGCTGAGGAAACAGGCTTGGGGAGATTTAGTAGCTTGTCTAAAATTACATGACTAGTAATAGTTCGTATCTAAGCACTGTTATTCTTGAAATCCGATTAGCTCTGAGATTGCTGTAAACAAACACCTTTGGAAATTAACACTACGTTCTACTTTCAGAGACAATTTAGGTAGTTGTTAAGAACATAGATTTTGGAGTTAAGTAGCACTGGACCTACCACTGGTTGAGTGCTCAGTTTCTTCATCTATAAAATGGAGTACAATGATAGTGCCTATCTCAGGGCTGTTATGAGGATTAAATTATGCATGCAGAGTGATTAATGTATATTTTCAATGGATGGTAGGTGTTGTCAAAAAAAATACCAGTTTTAAAACTTGAGGTCTTTCATAGTTTTCTGATTTATGGGAGGGCAGTTGTCATAAAATGGCCCAGTCAGAAGCCATTGCTTCCTAGGCCCTGGGAAAGAAAGTACATACAGTAATTCATTTCCGTTCAGTGACACAAGTGAGTGTCTACCCCATGTAAACACTGTCCTGGGCCAATCAGGTCTTGAACATTACCTTAGAAACATTTAACTAGGTCAGTATTTTGTACTAAAATAAGAATCACCAGATTTATCTGCCTCCTTACCGTGGTAGGAAGCAGAAAAAAGCAGAAAAATGGCTTGTTGATCCTTTTGATGCTGTAAAAGGTGATGACTCACATTTTGCTAATAGTGGAAAATGAGGTGAAATTAACTTTCCTTTCTATACCTTAGGGCCCTTTTGAGAGGAAGAGGTTTTATGATTGGTCCCAGTTCAACACTCTGTATCTTCGTGTCCGTGGGGATGGTCGACCTTGGATGGTGAATATCAGGGAGGACACGGATATAATCCAGAGGAAGGATCAGATGTACAGTTACTTCATGTTCACCCGTGGGGGGCCCTACTGGCAGGAAGTCAAGGTAACAGCGTCTTTACTGTGTATGAAAATGAGGTCTTATGAGATCATGGTTACATTGTAGTTTGTTTTTTTTTTCTTATTAATTCCTCTTGGACAGTGTGGGAAAGGAAAGAAGGAAGAGGACCTAAGGGCAAGATTTACATAATTGACTTTTATTTTTTGGCTGTGTTGGGTCTTCGTTACTGAGCATGGGCTTTCTCTAGTTGTGGCGAGCAGGGGCTACTCTTTGTTGCCGTGCGCAGGCTTCTCACTGCAGTGCCTTCTCTTGTTGCGGACCATGGGCTCTAGGTGCGCAGGCTTCAGTAGTTGCAGCACGTGGGCTCAGTAGTTGCCGCACGCGGGCCCTAGAGCACAGGCTCAGTAGTTGTGGTGTGTGGGCTTAGTTGCTCTGTGGCATGTGGAATCTTCCCAGACCAGGGATCAAACCTGTGTCCCCTGCATTGGCAGGCGGATTCTTAACCACTATGCCACCAGGGAAGTCCGACTTTTTCTTTTATTAATATAAATGTTAGCTTACTGACCGGTAAATATTTTTGATAAGGATGTGGACCCATGCTGAGTCATGGGTCCATCTCTGCCCTGTGCACAATTATCAGTACTATAGGTATTTCTTCTTAAGTTCTGGCCATATCATCTCTTCCAGGCAACTGTACTAAGCTAGTGTCCCTAGCTGAGCAGAAAGGCTCCCTTAAGAGGAATAAATACTTCATACTTTACAGTTATCAACATTTTTGGTTTTGTTTATTTCTTGGTAATATAAGGCAATCTTATTTTGTAGGGAGAAAAAACTTTTAGAAGGTAAAAAATGTTAATCAGGAGGAAAATAGTGGAAATTTAGGGAGTGAGGGCAAAATCAGGTGCCCATTCTTTTCTTCTGCCTTCTGAAGGTTTTTAATCCATAAATTCAAAAGAAAGTCCCCATTTTGTTCATACTTAAACCTAAGGGTTCATCCTGGATCCCTTTCTCCCCCACACCGCATCTAGTCTTTTAACAAATTCGCTCACCTATCCTTCCAGAATACACCTAGAATCTGACCATTTCTAGCCATCTCTTCCAATCTCACCCTAGTCCAGGCCTTTGGACTACTACAAGAGCTTCTTTATTGATATCCTTCTTTGTCTTCTTGCCTCCTAAAGTCCACTCTGCACACAGCAGCCAGAGTGATCTTTCTAAAGCATAGTTCAGATTACATCACTCACATGCTTAAAACCCTCCAGTGGTCTCCCTTTATTAGAATACAGTCCAAACTCTTTAACATGGCCTACGGGTCCTACAGTAGCAGACCCCTGTCTTCATCTTCAGTCTGTCCTCCCCCCTCCCTCCTCCATACTGGCCCCTTTTGTGTGTGTCAAACCCAACAAACTACTTCTGTCTCAGAGCCTTTGTATTTCATGCTGTATCTGTGGGTGTGCTCTTCTCCCACGTCTTCACCTGCTTCCTCTTTCCTATTATTTACCTCTCAGCTCCAAAGCCACCTCTGAGAGGCCTTTCCTGATCCTTCTAGCTAGAGTTGCACCTTCTCACCCAATAACAACATCCTGTTTAATTTTTTCATAGAACTTATCACTAAGTAAAATTATCTTTTTCATTCACTTGTCTATTTCATTCATTCAATTATCTTTTTCATTCACTTGTCTATTGGTTTATTGTCACTCTCTACCAGGCTCCTCTGGAACATAAATTCTGTAAGTTCTGAGAGCAGGGACTTTGTCTGTATCCTTCATAGCTGTTTCCCCTGCACCTAGAACAGTGCAATGCCTAGCATATAATAGATACATATTTATACACTAATACAGATGTATAACCAAAAAATTATTATGTATGTAACGCTTGTATATAAATAATACTTATAACAAATTAATAAACAAAACAATATCTCATTATAGAAAATTTAGAAAATGCAGAAAAGGAAAAAAATCTTGTGGTACCACTACCCAGAGGTAAAATACTATTTTTATTTTAGTATGCACCTTCAGACTTTTCTATTTACACTTTTTTTTTTACAAGAATTGTATTGTGCCAGTGCTATTTTATAACATACATTGTTCACTGAACTGAATTTTATATACAACTTTCTGTTGAAATATATTTCTACATCATTTTTGATATCTGCATATTATGTAAATAGACACAGTTTACTTAATCCATCCTCTATTGTTGTACATTTAGATTGTTTTCAGAGTTTTTCACTCTTATACCAAACTCTGAGGTAAATATCCTTAAATATTTTCTTAGATGTATTTCTGGAAATAAAATTCCTAGAATAAATGATATGTACATTTTTAAGGCCTTTGATGCACATTGCCAAATTATTTGCCAGTATAATCATTGACAATTACTTATTACTTTCTTTCCTGAAAATACATGTAGTTCTAATCTTTGGCTGGAAATGATAGTTGTTTGCAACATCTTTCCTTAAATTATTATTATTACTTTAAAATTTTATTTTTGGCTGTGTTGGGTCTTAGTTGCTGCACGCAGGCTTTCTTTAGTTGCAGCGAGAGGGGGCTACTCTTTGTTGAGGTGCATGGGCTTCTCATTGCGGTAGCTTCTCTTGTTGTGGAGCGTGGGCTCTAGGCACGTGGGCTTCAGTAGTTGTGGCATGGGGGCTCAGTAGTTGTGGCTTGTGGGCTCTAGCGCGCTGGCTCAGTAGTTATGGCACACAGGCTTGGCTGCTCCATGGCATGTGGGATCTTCCCGGACCAAGGATTGAACCTGCGTCCCCTGCATTGGCAGGCGGATTCATAACCACTGCGCCACCAGGGAAGTCCCTCTTTAAATTATTAAAGGAAGTGTTGGGGAAGAGATTTTTATTTTTATCTTTTTAATAAATTTATTTATTTATGGCTGTGTTGGGTCTTCATTGCTGCACGTGGGCTTTCTCTAGTTGCAGCACACGGGGGCTACTCTTCATTGCAGTTCATGGGCTTCTCATTGCAGTGGCTTCTTTTGTTGCAGAGCACAGGCTCTAGGCACACAGGCCTCAGTAGTTGTGGCTCGCGGGCTCTAGAGCGCAGGCTCAGCAGTTGTGGCGCACGGGCTTAGTTGCTAGGTACCATGTGGGATCTTCCTGGACCAGGGCTCAAACCCATGTCCCCTGCATTGGTAGGCAGATTCTTAACCACTGTGCCACCAGGGAAGTCCCAGGGAAGAGATTTTTAAAAATTAAATGTTATTCATTGCTGTCCATGTCTTCATGAATAATTCTCCTTTAGTAAATAGAAGTGAGATGCTCAAATATTTACTATGCTTAGAGAAAGAAAACAGAGGAAAATGATGGAAAAATTATGCATGCTAGTTTTCTGTCATCTGTAGAGAGAAAACAACTGTTGATCCTTTTCTTTTTATGCAAGCTGTACAATTTAATGCTGCTTCTTAGCTTCATTTTTTTTCCAGGCTAAAAAATTCCCTTGATGTGGACAGTGGCCTTAGCAAATTACATGACAAAAAGACAAAAGGCCAGTGGGGTGGGTGGCTCATGCTCCTTGAATGGTGAGCAGGTAGTATTGATTCTGTTTCCAAAATATATTTTGAATAATGAGGTAGATGAAGTGCCCAACCAGGATGCAAAAATGAGGAACTGACTGGAGGCTGGGGGTGCAGGGTCCCTTTCAGGTTTATGTAACAGAAATGAAGGGAGCCCGTGAACTGAGGATGTTGACTGCACTTGGATTTGCTGTGTGAGGAACATGATCTTGTGCAGTGGTGCTTTATTAAATGAGCTTTGAATTGAGTTTGCTTTTATGTCAGCAAGTGTTTTTGGTGATAATCTGAACAGTACATTTTATTTTTTAACTCATTTTTATTTTTTGGCTCAAAAATCAAAATAATATAAAAAGATGTACAAAAACGTCTCACTCCCACTCAGTTCTCTCTCCACCCTTTTTGCCCTCACCCTCTATAGGTAACCACATTTATTAGTTTCTTCCATAGATTTAGTTTTTTTAAGCAAATATAAGCAAGTATATATACACATACACTTATTTTCTCCCTTTTTTTACTCAAAAAAATATAGCATACTTTATGTGTCTTCTGTGCCAGTTTATATTTTTAAAATTTAGATCCTGGAGAGCTTCCGTATCACTACATGGAATTGGAATTATTTTTCATTCTTTGTTATTTTGTTTGGTATTTTCTGTTATATGGATATCTCAGCTGATTGAACTAGTCCTTATTGATAGATACTTGGGTTGTTCCCAGTTGCTATAGTAAATTTTTTATTAGTTTTTTTTTAGGCATTTAAAAAATTTGTTTTTAGGGGAAATTCACTGGTGGTCCAGTAGTTAGGACTTGGGGCTTTCACTGCCAGCGCCCAGGTTCAGTCCCTGGTCAGGGAACTAACATCCTGCAAGCCACACAGTGTGGCCAAGAAAAAAGTTGTATTTAATAACATAAATGATATTTATACTATAGATTTTGTTTATCTCTTACTTTTTTACTACTAATATATTGTGGAGGTCTTCCCACAGCATCATGTATAGATCTACTTCATTTTTTAAAATAGCTGCATAGTATTCAGTTGTATGGTTGCACTATAATTTATTGAACTATTCCCCTATTTTACCTTTTTTTTTTAATTAGAAAAAGCTGTATCTTTATGTGTTTGTCAGAGTTTATCTGTAATATAAATTCCTAAAAGTGAAACTGTCAGATCAAGTTACGGCATTTCAAATTTTGCTAGATATTGCTGTGTTAGTTTCCTATTGTTACATAAAAAATTACCACAAACTTCGCACAGTTCTGTAAGTCATGGTTTGGGACACCCTGTGGCCAGGTTCAATGCTCAGGGCTCTCTAAGGCTGAAATCAAGGTGTCATCTGGGCTGTACTTCTTTTCAGAGGCTCTGTGGAAGAATCCACTGCCAAGCTCACTCTGGTTATTGGCCAGATTTAGTTCCTGTGATTGTAATGATGTCTTGGTTTCTTTACTGGTTGTCAGCTGGGAGTCACTCTCAGCTCCTAGAAGCTGTCCACATTCCTTACCATTTAGCTCCCTCCATCTTCAAAGCCAGCAGTGGAGAATCCCCTTGACCTTCCCCTTTGAATCCCTCTCATTCTTCTGACCTCTTTTACCAGGCACTTTTATGGGCTCAAGTGATTAAGTCAGACCTACAGAGGATAATCTTCCCTATATTAAGGTCAACTGATTTGGGACCAGACTTCGGGAGAGTCCCTTCACAGCAGCACTGAGATTTGTGTTTGAATCCCTGGAAGAAGGTGATTTCCACTAGGTGGAAATCTTGGGGGTCATCTTAGAATCCTGCCTACCACAGTTGCTAGCTGCTGCTCTCTAAAAGAGTTGGACTAATTTGCACTCCTACCAGCAGTATACAGATGTGCCTATTTCTCCCATCCCCATTTTTCTACTGGGTTGTTTAATCTTTTTCTTAGTTATTTGTAAAAGTTTTGTGTTTAGGATACTAGTTTTTGCCATCAGAAAGTTATAATTGTTCTCTGTCATTTTTTCCTTTGGGACTCCTGGCTTAGAAAGGTTTTCACCTGTTTTCTTCTAGTACTTAGGTTATTTCATTAAAAAAATTTTTTTTTCTGTGATCCAAATGACTAGCCACTTGTTATAACTTCACATATTAGATAATTTTAAAATTCAATTTAAACCGTTATTATTTTATCACTGCAGTTCTAAACAGATGCCTCTGTTGCTTGCATGTCAGATCTGAAGTCAATGGTTTCTTCTTTCAGATTCCTTTCTCCAAATTTTTCTTCTCTAATCGAGGAAGAATCCGGGATGCCCAGTACCAGCTTCTGCTTGACAAGGTAACATTTTCCTGTATTTTCACTCAGAACTATATTATCTTTATTGAAACAGAACTCCTGTGAGGATGAGTTCAGTCCATTTTTGAAGGCTGGCAAATGAAAGATGAAAATTCCTATTTAAGTATACTCCTATTATACCTAGACAGATGCTGACTCAGAGCTATCCTGTGAGCCTAACCCCCATCCTGGAGGAATTTCAGTATGGTCCTCCTTTCAGCGTGCCTGCCTTTTATTTTAGCTTTAAAATAAGAGTATTAGAGTTCAGGAGAGCTTCAAGGAACCTCCATTAGACATCCATGTTGTACTTACTAGTCTTAACTGGCACTACTTTAAAGAGAGAAGTAGAATGTGGAAAGAAAAGCAGTCCTGTACTTCCTCTAATTGGCTATGGCACATGAGAACTATCGTATACTTGCTAAGGGCTGATAGTACGGAATTTTAAAACTCCAGGAACAACATCAGCATACGAGATTTTGATCAATTTCTCTATTTTAAATTTAGATCTCTTCTATTGGATTCACCCTGGCTGATAAAGTGGATGGTCCATTCTTCCTAGAAATAGATTTTATTGGAGTATTTACTGATCCAGCCCACACAGAAGAATTTGCCTATGAAAATTCTCCAGAGCTTAATCCAAGACTTTTTAAATAGAGATCATGTAGTATTTCTGTGTTACTAAACTAAGGGTAGTAGAATCCACGATGACAAAAATAAAGTACTTCTTTAATGGCATCCAAACAATGGCGGGTATGTATTCCCTAAAACATAGCTAAATGCTGCTGCTAAGAGGGACCAGGATCTGAGCTGTACCTTAACTTAAAGAATCAAGTACTGATGCAGAGGTACTATGTAAATAACTGTTTTTGGTTAGAATGATTCCTATTAGCAACAGTTCCTATATAAGTAGGTGGTTTCCAAAGCAGGGAGTCTCTGTGGTGACTGTTTATGGCCCTCTACCATTCTATTCCTTATAGGTTTCTTCTGTTTTCTAATCTATCAGGATAGGAGACTGTTGAAGAATATTAAGGTGCTGTAGTAGTCACTGGGAAAAGATACCTGTTTTAGTCTGCCCAAGCTGCTATAACAAATGACTATAGACTAGGTGGCTTAAACAAAACACATATGTATTTCTTACAGTTCTGGAGGCTGGGAAGTCCAGGATACCTGGTGTCTGGTGAGTGCTTCTTGGCTTGTAGACAGCTGCCTTCTTACTGTATCCTCACATGGAGAGAACAAGTTCTAGTCTCTTTCTCTTCATATAAATAGCACTAACCCCATCATGAGGGTGCCACCTGCCTGACCTAATTACCTCCCAAAGGCCTCCAAGTATACCTCAAAGTACCAAGTCACATTTGGAATTAGGATTTCAGTATATGAATTGGGCAGGGGGCGGGGGCAGGGAACGGACACAAGCATGCAGTCCATAACACCTGCATAGCTGGTTCTCCAAAGATGCATGATCCTTACCAGTTCTTACTTTATAGACTAATGTCCCCAAGGCTTCCCCAGTCGTTTTTAGTATTAGAGATTGCATATACCAAAAATAAGACCCTGATTAACACAGTTTAAACTGATCAATTCTTGTCATCTTAGAGGAAGAAGTAGGAAACTATATGATATAGCCAGAGTACCCAACGAGAGCCAAGTTTAAAATAAGAGAATACACAAAGGCTGATAGCTTTCCCATCCATCTTGGCCTAAATACCTATTTTGTATGTTTTCATGTAATTATCTGTTTTTCAGCTTTATTGAGGTATAATTTACATAACATAAAGTTCATCTGTTTTAAGTATACAATTCAATGATTTTTTAGTTTATTTACAGAATTGTGCAGTCTTTTTTTTTTTTTTGGCCGTGTCGCATGGCTTGCTGGTTCTTAGTTCCCTGACCGGGGATTGAACCCAGGACCACGGCAGTGAAAGCGCCAAATGTTAACCACTGGACTGCCAGGGAATGCCCAGAATTCTGCAGTCTGTCTTTACATGAACTAATTGTAGGAAATTTCCGTCAGCCTAGAAAGAAACCTCAGTGCCTCTTTGCAGTTACTCTTCATTCCCACTCTCAGCCCCACAATTACGAATCTACTTTTGCTATAGGTTTATCTTCTCTGGATATTTCATATAAATAGAATCATATATGATCTTTTGTGTCTTGCTTTTCACTTAGCATAATGTTTTTGAGGTTCATCCATGGTGTAGCGTGTTTATCAGTATTTCATTTTTTTAGTGCATATTTTTTAAATCCATCCATTGATGGGACAGCTGGATTTTTCTCCACTTTTTGGCTACTGTGAATAATACTGCTGTAAATATTTGCAGACAAGTTTTGGTGTGGACATATGTTTTCATTTCTTAGGAGAATTGCTGGGTCATATGGTGGATGTACATTTAAATTTTTTAAAGAAACTACCAAACTGTTTTCCAAAGTGGTTATATCGTTTCACCTTCCCAGTAGCAGTGTATTTGACACAGATTTCCTGATTGATCTGATCTCTGCCTCTTGATAACAAAATCTGAGTTTATTAAGCACCCAGGAGTATGCCATGTTCTGTGGGCCCATATACGTATAACAATAAGTATAACAGAATCTGACAGGTGCTGTGAAAATACAAAAGGACATAGTCATTTCTTCTAGGAGTGGGGAGTGGACGGTCAAGAAAGGATACACAAAGAGTACAAGTCAACTCTTGTTAGTCTTGGCTGGTCAACTAAATTTTAGAAACCAATTATATTTACAAAGAATGAATCTACCCCCCATGAGAAAAAATTTTATTTATGAAAATTTTAAGCAGTACAAAACTCGGAAGCTCCATTCGGGTGCAACAGACATGAATATGATACTAAGCAACTCTAGTCTTTTCCATAAATTGAGTAAGATGTATAAGTTTGACAGAGCATATAGTAATCCTTAAAGCAACAATCCTCAAATTTCAATATGACCCTGTATATTTCTAAATAAGCCAGGCTAGAATGAGCTAGAGTTTTGTTTTTAAGAATATATTGAGGGAAAAAAAAAAAAGATATGTAACTGACAATTACATGAAGTGATCTGAAAGAGGTACATAGAAGCTTAAATGAAACATTTCACATAGATAAAATATTGACGCCTTATAAACCCATATGGCCCATAGTTTCGGTAAGACTACTAGGTTCTCTAGAGGATGAAGAGGTGGCCTTTCACAGCTTACCCTATTCATAACTTGTTATTGTTCAATTTCTACTAAAGTCTGTAGTATAATTAGCTACCATCAGGTAAGTGCTTTTGCCTAGAAGAGGACTGAAGTTCTGTTATTAGAGCCAGCAGAGGGAACTTGACCTTAAAAATCTAGGTCAAGAATCTACAGGATGGGTCTTTTTAGAAACCTGAGTTAGTTGTACAGGGGCTTAGGTAAAAACTATTTCAAAAGAATTTGAGAGCTTTAAAGGTAGTAATGTCTTTTCAGGGGTAAAACGTGAAGAAGCCACAGACACTACATATATACGAACAAAGTTAAGAGCAGAAAAAGGTCTTTTGGCTAAAGTGAGAGGACAGTACAGAAATATTTACAAAAGAGGGTTCAGAGAAAAGGAATATTTACGGGATATTAAATTATGAATGTTCAGCCATAATGAGGCCCCTTCGAACTCCCAGAACCTTTGCTTTCTTCTCCTTTCGTTCTTGCTCATGTTTCTTCCGTTGCTCCTCCCTAAGGAGGGATAGGTATACGTTAGGCTCTAGTGAAGCTCCAAACAGACCACTTCAAAGCACCTATTGTTAGACTAATGTCCAAACTTAAAATGACATCCAGCACACTTGTGTAAAGCACACTCTTACAGGACATTGTGCTCTGTCCAGTGGTCTCTGTGATGGAAGCCACACCTGTAAGTCACTGTTGTGTTAAAAGGCTAGAACTTGGCGGGGGGGGTTGTTGTTTTTAATGTTAAGGCAGCATTCTAAAATCAAGCATGGAATTGGAAGCAGAAGACACCTTGGAGATCGAATCCAACCCCTGTAGTTTTTTTTAGTTTGTTTTAAATGAGAAACCTCTACCTGTGGAAGTCAAAGGTCGACCTCAAAATCACACTGTCTAATAAAAGTGCTAAAATTGGAATCAGGATCTCTGACTTAAACCACTATGATTTTGGGGAGAAGGAATTAAGAGAAAAAAAAGGCCCAGAATCATGATAATGATTTTAATAGCAAATAGTAAGGTCTTGGTGGTAGCTGGCAAGTCAAATGGTAGTTAACCCGGTATCAGGAGGGTGTCACACAGGGAATCGGCCAAACCAGGACCAGCTGCAGCCCAGGTCAGACTCTGATGTTAACTTGGTTTCCACACAGAAAGAAGCCTCTAAGGATCATCCTGGGGTTTCCCCCTGTGTAGAGCCCTGAAGCCTAGAAAGCCTGGTTTCCCTGGGAGTGTGAAATTTATGTGCATCCTTAGGTGCCCTGGGCACCTGGATTGGTATCTGGAGGGACATCCAGGTGCATTGTTTGGGCAGATAGGTCATGTAAGAGCAGTGCTGTGAACCAGGTCCTCTTCTGAATCACCTGCAGAGCTTTGGAAACAATGCAGATACATGGGTCCCATCTCAAACCTACTGAATTAGAACCCACTGTGGTATTGCCTAGGCACATGTACTTTTATTAAGTTCTGTATATGATTCCACTTCTACCCTCTTCTTAAACACCACTATTACTGTGACTCTATCCCTCAGAGACTCTGCTTTTATATACAGTCTTTCAAAATTAAAAGAGTTAGAACTGGATAATTATGTACTTACCTGGTCTGGCGATGAGGCTGTTTATAACTTTTCTTGTGTAAGCTTACTCTGTTGACATGTTCATTCAGAGAACTGTTTTCTTTAGATTGTCCCCATGGTTTCAGTTTTCCTAGTTTAGGACAGAGACAGAGACAGATTTAAGAAGATTCTTGGGACTTCCCTGGTGGCGCAGTGGTTAAGAATCCGCCTGCCAATGCAGGGGACATGGGTCGAGCCCTGGCCTGGGAAGATCCCACATGCCGCGGAGCAACTAAGCCTGTGTGCCACAACTACTGAGCCTGCGCTCTAGAGCCCGCGAGCCACAACTACTGAGCCCGTGTTCCACAACTACTGAAGCCTGCGCTCCTAGAGCCCATTCTCTGCAACAAGAGAAGCCACCGCAACGAGAAGCCAATGCATCGCAACAAAGAGTAGCCCCCGCTCACCGCAACTAGAGAAAGCCCGTGCGCAGCAGTGAAGACCCAATACAGCCATAAATAAATAAATGAAAAGATTCCTGTATTTATATTCCTAATTTTCTCTTCATCTGTGGCTACCTGCTTGCTGTCAACATTCATACTTTGGTTTTTTTGTTGTTTTTCTTTTTGCGGTATGCGGGCCTCTCACTGTTGTGGCCTCTCCTGTTGCGGAGCACAGGCTCCGGACGCGCAGGCTCAGTGGCTGTGGCTCACGGGCCCAGCCGCTCCGTGGCACGTGGGATCTTCCCAGACTGGGGCACGAACCCGTGTCCCCTGCATCGGCAGGCAGACTCTCAACCGCTGCGCCACCAGGGAAGCCCCATACTTTGTTTTTAAAGAAATCTGCCAGTATAATTCTATTAATTTCAATTTAATATTCCACAGATAGACATTACATTTTTTTCCTCTAAAAATAAGTGTCTTCTACTTTTTAATCCTTGAAAAGCCAGAAAAAAATCTTAAAAGAAAAAAAACTTTAATACTGAATCCCATGACACAACACATTAAAAGAAGCCATAACAACTAAGTAGTTTATCCCAACGTTGCATAGGAATGTTTAATATTAAAGTAGTATTTCATCTGTGCAGTTTATCATTATTGTTACCTATTAAAATGTATTTGGAATGCAACAAGTGGGAATATTTTGTTGGCTTTAGAACTGTGACCAAATTTCCAGATGTTTATATATCACTTTATTTGTATAGTTTGACCTACTTCTGAGTACCAAAGATTACCATTTGCAGTGTTTACCATTTTATAGAAAGGACTTTCACACCTGCTATATCATTTGATCCTTTCAGTAACCACTGAAGTAGTACTTATTTATTTTCCCTTCCATAAAGGAATTAAGTGACTTGTCTAGGATATAAAATAACAAGCACAGATGAAGCTCTCAACCAGGTTTTTTTACCATCAGTAGAAGTTAGTGGTGATCAGTCATTCCCATAACAAATACTTTTTGAGTACCTGGTATGTGCCAGGGACTATTCTAGGTGCTAGGGACATAGCAGTGAACCAAGTGGTCAAAAATCCTTGCTCTCAAAAAAAAAAAAAAAAAAATCCTTGCTCTCTTGGGATTACATTTCCAGTGGTAGAGGTAGACAGTAGTCAAGTAAGATAACACCAGGTGGTGCTATGTGCTATGGAGAAATGTAAAACAAGGTGAGGAATAAAGAGTGCGGGTGGATGGGTGGGCAGGGAAGACCTTTCTCGGTTGCTGACAGTTGAGTGGATGCCCCATTAAAACAAGGGAGCAAGCTGTGCAAAGATCAGTGTGAATAGTGTTCCAGGTGGAGCAGAGGGATAACAAGTTCAAAGACCTGGAGGAGGGGTGGTGTTTCAGTGTTTGAGGAGCTGAAACACCAGTGTGGTTGACACAGAGTCAGGGAAGGGAGGAGGCAATGAAATGAGGGTGGGAGAGAGACAGGAAACCTTAGGAGGTTCTGAGCAAGCAGTGATGTGCTCTGATTTGTTTTTAAAGTTGTAGTGGGGCAAAGAGGCTTTTGTAGAAGCCCAGGTAAGATGATGTGACTTGGACCAAAGGGAGTCAAAGTGGAGGAATGAAGAGTGGTCAGATTAAAGATCAATTTCAAAGATGGAGTTGAAAGGACTAGCTGATAGACTGGATATGGGGTCTGAGAGAGCGTGAGGAACCAAAGGTGACTCCTAGGCTTCTGCCCCGACACTCAGGAGAGAGTTGCCGTTGCCACAGATGGGAAAACTTGGGGAGGAAAAATGGGTGGGAGAAGTTTTCTTAAACCACGGTTCAGTTTGATTGTTACCTCTAAATAAGGCTTACATTTTTAGGCTTCCCTGGTGGCACAGTGGTTAAGAATCCGCCTGCCAATGTAGGGGACACAGGTTCGAGCCCTGGTCTGGGAAGATCCTACATGCTGCGGAGCAACTAAGCCCGTGCATCACAACTACTGAGCCTGCGCTCTAAGAGCCCGCGAGCCACAACTACTGAAGCCCGCGCACCTAGAGTCTGCGCTCCGCAACAAGAGAAGCCACCACAATGAGAAGCCTGTGCACCGCAACTAGAGAAAGCCCATGCGAAGCAACGAAGACCCAATGCAGCCAAAAATAAAATAAATCTATAAAAAAAAAGACTTACATTTTCATTATATTTGTTTCATTAACATTAGTAATTTAAAAATAAACACTGTTACATGATTCTTATAGGAAGGTTTTGTTTTAAAGTAATTCCAGAAGCACTGACAGATCACATTAAGTACTGACGTTTTAAATGGATGTAAAGATACTTTAATATATCCCCAAGAGCGACATCTGGCCAATAAATGTCCCAGATTGTTTGACCAGTGATTCTCAGCTTGGGATCCTTTAAAAACTATAAAGAAAACATTCATTTACCCACAGCCTAACTTCCAAGTTTCTTGATTTTGGCTGAAGTTTTAGTAATACTTTGTAGTAACACTGATTAGAAGTTGTCTTTGCTTAATAAAAATGTAAGTGAATCAATTATTTTTTTTTTTAGTATTTGCTTAATGGACACTTTTTAAATCATGGGTCACGTGGATACAGGGGCAGAGGCAGGAATTCTACGCCAAGTATGGCTTACACTGAGTCACTAGAATTTTTCACATCCTCAGATGCGGAATTGTTCAATCTTAAATCTCATACATCAAAACATTCCCACATACCTTTGTGTGGCTCATAGTTGAGGGGACGAGACAAACTTGCTTTGAGATCAAACACTGGTTTTCTATGGGAGATTGGAGTCTGCGCTGTCTCAGCTGTCAACTTGAACGGGGTAATAACTAAAACAACAAACAAGATCCAAGGGCTTAATTAGAAAAAAAGACCTGTTTAAGTATCGCTTTTCAATCTTAAAAATAGAATTCAATATGAACAGTCTGAAACAGATATAGGGTTAAAAAGGAGGAGAAAATGGTTCTGATGAACCTAGGGGCAGGAAAGGAATAAAGATGCAGACGTAGAGAATGGACTTGAGGACACAGGGTTGGGGGGGAAGGAAAAAAAAAAAGGAGAAAAGAATAACTGAGGAAAACCAACCCCTTAGCTGTTCCCCTGTTAGCAGCTCCCCAAAGTGTCTAAATATTGTGACATTTCCTAGGATCAGCTGGAGTTTAGAATCCTGTTTTAAGAATTAATCGGGTGAGGGACTTCCCTGGTGGTCCAGTGGGTAAGATGCCATGCTCCCAATGCACGGGGCACAGGTTCAATCCCTGGTTGGGGAACTAGATCCCGTAGGCATGCCGCAACTAAGACCAAATAAATATGTTTTTAAAAAAAGAATTAGGGCTTCCCTGGTGGCGCAGTGGTTGAGAGTCTGCCTGCCGATGCAGGGGACACGGGTTCGTGCCCCGGTCTGGGAAGATCCCACATGCCGCGGAGTGGCTGGGCCCGTGAGCCATGGCCGCTGAGCCTGCATGTCCGGAGCCTGCGCTCCGCGACGGGAGAGGCCACAACAGTGAGAGGCCCGCGTACAGCAAAAAAAAAAAAAAAAAAAAAAAAATTCATTGGGTGGGAGGGATAAATTAGGAGTTTGGGATTAACATATACACACTACTATACATAAAATAGATAACCAAAGAGAAGTACCTACTGTAGAGCACAGGGAACTATACTCAATATTTTGTAATAACCTATAAGGGATAGGAATCTGCAAAAGATTATATATACAGTTATATATACATATGTATATATATGTGTAATTGAATCACTTTGCTGTACACCTGAAACTGACACAACATTGTAAATCAAGTTTATTTCAGTTAAAAAAAAAATAAGCGGGTAAATTTTCAGGCTGCTTCCCTGATATTTACCCTTTTATTTATTTATTTTTTAATTTAGTTTTTCTTTTTTGGCCGAGCCATGCGGCATGCGGGATCTTATTTCCCCAACAAGGGATGAAACCTGCACCCCCTGCAGCAAAAGCGTGGAGTCCCAACCGCTGGACCACCAGGGAATTCCCTACCCTTTAAAAAAATTATATATTGTTAATAGTAACATTTTCATTAACACAAACAGATATAAAGCCTGCAAGGAACCTAATCACATAGAAATAAAAAGATCCATGGCTCTGGTTGTTACTAATGAAGGCTGTTACCGAAGAATATGAATTTTTGTAATATAAAGTTAAAAATATACCAGGATGGTATAATTCGGTAAGCCACATTTTTGCTACAGTTGGGCAGCATATATCTGGCACATTTTGTAATCCCTTCCCCTCACAGGTTGCATTCAGGCCATCGTCAAATGTTGGCACTTGCCCATATATGTGAACAAGCAACTAGGATCTAGGACCACCTAGTGAAACAACCCAGAAAAGCACAGAACTCCTGTGCTGAAGACATTCCACTGTGTTGCTATCAAGTGTTGGCAGGGAGGGGAACAATGGGACTGTCCCACACTGCTGATGAGAATATAAACCAGTACAATTAAACCAGTAATGTAAGGGTCTGTCTACCCTACTATCCAGCAGCCCCAGTCCTACTCTCGAGAAACTGTGTACATGGACAGGAGACATGTTCCAGAATGGTCATAGCTACACTATACAAAATAACAAAAGTTGGAAATACCCATGGGGTCCATGAGCAGTAAAATGGATAAGTTGAAATATATCCATACAATTGAAAAACACGGTGAAAATGAACTTTAGCTCATTTATTAATATGATTCTTGAAACAGTGAATAAAGCAAATCACAAGAAAAAAATTAGTTTGATTTCATTTATATTAAATTCATATTTGATAACCGGGGAAAGAAAACTATGCCATTCCGACTGGGCACACCCCTGAGTTACTTAGAGGAGAAAGCTCAGGATATGGCAAACATTTAGTTCCTGCCTCATGTCCTTATCTGTGAGTATTTGTGAGTCCTTTCTCAGTATTAGGCAGGTGGCTGCTGCTCAGTGACCCCTGCTCCATGTAAAATGACACAGTCACATCTTAGGCAAGTCCACTCTTCATTTTCTAGCCCTGCTCTCTGCCCAAGCCCCTTTCTTCCCCTATTACAGGATGATTTAGAATGTTATGTGGAATGTTTCCTTGCTGATATAGAAACGATTAAGGGTGGGTAGGAATGAGAGAGGTCATCTAGAGGAAGAATCATAAATTTTCTGATCCCACCTCTGTACTCTCTCTTGAAATTTAGTTGTCAGTCCCATTATTCAATCTTTAATTTAGGTGTCAAAGGCATGAAAAAATCCTCAGTCTCCACACTGATTATTACCAACAATAATACTCTCTGCTTGTTTAAACTCTTGCTGAATTGCTCTAGTCTCAGGGAATCTGGCAGTCCTTCCTGTGTAATCAAGGCTCTTGCCTGACATTCAGTAGGACTCTTGAGAGAATTTTGATATACTCAGTTCTAATACAGGCCTTAACCTGTTGGTGATACTCTTTTAAACCTTCACACTGCTATTGCAGTGTTCTTTTGAAAACCACTTGGTCTTTGTAGGTGATGATTAAGTAGACAGTGTGTAGAAGGTTATCTATATGGCTTATTCTGGCTTATACAATCTACTAGTAGTCAATAGTGTGGCATTTATTCCATGAACTCTGGGTCCTGTTAGTTTCAGAGTCTGGCAGAACCATTCAGAGGCTGTAATGAATACTGTAATCCCCCTCCTAATCCCTGAGAAGGGGCTGAATGTTCTTCATTCAGGACAGGATGGAGTCCTCTGGCAGATATGTCAGGTTTTTTTGTCTGTGTCTCTGGCACTTCCCTTGCCAGTATAAATGAAAACTATGCTAGACAAATTTTTGCTTTTGATTCTATAGATAATGGAGAGGCTTTAAAGAAACAGACAATCATATTAGGAAGCTACATGGTTTAAAGATAAACCAGAACTTTGGGGGTTGGGAGGGAGGTTGTTTTGTTTTGTTCTGTTTTTTTTTTTTTTTTTTACCAGCAGCAGATTCAGCCCTTGTGGTCTTTAACTTGTGTGTCTCGAGCACAGCCTGGCCTTTTGGGGTACTCCCAGATGTGGTCACATGTGCAGACTTTCTGGCTGGAGTCTTGGTCAGTGAACGCTTATGCTCATTATCTTTAGTAGCAGCTGAAAACCTAAATAGGACAGTGGAGTATAAGACATGAGTACTTGGGTCAAGCTTCTAAACAAAACCACCTACCCATCACCAAGCACTGAAAGGGCCTCAATAAATACTTGTTATACAAATGAACCTCTTTCACAGAATAGACATGTTCTTAAACAATGATGCTAGAGCAAATCATTTATCAACTTGTTATTTGTAAAATATGGTTTTATATTCTCTGCTCTCCCTGCCTTGGCCAAAGACAGTATAAGGCAGAGCTCAAAGGAGATGCCTATGTGCCTCAAGTTATAGTTTAGGAGGTATTTTAAAAAGCTCCCCTTCTTTCTCCTCCTCCTAGTGAGGGCAAGTCTGAGGGAACAGGAGATTGCTATGCCAAATGAGTGATGGGAGCATTTCTTCCATCTTCCTAGAAGAATGTCATTCATTTGAGTGGTACATAAGTCCTTCTCTACTCAGAGCAAGTTGCCATAAATGTTTTTCATTGATCCTCTGATGCAGAGTTTTTCTACATTTTAACATCTCTGAAATTAGAATGTGTTTTACAATTGGTAACACATCAAAGTTAGTCGGCAGTGCTTTTTCTTAGTGGTTCATAGAATAATGGTGAGTCTTCAGTGGATGGTATCTTAGATTCAATGAAAATCCAGTAATGACAGACATAAATACACATAGGGTTGTTGGTGGTGGGTTAACAGAAGGGAACTTCTGGACTTACAACTAAAGATTTGATGGTGATCCTGAATCAACATCTAAAATTATTACTCAAGACTCTCTACAACAGAGTTAAGAAAATTAGATGCGGTAGGAAAAGTGCTACTAATTCCAGGCTGTTCTGTACCCTGCATGAAGCAAGGACTAGCCCCTGACCATGGTGTTCTTAACTATTAATAAATACAATCAGAACTGCCAAGTATAGGTACCTCATATTCCAGGCTAACTCAATAAGAATTCCAAATTCAAGGGCATTTTTCAGTTTTTAAAAACTATGTCAGATAATTGCACGTGTTGGGGAAGTGTTACCATGCACCAGTTCTGTTAGATGCCGCAAACGCCCTTAAAAAAGGAGAGAATCAAATTTCGGTATTAAGAGAAAGGAGCCTGAAGATCTTCATCTGTGGGGACAGTCACAGTTGAGGGCTCACCTGATGTCAGGAAAGGCACAAGCAAAGAAAACAGGGATCAATGAGCATGAGATGGCTATGCTACTGCAGTACCCAGTAGGTTACAATGTTCATAGTTTAGGATGAGTCAATTCTTTAGCTCACTACATTGGGATATTAGGAATTTAGCTTCAACTTTAGATTTATGTCAACGGAAAAATTTCTATTTACACATCTTTGCAGACATACATTAAATGAATAAGGTAAAATATCCATATAGATCTTAATTTCTATCTTTACTTATGAATCAAATGTGAGCTTAGGGGGACTTCTCTGGTGGCGCAGTGGTTAAGAATCCGCCTGCCAATGCAGGGGACACGGGTTCGAGCCCTGGTCCGGGAAGATCCCACATGCCACAGAGCAACTAAGCCCGTGCGCCACAGCTACTAAGGCTGTGCAATGGGGCCCACGAGCCACAACTGTTGAGCCTGTGTGCCACAACTACTGAAGCCCATGCACCTAAAGCCTGTGCTCCGCAACAATAGAAGCCACTGCAACGAGAAGCCTCCGCACCACAAGGAAGAGTAGCCCCCACTTGCCGCAACTAGAGAAAGCCCAGGGGCAGCAATGAAGACCCAATGCAGCCAAAAAATAAATAAATTAAAAAACCAAAACAAAACGAATAAAAAGGTAGTGTTTTAAAAAAAAAACGCGCGAGCTTAGGGAAGGTGGACAAAACAAGAAAACACAAATTTAAGGGAAAAAAAGTAACATAAATAAAACCAGTTTGCTGATCTTTCTCTCTATTCCGATCCTTTCTCCTTTTTCATCAACACTAAAATATTTGTTGTAGTCCACCTGAAATGTATTAGAAGCAGTAAAGCTTTGAGCCCTCGCCCTTGGTTCCATTTTAGAGCTCTTCTTTACCTGACGTTCATCTTAGTTGCTGAGAGCGCGGAGCGCTTGGCCAGCCCCTTCACACACGAGGTGCTACAGCCTGCGTGGGGCCGGCCTTGTGAGCCCCGTTGGCTGGCGGGGGTACGAGCCACAGAGAGTCTTTCTCGGGGAGGAACTGGAGTTGCCACCACTCCCTTAGTGCCGGGCTGCTTCTGAAGAAAGGGAAACGCACCACATTAAAGCTGGCCTCTGAGACAGTATTGTCTGGGCAAAGTGCAAGAGAGTGCCCCCCATTTATCCCGTTTCATCGCCACTTTTAAACCCTGTCATCCTTCCTTCCCCACTACCTCACCCTACCCTACCTGCCTGGCAGGCTGAGCAGTTCCCTGCACCTGTGTTGCTATGGTGACTCTGATTTAAGAGAAACTTCTGGTTGTGCTGAGTAACGTGTTACAGAAAGCCTTTCCCAGCTACCATGTCCCCAGGTATTTTCTAACTAGAGAAAGCAGGTGGCTAAACAGTCCCCCATGGCCAGAAAGGGAGGATAAATCGGTTCTCTTGGAAAGATGGTTCCTTTGAGAGCATGATATACAGTTTATTAAATACAAACTCAAAGAGAAACTTACTATGTAAAAAGCTTATGGAATCTACAAATAATTCCTCCCCTACCCACCCCTGGCTCTCCAATAGCTTTTTAAAGTTCTTTTTAAAAAACCTAAAGAAAAGAAAGAAGGGAGGAAGGGAAATGCTCTCTTTGAAATGGCAGGGAAGGGTTCCACTTATGTTATCTTTTTCTAGATACTGTCAAAGCACAAAGAATGATTGAATGTTTTACTATCATTAGTCTAAGCTCTGTTGCAAGCAGAAGAAATCTAACTTCACTGACAGCAGAGATAGGACTATTAAAATTGACAATGTAAAGCCAAAAGACATAAAAATTCTGATTCTATCCTATGAAATAATACAAGAAACTAGAGAATTATGTTAACTTCTCATTTCAACATACGAGCAGAAGAGACTCTCATGTTGTGAGACAAATTTAAAACCAAAGTATTTGGTAAATACATATCTTTACTATAAGCTGAAAACTCAGGTTAGATGTATTAAGTATGCTGTTATATTTAACCACACCTTTTATGCCTTCTTCTGTCTTTCCCCTAAAATTCCCACTTTCCAGTATACCTGGTGATAGAATCACCAACTCTATACCTTTGCTTGAGCAACTTATGTTTAAATGATTCTACTCGCACTGAATACCAATCTTTCTGACTTTTCAGGTAGAATATTATGCCGCAGACTCTAGTAGTACTAATCTATTTTGCTTGCAGTGTATCTAATCAATTCCTTCCTTTCTTTTAGCAAAAAAAATCCTGTTTTAACAAAGCAAAGAGCTCAATCATACCATACATAAAAATTAAAATGTGGGTTAAGGAGTAACATAGGGAAAAATAATAAAAGCAGTAAAAATAAATATAAGAGCATATTTTTATGATCTTGGGACAGGGAGAGCAAGACAAAACCCTCAGTTTTAGAAGGAAAAGCTGGATAGTTGGATAAAACAATAAAACCTTCCACAAGGTAAGACACTGTTAAGACAAACTGTGGGAAAGTATTTAGAACATGTAATACATAATATATATCATTAATATAGATAAGTGGCTCATAAATCAGCAAAAATTAAGAAAAAGCAAATTCACAGCAAAATCATCAATGAACACATATAAATATTTGTAACGTAAACATGTAACATGTAATGATCAGAGAAATGCAAATTCAATTGGGATTTTGTCATATACTGTCAAAGATCAAAAAATTTGATCATTCCTACTGTTAGCAAAGTAAACAGGCAACTCAGGGCACAAGGTTTCAGATCATTGCAGAGGGGAGCCATTTGGCAACTAACTCAATCAGGTTTCCATCCTCTAATCACGAAAGGAGAGATTGGTCACAGCCAGGATGATTCTCTCTAGATCTCTGCTCATTTCTTATTGTCCATCACTCTCCAAATGACCAATCCCCAAACAAGTCAACCATCAAGAAATCCATATTAGCTATGGTGAAGTCACTGTAATTGTTTTTTATTCTCTAGTCTCCAAACAGATCATACCAAATAACCCATTTGATTAGCCAATTCCTTAAACAGTGGCGCTGGGGTGGGATTTTAGAACTCATTCAGATGGGGCTATCAACTAAAAAACAATATAAGCTACTCATTTATTCAACACATCTTCAAGGCTACAATCAAGTTTATGGTTGAAGCAGTTGTTCTGCCCTTAATTTTTACCTGGAAGTTAATTCATCCATATTATGTAGTACAGAAAGCTTGACTTTCAATCAAGTACTTAAGTAGGCTCAGCTTCATGGTAAGGAGAACGAGTGGCCCTCCTTACAGGCATATTTGCAGCTAGCTCATGCCTATGCAGAAAAAGAAGCTAACTGTCTACTTTCTGTAAAGCATCAGCAGGACACCCTCCCCCGCTCCTCCGGGATGGGCCTCTTGTCCCAATACTCAGCTGTGAATGTTGTGATACTTAGCCCTTGCTAATAGTTAAGAGTCTTCTTATGGACATACTGAATAGCTCTTCCCTGGATTGTCCACCCATGTTGCTAGATCACTATGAAGGAATGGAGATGTTTAATGCCAAGACTGTTTGCTAGAAGGTTGTTAACAGTGTCTTCAACTGTGGTAACAGTGGTTTTATAAATGTTCAAATGAACATTTATTATCCAAGAGTAAGCTTCTAAGAACCGTATGTTTTTTTGTTTTTTTGTTTTTAATTATTTAGAACTTATTACCCAGTGCATTTCCCCATTGGCACTGATATCAGAAAACTCAAAACTCAACTGAGTGACTGATATATTAGTCACTGTACCTGTTAACAGTGCTCATTTTCTGCCCCTTTTAAACCAGATTTATACTGTTTTGTGTTGTGTGTAATACCACAAACTGCCTCAAATTCTTTGAGAAATAGGCAGGTTATTATGTATTATTAAATTCAAAAATGTTTCCCATCCATCTTTGTGGCACCCCTTTAACACCAGATACCATGTAAGACAGGAACATCAACTTCCTAGGATGTTATTTACTCACTACTCTGCTGCTAACTCAACCTCGGGGTTGACTTTACCTTCTCTTACTCGAAGCTGCTTGAGTCCAGCAGGACCTGGCCTGAAGGCCCCCCACCCAGGGAGCTCAGTTATGACAGGAAGCCTTTAAATTAGCAACTGCTAGTCACTCATTTTCCCTTTAGGTCAGAGACAGGGAGAGATGGCTTCAGCCATATATCAGTCCTTCCCCAACAAAAGTGATAGGCACAGTGTCTGAATGTGGAAAACAGAACAACTTATTGCTACTTTGGAGTTCTTCCTTTTTTTTCCTTTTTTTACTGTTTACTTTAAAAAAATTTTTTTACAAATTTTTAAAAAATGTTTTATTTTTTTAACTTTATTTTTTACAGAATTCTTTTTCATAGTGAAGATTCACTGCTTTATCTGGAAGGTTTTGAAAATTCTCAAAAACAAATTTAAAATAATAAAAATACATTAGACTCAAACAAATTCATTCCACTAGTAGAATAATAGCTAATTGTATTAACCATTGTATATACACAGTATCAACATTAAAAACAAACAGCTTAGTGGCATTAAGAACATAATTTTATCAGCATACCTTCAGTTCATTAAATGAATTGTGTTCTTCAAAATGTTTCTTTTTTCTCTCAACATATTGATCAATGGACTCCATTTCCTTAAAACGAGCCTCATGAAGCTTCTTAAAATCTAGAATATTTCCCCAAATATGACAATTAACAACAAGACAAAATCCATTTATTCACCTTCCCTATGTTTTTCTGTTAACACTTATTCTTGTCTTGGCACCCCTGACATTCAACTTCAGCATCATCTTTGCTAAAATTTTAATTTCAAAACATTTAGGTTTTAGAAAGTCAGGGGCAAAGCATATTCACCTTATAAACTATCGAACACTGACCATCTCTCCATTGTCCACTTCACTGCTGACTAACATCTTTGTTTAGTCCAGAGGATAAGAAAAGACTAACAGATTTGTCCTCTCCCCTCACCAATTAATTAATGGCCTTTACTTAATCATAAATTTGACATTTAATAATGCTAAGAAAGCTCTATGCAAAGGATTGGCAAACTTTCTGTAAACGGGCAGACAGTAAATATTTTAGGCTTGGCAGTCACATACACTGTGGTCTCTGTCTCATATTCTTTCTCATATACAACCTTTACAAATGTAGAAACCATTCTTAGCTCAAGGGCTATAAGACAGTCCAAGATGGGCGATAGTTTGCTGACTCCTGCTCTGTACTATTCTAACTAATTATATTCTTATTAAGTATAATTGTTAGAATTTCTCAAATATGCTAAGCAGCATTTTAAGTACTCTAAATATATAGCACAATCAACATTCTATGTGCCAGGCAATAGAGAAAGAGAATTACATGTCCAGAAATGGAGTCCCTTAGACTTATTACTAAAAATAATAATAAGTTTTTACAAGGTAGACATTGTGCCAAGTACTTGATACACATTAATTCTCAGATATTTCTTGAATACTTGCTACAGCCTAGCTGCCCTGCTAGGTAATCAGAAGTGGAAAACTGTCTTAATTAATCCATATATTAACCTGATGAAATAGGTAGTTTAATTATTCCCACTTTAAACTGAGGACGTGGGTTTACTGGGGATAAATAAGTTTCCCAAGGTCTCACAGGCAGAAAATGGGGGAACGAGGGCGCAAACCCCAATGCCAGTGTCTGAGCCTTCGGCTGTCACAGTGCACTGCCTCGCCAGCGTCAGCCTGAAGGGGGCCAACCACCATTTTATGTTTCTTTGTGTGCAAAACTTACTTGGAGTAGTGCTTGCAGTTCTTTTATTTTTTCCGGGTTTGGAAAACCCATCTGTGTAGAGAGACTTCTTTCTTTCTGAAGGTATCTTTGGACCTTCATTACCTGAATCCAAGGATACAGAACTAATGAAAGATTTCCAAAAATTATTCCCATTAAGAAATGTAAGTTAACGTGGAGCATATTCATGTGATAGTCCTCTGCCAAGGTGTGGGAGAGACGGCACAAGGAGCACAAAGCATTAGTTACAGCATCACCACAATTTTAGCTCATATTTCAAGTAGACAGAAATTTTATGCTTCTTGTATAGATGTTTTTAAATTTCTGTATGTTTATAAAACTCTTTTCCAGAACTTTTGCTATGAACATGTCTAGTTGTTTTAACAAGGATGATAAAAGTCACACAATCCCACCAGCCTAAGAAACACTATTATCATTTTGGCTATTATTATATTTATTATATTTTCTCAGGTCCTTTGCTTCTATACTTGTTTTGCTTTTGTTCTTTAAATCCAGTTAAAGCCATCATGTATATAAGGGTTGCTATTTCCCCCTACTTATCTCTCACATTCTAGTATCTTTTTCAGCTTAAGGCAATCTACTAAAAACTGTGCAAGTGGGTTTTCAAGAAATGCTACTTATAAAGTCACTCATCCTTAAGGTTTCCCAATGCATCCATAAAACAAGGCAAAAGAATGACTGGATAGAGCAGAGGGGTTATAGGGCTTTTGCTTGGACCTTGGCCATGAAATAGGATATTTAAGGAGTCACAGTCATTCCTCACAAGATACTTATTACAAATGGAAATATAATAACTATTACAAAGGAGCAACCTAGCAGACACCACCATAACCAGGTGATGCAAGTTGACAAGACTAGTCATAGGACAAACCAACATCTGAGCCCTCTGGGGTGCTGAATGAGGAGGACACAGCCCTAGTTTGCGGGATTCCTGCCAATAGTGCATGATCTGAATCTAACCATCAGCAACATTAGACAAACCAAGTCAGAGGACCCAAGAAACTGTATTTAAAAAAGGTCAATGCGCTAGAAGACAAAGGAAGGCTGCGGAACTGTTCCAGATTAAAGTAGCTTAAAGAGACATGGCAGGACTTCCCTGGTGGTGCAGTGGTTAAGAATCTGCCTGACAATGCAGGAGACACGGGTTCGAGCCCTGGTCAGGGAAGATCCCACATGCCACAGAGTAACTAAGCCCATGTGCCACAACTACTGAGCCTGCGCTCTAGAGCCCGTGAGCCACAACTACTGAGCCCATGTGCCACAACTACTGAAGCCCATGCGCCTAGAGCCTGTGCTCCTCAACGAGAAGCAACCACAATGAGAAGCCTGTGCACGGCAACAAAGAGTAGCCTGTGCTCGCCGCAACTAGAGAAAGCCCGTGTGCAGCAACGAAGACCCCATGCAGCCAAAAATTAAAAAATGTATAAATAAATAAATTTATTCAAAAAAAAGAGAGACATGGCAATGAAATGCAAAGGATGAGTCGAGATTTGCCTTTGTTTTAAGGGACATTGCTGGGATGAAATCTAGATAAGGTCTGTCTACAGGTTAGTTAGCAGGTCTCACACTTTCTAGCCTCAGGATCCCTTTGTACTCTCAAAAGTTACTGAGGACCCCAAAGAATTTTTGTTCATGTACATTACATCAATATGTGCCATATTAGATATTAAAACTTAAGACATTAAAAAATAATTGATTCACTAAAAATATACCCACTATACGTTAACATAAATAATTTATGAAAAATGGCTAAAATTTCTAAATCAAAAAAGTGAGTAGAGCGTTTTTTGTTTTTGTTTTACAATTTCTTTAACATCTGACAATAAAAGGCAGCTGGATTCTCTTTTCTTCTGTATACATATGTTGTGATATATTGTTTTGATTGAATATATGAAAACGAATTTTGTCATATACAGCTATGTGGTTGAAAGTGAAGAGTATTTTAATAGCCTTTTCAGATAATCGTGGATATTCTTCTTTGATACTATACCAAACCTTGACAAGTGGTTGTTTCTCAGAGGTTAGTTGTAATGCGGAATAAGAAGAAGCCCTATCAGTGAACTTTCTGCTCTCTGTACATTTGTGAGAAAAAGTTCTGATGTTTTAAGAAACACAAATATTTAGGGGTAAAGGGGAACATATCTGAAACACTCTCAAACAGTTCAGGAAAAAAATGTATATAACACATATACGTACGTAGATATGTATATAAATATAAATAGAGAGGAGGATAAAGCAAATACGTCAAAATATTAACATTTGAGAAATCTAGGTGAACGATATATAGGAGCTCTTGGTACTATTCTTACAACTTTAAGTCTGGAATTATGTCAAAGTTTAAAAAATTCCTCTCACCAGAAACTGCATGATCAGATTTTTCTCCTTCAAACTGCCTGTGTGCTTCATTGGGCAAACCTGACTTAAAGGGTCCACCCTCATTTTTCCCATGCCTTCAAAACTGGGTCCTAGAAGTAAGTCTTCTTGACAACAAGATTGGTGGAATAATAGATATTTTAAATTCCACCCCCACTTCTGACCCTGTCTTATTTCTTTACATTCCCCTTGTCTCAGGATTTCAAAATGGGTTTATGAGGCATATGCATCAAAATTACCTGGGGTACTTATTAAATCTGCAGAATTCCAGGCTCACGTCAGACCTACAAATCAGAACATCTACCTTCTTTAACTTTCTAGATTTAGTAAGACATTCAAAATTCTGGGGTAACTGGGAGGGCTCAGCATTAGAAATTCTGCATTTAACTGCTTGGTGGACATGAGTGGATCATCTTCTCTCCCAATCCCCTCAGGCAAGCCTCAGGTCCCAGATAGATGTGCTGGGGGAAATGAACACTGAAACACTGTTGCAACTGGCAGGCTTCCCGAGGGATGAAATCAGAAAGCATCAAGTCCTGTTAGGCATAGGGGAACTGAAGTTTTCTGGCCTTATTGAAACAAATTTTTAGTTGAGAAAGTTTAGGGAAGAGGTTTTTAGGAGGTTAGAGACTAAGTAAAATATACATTTATCATAATAAAATGGCCACCCCCCTGGGAAGGTAGACTCTGCAGATCCTTTTTTTTTTTTTTTTTTTTGCAGTACGCAGGCCTCTCACTGTTGTGGCCTCTCCTGTTGCGGAGCACAGGCTCCAGGGCCATGGCTCACCGGCCTAGCCGCTCTGCGGCATGTGGGATCTTCCCAGACTGGGGCACGAACCCGTGTCCCCTGCATCGGCAGGCGGACTCTCAACCACTGCGCCACCAGGGAAGCCTGCAGATCCTTTTTAACTGTCCTACTTGAAGGGGCTAACAGGTCTTTGTACCTGTCTCTGGAGCAGGCCAGAAGGAGCTAATTGGCAGAATGAGCCAGGCTCTCTCCTCATCCTGCCTTAAGATCAACTGCCTTAAACTTTCCAGATACCACTCATATTCTGCTTTCTACACGGTTATTAAAGGTGACCTGATGGGGCTTCCCTGGTGGCGCAGTGGTTGAGAGTCCGCCTGCCGATGCAGGGGACACGGGTTCGTGCCCCGGTCCGGGAAGATCTCACATGTCGCGGAGTGTCTGGGCCCGTGAGCCATGGCCGCTGAGCCTGCGGGTCCAGAGCCTGTGCTCCGCAACGGGAGAGGCCACAACAGTGAGAGGCCCACATACCGCAAAAAAAAAAAAAAAAAAAAAAAAAAAGGTGACCTGATGGCCTACTGTATTTGGTTCTAACTTTTGCTTTCATTGCTGAACCCTTAGAAGTTCTACATAATGGTGTTACGGGTTGAACTATTTCCCCAAAAGAGATATGATGAATGAAGTCTTAACCTCTTAATAATTGTGATCTGACCTTATTTGGAAAGGGTCTTTGTAGACATAATCAACTTAAACCAAGGTCATTAGGATGGACCTAATCCAATATAACTGGTGTCCTTTTAAGAAAACGATGTAAAGAAAAAGACACACAGGAACTTCCCTGGTGGTCCAGTGGTCAAGAATCCGCCTTCTAATGCAGGGGACTTGGGTTTGATCCCTGCTCAGGGAACTAAGTTCCCATATGCCATGGGGCAACTAAGCCTGAGTGCTGCAACTACTGAGCCCATGAGCTCTAGAGCACGCATACCACAACTAGAGAGCCCGTGTGCCACAACTAGAGAGCCCACGTGCCACAACTAGAGAGAAGCCCACGCACTGCAACAAAGATCCCACGTGCCGCAACTAAGACTGGACACAGCCAAATAAATAAATAAATAGGGACTTCCCTGGTGGTGAAGTGGTTAAGAATCTACCTGCCAATGCAGGGGACACGGGTTCGAGCCCTGGTCTGGGAAGATTCCACATGCTGCACAGCAACTAAGCCTGTGTGCCACAACTACTGAGCCTCCGCTCTAGAACCCACGAGCCACAACTACTGAGCCCACATGCCAGAACAACTGAGGCCCATGGGCCTAGAGCCATGCTCCACAGCAAGAGAAGCCACTGTAATGAGAAGCACGCATACCCCAAGGAAGAGTAGCCCCCGCTCGCCGCAACAAAGACCCAACGCAGCCATAAATAAATGAATGAATGAATGTTAAAAAAAAAAAGAAAGAAAAAGACACACAGAGAGACTGCCACATGATGAGGAGGCAGAGATTTAGCTGCAAGCCCAGGTCTACAGCCACCACCGAAGGTACAAAGGGGCCAGGAAAGATTCTCCCCAGAATCTTGGAGGAAGATGGCCCTACTGACACCCTGATTTTAGACTCCAGCCTCCAGAACTGTGACAGAATAAATTTGTGTTTTTTGGTTTTTTTTTTTTGGCCGCACCGTGCAGCTTTCAGGATTTTAGTTCCCTGACCAGGTACTGAACTCGTGTCCCAGCAGTGAAAGCGCCAAGTCCTAACCACTGGACTGCCAGGGAATTCCCAAATTTCTGTTGTTTTAAGTTGCCCAGTTTATGGCACTTTGCTATGGCAGTCCTAGGAAATTAATGCACATGGTGACCCTAGCAATTTTGGATTTTTAAAAAGTTACTTGGCATACCATTTATTCCACTTTTTCCTGAGGGCACTGCATTCTCATCTTGACTCTTGTTTGGTAGAGAAGGAGCTTCTACAATAGTTCTGAGAGCCTGGTTTTCATGCTTTTCTTGATTCTGGAATTCAGTAGGATCACATACTTTTATCTCTGAATGATCCTGCTACAGATTTTAAAAGAAAATAAATGATTTCAATAACAAATAAGAAGGAATCACACTTGAAAATTGCTAAGAGTAGATCTGAAAAGTTCTCATCACAAGAAAAAAACTGTAACTACGTGAGGTGTTAACTAGACTTATTGTATATATATTGTGAAATGATCGCCACAAATATTGAATCATTACATTGTACACCTGAAACTGATAGGATGTTACATGTGAATTATATCTCAATTTAAAAACGTATCATTAAAAACATTGCTTATATTCAGACATAAAGAAAGAAAAAAGTAATCACTGCCTTCCAAAGATAGGTACCAAATTGAGGAGGAAAATGAATTGAAGAAAGAAAAGTAGGAGACCAAGATTTTTGAGTGGCAGATTTGGTTCTCTGCCTCACCAAATGTCATGAGAACATGCATCTGGGAATAGTAGAGACTAGGGACCACTGGAAGGCATACAACCTCTAGGAGAGCAGAGGTTGCTCTCCTAGGGAGGAGAAACTAACTAGACAAGCTAGTGACTACACAAGGCTAGAAAATAAAAATTAGGACGATCTTGTAAAAGTTACATTTGAATGAAAGGATAATAAAATCAGAGTCCTCTCAGAGCAAGTGGGAGAAGCCCCCGGAATCACGTGACCACACTGTTCAAAGACTAAGCTCAGCTGATCACCAGGCCCGGGACAAGATAGGAAGGAGGAAAAAAAAAATCATATTTGATGTTGGTATCTCTTTCCTTCTTACTTACTACACCTCACTTAAGAAAACACTCAATGAATGTTCATATTATTCAGCAAACATTTAATTTGTGCTTAATACTTACTAAGTGCTTTCCGAGTGCCAGTGCCCGGGGTGTGATGAGGCCAGACTCAGGTTTGCGCTTTCATGGAGCTCACAGCAGTGTTTGCCACCACCCGATATCATAAGGGAATTAAGAGAAGGCTCCCTAATAATATACCAGTTTGGGCACAGGTGGTAGCTTATTTTTAGTTTGCACATTTCTATTCACCTGGGAGTCAGGGCTCCTGTAGACAGTCCTGCGCCTTCTCCTTGTTTTGGTGACATGGCCCACTGGCTCCCTCTCAGCTTGCTCCTGGCTGCTGAGCTGTACCTCAATCTCATCACAAGAAGATGCAGAAGTTTGAATTTCATCCTGAAAAAGAGAGACATTAATCTGCCATGTCCAATGTATAGAGTTACAATGCTCAGGAAGAATCAGAATTTAAACTGAATAAAAAATATGTATTACATATGCAAGAGATAATTTTAAAACCCTCCAGCACTAAATTATAGGCAAGGACAAGAATGATAGAGTATTCAGAAAGAAACACTTAACAACCCAAGCTAAAAAACTAGGCTTGCAAAGCATTCAAAGGTATTTTAGTGTGTGTAAATAAGCCAATTATTTTTTTTGGGGGGGGCCACACCACATGGTTTGTGGGATCTTAGTTCCCTGAACAGGTATTGAACCCAGGCCCATGGCAGTGAAAGTGCCAGGGAATTCCCACAAATTATTAAAAGTATGTTAATTTACTGAATATACACTATATGCTAGACAGTATGCTATAACTAATAACAATTACAGCTAATATCATAACTGCACTGGGCTAAGTATTCTCATGGATTATCTCATTTATTCCTCAAAGCCTATGAGACAAGTATTAACATTATCTGCAGTTCACAGGTAGGGAAACTGAGGCTTAGAGAGCCCAAAGTAACTTGTTAAAGGTCAACATAAGGGAGTAAGGGAAGAAGGGCATGTGCATTATCATAAACTAGAAGAGCTTTGTCATTAAAACAGCATGGCACAGGTACCAGAATGTCCTGAACAGAACTGCTTCCAGAAGAAATCATCGTATGACAATGGTTGCACCTCACATTAGTGGGGGATGGTCGGATTCATTATTCAACACATGATGCAGAGAAAACATTGACTATGTTTTTGGTGAGGGGGTGGGCAATGAAAGATGATCATTTTCTCACACCAAAATGAAATCTGGATGGATTAAAGATTTAAATGTAAAATATGAAACTATAAAAGCTCTAGGGAAAAATAGGTGAATTATATCCTCATCGAGTGTGAGGAAGGCATTAAGCATGTTATCCTACCTAGAGACGATAAAGGAGAGGCTTGATTTGTTTTTGGTGTTTTTGTAGCTTTTTAAACGTAAATTCTAATTTTTTGAAATAAACTAATACATATAGTTAAAATAATAAAATACTAAAGAGAGTATAATGAAAAGTAAGTCATTCTCTGCCCTACCCTTCGTATTTCTAGGGTTTGATGTTAAGTGGTTACTTACATATCACTAATGATTTGCTGATGGGATATTCATTTGTATTTTCAATAACTATTTTCAGTGCCTCATGTACTAAGATTTACTTCATTTGTACCACTCTCATCTCCCCATCTTCTTCCTAATAGACTTATACCACTTACTCTATTACCTTTGCAGCTTTAAACATTCTTAAACCTTTATTTCTTGTTCCATGACTGCAGACACATATCCTGTAAACTGCAGATATTAGCATCCTTATACTTTCCTTCAGCTCCTGTCCTTATCTCAACTTCTGTCATCTATTCTTTAAGTTGTTAACATTTATAGCTTGTTATGTAACCTTAATTGAATCGTCTGTGTAGCTTGATTCCAGGAGTTGATAATTCAATAGGTTATTGTAAGACATTTTTCAAGGCTTTCATTTGTTTTCTGTATCATGTTTCCTTTAGGGTCATCTTCTTCCTTACAGAGAAACCTTCCAGCATTTTAGACGGTAGTAGACAACTGGTACTCTGCACATGGAAGTAGGGAATAAGAGGGCTTTGCATCCTGACTTTTCAGTCCATTTCAGTATGGTGACTGGACCCTACCCTCTGAGAGTTAATTTAGTTGCCTGGGATTTGGTGAGGCCTAAATATCAGTGTTTTTAAAAAGCTCCACAAATGATTCTCCCACACATCCTGGGTTGAGAACCACAATATAAAATAAATGTTCTGGTTGTAAAAGAATAAGGAGGCTTAAAAAATGGAAGGTTTTTAGACGGAGGTGAAATATCACAGAAGAATAATAGTTCTAAGTGATCTAAGATCCAAAGGTATACCCAAAGAAGGGGATGGCTAATGAAGAGTGGAAAAGAAAGTCACAGGACTTAAGGAACAGGGAGGCAAGGGTAAGTAAGGGACATCCAGGTGGACCTTTGAATTCACCCAAAGTAAGGTCAGGACAGGAGATGATGAGCCAGGCAATGAGACAGTGAACACTGGAAAGCAACAAGGAAGTCAACAGATGAGAGATGAGAATTGGTGAGCCTGAACTCAAAGGAGCAGGGATATTTACGTGAGGGTAGAAAGACGCTATCTGAATCCTACTTTCCAACTCCCTGGATAGTCATGAAGAAGAAGAGAGGAAAAAGAAACTGTTCTCATTACAGAAGTGTAATCCTCAGGTTACACATATTGCTGGAGTATAGACACACTTTAAAAGTACTTATTGCCCCCTTACCCCCATTAACACAGTACAGAAAAGGTTCTATAACTGGTTTAGAAACCTATTAACATGACTCCCAGAGATGTCTTGTTTTAACCCCACACACCTTAACCAGGGTATGTTAGTTTGGGAGGCCAGCAGTGATCAGGTAGCATATGTTCATTCCTGAACGCACCATGATGTAACTGTAAAGACTTGTATAAGCCCAAGACTGAAGTGGCACAGCTGGTTCTGAGAGTCCCCAGCACACAGTCAGACTAACCTACATACAGAGCTGCTCCAACTCATATAGTTAAGGCTAATCTACAGAGGGAGAACAAGGCATCCAGAAGGTCATGCTCCTTAGATGTGACCCACACCTGTGCACTTCCCTAGGTGACGATTTGGAGGTCTGGAAGCTTACCCATCTGTCTGTCCTTGGTAATATTACTGATCTCTTTGCCATGTATTTGGACTGTGCTGACTCCTGCAGCTTTAGATAAACTGTCTATGTCAGTTCTTTCCACCAACCTAAGCTCACTATTGACAGATTCACCACTTAGGAATTCTACAGCTGACCGAATTTTGATTATCATCCTGCTCTTGTGAAAGTTTTTCAAAATGGAATGGCTCTTGAGATGCTGAATTTGAAACATGATAGATCATTTTAAATTTAGCCCATCAATTACCACCCAAAGTAAAATCCTGATTTCAGATGGCACTACGATATGTATCCTTAACCATGAAAAACTTTTTAATTAATTAAAATATCTATATTGATTTAGTTGATATAGAAACTTAAAGGAATCCAAAATCAATTTTGTCTATTTTATATTAATTAAACCTGGAATCAAAAAGAATTTTGAACATTTAAAGTTTTTAAATGTTTATAACCTAGAATACAGAGAATTACAGAGTCTATAAAGACAGAGGGAAGGAATTCAGATGCTCAGTTCATGTTTATATTTACCTTCATTTCAAGATATATAATGAAAAAAATAAATAAATAAAAGATATATAATGGATGCCCTCCGAAGCCCAGTTCCTTAAGGCCTTTCAACATTTTCCTGTATTTCAAGTTAAGAATGAAGCATTCATTGATCATTTAGGTGTTGAGCCTTGTCAGAACTCTTTGGGGTGGGTCTGAAGCAGCCATGACAACTGTTCCCTCCCATCAGCAGTGGTTTAGTTTCCCACAAGTCACTTCCACAGTCCCTACTTCATGTGATTCTCACAACCCTCAATTCAGCAGAAAATATGTTATTTCCATTTCAAAGACCAGGAAACTAAGAATAAATGATTTGAGTTTTCCAAGGTCACACATACAAAAAAGACAGAGCTGCTACTTAACTGGGTTTTTCTGACTTCAAATCCAGTTCCCTCCCTATTCACACCATTTGGCATACATGTGGCAACTAGTAATTAATCTTTGCCTTTGTATGAGAACATCTTATTCAATAGATCACAGAGGCAGCTTTGTCATTTATAAGAATTATGAAAGGATTTACAATTACCAATGACAATCTCTTTGGTAACAGCATGTCTTAAGTCATCACCAACAGTGTTTATCATTTATTAACTGATTGTTTTGCTATTTAATAGGTGATGAAAATGTTACTTACCTGATTCTCATTTTCTTTTCTAGCTTCATTTTTAAGGTGGGCTTTTAAGGCTCTTAACAACTTGTCTGCCTGCAGAAAAGTTTAAAGACTTATCAGTAGAGCCAAAAATCAAATAAGCACAAAAGATTCATTGAACATTTTCTCCTGTTCTTGTACTCATCAAATGTCATCCGGGCAGGCTGGGAGTAGGGTAACCAAGATAGAAGGGGTCCCTGTCCGCACAGATTTCACGGCAGAAGCCAGAGAGGAAAGTGGCAATTACAGCACAGTGGGGTAAATGCCCACGTGAGGAAGCTCAGGTGTCGTGTGAGAACACAGGTGGGCTGGGCCACCAAAGCCTGGACCGCTAGGGTAGACTTCAGTAGGTAAGTGGACATGCCAGTCCTAAGACAAAGATGTGAGGTCACTAACTGCTGAGGCTGAAGGACAAATAGGAGAGAGTGGGACATAGGGAAAAGGGTAAAGAAATAGCATGGGAAGGTAAGAATGTGTGGAGTTTGAAGAACTAAAGGTTAGTGTGGGCTGAAGCAGGGAGCTGTTGGAGGGGATGGTGAGAGAGAATGTTGGGAAAGTGGGCCTGATCCTGCTAGGCCTACTAAGCCTCTAAAGAGTATGAACTTTACCCTCGGGGCAAAGGCAGTCTGCAGAGTTTGCAGCAGGGCAGTGGGTGACCAGTTTTGCATTACTCAGGATGATTACTCTGGCTGTATAATGTGCAGAATGCATTTGGTGAGGGCAAGATGGAAGACAGGGCAAGGGCCAGGAGGCTGTTGTAGGAAGCCAGAGACGACTTCGGCCTGAGCTAGAATGGGACTGAGGCCACATGGATGAATTAAAAACTTTCCTAGGAAGTAGAATCAGTGTGAATCTGAGGGTTGAGGAACAGGGAAATTTATCATGCCTAGGTTTCTGGCTTGGGCAGCTGGTGAAGCACGTGTGGAGGCGTGGGGGATCCTAAGATGGGGAAGGCCAAAGGCGCCGCCTTAGGAGGATGGCTACAGGTCCCCGGGGGAAGGGAACTCCTAGCTCCTCCTTCCACCACAGAACTGCCCTTTCCGTTCTTTCCTGAAAGAATACTAATGTGATGGGTTATGTTTTCCTATGCTTTCAAAGCTCAAGCACATGGCTGGGTTCTCATTCCCTCCTCTTCCACCAGCCATACAGTTGAGAGCCAGAGAGTTTCTTCTCAAGGGGGGCCCAGCCACCAGGCTCGTCTCTTCTCTGCTCCTACCATTTACCATCAGCCATGTGTTCAGGTGAGAATGGCAGAGATCCCGATTTGGTTTGGGCTTCAGGGCACAGGAGATGCTGTGCTCAGGCTGTGAGTTTTACCAGAACACTCTGCATCAAGATATCAGGCACCACACCGGCTAGTAGTAATAAAGGAGAGACCTATTTTCTACTTGCTGTTGTTTCTTGAACCTCTCTTCGGGTCTTCTCTGGGAAGTGAGTGATTGGCAGGGCAGAATTTAGGCATTCTTGGTTCTTCTTTTTTTCTCCCTCAATCACTTTACAGAGGTATGACTGACATACAAACAGTTGTCGATATTTAATACATATAAATTGATATGCTGGGAGATCAATATACACTTGTGAACCCGTCATCACTGCCTTAAATGTATCACCTCCAAGTTTCCTACTGCCCGCTTTAGATTTTTTTTGGTGGTAAGAGCCTTTAACATAAGACCTAACCTCTTAGCAAATTTTAAAGTATTGTTAATCATAGGCTCTATGTTGTACAGATTTCTAGAACATCTTAAAATGCCATGAAAACCTCAAATATGCAACAGTGATGAAATGAAGGGCCTGTAGCAGAGCCAGGTGAGGGCATACAGCAGGAGGAATGATGGGGGGTGATGTTTGGGGGAGCTGAGCTGGAGGTGCCGATGTTAGCATCAGCACATTTTCATGCACTACCTCAACAACCTGTTCCAGGCACTGGAGAGACAGTGGTGAGCAAAACAGACAAGGTCTCTGCCCTCCAGGAACCTCTAAAGGTAGGCTACTGGGGAAACACCCTATTAACCAAGTAAGCAAAAATAAATGGTATGACATTAGGTGCTAGAAAGCAAAAACAAAACTGGAGCCTCAGGGTAGAGGCAGGGGAGGACAACCTGCGTTAGGATGGTCAGGAAAGGCCTCTCAGAGTCGGTGACTTTTGAGCTGAGATGTGAATGAGGCAGTAGGTGAAGATGCAGGGGAAGAGCATTCCCAGCAGAGGGAACACAAAGCCCAGAGATGGGCTGGTGAATTTGAAGGACAGAGAGAAGCCAGTGTGGGGGGCACAGTGAACACTGGGGTGAGTGGAGGGCAGGGAGACCAAAGAGGTGACCTGGGTCAAGAAGAGGGTTACCGGCCACAGCACGCAGTGTAGATTTCTTCCTTCTAACTAAAATTTTATTATAAAATTGTCGAGTCTATAGAAAAGTCAAAATAGTCTAGTAAACACTGATACTCCTCACGTAGATTCAGCAACCCTTAATATCGTCTCATATTTGCTTTCTTTCTCATTCATATGTATTTCTTGCCAAGCTGGTTGAAAATAAGTTCCAGACATCATGATACTTTACCACTAAATACATCAGCCACATCTCCTAAAAATAAGGGGATATTTTCCTACATAACCTCTAATGCATTACCTAGGAAAAGTAGTAATTTTCTAATGTCCTTTGATACATAGCCTAAAATCAAATTTCCTCAATTGTCTCCAGTTTTAGCTTAAAAAAATTTTTTTTCCCTCCAAATCAGGATCAACCCAAGATTCTCACATTACATTTGGAGAAGTTTGGATTTTATTTTACGTGTGAGGAAAATTTGACGAGAACTGAGCAGAAAAATGACATATTCTAAGTTTCAACTATCACCCAACTACCAAGAGAATACTATTTTAAGGCAAGAGTAGAGGCAGGGAGACCAGCAGACAGCCTGAAGCAGTGGTCAAGAAAGGAGGGTGTCATGGCCCAGGTTTACAGCACTGGAGATGGCACACAGGCCAGATTTCAGGTGTATTGATACTTGGGAGGAAGAGCTCACCAGGATGGATGGGTGTGGGCAGTGAAGGGAGGAATCAATCATTTACCGACACAGGGAATAGATCTTCATTGTTTTGACCTGATCATGCTGTTTACGATGCACTTAATTGCACAAGTCAGCAGATGAGAGGTCTTACTGAAGGTTTGGATTTGGGCGTCATTAGTTCCAGGTGAATCTAAAGTTCTGAGAATGAATAAGATCACCAAGGGAGAAGCACAATTAGAGAAAAGAAGGCCCAAGAGAGAACCCTGGGATACGCCACATTTAGAGATTTAGCAGAGGAAGAACTAGCAAAGGAGACTGGAAAGAAGTGCTAACAAGGCAGGAGAAAACCAAATATCAAAGAAGTCTAGAAAAGGAAGTGGTCTGAGCAGAAGGGAGGGTTCAATCATGCCAAATGCTGCTGATGGGCAGGTGAAGACAGATAGAGATGGACCACAAGCTTTGCAAGGTGCAGGGCATGGTGGCCTCAAAAACATCAATTTCAGTAGAAAAGAACAGAGAAATTGGGCAGTAGATAAAAGACGTGGGTCAGGAGAGGGGTTTTGTTTCTTTTTTAAAAGATGGATGACATTAAGATTTGATTGGGCGCATTATGGAAATGAGCCAGCAGAGTGAGGGAAACTGATGGAGCGGAGAGGAATAACTGTAGGAGTGTAGCCTCAGAGCGGGGAATGGGATCTCCAGCACAAACAGCAAGGCTGCCCTTAGGCGCAGCCTTTTACCATAACATATAACAGGTGGAAGGCAAAGGATATGGGGACAGGTGGGTCTGGTAATGCAAAGATGAGGTAATTCTCAGTTTAATTGCATCTATGTTTCTATGACCTATGAGGCAAAGTCATCAAGTGATGGAAGGGCGCCAATCTAAGGTGAGAAGATAGGAAATAACTGTCCTCAATAATGGGAAAATTAATGACTACCAAGGAAGTGTAGGAGAATCAAATAAATCATAAATTAAATTTATGGTCACATTTAAATTAAGTTCAGTCAATAAAGTTAGGGGATTTTCTCCAGCCAGGGTCAGATAGTTAGTACAGGCAAGGATTAAGCACATAGCTTGTTTAATCAGGTGTGGAGTTTTGCCAGGTGAGGGAAGGGAGCTGCAAGAAGGTAGAAATAGTGGTAGTTTTATAATTGAAGCTTGCAAGAGTGAGAAAAGGACCCTGGCCGTACAATAAATCTTAGTAACTGACTCCTTCATTTTGCCTTACCATTAAGAGTAGTGTCTCACTATTATATATAGAATGGATAAACAACAAGGTCCTACTGTATAGCACAGGGAACTACGTTCAGTATCCTATGATAAACTATAATGGAAAAGAATATGAAAAAGAATATATATATGTATAACTGAGTCACTTTGCTATACAGCAGAAATTAACACAACATTGTAAATCATCTATACTTCAATAAAATTTTTTTTAAAAAAGAGTAGTGTCTCAAAAGAAAGTTAATATTTTCTCTTCTAAATTTATTTTGAATTTTGTCATACTGGTGAAATTTACTTAAATCTTATTCTGTTAAGTTTTTTAAAAAATCAAGTCTTGATAATTTCTTAGAACAATTTATTCAATTTTTTTGCTATGCACTTAGAATTTTAAAAAGGCAATTGATTTAACGAGCTCTTAAGCTGTACCAACTGTAACTTAAAACATTTTAATTATGGAAGATTTCAAATGTGTACAATGAACCCCCATGTATCTATCACCCAGTTTCAACAGTTATCAACATTGTGCTCTTCTTACTTCATCTAGTTCCCCCTCTTTTTCCTGGAGTATTTTATAGCAGATCCCAGGCATCGTAACATTCTACCTGTAAATATTTGGCTAAGAGGTAAGGACTTTAAAAAAAAAAAAGAAGCATAACCACAATACCACCATCATATGCAACAAAATTAACAATAGCTTAATATAATTTAATACCTAGTCCAAGTTTAATTTTCTCCCATCATCTCAAAGGTGTCTTTTTGTAGTTGGTTATTAGAATGCCTGGTATAGTCAAATTTGTCTGGGAAAGAACACCTCTAACAGATATTTGTTGACACCTACTATGCATCAGATGCTGTATGCTAGGCAAGCAATGAGGTCTGTAGTGACACAAAATACTGTACTATACCACTTATATGAAAACAGGTGATTAAATGGCTACCCCAATCAGGTTCCTCAAGAGACAATGATAGGTGGGACTTTCAGAAGAAGATCGAAGTTGCAACAGTTCTTCAGAGATCTAAAAGGTTGTGGGGCCTTCATGTTAGACAGAGCGCCGAACTCAAGTAGGAAACCTCCATAGTAACTCTTCACAAAGGAGTTACCCTCTGGTGTATTGTTCCAGTGCTCCCAAGAAGCGGTTGTAAATAGTAGCTCTGAATAAGTATCCAACGCCTCCCAAATAAAATGTACTGCACTTAGTGCTGTAAAGACTTCCAAGGTGGATGGATGAGATCCCTGTTCAAGGAACTTAACGTTTAGTAGAGAACGTATCTACACAAATAACCACAGTGCCAGGTGGAAGCCTGCAAGTACTCAGAAAAAGTACTTGAAATTATACTGCCTTAAAGGCGCAGAGGGTTCCTAGGATCACTCGGGTGGTGGATCTGTGACCAAGGGAATGAAGAGGAGGGGACGAGGTGCCAGGTCAATGATGACATTTCAGTTGGACTGTGATGAGTAATTGGAAATTATTCATGCAGATAAAGAAGAGGGAGAGAGAAGGGGATTTGAGGCCAAAGGATTAAAATTAGCAAAGGCAGAAAGATGGACAAAGGTGCCAAGTGTTAAGGCACCAGGACAGTCTGGATGCTGCACTGGATAAAAGATTCCAGCCAGATTGCAAAAAAAAATTTAAGAGATTTAAACCAAGGAATTAAGATTTTGTTTATGAAGTATTGAGGAGCCGTTAAATACTATAGCTCAGAAATCTCTCCAAAGATAGCCCTTTATCATTCAGCCCCAACAGGTGCATGGGCCCTGATTATTTTGTTTAAACCACTTAAAAACATCTGTGAGGACTGATTTAGGTATTCACTCCGTGTAAATACCACAGCTTGCAGAACAAAACTCCAGGGTACACGTTAATATGATGTGGGAAAATAAAATATAGAGAACCCCAATCCTAAACTGAACCCTTACATTTTCCCCCAAACGTTTTTAAGTCTCAAAGACCTCACCGGTTTTGAATAGAACACTACCACAATAGTGATCAATAGAGGAACGATCCGACTAAATCAGGGCTGAGTTGTAAAAACTTATCCACGGGGGAGGTCCCCTAAAAGTCATCCTTTCTTCCAGGTCCCCCATTTAAGTAGCAGATTTGGAGCGCTGTTACAATTTACAGAAATGTTAGCTGTTTGGAGTTTTCCAAAAGCCAAGGCAATTATTTCCGCGACTGCCTAACAATTAATCGGCATTTAGATGCAGCATTCCTTTAGCTCTCTGGGCCTGCGTTTCCTAACTGATGTCCTGGTATAACTGAGTACTTCCAATAAAACGAAACCAAACAAACCCTTTTGGAGTCGGTGTCTTTGTGAGTCCCCAGGAAAGTCAGCCTCAGCATAAGGTGAAAACTATGGCTCCCTCTCGGTTTTGCAGAGTTAGTGGGACCCTTCGGTGAACCAAATCTACCGCCCCAGGGCCGGGACAGCAGCCTCAGCCTTTGGAATTCCCGCTCGGTCCCCTCCCACCGCGTCTCGTAGAGGCCGCTCGTCCTACCCCACCCGCCACTTGCCTCGTACCCTCAGGTTAGCCCGGAGGCCCAGACTCTTGGCCAAGTTCTGCAGGTCACTGTACTTGAAGGAGTCCAGCTCCTCCAGGGAGGGGACGGTCATGGCGAACTGCAATCCAGGCGACCACGCAGAGGATCGGTCCTCCACTCCCAAAAACGCCGTTCAAAACTCTTGCGCCGCTCTAAGCGTTGACCAAACAGAACGTTACAGAGTTTAAATTGAGAAAGCTGCACTTCCATTGGTTAAAAATGCCTCAAAGGCGGGGTCTCCTGGTGTTGACCAATAGAAAGGCTGACTTCCCCTCCACCAGACGCACGTTCTTCACCCTCCCTCACCAACTCGAAGGCGCCAAACGGCGTGTCCAGGCAACGAGTGCGCGGCAGAGCCCCACCCGGCTCACGTTGTCCAATGAGGACCCAGGAACCAAGCTTGGGGCGGGGCATGGTGCGTCTTTGAAACTGAGGCGCCAGCTGCAGGAAGATGGCGGCTAGGCCGCGGAGGCATCGCTCGCGCTTTGCAAAACAGCCGCGGGGTGACTTTTGTGATGGCGCTAAGAAGACGATTGATGAACCTTCTCTTACGACTTCCATGGAGTGGGACACGCAGGTGGTGAAAGGGTCTTCGCCACTCGGCCCCGCCGGGCTGGGGCCGGAGGAGCCGTCCGGCCCGCGGCTGCCATGGTGGCTGCAGCCCGAGAGATGCGCTGTGTTCCAGTGTGCGCAGTGCCACGTCGTGCTCGCTGACTCTGTGCACCTCGCCTGGAACCTGTCGCGGTCCCTTGCAGCCGTGGTCTTCTCCAGTGAGTGGGCACGGCGTCTGGGAAGCGTTGCCGCTTTCTTACTGGGTGGCTGGGAGCCGGCTGGGAGGAAAGCGGGATGAAAATTTGGAAGGAAATTAACTCCATTGCCAGGGGTCGGGGGCGAATCACTTTTCATGATTTTTGTGGCCATGATGAGTCTTTCTGGAGGGGAGAGTTTTTCCCTTCAATGCCTCATAGGTAGTCTTTCTGACCCGTGTTTGTCTTCCTAGGAGTCACAAATAATGTAGTTTTGGAGGCTCCCTTCCTAGTTGGCATTGACGGTTCGCTCAAAGGCAGGTACGTACTGAGAATTGCAGATAGATCTCTAGTCATTCCCTGACTTAATGAGACTGAGGAGCGTGGAACCGACTTGTACGAGGAGAAAATAGTTTATTCCTATCTTGCACTAGAATAAAAGTCTGTTTCATCCATACAATGTATTGGAAGGATGCTCCCTTTACCTGAGTCTTGTACGAACTTGATGTATTAATGAAATGGAAAAGATATTTGCGTGAGGGTTTTAAGGTCTTTATGAGGGCCACATCTCCCTAGTGGGTTGTGCAAGTGAAGTGAGTTTAAGAAAGTTATGTCTAGTAGGGGAAAAAGAAGAAAATTACCTTTAAGTGTATAGTGAGAATCACTTACCATAAACTACAATCCTTTGACATAACTAGGAATTACAAGTTTTCATTTAACCTGGAATTTGTAATAAGTTATGGCAGGACTAATTCTGCTGTAACCTGGGGAAAAACACAGTTGGAAAGTTACTTGAATATTGCCTGGTAAACTTTGCATCTTGACTGTAGTGTGATTTACAAGTAACAACAAAGTACTCAGTTGAATTCAGTAGTACAAAGCTACTCAATTTTCAGTGTTGGTTTTAACAGCAAGACAATTCATTCTGACCACAGTTTGGTTCAATTTTAATGTTAAATAGAGTTCGTATAGGAATTCTTAGTTGCTGTACTCAGTAATCAGGAAGAGTTCTGCAGCTCCTCTTACCTAACTGAAAGACACTCCCTATCCTTGCAGGAGTGTCCTCTTCCCACCCAAAGGAAACAGAGAGGGAAGGAGTGATGGCCTGCTTGGAACTGGTTCATTTGGGGCCAGAGGCAGAAGCTCTCTGAATATCTTCTTAGAGGGAAGCACATCTAGCTAGACCTGTGCTGTCCAGTACTGTAGCCACTAGCCACATGGTGGCTATTGAGCACTTAAAAGGTGGCCATTCTGAATTGAAGTATGCTGTGAGTGCAAAATACACACCAGATTTTGAAAACTTGGCCCCAAACATTGAATAATTTAAAAGTACTGATTACATGGGTTTTTTTTTTTAATTTTTTGGTTTTTGGCCACGCTGCACAGCTGTGGGAATCTTAGTTCCCAGACCAGGGATCAAACCCAGGCCCAGGGCAGTGAAAGTGCTGAGTCTTAACCACTGGACCCTCAGGGAATTCCCTTGATGACGATGTTTTTGAATATTGGGTAGCATAAAATATATTAAAACTAATTTTACCTGTTTCTTTTACTTTTTTTTTGAAGCTAAACTAATAGAAGATGTAAAATTACTTATGTGGCTTGCATTCTTAATAGACAGTACAGATCTAGATGGTTTATAAAACACTGGACAGAAAGTTCCATGTGTTTGGAATAAGGAGAGCCGTGGGACTCAGCAGGAAGAGATTTATTGTCAGGAATTGGCTCGCTAGATTATGGAGGATGAGAAGTCCCAAGAGACAAGGTTGATAAACTGGAGACACAAGAGAGCCAGAGGTTTAGTTCTAGTCCAAGTCCACAGGCCTGAGATCCATGAGCCAAAGGTGTAAGTTCCAGTACAAAAGCCAACAGGCTCCAGACCCAGGAAGAGCTGAACATTTCAGTTCAAGTTCAAAGGCAGGAAAAAAAGATCAGTGTTGCAACTCAAGGCAGTCAGGCAAGAGGAGTTCCCCTTTTTCATGAGAGGGCCAGCCTTTTTGTTCTGTTCAGGTCTTCAACTGATTAGATGAGGGTCACCCACGATAAGGAGGGCAAACTGCTTTACTCAGTCTACTGATTCAAATATTACTCTCATTCAAAAACATCCCCATAAACACATTCAGAATAACATTTGACCAAATAACTGGGCACCCTTTGGCTCAGTCAAGCTGACACACAAATTTAATCATTACGTGTTAACCTGGCATCCACATGCATCTCCTAAACCCATACTTAATCTCCAAATAAAGACAATAACAAGGTCGTAATTCTTCCTAACATGTTACAGCTATCTTGCATACAACTAAAAACGCACTAAACCCTCCTCCAGAAAAGGAGATAAAGTCCTTAAGTGATACTTACTTTTCTCCTTGATATCTCATGGCTTAAATACTATGATGTAAAATTAATACTTAAATACTATAATAAAAAGTCAGTACATCTTATGTTACATTAGGGAAAAGAAAGGGAAGAAAACATAAACGCACATATACATGTAAACCTATTTATAACAAAATGAGGAGATATTCATGACAATTACATTCCTGTAACTGGTCACATGGTCATAGCTGGTATTTATAACTACCCTCTTCCACTACCCATTCTGTATTCCTTTTGCCTTCATCAGGCACTCAGATGATCATAGTTCTTTACCTGGTGTGATGCAAACCTTCATTCCTGGGCCATTAGCAGACTAATATTCAATGAAATATTTGTTATATGTTACATGCTAAGCATAATTTTGGGATCTCTTTACATTTTGCTCTGTGCCATTTAGTTTTTTAAAGACACTTTTAAAATTATTTATTTATTGTCTGCATTGGGTCTTGGTTGCTGCGTGCGGGCTTTCTCTACTTGCGATGAGCGGGGACTACTCTTTGTTGCAGCGCACGGGCTTCTCATTGTGGTGGTTTCTCTTTGTTGCAGAGCACAGGCTCTAGGCATGCAGGCTTCAGTAGTTGTGGCATGCGGGCTCAGTAGTAGCTTGCAGGCTCTAGAGTGCAGGCTCAGTAGTTGTGGCGCATGGGCTTAGTTGCTCCACGGCATGTGGGATCTTCCCGGACCAGGGAACAAACCTGTGTCCCCTGCATTGGCAGGCAGGTTCTTAACCACTGCGCCACCAGGGAAGTCCCAGCTCTGTGCCATTTATTAGTTTCTACAGACATTTGTCTATAGGTACTGTGGTTTGTCTGATATAATTAATTCCTACTTAGGAATTAATAAAAATGCAACTTTATTTCATGGCTTGCTTTTTGGTAATGTAGTCACAAAAATACAGTACTGCATGTGTGGTGTGGGACTTCATTTACCAGTAAATTTATATTTTGTTGCTTGGTCTTTAGTGTCCATTGACATGAATCTATTTTTAGCCATGCAATTATTATACTTTATTAGTACTCATTTACTGCATATAGTATGTTTATACAGATAATTTTTTCCCCTTACTAAACCACTCTAAATTGCTTTCAGTACATGAATGATGAAACAGTTAATTTTTTCTTAAATATTTTTTGTAATATTTGGATTTGTCTTATATACCAGAAAATAAGGTAAGTGACTTACCTACATGGTGTAACTAGAACTAAAATCCATGTTTCCTGATTCCTCATCCAGTAATCTTTCAAAGAATAAAGGAAAATAAAATAGCTTGCTAGGACAATATGATTTATTTTCTTTCTTTTGCATTTTATCTGGGTAATTTTTTAATTTTTTGTTATATCTGCAAAAACAAAACAAAACCTGATTTGAGTTCTATTAATAAATTGCTTAATAAGCCCTAATTGATTTGTTTTACTTTAACTGGAAATTGGCTTAATGGTAGCTAATTTATATGGTCATGTGTAGTTTTACATGTTTAAATGTTTTTTTGTTTAAATAAATTTATTTATTTATGGCTGCATTGGGTCTTCATTGCTGCCCGCGGGCTTTCTCTAGTTGTGGCGAGTGGGGGCTACCCTTCATTGCTAGGCACAGGCTTCTCAGTGAGGTGGCTTCTCTTTGTTGCAGAGCACAGGCTCTAGGTGCGTGGGCTTCAGTAGCTGCAGCACGCAGGCTCAGTAGTTGTGGCTTACGGGCTTAGTTGCTCCGCGGCATGTGGGATCTTCCCGGACCAGGGTTCGAACCTGTGTCCCCTGCATTGGCAGGTGGATTCTTAACCACTGCGCCACCAGGGAGGTCCCTGTTTAAATGTTAATCTGATTTGTTAGCTCTTTTTCTGCTTTCAGATATAAATTACTTCAGTGAAATGACAGTTACATATCACCATATCACATGATTGCTTTTGTGGCCAGAATCCACAAGGGTATCTATAATCTGAGTTAACCTTTCTTTTTTTTTTTTTTGTGGTACGCGGGCCTCTTACTGTTGTGGCCTCTCCCGTTGTGGAGCACAGGCTCCGGACGCGCAGGCTCAGCGGCCATGGCTCACGGGCCCAGCCGCTCCGTGGCATGTGGGATCCTCCCGGACAGGGGCATGAACCCGTGTCCCCTGCATCGGCAGGCGGACTCTCAACCACTGCGCCACCAGGGAAGCCCTTGAGCTAACCTTTCTTGAATGTGACATTTCCTCAGTCTCATTCCTATCATAGCCTATTTTTTAGGAATGAGTCCATAACATGAGTTATTTTGTATTTGTTCTTTGATTTTCTTTCTTAACCCAAATCCTGTTTTTTCCTCCCAGCACGTACAACCTTTTATTCTGTAGTTCCTGTGAGATTCCCATTGGTTTCCATCTGTATTCTACTCATGCTGCCCTTGCTGCCTTGAGAGGTCACTTCTGCCTTTCCACTGACAAAATGGTGTGGTAAGTAGACTTAGATATTCTTTATCAAATAAATTTTAAAACATCTTCCAGAAAAGGCAGAATGTTTGTACCAGAGAAGATGCTAAAGCCAGGTACTGTTTCTTACAAAAAAGATGGCAATGGGACCAAAACATAGTCTTATAACATTATGATCATTTTGGATGTCTCATAATCATACCATGTGTTAATAATCATACCATGGAATAACTGAGAGGATATTCTTTCATTCCAAGAACTTTTGGAAGGTAAGTTTTTGCAAAATAATCCTGTAGTAGACACTTTTGGGGTTTGTGCCTAGCCCCTGTCTCCCTCCCATAGTGTGGGACTTTGTGGCCATATTTGTTATCCTGTGTGATACCACTCCCAGGTGATGGGATCAGGAATAGACCTGACCTAAGCTAAGCCAATCAGGCTTTTTACCCTAAGAATTTGAAATAAAGACCCAGAGACATTGGTCATCTGTAGATGGAACTGGTGCTGAAGTTGGGAAGTGAAAGCTGTAGGTTTAGGGTAGATATTTTCTATGTCGTGCATGTAAATGCGGAGAAATTTTGTCTACAGAAAAAGAAGAATGAAGCAGATACACAAAGAAAAGTAAAAAATAATGACCATGTGGCCTCATAAAGTCAGAAAAAGTTCCCTATTGTTTGTTCCTTCTCATGAATTACTTTGGATATTTCTTGTCTTTCTAAATATAAATTCTACTTTTTACTTAAGCTTTTCTGTTATTGCAACAAACTGAAACATCCATCAAAGTCTCTTCTTGATTATTAGAAACAAAAACAGCCATTGATGGCCTAGTTTGTGTCAGGTATTGTACTATGCTTACCTCACTGAGTTTTTGTGTTTTGTTTTTTTTTTTTCCCTTACTGAGTTCTTAATGTAAGAAAACTGGGGCTTGGAGATGTGGAGGAGCTGAGAATTGAGTCCATGTCTTAACTCCAAAGCTTAATTTCCATTCATAAAACAGAAAGTTTCCTTTTGCTCATTTAATGCACTTAGATGGGTGTTTCTAGCTGAGCTATGGACAACAAGAGCAATAAAACTTATAAATAGGGGGGACTTCCCTGGTGGTCCAGTGGTTAAGAATCCACCTTCCAGTGCAGGGGACGCAGGTTCGATTCCTGGTCAGGGAACTAAGATCCCACATGCCACGGGGCAACTAAGCCTGCGTGCTGCAACTACTGAGACCATGCACTCTGGAGTCCAAGCGCCACAACTAGAGAGAAGCCTGCGTGCTGCAACAAAGAGCTCGCGTGTCGCAACTAAGACCCGACACAGCCACATAAATAAATAAATATTAAAAAAAAAAAAAAAACTTATAAATAGGGGACTTCCCTGATGGTCCAGTGGTTAAGACTCCGTAAAAACAAACAACCTTAAAAATAAAGCCCATCCTTTGCCATGAGGTTGTTCAGTGCACATTAGGTACACTATTTGTTCTTCGATGCCAATTTTCTTTTTTTTAAACATTTATTTATTTGGCTAAACTTGGTCTTAGTTGCGGCACACGTGTGGATGGTTGTGGCGTGCAGGATCTTTAGTTGCGGTGTGCGGGATTTAGTTCCCTGACCAGGGATTGAACCACGGGCCCCCTGCATTGGGAGTGTGGAGTCTTAACCGGGGACCACCAGGGAAGTCCCTCAATGCTGATTTTCAACAGGATATGTGTACTTGAGATGGATTGATATTTTACTTTCAATTTCTAGTTCATTCTTAAATAATTTCTATTTAGAATTAAGTTTAAAGACACAGGGAAAAGTATCTCTAAGTGTGTGCTATTCGTAACCTCGAATCTTTTTTAGAAACAGTTTTAAGTAATTATTCCAGCCAACCTGTAATTGAGTTTTTGCTTAGGGAAATAAGCTTTTAGTAACAAAAATTTTTAATATAAATTTGAAAAGCATTATGAGATTTTTAAGTAATTTCTTAATCAAAATGAGGAATTGGACTCAAAGGTCAGTATATTCTTTCTGATTAAGTAGAAATTAGGGAACTTCCCTGGTGGCGCAGTGGTTAAGAATCCACCTGCCAATGTGGGCGATATATATATAGGTTTGAGCCCTGGTCTGAGAAGATCCCACATGCCACAGAGCAACTAAGCCCACGCACCTAGAGCCTGTGCTCCGCAACAAGAGAAACTACTCTAATGAGAAGCCCGTGCACCACAATGAAGAGTAGTCCCCACTCGCCACAACTAGAGAAAGCCCCACACGCAGCAACGAAGACCCAACTCAGTCAATAAATAAAATTAAATTTTAAAAAAAAAAGGGAAAGTATAGGTAGCACGAGTCTGGGAATATGATAAATCTATGTCTGTGTGTATCAAAATGAATTTGGTTGCTAGTTACAGAAAACCAAAGAGTGGCTTTAACAAGTACAGGGTGGGGCAGTTGGCCACTCCAGGATTGTTCTAGTCGCTCAGCCATGACAGGGCTCTGGGTCAGCATCTCTGGTCCTCTTGGCCTTTTCCTCTTGGATGCTGCAAGTATAAGCATCCAAAACTGGAAGAAAAAGGATATGGTAAGTGTGGGAACACAGGGAATGGTCTCTTTATCAGCAAAAATTTCCTTATCATTGGCAGAACTATGTCACATGGTTGCCTTAAGCTGGGAAAGCAAATATGTGACAGTAGGGAATAAGATTGCCACAGTTGGCCCAGAACAGTTATGATTCATCTTTTAGGACTGGACACACTGCTGCCCTAAACAAATTCTGGGTTCTGTTAGCAACAAAAACTTGAGGAATGGCTCTGGGGTAGGCAACCAACAGTATTTGTCACAACTGTGGTTACTTTTCTTCTGTGCTACACCATCTACTGGTAGAGTTATGAGGCTTATACTTATCACAGTTATTCATATGACCCTGGTTTTTTGTCTTTAGTTTGTCCTAGGATAATTTTAAATCATGTATTCTGGGCTGGCAAGGGGTGAGATGAGGCACAGGGTCTCTCTGATGACTTATATTTTTAATATGTAAAAAATTATATATTTTTTTGCGTTATTTTTGGCTGCGTCGGGTCTTCATTGCTGCGCGCGGGCTTTCTCTAGTTGCGGCCAGCGGGCGCTTCTCATTGCAATGGCTTCTCTTTGTTGTGGAGCATGGGCTCCAGTAGTTGTGGCACGTGGGCTCAGTAGTTGTGGCTTGCAGGCTCTAGAGTGCAGGCTCAGTAGTTGTGGTGCACGGGCTTAGTTGCTCTGAGGCATGTGGGATCTTCTCAGACCAGGGATCGAACCCATGTCCCTTGCATTGGCAGGCGGATTCTTAACCACTGTACCACCAGGGAAGTCCCTCTGATGACTTATTGAGAATACTTTTCCTACAAAATACATTATGAATCTTGAAATGGAAATAAGCAATAAGGCAATCTTTGCTTGACAGATATTGCAAGTTTGGTTCCTTGATAATTATAACTGTGGTATAGTACTAATATTTTCTCTCTATATTTTCTATTTAGCTACCTCTTAAAAACAAAAGCCGTAGTAAACGCATCTGAGATGGATATTCACAACGTATCTCTACCAGAAAAAGTTGCAGAGGTAAAATTTCATGATGGTTGTGTGTTTCCTTTAATATAGGCAATTCCTAATTATCTGTACCCGTGAATTTAGGGGCAGTGAAATGGTGAATACGCCAGTAATTCTTTATACCTGGTTTGGCATTCCTTATTGAATTTGTGACACAAAGCAAAATAGTAAAGCCATATTGTCAAGTCTGGTTCAGGAGGAGGTGGAGAGCTGCTGAGCTCCACATTCCTATTCCTCCTCTCTACTGGGTATGGACACCATCATCCTTCATAGGTCTTTCCTCTTTGCAAGCACCTCATGCTTAGACAGCTTGGAGGAGAAAGAGTGCTGAAACCATCATTAAGAATTCTTACTTAAATGGGCTTTACTAGCGTTTCATGGTTTCCAGTTGAAGAAAGAAACTTTGTTTCAGTAGCTTGCTGGCTTATTCTTAGTGGAAATTTGGCTATAACTTTACTACCGTGGGAAGAACAACCTTAGAATTTACTGTTGGTTTTGTTTTTAGCACTGTTAATAGTTTATTCCTCGGTAATTACACATTTAGTAACCAGGGCATTTACTTTTCAAAGTTTAAGTAACTTTTAGGACAGGGGAACAGTGACTTTTTTTTTCTTTTTTTGCATAATTAACTAAGCTCATGAAACCATGTTCTAAGCCAGGAATTCGCAAACTTTTTCTGTAAAGGACCAGACGACAAATGTCTTAAGCTAGACCATTCAGTCTCTACTATTCATCTCTGCTATTGTAGTGCAAAAGCAGCCATAGATGGTATATAAACACATGGATATAGCTTTGTAGCAATAAAACATTATTAAAACAAATGGGCAGCAGGCTATCCTGCAGTCCATAGTTCGCCTACCCTTGCTCTGAGCAAGTAAGTTGATGAGCAGGGTCAATAAATACTGTGGTTAGAAATAATTTGTATGGGAGATAACTTCTAGAATGGTGGCCTGAGGAGCTGCATGGACCCCTCCCCAACAAAACAGCCATAACCAAAGAAAATTATAAAGAAAACAGCCATCTTAAGTCTGTGGAAATTTTCCTCAAGGCTTAAAGCAAATGAAGAGATATTTATTGAAGAAAATCTACTAAACCTTGGTAAGAGCAGTGAAAACCTGTGGCATTTGAGCCACAACCTACTCCCTCCCTCCCTTGCCCCTCCAGCTCAGAGGGAGGGAGGCTCCATCTGGGCGAACGCAGCCAAGAGCACAGAGATCCTTTTCCCCTAGCTCTCAGTTTAGGGCTGTGGTATCTTCCCAGGAGGGGCAGGCTACCAGCATTTCTCATCAGAAGCTCTATTCTAGGCAAGAACAGCCATTTGTAGTGTGCAAGTTCTACCACTGGCACAACAGGCTAAGAGTACTAGGAACCCAGTCACTTTTGTCCCAGATTGCTTGTAGGGCAGAAGCTTCATGCTGACAGATGCAAGCAGAGAAGACCAGAAGCTACTGCCTCTGCCCAGCACCCTGCTGGTAAAGCAGGGGTGTTACTCAGAGAGACACTACCCCACCCCAGCTTGGGAGCCCATATTAAGAGGTAGATTGTAAAAAAAGAGCTCTGAAGCTTTGCTAAGGGAACTAACTTTATTTGGAACAGGGTGTGGGGATATTCAAGTCTAAGGATTCTACCCAAAACAATGGAGATTTTGGTGGTGAGCAATTAAGAGGAATCTAATAGTCCATATGAACAATAAGCTAAACCATGGACAAGTTAGAAATTTATGAGAAAATCAGGGAAACAGACAGCTAAAATAAGAGCCCTCCTGGGGTTGGAACAAAAGAAGACTGGCCTTAAAGACTACACCCCCCCCCCCCCCCCCCGGGTATAAATGGGTCTGATTTTAATTGGATTAGACTGTGGAGCAATTTATGTCCCAGGGCACTGTCAAAATAGAGCAGTCAGCCAGAAATTAGTGAAGGCTAATAGCTGGGTGTGATATCAACAAAGGCATCCAGTTTACACAGAGCTCAGGGAAAGAGAGTCAAAGAAGGCCCTGCTAAATCCACTGTCATCCCAGGGTGACTGCACATTTCCAAGGCTGTGTCCTCCGAGGAGTGACATCAGAAGCTGCACACTGTGAGGGAAATAGACATCACTGAAATAGTCAAGCCAACTACTAAACAGATAAGCAAAAAATAACCACTACAAGCCAGGACATGGGGTGGAGGTAGGGGGATGTTTAATATCCCAAGTTGCTTTAATATGTTATCTAAAATGTCTGGTTTTCAATAAAAATTAGGAGACATGCAAAGAAAAGTATGACCCATACACAGGATAAAATACAGGCATCAGAAACTGTTTGAAAAGGCCCAGATGTTGGGACTTAGCAGACACAGCCTTCAAAGCAGCAATTAAAAGTATTTGCAAAAGGGGCTTCCCTATTGGTGCAGTGGTTAAGAATCTGCCTGCCAATGCAGGGGACACGAGTTTGAACCCTGGTCCAGGAAGATCCCACATGCTGCGAAGCAACTAAGCCCGTGTGCCACAACTATTGAGCCTGTGCTCTAGAGCCCGTGAGCCACGACTACTGAAGCCCATGTGCCTAGAGCCCATGCTCTGCAACGAGAAGCCACCGCAGTAAGAAGCCTGCGCACTGCAACAAAGAGTAGCCCCCGCTCACTGCAACTAGTGAAAGCCCGCGTGCACAGCAACGAAGACCCAACGCAGCCAAAGATTAAAAAATAATAATAAATTTTTTAAAAAGGGCTTAAAAAACAAACAACATCTAAATGGAAATCCTGGAGTTGAAATACAATCAACAAGAGAACAAACGTATGGACAGCAAGGGGGGAAAGTGGCGGTGGCAGGTGATGATGGTGGTGTGATGAATTGGGAGATTGGGATTGAAGTGTATACACTGATATGTATAAAATTGATGACTAAAAAAAAAAAAAAATTGATGACTAATAAGACCTGCTGTATAAAAAAATAAGTAAAATTAAAAAAAAACACAAAAGTACAATCAACAACTGAAATGAAAAATTCACCAGAGAGGCTGAACAGATCTGAATTGGGCAAAGAATCAGCAAACTTGGAGATAGACTGATGAGATTTGCAATCTGAAGAAGAAAGAAAAAGAAAAGAATGAAGAAAAATTAACTGAGTCTAAGAGACCTGTTGGACACCATCAAGCACACCTAAATATGCTTTGGTAATGCGAGTACAAAAGGGAAAGATAAAGTAGAAAAAATGTTCAAGGAAATAATGGTTGAAAACTTCCCAGATCTGATAAAAGACAATCTACATGTCTATAAGCTCAACAAGCACAGGTAGGATAAATGCAGAGAGAACTGTAGCCCAACACACAGTAAAAATGTTGAATGCTAAAGACTGAAGAAAAATCTTTAAAGTAAGAAAAATGATTCATTGTGTCCAAGAGCACCCAAATAAGATTAATGGGCTCTAGAGTGACCTGTTCAAGCAAAATTTCCTGATGAATTTTGTGTGTTCTTGTATCTTGGATCATAAAAAGTAGATTTCGTGCTATGCAAATTATGGCAGAAATTTTTTTTTTTTTTTTTTTACTTCAACAGACGACTTATCCATGATAACTTTGTGAGTCTGAGTACAGGTTGTATTTTGAGTAACACTAAGTTTGGTTCTAGATATAGCTATTCTAAGCTGAAAAAACTTGAAAATTAGCTACCACAAACATCTGTTCTAAATCTGACAACCAGAGCTACTCTTGAAGGTGATTAGCAGAATATTAAAGACAGACATTTGTTACTGTGAACAAAGAATTAGAAAAAAAAAAATTCTTGCTACTGGAAAAAAAAGGGAAAGCCTGATTAATGCTTCTGTTTCAAGCTTTCTTATCCCCCTTTATTCTTGTCTTCCTCCCCAGGTTTTGGAGTTATCACCAAACTGGTGATAAGGGCTAGGAAGGATGGAGACTAGAAGCAGTGATGCTCAGCAGTGGCTGGTCTTTTTCCACATGAAACTTTTTATCTGTCACCTTATTGTGCTCTAGGTTTGTTGTATAAAGTTCTTTCAGAAATAGAACAGATGTCCTTTTGAAATGTGTTGCAGTATTGCCAGCTCCCAATCACTAGCTTAAGTCTGAAGTGGCTTCTAGAACCAGCAGATTGAGACTTTAAGATTCCCTGATAATCTATGTATTTCTTTTCCCAGCTGAAAGAGAAGATAATGTTAACGCATACTCGCTTAAATTTACTCATCAAGATTCTGAAGGAAGGGACTCCTGACCAGTCCAAGCCAACAAACTGATCCAGAATCAAAGCTTGAGTATCATGTTCAGGCCTTACTGCTGTCTTCAACAACAGGTGCTGTTTGATCACCTCTCAAGAAAGTTCAGTTTCAAGGATGAATGGGAAATGTGGTTTATTGTTTACCTCTAGACTGATTTTCCAAGTGATTTGTGAAGCTGTTTCTGGAAGATGAGAAACTAAGGAGACTTCTGTTCAGATTTCATAGTTATCTGTCTTAAGAATTTATTTTAGCTTCTTATCAATTTCATAATATTTATTTCGGAAAACATTTTGACTGCAAATTTAGGGATTAAGAGGCAATGTCCCATGAGTGCTCTGATCTAAAGATGCATGTTTGGCCTGAAAATAGCGTTGTACTTATGTTGACTATTATTCCTACATGGAGCAACTGTCATGAATACTGAGAAATCATTTTTTTCTTATGTGAAATACGGGTACATACATTTTCTGTAGGTTATGTTCAGTAAGTTAACTGCATAATATATATTTATCGTTCCCTTTTCTGTTGTAAACTGAGCTTAACAGGATGATAATGAAAGGAATGATAAAAACATCAAACATTTACCAGAATGCTTTCTTTTATTTTGCTTTATGTAGCACTGTGGCTCAGTAGCTCATCATATTATTCATTTAATAAATATAAAGTATTATGCTAGCTGCTGGGGATGAAAGATAAGCAAAAACAGCTACTCTGTATCCTCAGTTTATAATCTAGTCAAGAGATGGGACACTCAAATAACCACATGAAGACATTTAAAATTACAACTGTAGTAAGGGTTCTGAAGAAAAGGGACATAGAGATATAAGCACATATAGCAAGTAACTGACCTGGTTTGGGGGTCAGGTAAGGCCTCTCTGTGGAAGTAATGTTTCAGCAGTGGTCTGAAAGATGAGTAGGCATTTAATAAGCTGACGAAGAGAACAGTCTATACAAAGGCCCTTAAAAAGACCTGTAGGAGTTACAACGGTGTCCAGAAACCTGCGGATGCAAGGTCTTATCGGCCTTCTGAAGGATGTTTGTTTTTATCCCAACAACCTTGAAGAATTTTAAAGGAGGCCTATGACAGGATCAAATTTTCGTTTTCAGAACCTCATTAGGGTTGTCTTATGGAGAATGGGTGGGAGGGCGGCAAGCAGACCACTAAGGAGGGGCTGGCACTAGAACAATCAAGAGACGATAGCCTAGTGGTGGTGCACAGAGAAGTTAATGTGGTTCCGATGTGGCTAGCAGATTTTTTTTTTTTTTTGCTGCGCTGCGCAGCATGTGGGATCTTAGTTCCCTGACCGGGGATCGAACCCACACCCCCTGTATTGGAAGCGCAGTCTTAACCACTGGACCACCAGGGGAGTCCCCAGTGGATAGCAGATTTAATAGCAGATTCTTTCCATTTTAGACTGCATATAGGATATTTTCCTTTAAAACTATTTTAGAGAGAAAATTCTGGCTCGCTTTATGCTTTTGAGTTGCAAAATTTGGTTAAGTAAGGGCGAAGCCTCTGGCAACAACCAGTACCAGAAAAGCTCTTTCTACTCCTAAAGAATGAGACCTAATACTAATACTACATTGAATCATCCTGGGATTCTTATTGTGTATGGGTATGTCTGCCTCAACGTATTTCCTTTCTTTAAAAAGCTGTTCTTACGTAGCTATTTTCCTTAACCTCTGGATTTGCTGTTTTGGTAGACTTTCAATAGAAAATTAAATGCTTGAACTTGACATCAAATTAAGCTGGCTAGTTTTACATATTTTTTTTCTCTCAAATACAAATTACATGTTTACTCTAGAAAAAAATTCAGATATAGATGTGTGACAAAGGAAAGGGTAAAAGTATACTTCCCCTTACATTTCTGAGAGGCACAATGTAGCATGCTGGGAGCCAAATGATTTAGATTCAGATTGTGGCTTGGTTACTTATTAGCCATGAACTTGAAGAATTAAACTCTTCTTGTAAGATAGGGATTAAAAACTAACTAGGGCTCTAGTGAGGATTAAATGAGTTAATGAATACATCTAATGTAATTAAGAGTAATGCTTAATATTAAGTGCTTAATAAATGCTACGCTATTATAACCTTCATGCGTGTGGACAGACACATAGACATAAAAGGCAATTATATTTTTCACATTATTCTGCAACCTGCTTCTCAAATAATACATGTCACAGACAGCTTTCTATACCAGGCCTCACAAATTACTTAACACCTGCATATGATTCAATAATCAATACATCAGAATTTAACCATTGTTTTATTGGATCCTTGTCATGTCTTTGCGTATCTGTTCTGGTATTTCTGTAGGAGTGATTCCTAACGTGGAACAGAGTCAAAGGGCATGTGCATTTACAATTTTGATATTATGCCTTCCATAAATGTTGTACCAATTGTACTAATACTCTCACTAATGGCTGACTTTTTTAAACAAGGCCTTAGTGGTATAAAAGCTCCTCTGGAAGTCTATAACATCAATAATGACTGGCTGATATTAACAGATTCTAAGGCTAGTTATCATTTACCACTGTATGTATGTTGAATAAAAGTGTTTTCAAAAGTCCATGTATTTATGAGAACAAAAAAATTGCATATATAAAGTCCCCAAGTTGTACACTTTTGAGCTCCTTAATTAATGGCAGAAACCATCTCAATTTTTATAACTCCAGCATCTAGCACAGTACCTGGAAGTGGAGTATATCAGTGTGTGTTAAATGAATAGTCTCATAAATCAAAGGAAGGAACTATTACATTAGTTGTCACATCACAAAAACCACATAGCTTTTGTTCATTTGACAATAGCCAATCCCAAGGAAGTTTGTAACAGCTTTCTTAAAACTGAACTCCTTTCCTTTCCCCTGAATCTAGGAGGATCTCTTCTTAAGTAGCGTTGAAACGTCTTAACTTTTTAAAATTAAATATAAAAGCTTCTTAATTATTGGCAGTAATTGTATCATTATTTCCTTACCAGAAACTAAACATTTGCTCCTAGACCTAGCATAAGGTTGGCCCTAAAGGTAAAACAGGGGATGGCATAAGGGCATAGTTTAAATAAGGTGCCTCTTTATTCATATGGTTGCCTGTTTTTCCCTTGAACTACAACAGAAACTGCCACAACTTGGCATCAAGAAACCCAGGTCCTTTTGTCTTCTTTATTTGACATCTGGCGCCTACCTAAGCACAGGTCTGTGGATAGGCTCCTTTTTCCATCTCCATAATTTACTGCATTATTAGAATTACCCATTCCAAATAACAACACAATGAAATTTCAGTGCATTCTCAGCCCATGCTGCTTTATTGCCAAAATATATATGTACACAGGCGCAGAGTTTCCAACTTTTACAGCAGTTCCTTTTTACAGCAAAGAATATTTCTTCTAATATCCCAAAGATGCATAGATTAGAAAGCAAGCTGCCTTTTGTAAAACTTCAAACATTCAATAACATTATCTTATATACCAATGAGGCAATGAAGAAGATCTGAACAAGTAAAAACAAAAGCTACTGAAGTAAAACTCTATGCAAAGGTTATTCTAACATGAATCTTTTAAATTACCAGCGATAGGTGGTTTTAAGGTAAGCGCCAAGACTATTACTGTTGTTTATGGACTGATGATAATGTATTGCCAGAATATTTATCCCTGGGAGAAAATTATACTTTAATCTATGGCATGGCATACCATCACCAGGGGAGACAAAATCTTTTGAAAATTCTAACCTTAAGATATCTACTCTTGACTTTAAAAGTTTACGGGTATGGGGCTTCCCTGGTGGCGCAGTGGTTGAGAGTCCGCCTGCCGATGCAGCGGACCAGGTTCGTGCCCGATGCAGCGGACACAGGTTCGTGCCCCGGTCTGGGAAGATCCCACATGCCGCGGAGCAGCTGGGCCCGTGAGCCATGGCTGCTGAGCCTGCGCGTCCGGAGCCTGTGCTCCGCAGCGGGAGAGGCCACAACAGTGAGAGGTCCGTGTACCAGGAAAAAAAAAAAAAAAGTTTACGAGTATGGGTTCCTGGAGAAATCTGTGATGTCTGGGCTTCTAATATTAACATTTTAATATGGCCTAGTGGAAATAATAGGAACAGAGATTAGAGAAACTCTGTCCTTAAATCTTTACTGGTTTCATTGTTTGGTAGACATTTTATTGATAAGTACCAAACTGAAACTTTACATATGGGATATGACATTTCACTTCCTGAACTGGGTAAAAGGACTATAAGTTATTCATTAGGAACTACTGGAAAGTTACCATTCCACTTAAACATTCCTAAAGGTATTCAAAGTGAAATCCCACAGTGAAGATTAAAATGAGGTTGAAATAATTTTGGAAAAATTATTTTTCAATCATAGAACATGAAACCTGGAAGGGGCCTAGTGAAAATCATCCAGTCTAATCTTGAATTCTCTTCTACTTAGGTCTCTTTCAAATATAATGAATCACATTTGTACATTACTTGTCATGATCACATGTACTTACATGGGTTATTTCAAAGTCAGGAATCATCTCAAAAAATTTTAAGCTATTACAATGAACTGATCTATTTTCTTCATCAAGTAAGAAAATAAACAGCAAGGTTTTTCTTTTTTACAAAATGGGAAAACTTGCTCCTGTCTACCTGGCATCAAAAGCTTTAGGCAACAAATTATGAAGTCTAACCAAAACATCAAGGATAAAACTCTGGCTATAAAAAAATTTCTTTAAAAACTTAAATACAGTAACAACAGAAAAACCAAACCACAGATGTATCTATATTTTAAGGACTATTTCCATAAAATGGAATGGGCTCCTTTGCTGGAAGGATCTTTTATGGTTGGGTAAAGCAGTACCATCCAAAGAGTCACCTAGTTACCTGAAAATCCTGGAACATCTGAAATATGTCCATGTTGCCTCTATTCACTTCCAAGATTCTAGTCTTAAGAGATCCAAACTTAAGCCACATAAATTGTATCAGACAAACCCCATCCCTAGTTACTCTACATCTTCCACACTGGTATTCCATACTCTTTCTGAAACTCTGCACCTTTCTATTATAGCCATAGCAGCTTCTTTATTTATTTGAACATGCTTAGTTTGTGCCTTTTGTTTTAAACATGCTTGGGGACTAATGGAACCAGGCAAGAGGTTAGAGGGTGAGCACTGTTATGCTCTATTCCTGACAGTTTGAATGTCTTATGGTTGCCCCTGTTTATCTTCTAGCTTCCATTTTCAATGGAAGTAAGATAATCTTAGAAAATGAAAATAATCCAAACAATAAATTCAAGCTAGTGGTTTAAGTCTCTATTGCTTCATTATTAATAAATGCATATATCTAATTACTAGTAGCCACATAACACTGGACATTTTCAACCATGCATTAGAATATTATACTCTAAAATAAGAGTTATGGGCCTGCCACTATTGCTTGCACTTCCATCCAGACCCACTTTTAATAAACATGCAGAGTAAACCCCTTGACTCAGAGGAAGTAGAGGAAATTACATGCAAAGTTTCAACTGAAAATGTGGGTTAATAAAGTGATTGCTTAGAAATGTAGGCAGGTGCTCCACATCTATCACAATGCTGCTTCAGAACAGAGGTACAAAAGTCACACACAAAAAGGTTAAAATTAGGACCACTATTCAGTTATAAAAGGATTAATTGCAAATTCTGGTCCTTTTGGGTAGAGAATGATGTAAAAAATTTGGGAAAATAGAGTACTGAGAGATGTCCTCTGGAGCAGTGAGTTTTCTTGGCCATTTACTGACAGTGATGGCATACAAGAGCATAGGTGGTATAGAGATGATGAAGATGCTCTTAGGCAGAATAGTTTGATTCACATTAATAAGCATTACCTGCACAGCTCCCTGGGGAAAAGGAGTTCATGAACAGCAGAGCTAATACAATGTAAACTCAAAAATCAATGCCCTGAAGTTTAGCATAGCCCTCTGCTTTTGAAAACTATTGGCCAAGGAATCCTTCCAAACATGGTATAATTAACAGCCAAGCAATGTTCTGAATAAACTAGAAGCAATTTGCTTGCACCAGCAGCACCATGAGAATGTAAACTCCTGGAGGCCAAGGGTCTCTTCATATTTTGCATATCACAGGTACACAAAGAGTAAACATGAGACCAAAACAACATTGAAAAGTATCAACCATACTTTGAGACTACAAAAACTTGTAGCACATTTGAGCATTTAAAACTATGAATGTTGCTATTAAGGGTAATCTTTAATTGTTCTAAGTAACTAAACTGTTACTGACATCACTGTAATATGCAGTGGTGTCCTCATGATCGTGCAGATGTTTGAATATTGCTTGGTTATTCCAATGTCTCTAACACAAAACTGAAGACATAGGACATTTAAAGAGGAGCTATAATCAATTTAATATAGCCTTCTCTCTATCCTTTGGAGTTGCCATTTAAGAATTTAATATTCAAGAGGCACTATTTTCTTAGATCCACTCATCTTTCAGTTTCTTCCCCTGGGAAAACAAGGGAACACAGTCACAATCCTTTCAGGGATCTTCAAGGTGCTAAATGGCCAAGATGAACATGAGGTAAAAGGGAGTAAGAAGTCACCCTCATTCTGTTATTACATCCTGATGTGAGAGCTGTATGATTCAGATCAAGAAACTAGTTTGCTGGGTTCTTGTTAAAATAAGCAGTCACAGGCCACAGGCCTTGGCACATCTACATTAGACAGTGTACTGTCTCTGGCCATTCCCTTCAGTCCTTTTGCTTTATACCTTTAAATCCTAACGCCCCTACACTAACAGGCATGAGGAAAAGCCAGCTATAGTCTGTCTTTTTAAACTCTAAATATATACGCACAGCAAACTTTTCTCTAAAAAATGTACCCAGGAAACTAATGGAGAAAGATGAGGTGACAAAGCAAAAAGTATGCCATTTTATAAATGCCTGTTGTTAAAAGAAACATAAGCAAAATCCCCACACGATGAGCTTCAGTGGGGTTACTCAGTAGGAGTACGTTTCCAGGTTAAGCATCAGAAAAGCTTAAATGGCTCTAACCCTCTGCTCTAGCAAACAAGTAGGGTCTTTAACCTTTAACTTGCACAAACGTTGCTATTTCTCACATAATGATATACTCATATACATTCATAGTTTTGTTTTTTTTTTTAAGTACCTTTTACATACTCTTTACCTACAACATCTTTTTCCTTTCATGGAATTCTGTTATCACAGAGCCTCAAACTCAAGTAGTATTCTACTGTACAACCCTGCTAACGCAACTTAGTATACATGCAAAACTGTTATTGCTACTGAAATTCTACCTCTTGAAAATTGTTTGTTTTATGGCTTTTTTTTTTTGCAATAGGAAATATTCTTTCCTATATACTGTGCTATTTTGCATTCATTACCTTTTCAGAGGTATTTTTTTAAATGTTTAAATGCTTTTCAGAAGTGGATTCTCCCAGGCACTAAACTAACTGAACCAGGAGTACAACTACTTTAAGTACACTATAAGAATCTAAACCTGGGTCCCTCGAGATTTGCTGCCCAAGAGTCAATTTCTTTAAGCCTGCTTCTGCACACAAGACACACCACATTAAAAAAGTTTTGCATTTCCTATCATACTAACTATAGAATCTGTGGCAATAAATCCTGGACTCTCCTAATACTGAGATTTAAAAATCACCCCAGAAAACTGCCATTTCCAAGTTCTCAAGAAAGCTTTCAGAGGTAGGAATTTCTTTTCTACAGAAAGCTATGCTTTCAGAACAAAACAACTTTTATTTCTACAAGGAAAAGAGAAAAGAGTGAAAGCTGTCTGAGGCAATTTACTATAACCAAGCAGGGAGTTAGTTAATATTAATACATGGCAACCTAGGTAGTCTCCATTTAGCTACATTGCCAATTCTCATGAAAAGGTCTGGAATCTCATCAATACACAATTCAGCAAATTTGGAAACAGGAAAAGCCCAAGAGAAATTAATCTAGGACACTCAACTACTGACCAGTGTTCTTCTGTTAACATGTAGCATACTGCAGATAGGAAACATAAATGGTCTTCCGATTAGAAAAGCACTCACTTGAGCAATTAACATAGCATCTCAGTAAGACATGCAAAATGTAAAATAATCTGATGCAAAAAGAGTGGGAAAACAATAAACCTACAAGACATACAATGTGAAAACAGTGTAAGAACAGTCTCACCTCAAAGAGAGCAAAGCAGAATCATGAAATGGGGCCTCATTTTGATATAAGGTTTCATAACACACAAAGGCAACTTGGTTTCCTACCTCATGGAAAGCTTAAAAATCCTCAAAGACAGTATCTCACCTTGTGACCCCATATTTCTATTCATAAATGAGTCTTTTGGGCCTTAATCTCTTTTCCCCAGGGAGAATATCACGGATTCAGATATTTATGAGAAAAGAAAAGGTCTAGATTTTCCACTCTTTTTACACTATTAGTTATTATCAATAATTCATCCTGAAGTTTAAATTATTACTAGGCTCATGCACTAACCCCTAACATGGCACTACAATATGCTACCAAGCACTAATGCTTACAAAACTATACACATCTCAAAATGGAAGACATTGGTGATTTTGTTGTTCTTAAACAACTTGTAACATCTGTCCACAAGTATTAAAATATACATATATATATTTCTATTGCACATATCCCATTTTTGTTCAACTTTTTAAAAGAAAAACTGCCAGCTAACATGGATGAGCAAAGGAAAGGAAGTAGGCACAGCTACAGATTGAGGCATAGTCCTGCCTAAAATTATAGCTTTTGCCATCATGAAGTGGACCAAAATAGACCAGGAAAAACAATGTAGATGTATTAAGTAAACACTGGGCAAATACAACTGGAATATACCCATTTTGTTAAATGCCATCTGGTGAAAATCATGGAAGATGCAGATGCAGAAACAACCTGAAAGCATTAAACAGTGGTTCTCTTAACTTTGAAATGAAAATATGTAAAGCAACTGGAGAAGATGAGTCTGATACACAATTATTCAAACAAGTGGGCCAGAGATGGTTTCACTGGTGCTGACAGTAGAGGGTCTCTATCCCCTGCCAAACAATCCTACCCAAAAAGTTGCCCAAAAAAACATGGGGAGGATGGGTAACAGACAACTGAAGATACAAATTCTCCATATGATATTCCCAACATACCAACGGGACTCATGTATGTAGGTTCCATTCTGTCTTTATCAATTCCAAAATACTGATAGAAAACATCAGGAAGTGGCTGAGAATTTAGAGAAAAATTTAAGTTACCTTTATCCAAGTTACTTCTACTATGCTTTACCACTCAGTAATTGCCCCCAATTAAAGGAAATTATATTTTATCTATATTATGTAATTATTTTACTAAAACGCTTCCATATGCCAATTCAAATTGGTTGACCAATTTAACTAATCATTAAGAGTGCTCAATATTTCCAATTTTTGGCTATTTTTATCACTCTCAAATTCTGGTAAATCTGCCCCAAGATTTCAGCAGCACAACATGCATGGCCCTGGGTAAACATTCCCTGTATCACAGAGATGATCTAAGATGATTTGTTCTTAATTTCATCTAACCAGCTGTAAATTCTTTCTCTACTTACAAAAACTTATAAAGGTTTCATTCTTCTTATGTAAACACCTGGCAATTCATACAATGGTCCCCTGTTGATTTGGAAGCAAGGACGGCTTTACCCTGTAGTCTGTTCATCAGATAGTTATAAGTTTTAACAGAAAGAAAGGAAATTCATTATTTCTTACTGGAACTATTTTTCTTGTTTGAGTTTTTTCAGACCCTGGATTTCTTCTAAATCTACACTGACCTAACCACAGTCTGGGAACATTTCTTCTGAGGCCCATTCTCTGATGAGAAAGTTCAGTTCCAACTGGGGGAAGTTACCTCAGTCCCAGCCTTTTCAGCCAAACATACACCTATTGCCTAGAAAAATAAATCAAATACCCAAGAACCCATCTTGGATCAAAGGGAAAAAGTTACTTATCCTTTTACAAAAAACAAAGCTATAGAATGTGAAATGCCATAAAGTCAGATGGAGCTGCATAAAGCATTTTCACTTCTTTTTCTTAGGAGAAAGGAGTAATATGGAAACTTTCCTCGTTTTTTTCTCCACTCCTGTATGTCCAAAGGTGAAGGCAGGTCATACTGTAGGGTCCATCCCAAGATCTTCTGAACAGAAAAACCACTTTTGCCACTTTTCTTCCAGCCTTAGCAGCATGTAAAACCAAGTCTCAAGTGCTATATAAATAAGACTGCACGAAAAAGAAAGAACTAATTTTAATACAGTAGCTTCTCATCCTAGGGTGGTGAAAAGGGTTCCATCCCTGGACTCAAAACTGTTTAGTTCCCTTTTACCAACTTTTCACTAAACCCAAGCATGCATTCATAGGGTTAGCATCTGCACAATGTGGTTATTCCTTAGAAGAATGAAAAAACATTTAAAAATACCATATATCCAAAGACTTCTGAGAAAGAAGTCCACCACAGCTTCCTTCTCCAGGAGAAATATCCCTCTTATCATCCAAAAATGTGGACTTACACATGTAAAAATGTGTATTTATAGAGTTGTGATAATGTACTCACATATGCAACTAACCTTGTGATATCTTGTCTTTATGCTTCTTTATCACATCAAAGGTTTTACTGCAAAATTGGACCTTTGTTCTTATCCAGTAAATCTATGCCAAAGGATGAGCCAGGTATTAGAAATATATGTAATTTTTTAAGCATCTCTTTCACTTCAAATTAGAACACATATTTGGAATTTACTGCTGCAAGTCTCAACTGTGCTTATCACAACAGTGGCTACAACTGGAAGACGTTAAAAAAAACACCCTGATGTCACGCACGCTTGCTATTTCGTCTTCTTGTCTGGAACAAAAGGTAAAGAATTCACAAATATCACCATCTAAGCACCTGTTTCAAATGATATCAGCCTTCAGCTTGTAAAATTATTTGTGATTAAGCAAATTGCAGCAGAAGATGTATATCAGTTGCTTCTTTCTTCCTAGAGAAGTTAGCAGGATGACTGCATCCCAGGGGCTTCTCTTCTTTGAATCTGAGAGGTGGAACAAAAAGAAAAGCAGCCTTTTCCAGTCCAAATCATGAAGGTAAAGTTTAGAGAAGAGATATCCACATTTCAAGAATAGGGAAGGTGGCCCGATCAAAGAAGCAGGACAACCCCACTCCAGGAGACAACATAGAAATACCTGGAAATACAAAATAGATTGAAAACAGGAAGATTAAGATAGGTACTTCTATATGAGCTTACTTTTTAAAAATAGTATTTTAAAACACACAAAAAAAATTTTTTGGATTACATATTGTTTAAAAGAAAATGTCCAACCACACCACCAAATTCAGTATTATCACTGGAAAAGCAGAAGCAGGGGAGCTTCCCTGGTCGCACAGTGGTTAAGAATCTACCTGCCAATGCAAGGGCCATGGGTTCAAGCCCTGGTCTGGGAAGACCTGACATGCCGCAGAGCAACTAAGCCCGTGCGCCACAACTACTGAGCCTGAGCTCTAGCGCCCACGAGCCACAACTACTAAACCTGTGCACCTAGAGCCCGTGCTCCACAACAACAGAAGCCACCGCAATGAGAAGCCCATGCACTGCAACGAAGAGTAGCCCCCGCTCACCGCAACTACAGAAAGCCCGCGCACAGCAACGAAGACCCAACACAGCCAAACATAAAAAATAAAATTAAAAAAAAAAAAAAAAAAAAAAAGAAAAGAAAAGAAAGAAAAGCAGAAGCAGGGACTTCCTCAGCGGTCCAGTGGTTAAGACTCCACCTTTCAATGCAGGGGACACGGGTTCGATCCCTGGTTGGGGAACTAAGATCCCACATGCGTAAGGGTGTGGCCAAAAAAATAAATATATATAAAATAAGAACTAACAAATAAATAAAAAGAAAGAAAAGCAGAAGCAGTAGCCAAGAAACTTATGTAAGTATGATACAAAAAGCTAGAATTATATTAAAACTTGCATTATATAAAATGAGATACACATGTTAATTTTCTCTTATGCAAATGGAATAATATAGTCCATGAAATGATTCTATATAAAACATTTGTGTTGGGACTTCCCTGGTGGCACTGTGGTTAAGAATCTGCCTGCCAATGCAGAGGATATGGGTTCAAGCCCAGGTCCAGGAAGATCCCACATGCCGCGGGGCAACTAAGCCCGCGAGCCACAACTACTGAGCCCACATGCCACAACTACTGAAGTCCATGCCCCTAGAGCCTGTGCTCCACAAAAAAAGAAGCCACTGCAATGAGAAGCCCACGCACTGCAACAAAGAGTAGCCCCTGCTCACCACAACTAGAGAAAGCCCACATGCAGCAACAAAGACCCAACACAGTCAAAAATAAATAAATATTTAAAAATTAAAAAAAAAAAATCTGTGCTTAAAAGCAGTATTGTAGGACCTCCCTGGTGGTGCAGTGGTTAAGAATCCACCTGCCAAACAGGGGACACAGGTTCGAGCCCTCGTCTGGGAAGATCCCATGTGCTGCAGAGCAACTAAGCCCGTGCACCACAACTACTGAGCCTGTGCTCTAGAGCCCATGTGCCACAGCTACTGAAGCCCGCATGCTTAGAGCCCATGCTCCACAACAAGAGAAGCCACTGCAGTGAGAAGCCCGTGCACCACAAAGAGTAGCCCCCTGCTCGCCACAGCTAGAGAAAGCCAGTGTGCAGCAACAAAGACCCAACACAGCCATAAATAAATAAATAAATAAAACCAGTATTGTACTCCAAAGTTGATGCTTAAATACTTAATACTCAAAACCATATGTGTCATCTTACTCAGAATTATCTTCAACTACCTAAGACCAAGAGTGAACAATAAAAATTTTGTAAACTATAAACACAGGTAAAACAATACGTACTGTAGCATGATCGCCAAATGCAAGCGTGTAAAAACATTAGCAGTTCACTGCTGTTAAACATCACACTTGTTAAACTGCAAATATCTGCAAAAGTAAATCAGACAAAAAAAGGACAAATATTGTCTAAGTCCTCTTACACGAGGTAACTAGACTAGGCAAATTCACAGAGAAAGAAAGTGGAATACAGGTAACTAGGAACTGGGGGGGCGGGGGGCTGGTGGCAGGGAAGTGGAGAGTTACTGCTTAATGGGTATTGAGTTTGTTTGGGATGATGAATAAGTTCTGGAAATAGTGGTAATGGTTACAGAACAATGTGAATATACTTAATGCCACTGAATTATACATTTAAATATAGTTAAAATGATAAATTTTATGTATGTATGATAATAAAGAAATAAATCACAGGTGCATATCAAAAGCTTAAATTACTTAAGCTTACAAAAATGGCCAATGGTGACTGGCTGACTAGTCTTCCTAGCCCTCCATTTTTAGTACGTCACAGAGATTCAAAAATACCTCTCAACTCCAAACTGACCTTGAATAACCTCTTCTGGTTGAAGACGAGACAGTTCTGATTCAAAACCTACAAAAGGAAAATGTAAATTAATTCAGAAGGTAAAGAACTACAGAATTTGCATTTGTTATAAAAGCAGCAGAGGAAGTGAGAGAAAAAACTGAGAATATCCACATACAGGCCTTTAGAACCCTACGGAGAACAGAGCTGTTTCATTATATAAGCTTACTCAGGCTAGTTCAAAGCTTGCACCAGCCACTAGACTGTTCTGTAGCTCAATTCTAATGGCCAGATAATTGGCAGTAATGTTGAGGGGGAAAGAAGATACAAGCTAGTCCTTTCCACAAGTAAATATGCTGAAAGAATTCTATATAAACCAAATAAGTACCAAAGAAGTCTTTTAAAAATGCACCTTTTGGGCTTCCCTGGTGGCGCAGTGGTTGACAGTCCGCCTGCCGATGCAGGGAACATGGGTTCGTGCCCTGATCCGGGAAGATCCCACATGCCGTGGAGCGGCTAGGCCCGTGAGCCATGGCCGCTAAGCCTGCGCGTCCGGAGCCTGTGCTCCGCAACGGGAGAGGCCACAACGGTGAGAGGCCCGCGTACCGGAAAAAAAAAAAAAAACACCTTTTTGGGACTTCCCTGGAGGTCCAGGGGTTAAGACTCCATGCTTCCAGTGCAGGAGGCACGGGTTCGATCTCTGAACAGGGAGCTAAGATCCCGCATGCCATGCGGCTTGGCCCAAAAAAAGAAAAAGATAAAAAGCACCTTTTCCTTAATGTCATTTGCTGCAACATGGATGGATGTAGAAATTATCATATTCAGTGAAGTAAGCCAGAGACAGAAAGACAAATACCATATGATATCATTTATATGTGAAACGTAAAAAAAAATGATACAAATGACTTATTTACAAAACAGAAACAGACTCACAGACATAAAAAACAAACTTATGGTTACCAAAGGGGATGGCGGCTAAATCAGAAGTCTGGGATTAACATATACACACTACTATGTATAAAACAGGCAAACAAGGACCTACCATATAGCATAGGGAACTATACTAAATACCCCGGAATAACCTATAATGGAAAAGAATCTGAAAAAGAATACATATGTATGTGTGTATGTATATATATACATACATGTATATAAAAAACGGAATCACTGCTGTACACTTGAAACACAACATTGTAAATTAACTATACTTCAATTTTAAAAATGCACCTTTTCTTGTGCTTGCTTCAGCAGCACATATACTAAAATTGGGAATGATACAGAGAAGATTTGCATGGTCCCTGTGCAAGGATGTCACACAAATTCGTGAAGCGTTCCATATTTTAAATTTATTCATTTATTCATTCATTTATGGCTGCGTTGGGTATTCATTGCCGTGCACAGGCTTTCCCTAGTTGCAGCGAGCGGGGGCTACTCTTCGTTGTGGTGCGTGGGCTTCTCATTGCAGTGGCCTCTCTTGTTGTGGAGCACTGCCTCTAGGCGCGTGGGCTTCAGTAGTTGTGGCTCGCGGGCTCTAGAGCGCAGGCTCAGTAGTTGTGGTGCACAGGCTTAGTTGCTTCGCGGCATGTGGGATCTTCCAGAACCAGGGCTCGACCATGTCCCCTGCATTGGCAGGCGGATTCTCAACCACTGCGCCAACAGGGAAGCCCTACTTTTCCTTTTAATCCATGCATGAAACACTACATAAGGCACTTATGTAAGGTACAATACTTATTATGTTTCTCATGTGTCCTGTCTAAAATGTAACCTCCACCAGGAAGGAACCTGTTTTGTTCACTGGTGAATCCCAGGCACCTAGAATAGCATGTGACCCATAATAAGCACTTAATAAAAATTTGTTGAACAACTGAATAGCAGGGCTCTTAAATATACCTAGCCAACATGAGCTAAAATTTAAATAGACAGGTCCTAGAGTTAGGTGAAGAAAGTACAACTATACACTCTGATCTACAAAACTTACAAATACATTCCTGTAAAGCTGGTGCCTTACTACGCATTTCTGGGTCTCTGAACTCACTTGTTTAGTGCTGTTGATTATACAAAAAATGTAACTTTATATTACAAAATCTGACTTATTGAGAGGATGAAAAGGGAAAATAGGAATTTTCAATGAAGCTCTTGGGCTAGCCAGATCTGAGTCAAATGACTTTATGTAGTAGTCAGCTTCTAAGATGGTCCTCCCTTACTGCTGCCTCCTGGTATTCACACCCTTTAATAATCCCTTCTAAAAATGAACAAGGGTTCACCTATGTGACTACTGTATAATAAAAAATTTGACTGGCCTTTGTCCCTAGAGCGAGACTACAAATTGTTGGAATTTACAGTAAATGAACCAGTGGAAATTAAACAACACACTCCTAAACAACCAATGGGTCAAAGAAGAAATCACAAGGGAAATTTGAAAATATCTTGAGACAAATGAAAACAAAAACACAGCATACCAAAACTTACAAGATGCAGCAAAAGCAGTGCTAAGAGTAATATACAGCTGTAAATGCTTAAATTAAAAATGAAGAAGGATATCAAATCAACAACCTAACTTTATACCTTAAGGAACTAGAAAAATAATAAATAAACCCAAAGCAGCCAGAAGGAAGGAAAAAATAAATATGAAACCAAAGATTGGTTCTGACAGGGTCATGGGAACCCTTGAATCTGCAGCCAGTTGGTCAGAAGTGCAGGTGGCCTGGGGATCCTCCAAAGTGCTGCTGGCATCTAAAGTGAGGGCAGTCTTCTTGGGGGATCATGCCCTTTTGACTTGTGGGGTCTGCATTAATTCCAGATGGTTAGTGTCAGAATTGTATTGCAGTATACTAGTTGGTGTCTAAACAATGACCAACAGAATGAGGAGGAAGTGACAGTGAGTGACTTTTGAGGCAAGGTCATAGATGGGATTGTGGCTTCTGCCTTGCTCTCCTGAATTACTTGTTCTGGGAAAAGCCAGCTGCTGTATCATGACACTCAAGCAGCCCTGGAAGAGGCTGACAGTGGTAGGAATGAGGCTTTCCACAACCAGCATGAATTTGCTAGCCATGTGAATGAGCCACCATGGAATTAGATGACTGCCACCCCAGCTAGTATCTTGACTGTAACCGTGTATGAGACTCCAAACCAGAAACTCTAATAACTCCTGACCCACACAAACTGTGCGAGATAATAAATGTTTACTGTTGTTTTAATCCATTACATTTTGGGTAATTTGTTACACATCAATAAATAGCTCAAGGGCTTCCCTGGTGGCACAGTGGTTGGGAATCCGCCTGCCAATGCAGGGGACACGGGTTCGAGCCCTGGTCTGGGAAGATCCCATATGCTACGGAGCAACTAAGCCCGTGCACCATGACTACTGAGCCTGCACTTTAGAGCCCGTAAGCCACAGCTACTGAAGCCCACGCGCCTAGAGCCCATGCTCCACAAGAGAAACCACTGCAATGAGAAGCCCGTGCACCACAACAAAGAGTAGCCCCCGCTCGCCACAACTAGAGAAGGCCCACACGCAGCAACAAAGACCCAATGCAGCCAAAAATAAATTTTTTAAAAAATTATTAAAAAACAACAACAACAAACAAACAAATGCTGGGACTTCCCTGGCGGTTCAGTGGTTAAGACTCTGTGCTCCCAATGCAGGGGGCATGGGTTCGACCCTTGATCGGGAAACTAAGATTCCCCCATGCCACACGGCCAAAAAAAGAAAAACAAATGCTGGGTTTGTTGGACAGTTTCTGCCCCCAGATGTGGGCTAGACTATACTAATATAGATGTGCTTAAGTAGATTTATTTCCTCCCCATAAATGAAAGCACACTATACAATGTCCTGGGATTCAATATCCTAGGATAAACCAAAATGGAAAAGAATATAAAAAGAATATAGTTATATGTATAACTGAGTCACTTTACTGTACAGCAGAAATTAACACAACATTGTAAATCAACTATACTTCAATTTAAATAAATAAATTTACTCAGTTGAATTTGTGTTATTTAACAGTCTGCCTGGACTTAATTAAGGTTACAATCCAAGCAACAAAGCCTTGGCTCTAAAAGTATATGATAAAGACTCTACCAGCTAAAGGGTATTTATTCCTTTTCCCCTCTTCTTATTCCTTTTCTTAATATTGAAATACATATAGTTGGAGTTTTTCACTCATCTTTCTTCAATTTTTTTTATTGTAAAATACACACAACTTACAATTTATCATCTTAACCCCTTTTAAGTGTTCAGTTCAGTGGTAAGAAGTACATTCACATTATCGTGCAACCATCACCACCATCCATCTCCAGAACTCTTTTCATATTACAAATCTGAAACTGTACCAATTAAATAATAAACCTCCATTTCCCCTCCCTGCAGCCCCTGGCAACCACCATTCTGTCTGTCTGTCTCTGTGATTTTAACTACTCTAAGTCCCTTATACAAGTGGTATACAAGATTTTAATCCTTAAAGCAGTTCAACATTGAATGTTTTTCATATAATACAATCAAGGTATATGACTAAGTAGATATTATGGTTTGAACTGTGTCCTGCCCAAATTCCTATGTTGTCATATGAATACCTCAAAATATGACCTTATTTAGAAACAGAGTCACTGCAGATGTAATTAATTAAGATGAGGTCATACTGGAGCCAAGTGAGCCCCTAATCTGACTGGTGTCCTTATAAAAGGGAGAATTTAGGACATAGACATACACAGGGAGGATGCCTTGTGAAGACTGGAGTTGTGCTGCCACAAGCCAACAAACTACCCAAAGCTAGAAGAAAAGCGTGGAACAAATCCTTCCCTAGTGCCTTCAGGGAGAGATTATACCAATAATTTATAGTCACTTTTTGACGTTCATCCTCTGTCGAAGCTAATGATTTCTTGTTCTACTTCTATCTAGCTATTGCCAATTTGCGTAAACAGTATTTGAAAGCATTAGCCACTATTACTCACTTGCCAAATCCTGAGTTCAGAATTTTGTTTTCTTTTTGAGATGAATATAAAAGCACCTACAAGTCAAGGAAAATGTTCTTCCTGTGATAAGGAAAAATAAAAAGAACATTACAGTAAGGATACAGCCCTCACTTTTGCTGTATGCGTTTATGTGCAAAATTATTCAAATGAACCAAACTAGTCTTAAAAACATCACTATCAAAAACTATTCAGAAGGAACAATCAAAAAGAATTTACTCTCTGCCTGCACTGGCATTAATTTTATAAAGATGTCAAAACTCCTGGAGCAGTGGTTCTCGAGTTTTTAAACACTGTCCCCTTTGAGAATCTGATGATGCTATGGACACTCTTCTCCAGCAAAAGACCTTTGCTTTAGTATAAATGATCACTCCCCTGTTTGTGAGGTAGGAAGGAAGAATGTTCTGTTCCTTTCCTCTGCCCAGTATCTTCTTCTCCTAGATGAAATGAAAAAACTACTCTGGACAAAAGCAACACAAACGTCTTATTTAGAAGTATTTCTTTACCTGGTATTTTCAGCTCTGTTAAATCCAGGGCCAGCAAAAAGCATACCAGACACATTCATTTGTATTCGGACATGTCATTCGAACTGGGCCTAACTAATGTGCCAGTTTTAAATAGGCTTCAACAACTCAGAAACCTTTCCCACAATTTAACTGAAAGGTCGAATGAGGGGTCATAACAACCCAAATTACAAAAAAAGGTATCCCATGAAATTAAACAAGAACCGAACACAAATGCCTGACAGTAGTATACTTTGTAACCCCACCCCATTACACAAATTACTTTATAATAATAATTCCCCAAAGTCTTTCTCATTCTCTCTACAAATATATACATAAATAAAAATTGTACACTGACTCCTTTAGTTCTGGAAAACTACGGTTAATTGTACCTAGAGTTAGCTGAGATTAATGCGCCATTAGGCAACTATCAGGTCATACAAGGACAAAACTGCTTTCACAGATCTTCAAAAAGTTTGAGAGGTGGGAGTGGGAACGAATGCATATAATAAAGGTAAGCAAGAGAACGTACACGATACACAGACTCAAATTAAATCCCAGGAAGTGGGGGAAACCTGTTACACCAAATTTCAAGGTCAAAGGGACAGGGTCACAAAATACTCAGAGCCGCAACAGGCCTCGATTGAGACCCGAGCCTCAGGTAAAACAGTGGACACGAAGTTCGTGAGACGAGGAGCATAAATAAATCAATAAAACAAAGATATTCTTCAAAGATAAACCGATGGCCGACGCAGAGAATGCCACATATGCACAAGCGTGGGTGCAATCATCGGGCAACAAGCCGAAAGCACAAAGGCAGCCAAAGGCAAGGCACTGAGAAGGTCAGTGGCAGGTCGGGTCTGAGTTATGGTGCAACACACCCCCAAAAGTCCGGGCTCCGCCCGGAGGTCACTCACAAGGAAACCCGCGCCTGGCCAAGGCCCGTGCCAGCTGCGGGCAGGCTCCGCGCACTCCGTTCTTCGGACGGCTTGGGCCGCGCCACCTCCTGCTAGTTCCCGTCTTGGCCTTCTCGGCTTACCTCGCACGGGCCAGCAGAAGCACTCGAGTGCCCGGGGTCCGGCCCTCCCCCTGGCCCAAAGGCCGGGGGTCCTCGACGCACCTCACTCCGCCATCTTTGCTCCTCCTCAAGTCCGCCAACCCTGCGGCGGCCGTTTCCACAGCCCCCGCCTCTTCCGCTAACGCTAGTACGGATTGGATAACGACTTGCGCAGGCGCGCTCTTCTTCCGTTGTAGGTTGGTTGGAATGTACGTCAATCAATAGCGCCAGCATCTCTTTTCCGGTCCGTTTTTGCGTCTGATTGGATCTCAGGGTTGAGGTAATAGGGAAAAATGTTCTCGTAATTGTTTCTTAGGGGTGTAAAATTAATTCCGTGTAGAAGCAGTGTCGCTTCGTAGTTAGGTAGTCTGGCTAGGCCGCATGGCAGTTTTAAGCCATCGTTAGCTTAAGCTATAGATTAAACTAATAATTTCATACTCAGGGCCTAGGAGCTTTTAATACTGGGCATAATACGACACCTAGGCAACCAATTTAATAGCTCAACTTTGCCTCCTGACTTTGACCCATTTCCATTCCGAAAGAGCCCAAATGCCCGACTGCTGTTTATAGTTCTGGTCAATGCGCGAGAGCAGATTCGTCACTTTTCTTTGAGGGCCATTCTGCAGAATGTCAAACTGTTATAACTGACAGTCTTGTTGCTTACTACACCCAACTGTAGGAGTACTGAGATTCTTTCTTCAGTGATTCTTCCAGGAAAGGCAGGGAGTGTAATTGGGAGCTCCTCTAACGGCGCGCGACAAGCGATGGGCAGTATAGGTCCTCAAACACCATCAAGGCTGTCATCTGAGCTGCTTCCTAGAAGTACAGATTCCCTACGACTGCAGCTCTCCGAGATCCACTTCCCTAAGTCTTCAGATGAGGCCAAGGAATCTTATTTTTACAGAAGCTTATGATAAAGGACATCTAAACCTACAGCTAATATCACATTTAATGGTGAGACAATACTTTGCCTTTAAGATCAGAAACAAGGTAAGGACGCAGTCTCCCACCACCTCTACTCTACATTGTACTGGAGGGTGTAGCCAGTGTGAAAAGGCAAATAAACAAAAGGCATCCAGATTGGAAGAAATAAAACTGCTTTCATTGGCAGATGACATGATCCTTTGTAGAAAGTCATAAGGAAAACACAGACACAGCAAAAACAAAAACAAAACAAACTACTAGAACTTACATGTTTAGCAAGGTTGTAGGATACAAGATTAGTATACAAAAAATCAACTTTATACTCTACACTAATAACAAAAGTGAAATTAAGAAAACAACTGCGTTGGGAGACTTCCCTGGTGGTGCAGTGGATGGGACTCCACGCTCCCAATGCAGGGGGCCTGGGTTCGATCCCTGGTCAGGGAACTAGATGCCACATGCACGCTGCAACTAAAAGTTTGAATACCGCAACTAAGGAGCCCTCCTGCCGCAACTAAGACCCAGCGCAACCAAATAAATAAATATTTTTAAAAAAACTGCATTCACAATAGCATCAAAAACGATAAATTCTTAGGAAAAATTTAATAAATCCTTTGTAGATATTTAAGTCCTTTGCAGATATTCTTATGTGTATTCCTAAAAACAAAAACAAATACAAAGGGAATTCCCTGGTGGTGCAGCAGTTAAGAATCCACCTGCCAAAATAAATAAATAAATAAATAAATAATAAAAAAAAGAATCCGCCTGCCAATGCAGGGGACACGGGTTCGATGCCTTATCTGGGAAGATCCCACATGCCGCAGAGCAGCTAAGCCCGTGCACCACAACTACTGAGCCTGTGCTCTAGAGCCCGCGAGCCACAACTACTGAGCCCACGTGCCACAACTACTGAAGCCTGCAAGCCTAGAGCCCAAGCTCTGCAACAAGAGAAGCCACCTCAGTAAGCCTGCGTGTGGCAACGAAGAGTAGCCCCTGCTTGCCGCAACTGGAGAAAGCCCGTGCACAGCAACAAAGACCTCAACGCAGCCAAAAATAAATAAATAAATATTTATTTATTTAACAAAAACCAAATACAAAACATTTTCTGTAAAATACTGTTATAGCTACTTAGAGAACCTAGTAATCATATTATGAATTAACATGCAGGAATTCTAGATCATCTAGATAAACCTGTATTGTAATTTAGGGATTCTGCAAGATTGCTGACAGAAGTGTTCATTCAAGATTTTGCTTAAGCAGTTCTAGCAACTAAGGGCTAGGGAATGCACTAGTTTGAGGAACATCCTGTTCCTCATTTGAACAGTTATAATTATTAGGAAATTCTTCCTTAGAATAAGCTGGAATCTATCAACCTATCACTTCCACTCGTTAATAAAACTGATATAATGCTTAGCATGTGTCAGGCACTCATTTAATCCTCACAGCAACCTATGATGTTGGTAGTGTTATCATTATCATCATAATCCCCATTTTACAGTTAAGGAAGAAGACACAGAAGAATTACCCAAGTTCATGTGCCTGGTTAAGTGGTAATGCCAGATCTGAACCCACCCAATCTGTTTCCAAAGTCCATGCTTTCAAACTCTACATTAAACCACCTAATTCTGTCCTCCGGAAAAAAACAAAATAGAGCCTTTCAAGGACAGGTCCTTAGCTGTATGAATAATATAGATACTAAATATTTTAATATAACTACTTTCTTTTCTCTAGATTAAAGCCTTAGTTCCTATACTTGCACAAGGTAGTAAGTTGCCCTGAACACTTCACCATTTTGCTTCTTGGGGATACATCATTTTGACAATGTCCTTAAAAGATGATGGTCTTCAAATTTTTGATATCTTAAAATACACAGGTGTCTCTTGCTTGCCATCTCTTCTTTTTAGTTTAAATACAGGAATTTACATCTATCTTTGTTAAAAATAAAGGTTGTTGGAGAGTGAAATGATTAAGAGCATGGACTGTGCAGAGTTCCTGGGCTTGAATCCAGGCTCTACCACTAACTAGGTGTGACTTTGATCTTGGGAGAAAAAATCATATAGCCTCTCTGGGGCTTAATACCCTCACCTGTAAAATTGTGATAATAACTGTACCTGCCTCCTAAGGTTGCTGTGAGGATTAGAATTAATATTTGTCAAGCACACAAAACAGTGCCTTGCATATAGTAAATGCCACATAAATGTTAGCTATTATTGGGCTTCCCTGGTGGCGCAGTGGTTAAGAGTCTGCCTGCCAATGCAAGGGACACGGGTTCATAGCCCTGGCCTGGGAAGATCCCACATGCCTCAGAGTAGCTAAGCCCGTGCACCACAACTACTGAGCCTGAGCTCTAGAGCCTGCAAGCCACAACTACTGAGCCCACGTGCCACAACTGCGGAAGCCTGTGCACCTAGAGCCTGTGCTCCGCAGCAAGAGAAGCCACAACAATGAGAAGCCCACGCACCGCAACGAAGAGTAGCCCCCGCTCACCGCAACTAAAGAAAGCCTGTTCACAACAATGAAGACCCAACACAGCCAAAAATAAATAAAATTATTATTTTTTTAATATTAGCTATTATTGATTGAACGCAAATTATTAAGATAATTTAGCCTCTATTCTCCCATGGAGGGACTACTATTAACTATTTTTATGGCATTATGTTACTTTAAAAAATTAATAAACACTACTTTTATGCTTTGTCTTGGGATGTTGAAAAGGACTGAATACTGACAGTAAATCCCTTGGCATGTCATGGAAGGTTTTCCTTAAGTCTGACACTGATCTTTTATTTTTTTAATTTTTATTTATTTTTATTTTTTATTTTTTGGCCACACTGCACAGCTGGCAGGATCTTAGTTCCCCTGACCAGTGATTGAACTCACACCCTCAGCAGTGAAAGTGTAGAGTCCTAACCACTGGACTGCCAGGGGATTCCCACTGATTTTTTTTCCCCCCCGCCACTGATCTTTTATTTAAAGTTATATTGAGGGACTTCCCTGGTGGTCCAGAGGTTAAGAATCCGCCTTCCCATGCAGGGGACTCAGGTTCAATCCCTGGTGGGGGACCTAAGATCCCACGTGCTGTGGGGCAACTAAGCCCTTGGGCCACACACAGCTAGAGAGCCTGCATTCTGCAGCTACAGAGCCCACGCGCTCTGGAGCCGGCTGCCACAACTAGAGAGAAGCCAGCGCGCCGCAACAAAAAAAGATCCCGCATGCCACAGCTAAGACCTGATCCAGCCAAAGATTAAAATAAATAAATAAATAAATAGTTATACTGAGGTATAATTCAAATGTCATATAATTCATCCATTTGATATGTACCATTCAATGGCTTTTGGTATAGTCACAAAATTATACATCCATCAACACGATTTTAGAACATTTCATTAATACAAAAAAAGAAACCTCACACCCCTTAGCTATCACTCCCTAATCTCCCATTCCTCCAGGCCCTGGAATCATACAGTATTTGTCCTTTAGTGATGGGCTTCTTTTACTTAGCATAATATCTTTAGGGTTCATTCATGTTGTAGCATGGGTCAAAATTTCCTTCCATTTTAAGGCTGAATGATATATCACTGTATGTATATACCACATTTTGGTTTTCCATTCATGTGTCAGTGGATGTTTAGGTTGCTTCCACCTTTGGCTATTGTGAACAGTGCTGCTATGAACATAGGTATACAAATACCTCTTTAAGACCCTACTCTCCCAGACCAGCTGAGGCAGCAGCCAGAGCATGCCCTCTCCCGCCTGCCCACCCTCCGCTGCCCTGCACTCGCCCCGGGGTCTCTTTCGCCCTTCCTCCCCACTATCCTCTCCCTCCCCCCTCCCCCTCCCCCTCCTCCTTCTCCCCCCTCCCCCCACCCCCCCAACTCCCGCACCCACCCCCGCTCCGGAGGGGCCCCCTTGCCTTCCCGCCAGCCCCTATTGTTCCGCCCCAGCCTCCCGCCCTTCCCCTTCCCGCAGGTTCCTTTTTTCCCCTCAGTCGTCTCGCGCCTGCAGTTTTTGGCTTTCACCCCCACCAGTGACCAAAGACTTGACCACTCAGAGTCCAGCTCCTCAGAACACTGCTCGACATGGACACCGGTGTGAATGAAGGTGGATTAAATGTCACTCTCACCATCTGGCTACTTATGCATGGAAAGGAAGTTGGCAGTATCATCGGGAAAGAAAGGAGAATCAGTTAGGAAGATGCGCGAGGAGAGTGGTGCACGTATCAACATCTCAGGAGGGAATTGTCCTGAGAGGATTATCACTTTGGCTGGACCCACTAATGCCATCTTCAAAGCCTTTGTTATGATCATTGACAAACTGGAAGAGGACATCAGCAGCTCTATGACCAGTAGCACAGCTGCCAGTAGAGCCCCAGTCACCCTGAGGCTGGTGGCCCCTGCTGGTCAATGTAGCTCTCATTGGGAAAGGTGGTTGCAAGATCAAGGAAATAGGAGAGAGTACAGGGGCTCAGGTCCAGGTGGCAGGGGATATGCTCCCCAGCTCGACTGAACAGGCCATCACTCTTATTGGCATTCCGCAATCCATCACTGAGGGTGTGAAACAGATCTGCGTGGTCATGTTGGAGACTCTCTCCCAGTCCCCCCCCACCAAAGGGTGTGACCATCCCATACTGGCCCAAGCCTCCAGTTCTCCGGTCATCTTTGCAGGTGGTCAGGACAGGTACAGCACAGACAGGGACAGTGTGAGCTCCCCACACCACCCCGTCCATGTGCCTCAACGCTGACCTAGAGGGACTGCCTCTAGAGGCCTATGCCATTCAAGGACAGTATGCCATTCCACAGCCAGATTTAACCAAGCTGCTCCAGTTGGCAATGCAACAGTCTCATTTTCCCATGACACATGGCAACACCGGATTCAGTGGTTTGGATGCATCTGCTCACACTACTTTTCATGAACTCACAGTTCCCAATGATTTGATTGGCTGCATAATCGGGCATCAAGGCGCCAAAATCAATGAGATCTGTCAGATATCTGGGGTGCAGATCAAAATTGTGAACCCAGTGGAAGGATCTACTGATAAGCAGGTTACCATCACTGGATCTGCTGCCAGCATTAGCCTGGCTCAATGTCTAATAAATGTCAGGCTTTCCTCGGAGACAGGTGGCATGAGGAGCATCTAGAACAATGCAGATTCATCCATAATCCCTTTCTACTGTTCATCACTACCCATGATCCATCTGAGTACAGTCAGCGATTCCAGGTTTTAAATAGTTTGTAAATTTTCAGTTTCTACACACTTTATCATCCACTCGTGATTTTTTAGTTAAAGCATTTAAATTCCTTTCTCTGTTCAGCTGCTAATGCTGAGATCCATATTTAGTTTTATAAGCTTCTCCTTGTTTTTTGTTTTTTGTGTTTTTTTGGCTCATGAACTTTTTGTCTGTTTGTCATGTAAATGTGAGTGGAATATTAATACATTTCAGTTTAGTTCTGTAATGTCAGGAATTTTTCAAAAACAGTTTAAAAGATGGACTGGAGCTTTTTCTTTGTGAATAGAAACTGGATGCTACAGTGGTTAAAAAAAAAAAAAAGGACCCTGCTTTCAATTCTTTTGGGTGTATACCCAAAAGTGGGATTTCTGGATCATATGGTAATTCTATTTTTAATTTTTTGAGGAACAGCCATACTGTTTTCCACAGTGGCTCTACCATCTTACATTCCCAGCAACAGTGCCCAAGGGTTGCATAATTGGGTTGTCTTTTTATTGTTGAGATGTAATTCATATAATGTGGGTACAAGTCCCTTAACAGGATATGATTTGCAAGTATTTTCTCCCACTCTATAGATTATCTTTTCACTTTCTTGAACAACAAAAGTTAAAATTTTTTTTCATGCCACGTGGCTTGTGGGATCTTTGTTCTCTGACCACGGATCGAACTCATGCCCCCTGCAGTGGAAGTGCAGAGTCTTAACCACTGGACTGCCAGGGAAGTCCCAAAAGTTTTAAATTTTGATGATGTCCTTTTTACCTATTTTTTATTTTGTTGATTGTGCTTTTGGTATCATATTTAAGAAACCACTGCCTAACCCAAGGTCATGAAGATTTATGCCTATGTTTTCTTCTATAAGTTTTGTAACTTTAGCTCTTACATAGTCTTTCATACATTTTTAAAAGTCATTTGATTTTTTGTTGTTGTTGTTTGCATATGGTGTGAGGTAGGGGTCCAACTTCATTCGTTTGCATAAGGATATCCAATTGCCCCAGTTGTATCGAAAGACTACTGTTTCCCCCACCAGTTTGCTTTGGCATCCTTGTCAAAGATCAGCTGACCACAAATGTGAGAATTTATTTCTAGACTCATGATTCTAGTCCATTGCTCTATGGACTAGAGCATGAGGCAGTCTATCCTCATGCCTTGATTACCGTAGCTTTGTAGTAAGCAAATTTTGAAATTGGGAAGTGTGATTCCAATTCTGTCCCTCTTTTTCAAGACTGCTGATACTGATCTTTTAGATTTTTGGTGTATGGTTATTCAGCTACCATCCTCAAATACATCAACTGTAATCCAACACAATTTTCTCCATCTTAACCTTATGAATACTATGAGAGACCCAGTCATATGTTTTGCTGAAAACAACACTCTAGGGGACTTCCCTGGTGGCGCAGTGGTTAAGAATCTGCCTGCCAAGGCAGGCGACACGGGTTCGAGCCCTGGTCCAGGAAGATCCCACATGCCGCGGAGCAACTAAGCCCATGTGCCACAACTACTGAGCTGGTGCTCTAGAGCCCGTGAGCCACAACTACTGAGCCTGTGTGCCACAACTACTGAAGCCCGTGTGCCTAGAGCCTGTGCTCTGCAACAAGAGAAGCCACTGCAATGAGAAGCCTGCGCACCGCAAGGAAGAGTAGCCCCCGCTCGCCGCAACTAGAGAAAGCCCGCGCATACCAACGAAGACCCAACGCAGCCAAAAATAACTAAATGAATAAATAAATTTTAAAAAAGCAACACTCTGCCTATTTCACTGATCTGACACACAAATTTAATAAAACTTTGAAATAAGTGAGAGGAATTCTGCCTACTTAATTCTTTGCCAAAAACATCAGCATCCTGGTGATCATCAAATTCTTTTCCATGTCTTCACAACCATGTAGTGACTTATTCTAAAATTCTGCTGGGGAATAATGTCAAACAAATGAGTGGATCATTTCTGAAATTTGCCCTTTTCCCCTTTTGCAAACTTTGCTAGTATCTGCCTCTTTCTGTTCTCTAACCATCTCGCAATATCGATGATGTCTCTGTGACTACGAAGCTACCAGAATTGCCCCTAATTTCATGCGCACAGAGGAGGAGCTCACAGAATGCAGAGTCATGTTTTACAAACACGGATTGTATGCTATCTCAGGTTTGTGATTCGGCTCCACATCTGCCAGAAGGACGTAGGAGGCAGCACAAAATCATTTATAGTACAGCATGTGCATTCTGCTAAAGTTGAAAGTTTTTATACAGAGATTGAGTCTGTTCTGAGAAGATGTTTCATCAGATCATGAGGGTCTCCATGGCAGCCTTCTCCCCAAAGAGATACCCTGCAGAGGATAATTTAATAACAGCTAGAAATCTGCTATACCCAAGTTGACAGAGAAAAGATAACACCTACCCGCAAGAAATATAGTGTCATAGAGAATAATGCTTTTTCTCTCCACAGCCCATAAGGTTGTTTGCAGATATGTCTCTAAGCCATGCCACCACTTGAAGTCACCATCAACCATTGCTTTTTACAAAATGCTAAGAAAAAAGATGTAGAAAAGGAAAAGGAAAAACCAGGCAGGAATTACTGAGATCGACCAGGACAAATAGTATTGAGTTACACAGATCTAGGTGCAGCCTGAATTACATGTAATAGCATTTAATTTTTTAGTATTATCAGGGATGTTTCACCTAAGTAAACTTCTATTTTATTGAAGCTTAAACTTATAAGCACCAGCACATTTTAGACCTTTTCTTGATGACTTGAGGTCTTTTCTATAAACACATGCTGTTGAAATGCCTTCAGGTTTAATGAACTGCTTAGGATTATCTGGTCTGCACTAGAATGTCTACTGAGTTACTTGGTTTTTCATATTGTCTCCTCCTTTGTCAGCTGCCCTTCTTGGTTATCAGCATACCAGTTTCTAGTAGTGCCTGTTAATTTAACTACTTCCAATTTGTTATGGGCTGGATGACCATATCACGAGGTTTATTAGAATTTATCAGATTTATTTCTAAAGAATATGTGTGTGTGTGTGTGTGTGTGTGTGTGTGTGTGTGTGTGTTTTAGGGAATACGAGATTTTCTTGTGAATAAAACACAAACTCTGGTTAATGGTGCTTGATATCTACTGTGGTAGCCCGGAGACTTTCTTTGATCAATTCTTATTTCTCCAGCCACATTCAGGTACGAGATATAACAATTCACCTACCTGCTTCAGTTCTTGAATAGACTGCAAAGGTGGTTGGAAGTGTCAGGACCATGCCTCCAAACAAACAGCCTTGCTAGTTTTGATGAGAGATCAGAATCTAGTGCTTAGAGACTTAAGAGCTTAGAGAAGAAAACTGAGTCTTGGCATCTCAAGACCATGTCCTTGATCAGCTTATACATTAGGTAAAGATGTCAGGACAGTTACTTACTCCAAAAGCACTGAGTCCTAACCACTGGACTGCCAGGGAATTCCCTACTTACTCCATCTTAAAAGACACGAGACTCTTCATTGCTATCTGCTCCCTCTCAGTTCCCTCTCAGAAACAGCCTGCAGTACCTCACAAACTTACCAGGTAAATCTCTCATCACTGCTTGGCATAGAGGAAAAGAAAATGAAAATCTCAAAACTGGAGTTTCTATTAAGCTAGATGTTAAACGGTCTGTACTGGTAAATCAGCCATCTTCAGTTTTTTTTTTTTTTTTTTTTTTTTTTGCGGTACTCAGGCCTCTCACTGTTGTGGCCTCTCCCGTTGCAGAGCACAGGCTCCGGATGCGCAGGCTCAGTGGCCATGGCTCACGGGCCCAGCCACTCCACGGCATATGGGATCTTCCCGGACTGGGGCACGAACCCGTGTCCCCTGCATTGGCAGGCAGACTCTCAACCACTGCGCCACCAGGGAAGCCCAGCCATCTTCAGTTTGAATCACTAGTTGACTCAAATCTCAGTCAAAGGAATGTGAATTTAGGGAATTTCAGTCCAGTAATGATGACTTCCTTCCAAGCAATTCTGCTTTCAGTGTTTGGGGAACAGGATAAACACCTGGCTTGTAGCTTAAGAAATGCAGTTTGTAAAGACAGTCCTCCATGAGGCGTCTCTACAGTAAATACCTGCTCTAAATCCCAATCAAGACAATCTATTCTAATAGTGTTTTAAATACAAAATTTGACAGGATTCTATAATCAATTTGAAAAAATAGGTGACCATGAAGAACATTCTAAAAAGAATACTGAAGGTAAAAAGAGTAATTTGATTGCTTCCAGCATTCTCTTGAAGCCTATCAAAAGCTGTAAGTAAATGCCTAAAGTTTGCTCTAGTAATCCCACTCCCACAAAATTTTTTCAAAGAAAAAAGAAAGTTATATGCAAAAAGGCATTCATTGTACCATTATTTTATAACATAAAATTGGAAACAATGAGCAAATAAAGTAATGGGACTTCCCTGGTGGTCCAATGGTTAAGACTCTGTGCTTCCACTGCAGGCGGACGTGAGTTTGATCTCTGGTCGGGGAAGATCCCACATGCCACGTAAGGTAATGGTTAAGTAAATATTACATCAAGTTGGTAAAATATTATGTAACTGTTGATACAAACAAGGAAGAACAGTTAACATGGGGAAATATTACAATATGTTAATTTCTAAAAGCTGTTATCATCTCATGTTATGTTTCATTTACTTTAGAAATATGTAATGCATGGGTAGACCAGAAGGGAGCAAGGGAAATAAAATTAGTTAAGGGGATTCTCTTCAAACTGCAGGTAATGTTGTAATGTTCTTAAATTTTTTTTTTTACAGTATCAATGAACGTCTTATTTTAGTCACAGACTGGTATACCTATGGCCATGGTCAGTAACATTAAGCTTCCTCCAAAACTGACAACATGGTCACTCCATCTGTTTGTCACTTTCTCCAAATCCTAAAGTTACACTCAAAATGAAGCAAAGCTGAAACAGTGCAAGTCATTTTGAATGGACTTTTGAGGCACAGGGACCGGAAAAGAAGAGGCTATTGTGTTAGAATTCATAGGATGACTCTAGCTATTACTCTTTTGAGTCTTGTGGCATGACACTAAACCTTAAAATAAGAAGAGGTACTCATACCCTACATAGCAGACTGAAACGTGAAGATGTGAAAAGCCATGTAACAATAGCTGGGTACAATATGTCATTGAGACTGTACGTACATGAGGGGGTAGACAACTTATTAACAAGCAATAGACAGATACCCTATTTTAGACCTCTTCTACATTTAAGGAGTCAGAGAGTCAAGAACAGAAATGGAATCCTACCTGGAGCAAGTGGGCAGTGGCTAAGGCTGTCAAAGTGTTAGTGTTGGCCCCTAAATGAACGCTTCCACCTGTTATGTCCAGGCAGCAGCAGATATGAAAGCCGATAGAATCTCATGTCACGTTCCAATTACGTTCAAATAAAGGCATTTGATAGCACAGATATAAACCCGAGTAAGTGAGACACACTGTGATTTCAAACTTGAAGAAGGGGACTGAGTTATGTAAAATTCTTGTAAAACAAAGGGACAAAAATCACCCAAGTTATTTTGTTTTAACCACAAGTATTTATTGATGGATCAAAGAATACAATTTTAATGAAACAATAAGGCACAACTGTGGATTAAAACAGATTGCTATACAGCCAAAAGGAGCAAAAAGCCGTAATCTTAGGAACTTTAAATATGCAGGTCAAGGAGCCTCTGAAGTACCTCTCTAACAGACCAGTGTCAGACAATTCTTCCCTTTTATACAATTCCTATATTACATCACTTGATCACAAAGTAAGACTGATACTTCACCAAGAATTCCTCAGTCATTTATACTTGAGTCATCCAGCCTGGCCACTCTTTCTTCTCCACTCTTCCTAATCCCTTTGCAGTGTTTTTTTTTTTTTAAGTAATTTCCTTCCTAAAGTATTGTGTATACATCTTGGATAGCCTTCCAAAGCAAGGAAACAGCAAGCAAGCAATGAGTCAGAGAAAGTCAGCCAAGGACAGATATGGATGAAGAGACTCATAAAGACAGATGTTAGGATAATAACAGCCTGATTCAATGAGGTCTATACTAAGCTGACTTAGGCAGAGAAGTTGCTCTGGTTCATGCAAAGGCCTATTATGCCACCTCAGGTCGTGCCACCAGTGCCAGAGCCCTTGTTCCTAAGGGATTAGCAGTGGTCTAAGAGAGGAGCTAGGATGTCATTGTAACCAGGCAGCTAATGATACGATACATTCAATGCTTTGGACCTGTATTAGGAGCTGACTATGGCTTCCAGCAGTAACATGTGCCAGGTGTAAAATTCATAGAGAATTTTGTGTAAAACCTCAAGACACTGAGGACAATCTTTAAATCTTGTGGACTGGGATAAGTTAGGCACTTATCTTTCTACTTGGAAATGTGAAGAGAAAAACATTCCAGGGCACACAGCACTGAGGCATAAACCATGCTGCAGAGGTGGGAATACTTTTAGGGTGCCCAGTCTCCTTGTTCAAGCAGCCATGAGAAACACCCCTGACAAGCATACTGTCAGAGTAGCTATTCTGGTGGTGACAGCATCCTCAAACTAAGCAAGCCTGCAGGCATATGGCTAATTTGTGGAGAGTCAACACTGTACTAACAGGAGCAGCCACATAGGTATGTATGTTGAGAATCGGAGGCCAGAGGTAGAGCGACCTGGGCAAGCCACCCAGAAGACTTGTCTCTATAACCCTTATCTTTCAAGAACATCTCCAACCAACAGCCCTTTGGTGACAGAGCAGAGGGGACCAAGAGATGGTCAAGACGTTCTTCCGAGAGAAGTATTGACCGAAAAGCTCCTGAAGAGGCAACATCCCAAAGACCCATTTAAGAGTAAAAGTAGATTAAAAACTGCCAGACCACTGAACTATACTGCCAAGTCAGAAATACATTTAACAGGCATAGCTTGGGGTGCCAAGTAGAACAGAGGGGACTGAAGCTTAATAAAAAGCAGGGACACTGAAAGATTAAGTGAATGGTAGATTGGGTGAAAGAGAAGTAGGAAGCAAAGGACGTATAAAAAAGGATGAAGGAGCATGCCAGACCCAAGCTGGGGGGAAGGCAGCATGGCTACGGTCCACATCCAGTCAAAGAGCTTTGCTGGCTGGTTCTTGGCATGAATCCCTCTCACTTCTCAGACTGGATGGACACGTGGCACTCAGCAGCAGAACAGGGGGAGATGATATTTAGAAATGGAGATATCCAGCGAATGATACTGAACAGAATTAGGCGGGGTGTACCATTCTGTAATGCCCTGTTTATACACCAAAGGCAGGTTTGTGTTGATGGAACATATTTGGGGTTGTCATGCAACAGCAGTAGTACTTTGGGAGAAGGGGAATGATGGGATGGAGGTGGGGCTGGTGTACAGGAGGACTTTCAAGTTCCAGTTCTTAAATACTAGAAAGCAAGGAACAGTTTGGTCTCAGTCCTTTAGTGAAGAAATCGGATGCTCATTTTCTGTTCTACGTCCACCTTCTCCAAAACCTGTTAAAAAAAACAAAACCCAACGACAGTTATGAAGGTCACAACAGGAGATACTGTCTCAAGCTCTTATGTGAATAATGTTTTTCTCCCTCCCTCCTGTGTAGTAGGATTTAACTTCTTCAAACCAAGAGGTAAGTGACTGACCTTAACAAATTCTGTGAAAGATATGGCGCTGTCCCCATCCTGATCAGCCTCCTGGATGGTCCTGTCTGCGATGCTGCCCAGCTGCTCGTCTGAGATATTCACTCCGACCATCATGCGTAGCACCTGCAGGACCAACAGCCAGGAATTACTGGAGACTTGGGGGTGAGCAGGACTCTTCTGCTAAAATTAAAGATAAAAGCCACCCCCACCCTCCTTTCCTTTGATGTCCTCAAATATAACAGCCAAAAAGCTGAAACCCTTATCTTCTCACCTAGGCCATTCTAGACAATGATGTGAGCAGAACTCTCTGGCAAGGTCACTGAATAGGAAGGCAAAGCCTCATTTCAGGGAGAATCCTTTGCATTTTGGTCCTCCCCATTCTTCCTGCCCGGAACGTAGATATGATGCTTAGTGGTACAGCAGCCATCCTGGGACCGTGAGGTGAAAGTCAAATGTGCTATGGATGCCAGAGCAAGAAGAAGCCTGGCTCCTGGACATCATTTAGGTACTGTACCAACCTGGACAATCTATCCCCAGGCTTCTTGTTGCATGAGGCAAACTAGTCCCTTATAGGTTTAAGTCAGTTTGGTAGGGCTTTCTGGAATCTCACCCGAATGCAGTCCTCTTTGAGGCGTGCATTAGCCCAGATATTCCTAAAGTATGGTCGAGAAACATAAAGATCCTTGAAGAGTTAAATACTAAATCCCCCCTTTTAGAAAAATGACAAGCACATTTAAAGGGTTGCGAGAACTGTGGAAAAAAAGAGAATTAAACACTGTTTCTCCAAATTTGTTCTCAGATTTAACAAAGAGATCGCCTGCTCCCCACTTATTCTGCTAACATCTTTAGGGTGTGAATATACATTGAAAACTGCTACCTTAAGCAAAACAAGCAACTCTAATGACATGGCTCTTAGACAATATGAAATGGGGGACAGGGTGCTTTTATGATGCCTTGAGTTGCCCTAGTTAACCACCTCTGTCTTCAACAGGTTAAGAGCTGAGCTTTACCCAAGGAAAGCAAGGCCTTCTAGCCCAGCTGTTCACAGGACTCCCTTTCCCCTATTCCTTTACATCCTTCCCCAATCTCTTGAAACAGATTTTTAAAAGTATATTATAGGATTTTCTGAAAAGAAAAAAAGAGCTGAAATATTGATCTGTATCAAGACTGTTCCCCCCACCCCTGACCCACAAATCAATTCTTGAAAATCGGAAGTTGTACATTTGGGTAGAAATGTATACAAACTGAAGGATAAATAAAAAGTGGCAATGCTAACAAAAATATTAAACGGCCAAGCCATTTGCCATCTTCCCTGACTGTGTGTGGCCAACTAGACAAATCTATCCTCAAACAGCAGCTTCTTCAGGTCCCAGTCTAATTATTCTCTGAAGTGTTTTATTTTTAGAATTATAGAACTAATTGTGCATGTGTGCTGTGTGTATACAGTGGGGTGGGGACAGGAGTGGTGGTGTCTTAAAAATCACTCATCCAGGTTGTCAATGAGGACATAAAGGTCCAGAAGTGCCTGGACACAGGTCCCAACAGCCACTAGCCCGAGCCGCCTGCCCGGGCCTCCACACCTGGCCAATGCTCTTTCCACCTCTCCATGGTGTCACTTTTGGTTCCAGTCAGAAGTGTATTAGCAAATGGAACTTTTATTATTACTATTTTTTTAATGCATGGTGAGGTTTTTTTGTATATACCCTTCAATGGTTTAAGAAAGCTCCCGTCTCTATTTTTCTAAGACTTTAAAAAAAAATCATGAATTGGTTGGGGTGATAAATTGGGAGACTGGGATTGATATATACACACTAATATATATAAAACAGATAACTAATAAGGACCTACTGTACAGCACAGGGAACTCTAGTCAATACCCCGTAATGACCTATACGGGAAAAGAGTCTAATAAGAGTGGGCCTATGTGTATGTATAACTGATTCACTTTGCTGTACAGCAGAAACTAACACAACATTGTAAATCAACTGTACTCCAATAAAAATTTAAAAAGTCAGGATGCAAGGGACACAGGTTTGTGCCCCGGTCCGGGAAGATCCTACATGCCGCGGAGCGGCTGGGCCCATGAGCCATGGCCACTGAGCCTGCGCGTCCGGAGCCTGTGCTCCGCAACGGGAGAGGCCACAACAGTGAGAGGTCTGCGTACTGCAAAAAAAAAAAAAAAGTCAACATTGCTACCTTAAAAAAATCATGAATGGAAGATGAATTTTATTAAAATTCTATGGAAAAGACCATTCAACTTTTCTTCTTTAATCTGCTACCGTGGAGAAATACTATTGATTGGTTTTCTAATTTGAATTCCTGGTATAAAGCCACTTGGCTATAATATAGTATCCTTTTTATATATTGCTGGATTCGACGTATTAATATTTTGTTTTGGATTTTTACATCTATGTGAGTGAAGGAGACTGCGCTGTAATTTTCTTACAGTCTTTAGAAGGTTTTCATGTCCAAGTTATGCTGGCCTCATAAAATGAGTATAGCAACTATCTTTATTGAAGTATAATTGATATACAGTAAAATGTACACATTTAAAATGTACAACCTGGTAAGTTCTGACATCTGTTCACACTTGTAAAACCATCACCCCGATCAAGATAATAAACATATCCATCACCCCCAGAAGTTAAACCAGAATTTTTTTTTTTTTTTTTTTTTTGTGCAGTACGCGGGCCTCTCACTGCCGTGGTCTCTCCCGCCGCAGAGCACAGGCTCCGGATGCGCAGGCTCAGGGGCCATGGTTCACGGGCCCCGCCGCTCGTGGGATCTTCCCAGACCAGGGCACGAACCCGTGTCCCCTGCATCGGCAGGCGGACTCTCAACCACTGCGCCAGCAGGGAAGCCCCCAGATGTAGCAATTTTAAATAAAGTAAATTCTTCTTACTGAAGAAAGATGTCCCCGGGGCTTCCCTGGTGGCGCAATGCTTAAGAATCTGCCTGACAATGCAGGGGACACAGGTTCCAGCCCTGGTCCGGGAAGATCCCACATGCTGTGGAGCAGCTGAGCCCGTGTGCCACAACTACTGAAGCCCGTGCACCTAGAGCCCGTGCTCCACAACAAGAGAAGCCACCGCAGTAAGAAGCCCACACACCGCAACGAAGAGTAGCCCCCGCTCGCCACAACTAGAGAAAGCCCGTGCACAGCAACAAAGACCCAACACAGCCAAAAATAAATAAATAAATTTATTAAAAAAAAAAAAAAAAAGAAAGATGCCCTCAATTCAAAAGCAAAGGACACTATCATTGACCTGCAGGCTGTTTTGGTTTTTACTCAGACACAGAAATGTAGGAGTACCCTGGGTTGGTCCTTAACCTCAACTTAGAAGACTTCTCAAGGCAATGAGTTCAGACTTACTTCAGGGTGAGTAGAAACCACTTTACTTTTTAGTTTTATCTTGAAAGAGAGAAATCTCCCCATGGAAATTCCTGAATGTTTTCGCCCCCTATGGTCCTCAAGATTCATAAATATTTTTTTAATACCTTTAATTAATTAATTAACTTATTTATTTATTGCCACACCGCACAGCATGCGGGATCTTAGTTCCCTGATGAGGGATCGAACCTGTGTCCCTGCAGTGGAAGCGTGGATTCTTAACTACTGGACCGCCAGAAGTCCCTCAAGATTCATAAATATTAAAAGAAGAAAAGAAAAAAGGAGAATTTTCTCCCTACCTAAACTTGTATTTAGGGAAGAGGGAGCAGGGAGAAAGAGAACGGCAATGCTAATAGGATGAAATGCCAGTCACTGCTATTAGAACAGGGAATTATCTAGGGGGAGCAACAAAGGCGAGTGAGTAGTGGCTCAGCTACACTGTCCCAGAAGCAGTTCCTTGACTCTTACATCAGGCCTAAGGACATACAAAACAGCAGCATTTACCTTCGTGTCATCAGAATTACCAATAAGCTGACAATAAATGAACTATCTGATCTAAATCATCTCATATATTTGAGTGCCAGTCTGCACTTAAATGACATTTAGTTAGCTTTTAAATAGTGGAGACATCTGTGAGAACTCAACATGCCATTTCAAGTTTCCCCAGGTCATCTGCTCTGCTTTATATCTAGGACAGGACTCTGCATACAGCAGGTGTTAAATAAATGCTTACTCAAGGAAAGAACAATTCCTGCCCACAAGAATAAGCCGGCAGGGCCCAAACACAAGTTATTCGTGTGCATGGGAACTCTCCCACATACCTGTAACAGCTCATCACGGGAGATCTTGTCATCTTTATCCAAGTCATACAGTCGAAAAGCAACTGGTAGGAAAAAACAAGAATTTAGTGGAAATTCAAAAGTGTTTTGCCCCTTCTCAAGGAACTAAATATATAAAGGACACCTGACAGAAAACTGACAATGAATTAATAGTTTTTCCAAGAGCAACTGCAATTACTTGTAGAGCTTTTAAAGACATTGTAACATTTAAGAAACTGGGATGCATCTCATAATTGATGGCATCCTAGCTTGGATGAAGTATGGCCCCTTTATTGCACAAATCAATAACGTAATAAGTCAAATGTCCTTTTTCTTAACTTAGAATGTTTAAAAAAAAAAATCCAAAACCCGTAAGTGGCTCTGTCAGTTAGGCCATCTCACACAGCCCAAGTCTACCGTGCACCGCACTCAGGGGGAGCCAACAATAGGAGCCACAGAGGCAACCAAACAGCTGACTACACAAAGTATTACTCTGGAAAAATGACCACTTCGGCAAATTCATGTCAAATTTCAAATAATCCTCAACTACTTGGGAATCCTGAAGGTAAAGAACTTCAGTGTCAAATAGAAATGCCAAGAATTTGATGGTGTCCTGGCCTTCTCATGCTTCTCCCTCTTAACAATAGGTAAGTCTTTTAGAAACTAGGATATCTGAGAGAGAGAATTCAGAAGAGCAAAAATCATTCAGACAGTGCCATTTTCCTGAAGGGCCACCAAGTGAAAAGTATGGTAACACTGGATGATTTTTTGGCACTGTGACAAATCACACTGAGGAAGTGACTACCTTACACTTAGAGCTGAATATACTGTGGTTTTGAGGCTTTGAATCATTTCAAGTATGTCAGGAAGATTTTTGGTTTTCAGTAGGTACTGCCAATATTAAAAGGCCCAAATACAGCTTTAGAGTTATTAAGATATACAGATTTAGATCTTGTCCTTGGAACCCACAGCCTAGTAGAGGAAAGCAACACACACTATGCACTTTAATACAGTCCAAGTGTTATCATACATACGAAATACCAGGGAACAAAGCATATAGCAGATGTGCCTTTCTGGTTCAAGCAACATTTGAACAAGGTCTTGAAAGACAAACAAATCTGACGAAGGGTGGCATTCCAGGCAGAACTAATACTAGGTACAAGGGCAAGAGAACATGGATGAATATCTAAAAGTTTAAACATCACTCCTTGCCTCCACCAAAAGAAAAAAAAGGTGGTGGGGGGGGCGTGCTGAGTTCACTAAAAGTCTAAGTAAAACTTTTAGAAAAATCTAATTTACTTTTTGTAAGGCACAATATTAAAATTCTGGAAGGGGGAGTAACTAGGAGAGACTTTCTCTGATGTTTGTCTGTTTTCTTTAATTTGGTTAGTTGAGTAACTAACTTTATCAAATTTGAGACTTTATATGCTTAGGAGGTTTGGATTCCAAGGGGAAGGAGACAAGGATCATAAGTGTTCCTAAAGGAATGTGTGTTTAATATATTCCCAATTTGAAAAAGAATAGGTATATGTATATGTATAACTGAATCACTTTGATGTACACCTGCACACTAACACAACATTGTATATCAGCTACAGTCCAATATAAAATAAAAATAAAACAGATGAATGGAAAATATATATATTCCCCAAACTAAACACACATACACACACACACACACACACACACTCTCTCTCTCTTCTGCATATGCTGTCATCTTTCTAAAATACCATAAAATGTGTTATTTACTAAAGATTTTGCAATGGAAATCTGTTTGCTATATAACCCATAAATATCTGTTTCTGAATTTCTTAATTGGGGGGTAACTGTAATAAACACTTACATCCCTTTCTGCCAAAGTATTTACAGAAAGCTGAAAAGCTAATTTTTGAAACCTAACTGCAATGGACTGAATGTTTGTATCTCCCCCAGAATTCCTATGTTGGAACCATAACTTATCCACAATGTGCTATTAGGAGGTGGAATCTTTGGGAAGTAATTAGGGTTAGATTAGGTCATGACAGTGAGGCCCTCATGATAGGATTGATGCCCTTATAGAAAGAGGAGACAGGAGATCTCTTTATCCTTCTCTCTTTCTGTTTCCACCTCCCTCCCAACGTGAGAATACAGCAAGAAGAAGAAGACTGTGAACCAGAAGGGGGGCCCTCACCAAGAACCTGACCATGTTGGCACCCTGATCTCAGAGTCCAGTCTCCAGAACTGTGAGAAATGTCTGCTTAAGTCACCCAGTCTATGGTATCCTGTTATAGCAGCCTGAGCAGACTAAGACACCAGCAGAGCCATCACACGATAGGGTCTTTTAGAAAAAACTACAGCAACAGTAGTTATTTCTTAACTGACTTGGATTCCTGTCACTCAGCTCTGGTCCTGAACCAGTAGAACCAGCATTTTCCCCGAGATAATGAATGGTCAAATGCCAAATGACTGAGCCATTCTGTTAGCTTCTCTCTCTTTCCTCTCCTCCTCTCCCTTTCTCCCCATTCTTAATCCAGGAGACTTGGACTCTCCTGTCTCCAGAGCTGTCATCTCTCATCTCCAGTCCCAGGGCTTTAAATGCCATCTAATGTTGATGACTTCCAAATGTGCATCTCCAGCTTGGACCCCTCCTCTGAGCTCCTGCTGTTGACGGCAGAGCAATACAGTACAGTGGTTAAGACTCTAACTCTGCCGAGTCCTGTCTGATCGCTTACTAGCTATGTCTACGTGAGCAAGTTACTTAATCTCTCTGTGCCTCAGTTGCCCAAGAGGTGCAAAATGAGAGTAACAGAATCCACCTCATAGGGTTGTGAGGACTGAATGAGTTAGTACACAAAAGGCACTTTAAACAGTGCCTGGCACACAGGAAGAGCTCAATCAGTGTCATCTACCCGCCGTCACCTCTCTGCCCTCCTCTCCTACCACTCACTTCTTTCTTGATAACGCTGCTTTGTTCTCTGAACACCAAGCACTCATTTCTACCCAAGGACCTTTACACCAGTCGTCCCCTCTGCCTAGAGCACTCTTCTGCTATTCTTCGCATGATTGGCTCATTCTTAGGGTTTCAACTCCTCAGAGAGGTTTCCCTGACCACTCATTCTAAAGCAGTGACACCCTCCCCCATCACTCTCTCATCTTACCTTATTCATTTCCTTCACAAAACTTGCCACGATCATAAGCCCTGTTTATTCGTTTGTCTTTTTCCATATAGTCTATCTCCCTTATTACACTGTAAGATCTCTGAAAGCAAAGACCTTATCTGATTTATGCACCATTGTATCCTGGGCCTAAAATAGTGCCTGGCATACAGGAGTTGCTCAAACATTTGCTTAATAAAAGACCAAATGAATGATCTCAGTCAAACCTTTACATTTTAATCACGGTTACTTCCTTAAAAAAAAACCAAAACACTATAGTGAAATAAACATAAAATTTAAGTGTACAGTTGAGTACTTTCACACTGTTGTGTAACCATCACCACCATCCATCTCCAGAACTTCTTCATCTTCCCCAGTTGAAATTTTGACCCATTAATAACTCCCCATTTCCCCCTGCCTCTAGGCCCTGGCAACTTTCTATGAATTTGACTACTCTAGGAACCTCATAGAGGAGGAATCAAATAATATTCACCCTTTTGTGTCTGGCTTATTGTTATTTAACAGAAGTAAATTTTTCTATGTTGTAGCATGTGACAGAATTTCCTTTTTTAAGGCCAAATAATATTTCATTGTATGTATACACCACATTTTGTGTATCCTTTCATGTTGACGGACACTTGGGTTGCTCCCACCTTTTGGCTGTTGTGAATAATGCTGCTCAGTTTCTTCTTGGCTACTCTCCCAAACTCCACATCACCAATATTCCTCATCGTCCAGATAAAATATCTTCATGCAGACTCATTTCCCACATTACTCATTATGTGTTATAAAAAACGTAAACTATTTAAGAGGACAATCAGAACATCAAAAAGGAAGCTTACCATGCCCTGGAGCATTCTAACATGGGTTGTACCTTCCACATCAGACTTTATAACCTCACTGACCTGAAGAGGAGAACAATAAGGAAACCACTCCTGGGAGACAAACAGAGCAGTAGTATTATGTGTGCTTGGGCCTGTGCCTACATAGGTACAGTTCAGCCTTGCTGATTGTCCTTGACATTCTTTCACTGTGGCATAAAAAAGAAATAGGACAAAGCATGCTCTCAGAGTCCCTGAAGAGACTATTCTCTGAGGAAGATGGACTATAAACAAATTTGCCTTAGTGGCAAATGTGTTGCTAGGTGTATGATGTTCAGTTGCTCTCAGTCTACAACAAGAAGTGCCGTCTTACTGCTTCCACAGCTCTGTGGGAAATTCAGAGAAAACCAAAATACAGACAGAGAAGAAGACATCCAGGACTCCTCTGTAGCTCTGGTTTCACTGGTCTACTTACATGAATGTGATCCTAACATACAGGATGCAACAGAATTCGAATTCATGTTCAGCTTCCTATAAAAGTTGATCTGAAAGCCAAGACTAAAGTAATGGTAAAAACCATGCATAACTTGCACAGCACTTACTATTCTATCTCACCCTAAAGTCTGCCATTTCGGTGGCATTCAGGCCTTCTTTCTTCCTAAAAGAAGCTCATCCATGGCTTCAGGGGGCATTCTGTCTCTCTGCCTCTGTCTTTCTTTCCCCACTGTCAGATATGAATAGGAAAGCGCATAGCCCAGCTGCCACTGAAAGCCACCATGTGACCATGAGGAGCCACGCCTTTGGATGAAACAGACCCGAAGGATGGCAGAGCAGAGCAATAGGAAAAACCTGGGTCCTTGACAACACAATCAACCCTGACGCTTGCCCCACCTCACTCGTTAAGTGAGATAATACATCTCCTTACTGTTGAAGTCAGCTGAGTCAGCTGAAGGCATCCTCACTGATACGCTAAGTAACTACCAAATCCCCTAATGTTACCTGGAATATTTTCTTTAGGGTCAATGTGAATTAATGAATTTGCTTATCCGTTCACTCATTGATGAACACTTGGGTTACTTTCTTGTTTTAGCTATTGTGAATAATGCCACCATGAACGTGGGTGTACAAATATCTCCTCAAGACTTTGCATATACCCTTCACCCCAGCCTCTCCTGATGGTAGCATCTTGCATAACTATAATACACCATGAAAACCAGGAAACTGACAGAGGTACAATCCACAGAGTTTATTCGGATTTCACCATGTGTGTATGTGCATGTGTGTGTAGTTCTATGCAATTTTATCACCTATGTAGTTTCATGTAACCACCACCACATTCAAGGCACAGAGCTGCTCCATAGCCACAGGGCTCCAATGTCACATCCTGTTATTTAGTGTATAATAAAGAAACACCTTTATTACTGTATCACAAAGTTGTTTTGACATTTTGTTCATTGTATTTCAATATAATTGGTTTCCTTTATAATCCTATGTATTTCATTTTATGCATTCACAAACAGTCCGAGATGGGATCGACAGGATTCACCAGACTGCCAAGGGAATTCGTGACTTGAAAAAAGTAGAGCCCAGGCTGTAGAGGGAATTCAGGTAACAAGTCTGTGTTATACCTGATAACCTTTAAAGCCTCCTCTAATCCTGGATTAGAAAAGCAAGCATAGTTTCGTAGAGCACAGAATGTTGTCTTTTTTATAAATTTGTTTATTTATTTATTTATTTTTGGCTGCCTTGGGTCTTCGTTGCTGCGCACAGGCTTTCTCAAGTTGTGGCGAGCAGGGGCTACTCTTCGAGCAGGGGCTACTCTTCGTTGCAATGTGCAGGCTCTAGGCGCACAGGCTCAGTAGTTCTGGTGCACAGGCTTAGTTGCTCTGCGGCATGTGGGATCTTCCCAGACCAGGGCTCAAACCTGTGTCCTCTGCATTAGCAGGCGGATTCTTAACCACTGCGCCACCAGGGAAGTCCCTAGCACACAATGTTTCTTAACTGTCTTCTTAACCGACTCACTGGATTCACAGATGCTCCCCCTCCCCTCTGCAAATCGTTCTAGCTGATATGGCAGCACACTGCATAGTTGTAGCCAATGGGCGACTCTGGAGTGCCTACTCCACCTGCTGAGTTGGATGCTTACCGAGAGTCAGGTGTGTCAACTGTCCTAGAACTGTGCTATTTGTACTTTTCATAAAACTACATAATTTTATAAGAAATGAAATGTGTGAAAATAAAGTTATTTTTAAATGAATATTAGATTGACTGCTTTTGAAAGGCTCAATATTAAGGCACTGAAGAAAAAAACCCCACCAAACTGTTGCTAAAGTATGTGTGGCAGGACAACTGCAAAAGATCAAGGAAAAAATGTTAACAGCAGGAAGATTCTATTCTCAGAATGCTTTATAAGTACCTTTAAGTTCTCTTTCCACTGAAAAGAAACTGCAACTAGAAACCTTAGACTATACATTATAGATGTGTTCTACACAAAAATGTCACACACCTCCCATCAACAGAACTTTACCAAAACAAAACAAAACAACTCTTGGTCCTACATCTGAAGACTGGCCAGTGAATGTGTTTTTAAATGATATAAGGTAAATTAAAATGTTAAACCATGTATCCTTTTCTATGATTCTATGCTTTAGCTGACTTTTTCAATTACTGATCAACTCCTGGTCTGACAACATTTTAAATGAGAAAATTTCTACTACATTAATGCCAGCATCAGGCAAGCATGTAATAAATATATACTAAAGCTCATAAAACATTAAGACACAAGGCTTTGTCTCAAACAGTATTTAGTCTTGAAAGAAGAAAGTGAAATTCACTAATAAACATAAAGTATCCAATAAATTTGAGAACAATTCATTAGAATTCTATTTTCTTTTATATTTAGTTTTCTTTGTACTTAAATTTTCCACTCTTCATTAAGGTATATGATATTGTGGTAAAGAAAAGCAGTGTTTTATTATTTTGGTTCAAAAATCTTCCCTGTCTTATAGAACAAAACTTATTTTAGTATTTCTCAAACTCTTTACCTGAAATACAGAGGAGTGAACTCACACTCCTATAAGCAAGGGAGATCTGTGGATATGGCCCAAGCGCTACAAATTAAAAGTTTAAGTTTCATGTACTATCTTTCAAAAGTATGTAAATTTGGCATTATATTCTATAGTTTATCTATGTTTGTTTCAATATTAAAAAGCCTTTTAATTTTTCTTTCAATCGTTCAGTAAAAACTTGATGGGCATAAATTAATTAATTAAAAAACAAAAACAAAAAATCTTGATGGGCCCCATTTATTCTGTGGCTTCATAGACTTCACTGTGCACCCAAGCAAGAGAAGCTAGGGCTCAATCAATTCAATACAATTTCTTTTCTTTTCTTTTTTTTGGCTGCGCCACGTGGAATACGGAATCTTAGTTCCCTGACCAGGGATCAAACCCATGCCCCCTGCAGTGGAAACGCGGAGTCTTAACCACTGGACCACCAGGGAAGTCCCCAGTTCAATACAATTTCAGTTTCAAATTGTGTTGAATGAAAAGAGAAATTTAAATTTAATTTCTTGGAGAAGTACTGTAAGGGATTAGGCAATATCATACATGAACCAACAAAGGGCAGAGGGAAATTAACAAATATCCAAGGAAAGGTGGCAAGAGGCATGGAGACCAAAATTAAGTCTTGCACTAACCTAGCGGTCCACCCCTACTTAAGTCATATCCCAGTATCTATCAAATTCTAAGGTGGGACGGGTCTTTCTCACTGTTGTCACTCTAGCACTTATCACAGTACCTGGCACACAGGATATATTAGCAGCTAACTCTTATTGCCTTCAAACCTTCCTGTTTGAAACCCCTTAATATCTCATTTTACAGAAAAGGAAACTGAGGCCCAAAGATTTTAAGTAACTTGCCCAAAGACACAGGGCCAAAAAGTGGCAGAGCTGGGATTCAAATCCAGCCAGTTGGGACTTCCCTGGTGGCACAGTGGTTAAGAATCCACCTACCAATGCAGGGGACACGGATTCGATCCCTGGTCCAGGAAGATCCCACACACTGTGGAGCAACTAAGTCCGTGCGCCACAGCTACGAAGCCTGTGCTCTAGAGCCCGTGTGCCACAACTACTGCAGCCTGCGCACCTAGAGCCCATGCTCCACAAAAAGAGAAGCCACTGCAATGAGAAGCCCGTGCACCGCAACAAAGAGTAGCCCCTGTTCGCCGCAACTAGAGAAAGCCAGTGCATGGCAATGAAGACCCAACGCAGCCAAAAATAAATAGATAAATAAATTAATTAAATCAAATCCAGCCAGTTTAGCTCCAGGGTCTGAGCTCTTAACCACTATGTTAGAATAAATGCTTGTTCAGTGAATGAATGAGTAAATAAATGATTTGTGAGAAATGAAAAGCAAATATTTTAAGCCAGAAGACTTTATCTCCTTACAGTGCAGTTTGTTGCTTCGGCTGTTGAGTGGTTCTGGTCCATTCACATCTTTGCTCTTTTCATTATCCTCAATGGGTCGGAAATGAGCCAAGGTCCTCATGAATCCGCGGAAGTTTACCTGGTCCTCTCTGATCAGGAAAGATAACAAAAAGAACATCTTGTCAGTCAAGGCAAGGTGATTATTTCTTATGAATTCAATACATTAACAGGTTTAGCTAGAGTGGCCTGAAAGTCCATTTAATGAGGTCTCTTTCCATACACATGGTACTTTAGGGCTCATAAAATATCTTCAGTTAAGTCTTGCCACAAGCTTGTGAGGTTTTATTCTTACTTTACAAATTATTAACCAGACTTAGAGAGGTAACAGGACTTACCAGAGTCAGTTACCTATTGAATTTACTTCTCTTTTCCCAAAGAGGATTTTAAGTAGCAGCAGGGCTGTGCTATCAGACAAGCCAGAAGTTGAACTCACTGGCTTCAGACTCTGCAGCAAACAGCAAGTTAAGTCATTTCAACCCAGTGTCTCCCTAACCACCTCTCATGTCTCCCCTGTAGTCACACGTACCTAGTGATATTTTAATGTTAAGGCATATTATGTAAAAGCTGCTTTTGAAATAAAGTTTATTTAGCTATAGAAGCAATAAATACATTTTTGGAAATTTGATAAAAAGAAAAGAGAAAAATACCACTTCTAGTTCTACCAATCAATCACAATCATTGTTAATATATCTCCCAGTAATTTTTCTATGTTTTTTGGATAATTGTGAACATACTGCATAATTTTGTAGCTTGCTTTTTTTAAACTTTTAGGCATGTCTACAATCAGTATAAACACTTTGAAACATTTAAATCATCTGCATAATAACTGTGTGGCTGTATCATGATTTTATTATTCCCTCATAATTGGATAGATATTTTCCTCATAATGTTTTGAAAGACCTTTGTGTATAAAGCTCTTTGGGTACTTAAGATTAGAGAAAATCTTTTTATCACACCACAGGCTAATCAGTAACCCTATAAGAAATAATTCTAAAACTTGAATGAATAAAGAATGTTTTTAATATTAAAAGAGAATGTCCCATGTGACATAGCTATTTATCTAAGGCAGTCATGGAAAGAACAGGTTGCCTGGTTCCTGTGGCTACCTAAAAATACATCTGAGTCTTTGCTCCCATTGAATAGATGTGGTATGTCGGGTCTCCTAAGTGCCAGCAAACACAGAGATCAGAGACCTTGTAAAGGTAGAGTTCAAAGGCTAGCTTGTGAGCCGCTTGTACCCAAAGGAATGACCTTTCACTCTTTAAGGTAGCTATACTGCTAATGGAGCGTTATCTCTAAAAAATGTAAGGGCTGAGGAATCAAGGAATGTGTAATAAGATCTGAGTCACATGCTAGAACAAACAGATAAATGAGTACATATATCACTGGCATGTCTCTGAGTAAAAGGGAACTAAATACCAATGTCCTACTTTCAAATCTCATTCTTTAAAAACAAATTGAACCTAAATATGACCAGAGAAAAACAAAAAACCCAGAAGCCAAATATCTGTATCTGATTAGAGCAAGAAGCAGAGGTGCAGCGTGCTAAGAGCCGAGCAGTGTAGTCCAGCGCCATCCTCAGCCTCCTCATATATACCTCAAGTACATCAGCACACATTGTGTCCTTAGCAAGAAAGAGATCAGTGAAAAGGATGACAGACAACACTGTAGTCACAACAAAGGTGGTCTGGCCTTTACAAAACAGCTTTCCACAAGCTGCTTCTTCAAATAATCAATGGTGACTAGGGAACACTTAAAAAAAAAGCTGGCAAAATGACTCTACGGGGTTTACTTTTCATTGCAAAAGGTTTGGATACAAAAGAGCAGTGAAATATCTCCAGACAGTTCTCTGCAAGGGCTAAAAAAAGGAAGTGAAAAAAGGCAAGAATTCAGCACTAAAACCACACCTGAAACAAACCGGGCATTTCAGGGAGAGAAAAAAAAAAATCAGAAAATGAGGAAGTGTAAGTGATTATTCAAGGTCACCATGAATCTGAAAAGGGCAGGTCTCAGTCTGATTGAGTCCTATCTTCACATGAACTGGCTGCTAGTCTTCCCCTTTGACTGTCACTCAAATTTACTGAGTGACCGTCTTCTCAACTTGCAAATTCCTTTGCTCTCAATCCAGAGTTCTAAAATTTCCTCTCCACGTGTTTTATCTGATGGTGCACTCACTGACACTTAGTCTCATTACTAAGAACTGGCAAACATATAACATTTTAAAGTCCTCTGGGTCAAATAAACAAGTCACAAGGAACCAGGAAGACATTGTTAAAGAGATTACTTAAAACAAGATTATATGATAAGCTTTATTCAGGAAAAGGTGCCTAATTGAATCAGTAAATATTGACTCAGCACTTTGAAGGCAGTGTATTAGGTTAGTGAAGCATATCAAAAGCCTAGTTTTACATTACACAAACCTAAATCTGTTTGAGAAAGTGTGTGTGTGGTAGGGGAGCTACATCCATAGTTGATGTCGTAAAAGAAATGTAAAGCAATGTTCTGGATTAAAGGAGGCTAAAGAGATATGACAACTGAGCCAGACTGGGATCCTATACTGGAGGAAGGGGACATGCTAAAAAGATTGTTGGATAAACTGATAAAATTGGACTATCAGTAATATATTAGAATACAATAGGTAATGAGGGAAATAGATGAAGGTGGTCAAAGGGTACAAACCTCTAGTTATAAGATGATACATTCTGGGGACGAAATGTACAGCAAAGTGACTATAGTTAACAACACTGAATTGTATCTTTGAAAGTTCCTAAGAGAGGTAAAAGTTCTCATCACAAGAAAAAAGTAACTAAAAAATAAAAAGAAAAAAAAAGAAAAAAGTAACTATGTGAGGTGATGAATGTGTTAATTAATATTATTGTGGCTATCATTTTTCAATCTATACATGTATAAAATCACTATGTTGTATACCTTAAACTTATACAATGTTATATGTCAGTCACATCTCAATAAAGCTGGAAAAAAAGAATACATAATATTTTATATTAATATTATTACAGCACTTGATAGGTGTGGTAAGTATAAATTACACACTAGATTTCAAAGACTTAATATGAAAAAGAATATACAATATAATAATACTTTTAAAATATTGATAACATATTGAATAATATTTTGGATATATCAGGCTAAATAAAATATATATTGCCAAAGTTAATTTAACTTGTTCATCCAAAATTAATTTAACGTGTTTATTTTTACTTTTTAAATGTGACTACTAGAAAATTTGTAGTAATTATGTATGTGGCCTGAATGATGTTTTTATTAGCTAGGACTGAGACAGAGAGCATACACAAATGAGGCAAAATGTTAACAATACAACAGATGCTTCTGGGTAAAAGATGTACAGGTGTTCCTCATACTGTTTGCAAATTTTGCAACTTTTCTGTAAATTGAAATTATTTCCAAATAAAAGTTTTAAAAATGTTTAGTTTTACATCAAAGATAAACAGAGACTAAAGACAACTTTGAAGATGGGCTAATAGACCTATCTGAAGTTTAAAGCAAGGATGAGGATAGAGATATTTTAGATATGATCGAGTTAGAGAGGCCTAATGTAATCAGGAGGATCATGGTCTGAGATGACCCAACCGATAGCAACATTCCAGATTAGCCTCAGAAAGGAAGCCCAATAAATGCAGGGACTCACCCCTCTGGAAAGAAGGCATTGATGATCCGGTCCCCCAATGGGTTGATGGCAAGTTCTGGAATCCGCTGAAAGTCTTCCCGGCTGCCAAGAGAATCACCTTGGGTTAGAGACCATTGGCCCTTAGCATGAACTCCTTCAGTCATGCTAGAGTACAACCTAGCAGGGATATTACCTCCTGGAATTTACTTCTGTGGCAAATTATACCAAATAACTGCAAAGAATAGCACTTTAATAGCTGCCAAGTGTTTCTTGCACCAGCTCTGGAGTGGAAGAAGCCAGGTTTGACTATGCCACATTCTAGTGAATTCAGCACACAGGTTATGTCAGTAAACCAACTGACAAGCAAATACTAAGCTGTCCCTGTAAATGATTCCTTGAACATTACTATTTTGTACTTAGTAAGTTTGGAGAATGAAGAGCAACTGCAAAGTATCAAACACTGCAGAGTTGAATACGGGAGGAAAAATTCAGAGGGGCCTCCGTACCCTTGATAAGAAGATATACAGCACTTATGAAATGCAAGGAATTCTTAGGTGATATTTACATCTAAGTAGAGAATAAAACATGACAGGGACTTCCCTGATGATCCAGTGGTTAAGATTCCACGCTCCCAGTGCAGGGGGCCTGGGTTCAATCCCTGGTCAGGGAACTAGATCCTGTATGCTGCAACTAAAAGATCCCACATGCCGCAACTAAACATCCCATGTGCCACAACTAAGGTCTGGTGCAGCTAAAAAAAAAAAGCATAAAATGTGACAACTAACTGACTGGCCTTTTCTCCATTGCCTTCTACAGACTAGAGGTATTTAACCACAGAATATGGCAAGAGCAGTCATCCTCTCAGAACTTGAAGTCTGTTGAAGTGAATATTGTTAGTTATCATTCACTGTATATACATTATGTGCCATTCTAACTCTGTTTATATACTTCATCTCATTTCTTTATGTCACCACTTTATACCCTTTTAGAGCTGAGGAAATTGATTTTTTTTTGGGGGGCCGTGCCATGTGGCATGAGAGATCTTAGTTCCCTGACCAGGGATCGAACCCATGCCCCCTGCAATGGGAGCACAGTGTCTTAACCACTGGACTCCCAGGGAAGACCCAGAGCAGAGGAAATTGAGAGTCAGTGAGATAAAGTAACACGTCCAGTGCTACAGAGGTAAAAAGTGGCAGAACTGCAATTTAAATCTAAGTCTGTAAGTCGAAGAACATGTTCTTTTTCCTAAAAAACCACACTTCTTTCCCATAGTACATAAACTTTTTGAAAGGTGCTCTCCCAAAAAATGTTCAGTAACTGTTTTTTAAAAAATTCTTTGGTTGATATTCTGTGCCAAAAATATAAAGCTACCTACAACAAAGACAATATATGTACAAAATATCAATGTCATAAAGGACAGAGAAAGGCAGAGCATTGTTCTAGATCAAAGAGGACTTAAGAGACATACAACTGAACTCAATGCATGATCCTAGACTAGGAAAAAAAACTGTTATGAAGGACAATACTGAGCCAACAGGTAAAAATGGAATATGGACCATATAGAATATGGAATATTATATAATAGTGCTGTATCACAATGCTAAATTTCTTGATTTTGAAATGACAATGTCCTTGTTATAAGGAATACACACTGAAGTATGTGGCAAAATGTTAACAAGTGGCAAATGTGGGTATCGAGTATATGAAGTTCTTTGCGTTATTCTTGCAACTTTTCTGTAAGTTTGAAATTATTTCCAGATAAAAAGGGGGGAAAAAGGAATACAAACTCAAAAGGTGATTCCTGCCTTCAAGACATTTACTAACAGAAGAGATAAAACTTATTCCTTCACCCTCTTTGCACTAGAAGCTAATGAAATGTTCGTATTTTACCCAGGAGCCTTCAACTCTCTGGTCCTCTCGTGGTTTAACATTTACAGGGTGCTTAATTAATTCAACAAGCTCATCTCCACCACATCTGGTCATTTTCTACAGGCGTAGAAAATGACCCAGGGGACTAAGCACAAAGTTCTGGTACAATAACTCCAGATTCTAATCTTCTTTCATCATTTAGGGTAATAATTTTTATATCAGTTAATGAATTAGAAGAAGCCATTCATAAGATAACTACGTTGCTTAAAATGATGAAAGAAAGAAAATTACTGAGGTCCTGATTATTTAATTCAACAAACATGTACTAAGCTCTTATTATATAATGTGTTCTATAATACAAAGTCTGCATTATCAACACAATGTAGTTCCTCTACATTAACAGAGGTTAAGAAACAATAATTACTCCCTTTTAAATGAAGATTAAGGCTGATTTGAATTGCAAGGCCACATACCTCAGTTTAATGTCTAATGAGCTTAAGTAATTTTAGCTGCAAAAAGATACAGTTTAAATACCAGGCCTAGTATCAGGTGCTGAGTCCACAACCTAGCCTAACCCCTTGGGTCTCAATGAAGAATCTAGTCGTGGACTTCCAATGTCAATAAGGACCTAAACCTTGTCTTACGACACTTTTAAACTTTACTCTTAGAATTTAGATTGTATATAAAATGGGGTCTATAAGATCAAGGGGAATACAGTTGAAAATATAAATATAAAAATGAAAGGGTATAAAAAATAGTTTATAAACTGTCAAACAATGTACAGTTTATTATTGCTGGTTGTTCTATAGTGGAATGGAGATCATCTGGACACTACCTCTAAAACTCAGCTTCTCAAATTTGTCTGCCAACACAAATCTAATGGAGAAAAAGAAATACTCCAAGCAGCTCACATACCACAAGTGTTATAATTCATTCAAAATGCAAATTTTTGTGTGCTCATTAAAAAACATACCAATATTATATTCTATCTCATAGTATACCTAGGAAAATCTTCCTTGAGGATTAAGACATTATTACTGGTAGTAAGCAGAACCATGTATAATGGCATTTTTTATGGCCAAAAAATTCACAATGAAGAATTGTTTTCCAGATATGTACAAGCACAGAGATGCTCTGGGAAACCAGTTTTAGAGACCTCAGTAACCAGAAATGCCAACCCTCTACACTGATCTTCACTGTGCAAGTTCTTTCTCTTATACAGAGATGTAGCCTCAAAGTTAACTTCTTATATTTTAAGGACCCAGGGTAGATGCTTAGATAACATACATAATGAGGACATTAAAGTCTGCTAGTTGGACATACCTGTGGGAACACACGTTCAATTAAGAAAACAGTTTTCTGGGGACTTCCCTGGTGGCGCAGTGGATAAGACTCCACGCTCCCAATGCAGGGGGCCCGGGTTCGATCCCTGGTCAGGGAACTAGATCCTACATGCATGCTGCAACTAAGAGTTTGCATGCCACAACTAAGGAGGCCACCTGCTGCAACTAAGGAGGCCTGGAGCCGCAACTGGGACCTGGCACAACCAAATAAATAAAGTAATTAATTAATTAAAAAAAAAGTTTTCCACATTTTAGTATAATAGAGAAAAATCATTTACTATTTGTATTTATTATGTAATTATTTATATTTATTAACATTGAAATGATAATAATTTCCGTTATCTAAAACATTTGATATTTTAAATTAAATTGATAAAAATGATTTTTTTTGTCTTGGTAATACAATTTTTTTTCAGGTTTGCCAGGTGAGGGAAGTAGCAGTTACAAAAACTAATTAAAGGAACTCTTAAGAATGGGTCAGCTGCCCACTGTTGCCAGGACCCATCCCAAGAATATAAAACTATTTGTCCCCAGGATAAAAATGGAGAACTGCTATGGAAAGAAACTGAAAGATCCACCTGGGCAGGGTTTCGGCCAAGTGTTGGAGGCTGGCTCCCCAGGAACACAGTCCTTTTATTTGGGGAAGAGAGTTGCAAATTTGTCCCCTTGCTCCCTGACCGTATGCCCTAAAGTAAGGTCTAGCAACTTACTGGCCCTGCTCAGAGTATAGAGGGCTTGAAGTCAGTCCTTCCATCCAGGCAAAGACCTGTGGAGAAAGCAACCACAAACAAGCCCATGCCAGTTTTCTACAGTAATCTATCCACACTTTTTCATAAATATGAATGGACAACCAACACTTACCGGCATTTTGGGAAAATCAATAACATAAAAAAGTAGGATCAAGATGAATAGAGATAATCATAATTCAGGGAACAAAAAGGAGTTCTGATTCTAGTAAGTAACGCAATAGATATTTGATAAGTTCTTGCATCTGTAAAACAAAAATAAGCTACTATGATAGAGCAGAGGTCAGAGAACGAGATAGTTTCTTGGAAATTAAAAATATGACTGTGGATAAGTTCATCAAAAGGTCTACAAAATAAATTCAAGGATATCTGTCAGAAAGCAATGGAAAAAAATCAGAAAATATGAGAGAAAATTGAGTCACGGTGGTCCAATAGCCAACCAACAGAAATGCCATGAAAATCAATAAAGAAATAAGAGGGGGAGGAAGTAAAGAAATAGCAGAAGAAAACTTTCCAGCTAAAGGACATATTTTTAACTTTTTTTATGGCCATGCTGCATAGCATGTGGGATCTTAGTTTCCCAACCAGGGATTGAACCCTCGCCCCCTGCATTGGAAGCGTGGAGTCTTAACCACTGGACTGCCAGGGACATCCCTAAAGGATGTATTTTTAGATTGAGAAGGTTCACCTGATACTGAGCAATGAATAATGAAAAATAACCTACAAAAAGGTACAACTTTGTGAAATTTCAGAACATAGGAGGAGATATTTGAAGGTTTCAGAGAGGAAAAAAAAAGATTATCTACTAAAAGAATGAGAATTAGACTGGCATCGTGGTTCTGTGAAACTCCATTCTGGAATGACTGATACCATTGTGTACAAAGTAAGTGCTTATCCAGGATATTGAAATCATCTGCCCTCTTGGATGAAGTCAAAGAAGAAAATGAGTCTCAAAAGCACTTAGTTTTTAAGCAGATAAATGGCTACCATTCAGGAAACAATCTCTTAGAATTTATAGGTAATCTTATTTATTTATTTGTTTGTTTGTTTATTTATTTATTTTTGGCATTTGGGATCTTAGTTCCCCAACCAGGGAGTGGACCTGGGCCCCCGGCAGTGAAAGCGCTGAGTCCTAACCACTGGACCGCCAGGGAATTCCCTAGAGGTAATCTTTTTTAAAGTGATATATAACAACACAGCCAACTAGTAATTTCAGTAATAACTTTCTTGCAGAGTTTAACTGGTCTGTAGTCAATTTAACCTGCATGGATTTACCATCCAGGAATAGTTTTCATCATGGTATTATTTGAGAAAAAGTATCTGACAAAAATCCAATATTAAAATTGCTCAAAAAAATTGCTCAATGCACAGGATATTTTTAAAGTAAACTTTTAATGAAGTATAACATACATACAGGGAAGAGCAGAAATCACAAGCATTCGGTATGATGAATTTTCACCAAGTGAAGATTATAACCGGCACCCAAATCAAAAAATTGATTACTATCAGTACCCAGATACCTCCTTCATGTTCCTTTTGTCTCTATCTGCTCCCCTCCTCAAAGGGTAGTCATTATCCTGACATCTAACACAGATTAGATCAGCACCAAGGATATTTAAACAAAAGAAACCTTCTTTGTATCCAGATAACGACCAGGCTCTCACCCTGATCTGACCTACAAAGGACCATTTCAGGGCACCTTATAGGACCCAGCTGGCTTTTCAAAGACCAATTTCAATGACAGTGGTAGAAATATTTCACCCAAAATAATGGCACCTGAAGAAAGTAAGATTTGTGAGGTTATAGTATATATTTATATTCTGTGAAATACCGATCTAAAGATTACCAATCATTTTAACTCAACACCTATTGGTAGGCCAAGGAACTAGTGTTCTATAAAACATACTTTGGGGGTGAATCTCTGAAAGCATTTTGCAGAAGCTCCATTTCTAACCAAAGCCTTCTATAGTTTCTGCTTCATGATCCCACTGAGACTGACACTTTAAAAAAAGGAGTACAGGGGTTTCCCTGGTGGTGCAGTGGTTAAGAATCCACCTGTCAATGCAGGGGACACGGGTTCGAGCCCTGGTCCAGGAAGATCCCACATGCCGCGGAGGAACGAAGCCCGTGCGCCACAACTACTGAAGCCCGTGTGCCACAACTACTGAAGCCCGCGCACCTAGAGCCCGTGCTCCGCAACAAAAGAAGCCACCACAATGACAAGCCTGCGTACCACAACGAAGAGTAGCCCCTGCTCACTGCAACTAGAGGAAAGCCTGCACACAGCAACGAAGACCCAACACAGGCAAAATAAATAAATAAATAAATAAATAAAATAAATAAAATTTTAAAAAAAGGAGTACAGAATGCCTTGGACAGTACACTATAGTCTCTCACTCTGCAGAATTTGGCTTCAAGCCGCAGACATAGAGCATCTTGGGAGAGGAAAGTGAAAATGTGGAAGGAAAAATATTTCTCCTACTAACTTTCTTAGGAAAGTGGGGCATGTTAAAGGCAACAAAAAGACTGGAGGTAACTTATATTCGGCTGAGCACCCTAATGGGTTCTAGAAAGGTCAAGACAGGCCTTGAGCTGAGTCTGGCGGTAAAGGCTGGAGAGAGATAAATCACTCTATTACTATAAAAGAATTCTGAGTTTACCAGGTTATGTGTACGGCTGGAGGGAGTAGAAAAGATGGGGGTGGGGGAGAAGGGACGACAATCTATAACAAGATGGCCAGGGGCTGAGACGGCCATTGTCGGAGGCACAGCCACTGTGAAATCCCTGATATTGGGAGGGTCCAAAAAAATGATTTATTGATATATACACAGTTGACCCTTGAACAACATGGATTTGAACTGTGTGGGTCCATCCACGCGTGGATTTTTTTCAGTAGTTAATACTTCAGTACTACAGGATCCATCATTGGTTGAATCTGCAGATGTGGAACCACGTACACTGAGGGCAGACTATAAGTTATTCTCGGATTTGACTGTGCAGAGGGTCACCACCTCTAACCCTTGCATTGTTCAAGGGTTAACTGTAACATGCTAGTTGTTTACTATGTAGTACAATGGGGTAATTTCTTCTTGCACTCAAGGTGGCTTGGGGCTTTTCCCGTATTTTAATCCAAACCATGATGGAGATCAAAGAACAGATTTCAGACCAACTGCTTTGTAATGCTGAATACAAAAGAATCAGCTAGACTCAGGTAACCATGAAATCAAAAATTACCCTATCATTTCCTACCATCTCTTCCCCTACCAAGAATTTGTAGAAACCAGAACAGAAAGCAGTGCCTAGTGCATCATAGGTATTCAATAAATACCTATCAAATGAGTGAGTTAGTTCACTGGCTTTCCATAGAGTGTGAAATTATGTTTTAGGGGCAGAGCAAATCTTGCCTAGATTTTAAGGAGCAGGTAAGACTAACTGACACATGGAAAGTTTTCACCTCTTCTGGGGAGAAACAGCTCCTTTTACAAAAGATTTTCCATTGTTTTCCAGCAAACAATGAAAGTGATTAAAGCACACATTTACAAATCACCCTTTCTAGAAAGAAGAAAAGGACTCAAAACTAATGTGAAGGGTTTCCCTGGTGGTGCAGTGGTTGAGAGTCGCCTGCTGATGCAGGGGACACCGGTTCGTGCCCCGGTCCGGGAGGATCCCACATACTGCAAAGCGGCTGGGCCTGCGTGTCCGGAGGCTGTGCTCCGCAGCGGGGGGGGGGGGGCTTCACTTAGTGGTTAAATCCGAATTTATGAGGAAGACGTAATCCCAAGCTCAAGTAAATTATTCAAGTATTTGGGCTGAAGGAAAAATAGAAATTTCTAGTCTTGTTAATTTTTCTAATACAAATTTATATAGTCTCCTCAACAAATGGTGCTGGAACAGCTAGATATCCACAGGCCAAAAAATAAAGTCTGACTCTTACATTTCTATCTATTGTTACACACACACACATTTTGTTTTGTTTTGTTTTGTTTTGGCTGCACTGCGCAGCATGTAGGATCTTAGTTCCCCGACCAGGGATCGCACCCGCGCTCCCTGCAGTGGGTTAAGTGCACAGTCTTAACCACTGGACCACCAGGGAAGTCCCTTCTTTCTTTTTCATTTTGTATAAATATACCAAAAAATACATATATATATTGTGTGTGTGTGTATACATATACATACAAAAACCTCAAAATGACAAACATCCAGTTAAAAAATAGGCAAAGGACTTGAATAGGCATTTCTCCAAAGAAGACATACAAATGGTCAACCAGCACATAGAAAAGATGCTCAACATCATTAGCCACTAGGGAACTGCAAATCAAAACCACAGTGATCTACCATTCACATCCACTAGAATAGCTAAAATCAAAAGAGAGATAATAAGTGCTGATGAGGATGTGGAGAAATTTGAACCCTCATTACATTGCTGGTGGGAATGTAAAACAGTACAGAGCTGTGCAAAAGAGTTTGGTGGGTCTTCAATAAATTAAGCATAAAATTACCATGTGACCCACAATTCTACTCCTAGGTATATGCCCAAGAGAATTAAAACATAAGTCCACACAAAAATGTTCATAGTAGCCAAAAGGTGTTAACAACTCAAATCTCTACCATCTGATGAATGGATGAACAAAATGTGGTCTATGCATACAATGGAATATTATTCAGCCATAAAAAGGAAAGAAGTACTGATACACACTATAACATGGAAGAATCTTGAACATGTTAGGGGACTTCCCTGGTGGCACAGTGGTTACCAATCCGCCTGCCAATGCAGGGGACACGGGTTCAAGCCCTGGTCCGGGAAGATCCCACATGCCATGGAGCAACAAAGCCCATGTGCCACAACTACTGAGCCTGTGCTCTAGAGCTCGTGAACCACAACTACTGAAGCCCACGCGCCTACAGCCCTTTCTCCACAACAAGAGAAGCCACTGCAATGAGAAGCCCACGCACTGCAACGAAGAGTAGCCCCCGCTCACCGCAACTAGAGAAAGCCTGCCCACAGCAACCAAGACCCAAGGCAGCCAAAAATAAAATAAATAAATTAAAAAAAAAATCATGTTATATGAAAGAGTCAGTCACAAAAGGCCACATACTGCATGATTCCATTTATATGAAATGTCCATAGAGAGAGGAATGGGAAATGACTGCTCAATGGGTATGAGGTTTCCATCTGAGCTGATGAAACTGTTCTGCAACTAGACTGTGGTAATATATAAACGTATTATACAGTGTTGTGAATGTACTTAATGCCGCTAAAATGTACACTTTGAAATGTGAAATATTATGTTATGTGTATTTTGCCTCAATTAAAAAAAGACAAAGAGGGGACTTCTCTGGCGGTCCAGTGGTTAAGACTCTGCGCTTCCACTGCAGGGGGCTCAGGTTCGATCACTGGCCGGGGAACTAAGATCCTGCATGCTGAGCAGTGCGGTAAAAAAAAAGAAAAAGTACTTAGTGTGGTCTTTGCACGTGATAGGTATTCCGTAGCCATTGACTTTAATGACTGGGCAGCATGGTTTTGGTCAATTCCAGCTTTCAGTGAAGCCAGATTTTGCCCTAAACAAACATGGCCCTATGGATTTATAGCCATTTTCTAGCTCTTCTGCCTGAGGATTATGCACAAAGGCTCAGCAACTATATTCCTCTCCCTGTCATGCTACACCCCACACCTATGCTACAAGGCTTCTAAAGAAGTCCTCCATTGTTTCTTGACAGCCGTCAGAAAGGCAAACAGCTTCATTCTATATCATTCAATCAAGGCTGAGGAACAACAGTAACAAAATGCTGCTACTGAGTTAGGTTGGGAGGTGGTGGTAAGGAGATATTTCATTTGACTATAAGACAATTACAAATATGAAATGATACAGCATTACATTACTCAGAGATCATATACTTACTCAAGACCAGTTTCTCAGCTGTGGCACTACTGACATTTAGGGGGGATTGTCCTGTGCATTTTAGGATGTTCAGCAGCATTCCTGGCCTCTACCCACTAGACATCAGTAGCATTCCCCAGCTGTGACAGTCAAAAATGTCTCCAGATATTTGGCCACCCAAGGGAAAATAGCCATCAGTTGAGAACCACTGCTCTAGACGAAAATACTGAACATCTTATCTAACGTTAATACATATAAACTGATGTACCCTAGGAATATGGGTTGGGTTGGGAAATGAGAGGGGAAAGGACAAAACAACCTACACCATCTTGGATTGCTATGGGTCAGCCTCCTGAAAGCTAACATGTTTGGAAAAGAGCTGTGGGAAAACTCAAGCAGAGAGAGCCGAAATTCCCAAAGGTACATTCATAGGACCAGAGCAATGGCCACCCAAACTAAGGGGAGCTGGAGTAAAGTAGCAAGCACCTAGTGATAAATGTAATTTCATTGTTCTGCTTAGTATGTAAGTCCCCTGTGGATCAATGATACTCAAAGATGAGTGAAGAAATGGTCCCTGTTCTCTGCATTCCAGATGCCTATTGTGTCTGCTCTCTGGATAAAGGCAGCTATTCAGACGTTGTCAGAAAATAAAGAACGGAACTGCCTACCTGAGAGTCCCATTCTCTCCTTTGTCCAGGCTGGTGAACCGGCTGTAGAGGCGGGTGATCTGACTGTGGGAAACTAAAGAACACAAAATTAGTCCCAGTTGGAGAAGCTGCCCTCCACTCGAATTGAACCTGAATGTGGCCCTTCAGAAGCCAGCTGCTCTTCTGGTCCCAGGCCAACATTAAACGCTTCAAAGTCAGTAAAGTGGGCCGAAATCTCAACTCCAACTCACCTCTAGAGTGTCAAAGCAGGAAGAATGAAAGGAGTTAGAAAATAAACTAAATCAAGAGGAAACAAAATTGACTCTCAGGAATGAAGTCTAGGCTTAATTAAGACTGTGTTAAATGTCAGGTAGTTAAGATTTAACAAAACAAGGCCAAATTTAGTTTAAAAGGAAATTGTGAAACTTTCACCTTTCAGTACCCTGACTTAGAGGCTATGAAAATGCATGCTTTGATTAAAAATGCATCTCTATTAATCAGTTTGATGTTTCAGGCTGGCACAGCTGGGTAGGTAACTTGTGTTGAATTAAAGATTGGGGCTGGAGTTCCCTGGTGGCACAGTGGTTGAGAGTCTGCCTGCCGATGCAGGGGACACAGGTTCGTGCCCCAGTCCGGGAGGATCCCACATGCCGCGGAGCAGCTGGGCCCGTGAGCCATGGCCACTGAGCCTGTGCGTCCGGAGCCTGTGCTCCGCAACGGGAGAGGCCACAACAGTGAGAGGCCTGTGTACCGCGAAAAAAAAAAAAAAAGATTGGGTCTTGTGAAACAGATTGTATTTTAAAAATCTGATTTACTCCTACCCCAAGCATCAGTGGCTTTATCTTTTCCCTCAGGACTGATCTTCGGGTAAAAGATCATCACAGCCTTGGGTCAGCCTCTTCTCTGTGATGGCATGACCTCCACTGAGTTCCCGGTAAAGGAATGGGCTCCGAGAAAGGAAATTAGGTAATTTGTAAAATGGTCATGTTATCATCAGATGACATCTACAAGGAAGCTGTTTTGCTCCTCATTTTGGACTAACTCAGGCACAAGCTGACAATTATGAGGTAATAACTACAGGTAGACAATGAAACTTTGGAAATGCAAAAAGGAATTTCTGGGAAATAGTTTAGTCTCGTGGCAGATGGGAGGTAGGAGGAAAAAAAGAAGTTATCAAAGGAGAAAAGACAACAGCCAAAAAGCGTGTGGCAAGTGTGGACTTCGTCCTAGGCTGTACCTTCACGGCTAAAGGGGTGGCTGAGGGAGTCCTGGTAGTTGTCTTCCTCCCCCAGCTCAAGAAACAAAAATCCACCTGCAGTTTTAGGAACAATGGGATAAAATAAACAGGGCCACGGGCAGGAGAAACAGGAAGTGAGTGGCCCAGCGCTAGGAGGAGAAGACACACTTGGCAAAGCTGTGAATTCTTCAGCGTCAGGTTTCAGCGCAGGCTGGGCTCCGTTCTGTACGACTGGCTCTCTAAGGAGAGCAGAGAGCAGAGGAGGCAGAACCATTCCCAGCCAGGGCAGAGCCAGCAGGGGGCCAGACACTGAAGCAGTTGTGGACCTTTCTGCTAGTCAGGCAGGTGTCAGTAGCTTGGTGTACACTCTTGTGAGAGTCAGGTTGACAAGTTCTGATTCCAATCATGGCACCACAGCTTACCAGTGAGGGGTGAGTGAGTGGGGTTGTGGAATGAACTAACAGAATCCAGGAGAGGAAAGCGCTTGGCAAAGGTCTGGCACTTGGTAAGCACTCCAGGTTAGCTATTATCATCATTATCCTTACATTGTGAGCCTGCAGGTACAGTTTTACTGCTGTACTAATTAATCTCCAGCTTTCTCCTGATTCTGCCAGTCACAACCGTTTTCTTCAGGAACCTGACTAGGCTTTGGCCTCGGGCCTCAAAGGCTGCTCTAGAACTAAAGTTCCCTTTAGTTTTCACAAAATAAGTCAGTTAAAGAATGACTAACTTTCCCAAAGGATTTTTTGAAAAAACAAAATTCGTTCACCATCTCAACATCACTGCTTTCATTTCTTCATATATCATCTAACATGTCACTGTGTACTTTACATAAACATAATAGCTTATTTTTCATTTATTAATTCATAATTTTTCTATATTGGAGTCCTTTTTAATAACTGCATAATATTTAGTCCACTGAGTATTATGTATTTCAGGTTACTTTTCTTTAACAAGGAACACATTCAAATTGCAGTTCTTTTTATACTAGTTTTTTTTTTTTATTTGAGAAAACAATCTATCCACATGGTAAAAATGGTACAAAAGTGATCATAGGGCTTCCCTGGTGGCGCAGTGGTTGAGAGTCTGCCTGCTGATGCAGGGGACACGGGTGTGTGCCCCGGTCCGGGAAGATCCCACGTGCCGCGGCGCGGCTGGGCCCGTGAGCCATGGCCGCTGCGCCTGCGCGTCTGGAACCTGTGCTCCGCAATGGGAGAGGCCACAACAGGGAGAGCCCCGCGTACCGCACCAAACAAAAAAAAAAAAAGGTGATCATAACGAAAAGTCACCCTAACAACCGCATTCCTCAGTCTCCATTGCCAGAGTCAAACACTATTACCAGTTTACTGTGAATCCTTCTAGAAATTCCGTATGTATGTATATATGAGTATGTACAGCAAGTTATAAAATTTTTAAGTTGGAAGAAATGTTGTCACCTTGTCCAACTTCTTCAACTAACAAGTGAGCCATCAGACATCTTTCTAATCTAGAACACCATCCAAAAGAAAGGGACACTGAAACCTTATAGTACGATTTTTAAAATTCCCTTAGTGAGTAATGGCATGACATTACATACCATATTTCAGAAAAAGAGATCAGTTTATGGCTGAGTTCCTAATTTACCAATATGTTAAAAATAACTGTGTAAATAAGTATCCAAACAACCATAAAACTGCTATCTTCCAGGACAAACTGGGCTATGTGGAAATCAGGGGAGAAATGTACAACCAAATGCCAACTTTTAACACAACTCAGTATGGTTACATCTCAATCTACCTCCTAAATATCGGAACTAATGTTATAATGATATTGTTACAAAGAGCTCTGTTAGAACAGACGAAGAAGGAGGAGAAAGAGAAGAAGGAGAAGAAGCAGCAACAGTAGCAACAGCAAGTAAGCAGGCTTTAATTCAAGTGCTAAACTCACTATGACCAAGAATATAAAGCAAACTCCAAGGTGTATACCTCAGAGTAACTTCAAGGAGCAAAAAGGTATTGGAAATGCCACAGAGGAAGGCAGGACAAGTTTCCAGGAAACTATTCTCACCAGAAGGCGCTAGGTTAGCAGGACAAGTGCCCGAAACCTGCATCATTCTTGGTAACCCAAAGGAAGTCTCAGGAGTTGACAATTACTTTCAGAAAAGGCTGTGAATGTGGGCATATCTTGAACGAAGCTATATTTTTCTCCACTGATGGGCAAATAATTAGTTTCTATTGTTGAAAGTTTACTTAAAAGACACTGCTAATCTTCCTGACTAAAAGCCATTCTGACTATCATTACTGTGCTCAGAGAAAGAAGGCATTTCACAGAAATGCCAAGCACTAAGGAGGAAAAGCGAAGTGAGGAGTAAAAATGAAAAGGGAATAAGAAAAAAAGTCATTTTGCCCTTGCCTTTATCCTAAATCTTAATGCAGAAGAACAGATTAATAACCTAGGTAAAGCATATATGTGCAACCGAAGGTAACTCTCAAAAGATTGAGAGGTTGAAGCCTGCACCCCTAACCATTCCTCCTGAACACTCCATACCCCAATATTTCGCATTTCCTGTGGCAAGAGGACTTCAAGAGCTGGCCTACTCTCTCAGGAAACCTATAGATTAAGAGACTTAAAAGAGATTAAAAACAAAAACAAAAACTTTCTTATAACTGGGGATGTCTAAATATAGACTGAATGATAGATAATATTTATAGAATTATTGTCAACTTTCTTAGGTGTGATAATAGTATTCTAGTTATGTAGGGAAAAAAACCCCTATTCTCAGGAGATACATGCAGAATGCTTAAGGGGTGAAGGGTTCTAACATCTGCAACTTTAAAATGGTTCACCAAAAATATATATATAGGGCTTCCCCGCTGGGCAGTGGCTAAGAACCCGCCTGCCAATGCAGGGGACACAGGTTCAAGCCCTGGTCTGGGAAGATCCCACATGCTGCAGAGCAACTAAGCCCGTGCGCCACAACTACTGAGCCTGCACTCTAGAGCCCACGAGCCACATCTACTGAGCCTACATGCCACAACTACTGAAGCCCACGCGCCTAGAGCCCGTGCTCCGCAACAAGAGAAGCCACCGCAATGAGGAGCCCGTGCACCGCAACGAAGAGTAGCGCCCGCTTGCTACAACTAGAGAAAACATGCCCACAGCAAAGAAGACCAACGCAGCCAAAAATAAAAAAATAGGAGCTGGAAGACAGCAGCAGGGTCTTCTGTAGTGACAGAACCTTCAGGCACTATGGCAAGGCAGATGAGGGCCATGAAGGGGTTCTGCATTTTGAGCAGGAGCAGTCTGAAGTTGAACTTCCACTTACATTCTAGCCCAGGAAATTATTCTCAAGCAATTGCCTTTGCCTGTCTTGTGCCCTTTGTTGCAACTACAGAGAAACCCACACTAGTTCTATCATCACTACACCCTTTCAAACAAACAAAACCTCACTGGCCTGTAAAACGTACTTCCCAAACCTGTTCAATATCTTTGCCATGTCACATGACACACACCAGAAGGTAGAGGCTAAAAATAAATCAATCGGCATTTATTACTACTCAGTTGGCATGAGTTGTTTCTCACAGATTATGTGGCTATTTCTTTTTAAAAGGTTTTAAGTAATTCCCAGCCAGGTTATTGCCACACAGTTAAGTGAACTAAAGGTGGAGCATACAGAAACTCCCAAGACACTTATGACCTTTCCCTTAATGACAACTTTTATTGAAATGATTTTAATTTATGGAAATTTTGACGAGTGAAAGAAGGTGATAAAACTAAGACAATATAGCAAATGTTTTACGCCAACACAAAGTATTTTTAGACAGTGTTTTTCAAACAGTTAGAAAAAACAGGATTTCTACTCCTTTCAAAGTTTTATTTCCTTAGAATTGGGAAAACATGATTCCTAATCCAATATCCCCTGAAAATAGGAAAAGTGTAAAATGCCGTCACCTCTCCAGTTATATAGCTCTAGACAAAGTTTTTATAACTAGCATATGCTAATGGTATTTTCCCAATAAGATGATTGTTATCTGTGGTTCAAAAGGTAATAGCTAACACCTGGTGCTCATTACATACCTAGACACTATTCTAAGTAGTTTATATTTTTCTCATTTTATTCTCACTAGGAATCCTATAAAGTAGGTACTATTATTATTCCCATTTACAGATGACAAAGTTGAGGCTTACAAGGAATTCTTACTTAGAATTACTTTTCCAAACACTTAGAGATTAAATTTCAAATACCGGATAACCTAGTCATACATGAATTCTAATCAATTTAGACTTACGAATGCAAAGCTTTCATACTGAATATAAAGTCAGTTTTACTCAATCATGCTACATTTTCTTACTGGCAAAGCGAGTAAAGAAATGTCTTATACTTGTTCTTAACTTGAAGTGTTTCTGATTGATAGTTCCCCAAACTCTTAACAGAACAAGAAGCAGAGGAAAACAGGACTAATTCCACCTCTCTACCCGACCCTCAGGTATCCGTTGTTTTTATTCTTCTAAACCTTTTGCATCATGCTAAGATTAATGCTTTAAAAATCAACTCTGCTGATCAGCACTAACTGGATAAATTGATGGCTCAACTCCCAGAGCAGAAGAATGACAGGTAGCATACTGGGGGAGAAAGCACCTGGAAGCCACCCAAAATGCCCTAGGTTAATTTATCCAAATCTAATCAATTCATGCATGAATCAAGGCCCAATTCCTGTCCTCCTCAAAGCCAGCTCACAAGGACTCTTCCCTGAGTTCTGAAAGAGGTGCCACACAATTTCAGGTACCCTATGTCCTGATGCTAATCCTAACTCCTGTGGGCTTATCTCTATGACAGGTTTGTGAGCATCTTTTGTCACCATCTGCTTTGAGTACCCAGTATCGTACTGAATATAGACATTGCAAAAATTCAATAAGTACTTGTTTCATTAGGCTTTCTGGCTCAATACATACATTTGTACTGGTTGTGGCTGAGACTCTCCCTCAGGCTTGATTCACTTTCGGCAACTAGGAAAATAGTTCTGCAGGAGTACTCAGTTCTCACAAGGTCACACAGTAAAATATAATCCAGAGTCCTAAGGCAATTGAGGCCACTTTCATTTGGTCAAATGTAATAAAACCAGAATGAGATTATTGCTCCCTTCCTCTTGAGGTAAAAATAGCTTTTTCCCACCCTCACTCTGGTTTACACTCCCTCATTATGTGACTTTTAATTTTAAGCATGAATGCTTTAACTCTGGTGTCACCTTAGACCCACAGTAGTTCTTATGTTCTCACAAGTGTGGCCAGAGGTCATAACCACAAAATGTAATAAAATGCTTGCTGAATCCAAACTGCCTACGTTTCTACTCTTGGAGTCAGGGTAAGTCATAAAATGACCATAAGGTCAAGTGGCCAAATAAGTACTGCACATTATAAACAGCTAACTACTTTCTGTCATTCATTCAAAATCATCAAAAGGACTACATTGGTAGGCAGTGAGGCCCTTAAAGTCTTTATGGAGAGGCTTAATGACGGTAAGTTAGGAGATGCTGAAAGCAGTAAACCAGTCTGACAAGGGATGAGGCTAGATAACACCCCTTCCAACTTGAAGATTCTAGAAAGTTGAACTTGTCAGAAAGCATGGGACAGCATTTAATTTATCTCAGGCCACCACTGCCTGAATAATTCTGAGGTTCCCCCAGCACTCAATATTATCTGCGAATGGACCACTGAGTTATTTACTGGTCATCTCATTATCAAAGACAGGTATCATGAAGACTCAGAGCCCGGATGTTTACATAACTCATGTAAAATACAAGAGTCATAATGAATTACTGAGAAGAGAAAATAATGTATGCATTATCAAGGACTACACAAATGTATGATGGTGTTTTACCGGGCTTCTGAATTCCCAAAACTCTGTTGCCCCTTTCCAGTTAATGAGGAAGAGACTGGACTGTAAAAAATCAGTTCCTAGTACAAATTCACACTGAGGTTTTTGGAGCATATCCAATTTCCACGGCGACTGCATGAAGTATCCCAGCATAGTAGAAATCAATAGATCTGAAATTAGGACAGCAAGCATCCTCACTGTAAATAAAAAACTGGTAGTCACAGTATCCGTGCTTTCTCTCCACAAGCTCAGAATGAAAGAAGTCTCATATTCAGACCCCTGATTCTTTAAGGTGTCCCGTCCTGTCTTCCAAAGCCTTACTGTACAATCTCACTTTCTGGATTTATTTTTCCGGTTGTGGCAAGAATTTGTTTGATTTCCCACAGTTGTCAGTGGTTTTAAATCCTTGCCCAGAAACGTCACGGGAACGGACAGAATGTTTTCTACAGAATCCATCCACAGTTCCTGAATTTGAGGTTGGTGCGAGGAAAGATAAAGGAAAAGAGTTCGGGGGGCTTTCAAGAGCAGGGGGAAGAGAAAAGAGCGGGATCAGTGATCTACGGGTGATCATGACTCCCGCCTTTGGTGGGAAGGACAGCCCCACAAGAGGCACTGCCCTGCTCCAGGTAGCTGTAGCTTAAGAACAGGTCCTCCATCATCCCCGAAGCTCCAGCGCTGGAGGCTGCCCAGGACACCCCCCAACCTCCCGGGACCTCATCTCCAGACCTCAGCGACAGTCGCCCTTGGTCCTGAGGCCAACCGGAGGCGCTCGGCCGCGTTCCCACCCCCTACCCGAACTCACAGCCAGTTTCCTTCTTGATCTCCTCGAGCTCTTCGTCCCGCAGTAACGTGGAGGCCCGGGACCCCATCACCGAGCCGGGAGCTCCTCCGGGAGCAGCGGCGCCAGAAGCGACAGCGGCGGCGGTAGGGAGGGAAGAATGGGAGGAAGAGCCAGGGGTCAAGAAGGGAGAGGGCAGTGGTTCTACTGTGGACTGGGAAGGGAACCCAGGGGTGGCGCGCGGGGGAGGGCGGCCCGGAGGCCCAGCCAATTGGGAACGAGGCTGAGCTCAGCGCCGGAGCCGACGTCTACGTTCCTAGCTCCAGCCCCCGAATGAATCAGCCCAGCGCCGGGCCAGGTCTAGCTAAAGACGGGCCACGCCCCCGGAAACATGATGCCACCGGCCTTAAAGGGGCAATTCTGACCCTAGCGCCCGCAATTAAAAGGGCAACGCCATTGACCCACTGTTTTACAACACAATAACGTGTGGCAGGCGGTGTAGCCAACCTGTTTCTCACAGAACTCTTACACTAGAAATCCCACCCTACGGTTGGCATGGATTGCGGAGAGAAACAATAAAAACAGACAAAACGTTTGACAAAAAACAGACAAAACGTTGGTGAACGCTAGGGTGTGTCTCCCGGGAACTGCATGCTGGGAGTTGCACCTCCTGATTCTTCCTGGGGGCCCTCTCTCCTCTCGGCCGCAAGGGGCGCTCGGGAGCCAGCCTCGGGACCGCGCGCCGATTGGCTCCTCGGGAAACAGACGGGACCTCTGGTTCAGGCCGGCTGGCGTCCGACCTGTAGAGTGGGTTCCCAGCGCTGCGTGCTTTAGTTTTCGGGACTGTCCTTTGATAACCGCCACCGCGGGCTTGGAACTCCCCGAGAGTTTTTCCTTAACAGCAGTCCCTCTTTTTTTACTTCAAGACTGAAGCTCGAGGAACTCACCATTTGGCTGAAATAGAGACAAGATTTCCCAAACTTTCGTCGGAGGAAAAAGAAAAACAAACCCAACGGCGGAGGAGAGAATTTCTAGCGTATGGCCCGCCGTTTATTTGAAGTTTCTTATTTTGCCTTAAAAACGAGGAAATTTGCATTTTGTTCCTGTGGCATATTTTTGTTTGTTTTCTTGAAAACATTTAAAGCCACCCGTTAAATTAGTACACCCTTTAAGGTGAACCAGTTCTTTTCCTGTGGCTTCAGTGCCTTTACACCCCTTACCCACCCCTCGAGTGTTACTTTGTACAGAACTGGTTTGAGTTATGGAAGAACCAAATTCTGACCGCTATCACTTAGTACTTAAGCACTAGAACCCTGTATTAGCGAGCTGGTCAAGTCAATTTAGGTTACTAGTTTTAAGCTTTACCTAAGGCTTTAACGGCTTAGCAAGGATACTGAGGTTCTAGTCTTACTGAATTGTTTTCACGATAGACTTACTTTTGTCTGACCTAATGATGTCTGCCTGAATAAGCAGAGTGTGACATGTTGGATATGCCCATCTAGGCCACAGGACCTTCTTTTTATTCTGAGAGCGTAAGTATGGTAGAAAAACCTGTGATGTCACCGAGGTGAATGTCCATTTTCTGAGTCTGTCTTGAAGCCCATCTCTAGGTCCTGACCTTACTCGCTCCTTCCTAATCTTGAATCTTTTTTTTTTTTTTTCTGCGGTACGCGGGCCTCTCACTGCTGTGGCCTCTCCCGTTGCGGAGCACAGGGTCCGGACGCGCAGGCTCAGCGGCCATGGCTCACGGGCCCAGCCGCTCTGCGGCATGTGGGATCTTCCCGGACCGGGGCACGAACCTGTGTCCCCTGCAATCGGCAGGCGGACTCTCAACCACTGCGCCACCAGCGAAGCCCCGAATCTTGAATCTTAACCTTTTGCAACCATCCTCAGTCGGCGCTTTGCTTTGTGTTAATGTTTTTCTGATTTACTTTAACATTTCTTTAATTTCTTTATTATCCAGGCATTTCACAAGCTTATTTCTTATGTATCTTTTAAAAATATAAATTAATTTTTACCTCTATTAAGGGCTGTTTTTTCCAGTTTTATGTTTTCTTTTATTTCTGTAAAAATTCCCCTTTTACCAGTTGGATTGACTTGAAAAAAGAAGAATGATTTTTCCAGGCACTGTGGTGACTTGTTTTCTGTTCTTTCTGGATGCATAACACTTTGTCTTGCACTAGACTGCACACATCCTCCACTAAGGACCTGGTTTTAGTTCAGGTTCCATTACCTTCTAGCTGTGTAACTTTGGGCAGGTGTCTTAAATCTTTAAGCCTCAGTTTCTACATCTGTAAATTAGGTAGTTGTTGTAGGCAACAAATAATAGTTGTGAAGGCACTTGCTAGACCTTAAAATATTAAAGTGTAAGTTATTTATCTGGTTAAAAATGCTATGTAACGTCTCACCTCTTCCTAGTCAAATTGGGCCTTAGTTATTTAGTCAGTGTTTTATAGTTAAACTAAATTGCAAAATTCACTGATTGACTATTCCAAGTGGGGCAAAGGCAAGCCACTTTTAAATTTAACCACTGTGGAGGAACACTTAGCTGAGGTTCTAAATACAAAGACATCCGAATAACAGGATTGTTCTAAAAGATACTTTTTAAGAAAAGGATTCATCTTTTTTTTTAATCTTTTAATTTACAGTATTACACTAAGGATTATAAGAGTGTCTACTATGAATGATAGCTATTTCTGCAAGATAAAGTTTTTTCTTTGTACATTTCTGCATTGTTATCCTTTTTATAAGCATGCATCATTTTTACAAAAACAGTTGAATTTTACAAAACCAGTGTGTGGCATGTGTCAGTTAATCTGTCAGGCTGCACATGACTGGTGACATTACAGCAGCCCAGTCCCTGAGCTGTGGCCAGGGTGGGGTGGAATGGCCCTCGCAGTGACATGGCGCTGGATTGGTAATGCGTAAATTGTGATAGTTCTAAGTCACTTATTCTTTGGTTGGTTACAGTGTGAAACTCTGGAAATGTGATTAACCTAGAAGAGGCTTCATCTAGAAGAGGTTAGATCCCAGACGTTTCTGGGTAAACAATTTATTGCAATGTGTTGGCAGGTGTTTGCCAATATCATTTTTTTTCATTTGTTCTTTTAGTTTTTTTGGTTGCTGTTAAAATGATGTATGCATGTGCTATTAAAAAGCCTCTAAATGTTCTTCTTATTCCATTTAGCTAAGGAAGGAAAAGTGATATTAGGCCATTTTATAGACAAAGACGTCAAACCCACCTTGCCTGAAGTCTTTTTTTTTTTTTTAAGAAGATGTTGGGGGTAGGAGTTTATTAATTAATTTATTTTTGCTGTGTTGGGTCTTCGTTTCTGTGTGAGGGCTTTCTCTGGTTGTGGCAAGCGGGGTCCACTCTTCATCGCGGTGCGCGGGCCTCTCACTGTCGTGGCCTCTCTTGTTGCGGAGCACAGGCTCCAGACGCGCAGGCTCAGTAGTTGTGGCTCATGGGCCCAGTTGCTCCGCGGCATGTGGGATCCTCCCAGACCAGGGCTCGAACCCGTGTCCCCTGCATTGGCAGGCAGATTCTCAACCACTGCGCCACCAGGGACGCCCTTGCCTGAAGTCATAACTTTTTAGTTTCCCATGTGTAAATTAGAGTTGGTGCTTGCAATGATATTTTTCTCATTATCATTCTAAAAAGATGAACAGAATTGAATTTCTCTAATATTTTAATTTTTCTTATCCCAGGTATGGGGAAAGGAAAAATAACCTCATTTTCCCCAAAATATTTAAAAAATCATAGATCTCTTTTATTTTCAAGGGTTTGGATACTTAAAGAAGATTATTTGAAGACTCCTTCTGGAATCAAATAGCATGGATCCCACCAGTGACTACCATTTCCTCAATCAGATTTTGTGGAGAAGAGTGAAACTCACATTGGTTTGTGGCATCTTTGAGGGAGTGCTCCAGCATGTGGACCCTAACAAGATTGTTGTCCTGAAGAAAGGTCTCATTTTATTTCTCATAATCTCCTGCCTTTTAGGAGACTAATAACTCAGTTTGGGTGATGGTTCTGCGCTCGCTTAGCAACTGGGAGAGTGGCATTATTCCTATTTTAGGGAAAGGGTGGGAGGAGGATTAGAATGCTGTTTTCCCTAACAGAGCAACATGGCTGCATATGCTGGCTTGTCCCCACTTCTATACTTTTATTGACATGATAATGGAAAATTTCAATATAGAGAGTTTTTTTTAACTGGGTACTTCTTTTAATTTCTCTCCATATGCACCTTGAAATTAAAAATAACCACTGTATTAGAATTGCTTTTGGCTTCAACAGACAAATTCACAAAGACTGTAAGGGGTTAATTTTTCTCATGCAAAAAGAAGCCCAGAGGTAGACTACTGAGGAATAGTGCAGTGGCTGAAAGATGCCAGGAGGGATCAGGTGTCTTGTGCTCCTGCTCTGCCACCTCAGCGACCATGTGTTATCCTCCTGGTCACAAGGTAGCCTTTACACCTCCCAGTTTCAATTCCAATTCATTTTTAAAGGATAAAATTCAGGAACAGCCAGATGGAAGAGATTTATAGGGCAAGGTATGTGGGAAGGGGCTCAGAGTTTCTACCCTCTCTAGGCATGCCACCCTCTTAGTCTCCTCCATGTGCTCACCTTGAAGCCCCAATATATAGTTTTTATTCAGCTAGAATATTGACTTGTTAAGAGTAGTTGATTTCCTGGCACAGTAAATTTCAAGTTCACAGTTGAAACGTGTAAATGACATTTGAGAGATTAGTGTTACTGTTAAGCCATATTATGAGTTAAAATAGACTTTTGTAGGCTAGGATGGGACTATACCAGGCTTTTGCAATATTAATTCATTTGGTAATCATTTACTGAGTTTTATATCCCAGGCACTGTGCTGGGTACCAGGGATATGGATAAGAATAACATGGTCTCTGTCCTCAAAAAACTTTGTCTAGTAAGGAGACAGGTAAACAAGTAGAAAGGTGTAATGCAGTGTGATACCCTGTGTGATAGAGGGACACACAAGATGCTGTGGAAACACAGAATTTCAGCTAATTTAGATCTGAGAATGGTAGGGTTAGGACAGTGGGGAAGGCTTCCCAAAGGAGGAGTTGATGGTGGAACTGTTACACCTGCTTACTAATTTATGTACCATTTGGACAAAGCAGGGAGTGACATCACTATGACAGCAGCATGAAGGAAGGTTTGAAGTAGCAATAAACTAGAGACAAGGAGAATAGACAGGGAACTATTCAGACAATCAAGGGACCCAATAAAGAGGAAATGATGGGAGTCAGAGCTAAGGTTTGGCAAGGAATGGAGTAGAGAAGACAGATTCTAGAAATGCTTAGGAGTGAGGATAAGTAACCTAGTAATCAATTAGATCAGGGGTCCCCAATCCCCAGACCACAGACCAGTACTGGTCCATGGCCTGTTAGGAACCGGGCTGCACAGCAGGAGGTGAATGGCAGGCGAGCGAGCAAAGCTTCATCTGTATTTACAGCCGCTCCCCATCACTTGCACTGCCTGAGCTCCACCTCCTGTCAGCATTATGGTGAGTTGTGTAATTATTTCATTATATATTACAATGCAATAATAATAGAAATAAAGTGCACAATAAATGTAATGTGCTTGAATCATCCCGAAACCATCCCCCCACCCCAGTCCATGGAAAAATTGTCTTCCACGAAACCGGTCCCTGGTGCCAAAAAGGTTGGGGACTAAAAAAAAAAGGTTGGGGACTGCTGAATTAGATAGTCAAAGAGCCTCCTACATTTATAACTCAGATTATATGTATAATACTGTTATTAATTGATAGAAATGGTAAGAGGAACAGGTTTGTTGGTTAGTGGGAGAAGATAATGATCAATTTGAAAAATAATGCAGTAAGTCTGCTATTAGTTGAAAATGAGAGTGGAGCTCAGAGAAATAATCCATACTGGAGAAATAATGTATGTCAGGACAACTAGGAAGTTGATGTGATCATTCAAGGAGAAGGAAGAAGCATGAAGAATATCACCCTAGGGATTATCAATGTGTAAGGGGCAAGCGGTGGTGGTAGAGACAGCTAAGGAGACTGGAAGGAGGAAATCGGGGAGACAGTGGAACACTGGTTACAAGATGCTTATTAAAATCATTGAGGCCTGGTTTTGAATCCTGACTCTGTCTTTTACTAGTAGTGTGACCTTGAGCAGGTTATTCAACCTTTCTGAGCCTCAAATTCCTCCATAATGGAGATAGTGAAATACCTATCTCATTATGTTACTGGATAGTCAAACACAGGCAAATAATTAGCAAGATGCCTGGTTTGGAGTGGGTGCTCAGTGTGGTGGCTTTAGATAATTAGTAGGAAAAGAAATAAACACTAAGAGTGTCCTGTAGGGCTTCCCTGGTGGGCAGTAGTTGAGAGTTCGCCTGCCGATGCAGGGGACACAGGTTCGTGCCCCGGTCCACGAAGATCCCACGTGCCGCAGAGCAGCTGGGCCTGTGAGCCATGGCCGCTGAGCCTGCGCGTCCGGAGCCTGTGCTCCGCAATGGGAGAGGCCACAACAGTGAGAGGCCCGCGTACCGCGCAAAAAAAAAAAAAAAAGAGAGAGAGAGAAAAAAAAGAGTGTCCTGTAAGCCAAAGAAGAAAGGAGAGAACAATATTGTCAGTGGATGCATGGGAACCAAGTATAAGATTGTAAACTTTTTTGGGGATTTGACAAATAGGCAGTTGGTGATCTTTGACCTATGTAAGAATATGTTCAGTGGACTAGTGAAGGTAAAACTCATTTGTTTTGGATTGCTGAGAAATGTGGAAATATACAGCTGCTGTGAGCACTGCCATCTAGAAAAAAATGACACTGTATTGTAAACATGACAAATAAACTTCTCCTAACTCCCTTACCTACTCATAGAAGAGCCTATAATTGGGCCAGGAGTTGGATTGTTGTCTCTGACAATTAATAGCTCAAGCATGTAGAGTGACATGAAACAGGGTGTGGACTCTAGAAGTAGTCAGATGACTTGTTTTTTTCTGGAGTTAGGTGGAGTAAAAATCAGTAGAAATATAATAAGTAGATAATCCTTAGCCCCAAAGGCCTTAGAATATTTTTGGAAGAAGTTTAAATTCAGTGTACTACTGCTGCCCTTTTAGTGTATCTTGGACCATTCTGGTGTTCCCTCTGTTCTTTATACTACTTGTTTCAAGGTTATAGCTTTGTAATTTATTATTGACTTTCTATTCCTTGGGGAAGATAATTTAGGGATTTTTATAAAACTCAGATTTGGGCACTTTTGTGAGACATATTTTCTTATAGTTTTAGGGAATATTACTTTTTATCAACCAAATGAATTGTTTTCTATAACAGTGAAGAATGTGGAGACTGATCGAAGTGTCCCAGGAGTGAAGATGTTTTTTGGACACGAGATTGTGAATGGTGAGAACTTCATGTTCCCTAAATGCTGGTATCGGGATTTACAGTAGCAATAAACTCATTGCTCTGCCTCATTTCAGTGTTTGGGGGTTGGAGGGAAAACTAAGATGTTATCTTGCATTTATGAACTCTTAAAGCTGGTATTTGGGAATTGTCCCTTATCTTACTGTTTCGGGAGGTACTATGAGCGGAACAGTCGTAGGGAATTTTAATCATGTTGGTTTTACAATGTGAGGACATCTGGTACTCAGTACTAGAGACTCAGCTCGCAGGCAGAGTTAGGAATCTGAACAGAAAGGAACTGTCGGACTTCCCTGGTGGCGCAGTGGTTAAGAATCCGCCTGCCAATGCAGGGGACACGGGTTTGATCCCTGGTCCGGGAAGATCCCACGTGCCATGGAGCAACTAAGCCCGTGCGCCACAACTACTGAGCCTGCGCTCTAGAGCCCACAAGCCACAACTACTGAGCCCAGCCCTTGTGCCACAACAACTGAAGCCTGCAGTCCTAGAGCCCATGCACCTCAAGAAGAGAAGCCACCCCAGTGAGAAGCCTATGCACCTCAACGAAGAGTATCCCCCGCTCGCCACAACTAGGGAAAGCCCGTGCACGGCAACGAAGACCCAATGCAGCAAAAAAATAATAAATTAATTAAATAAATAAATTTTTAAAAAAAAGAAAGAAAGGAACTGTCTTGCTCAGCAAGCGAATTTAACACCAGACACTCACAGTACATTCACAGTCCCTTATTTGAAACCTTGGGGCCAAATGGTTCAGATCTCAGGCTAGTTCTGGATTTTTCAAAAAGCTAACAAAGGGTATATACTGGTCATATTACGTAACACCTCAAGTGGGTCTGGTCAGCACTCCGTAATAAAACACATTTCTACAGAGAAACGGATGGATAATCATATTAAGTGGAATAAAATAGGACTGTAAATAGTATGTCAGTTCAGGTTTTGCTGCCAAAAGAGTTACAAAGAATTTTTGGTTTTCAGACCTTTGGGGATTTTGGAATTGTGGGAAGTAGCCCTGTTCTTTATTTCTGCCAGCTAAAACAATTTAGCAAGAATAGATACAATTGTTTGCCTAAAGGAAGAGCTATAGAAGCTCATCTGGTCAGTGTGCTTCAGACAAGCCAAATGGAGTAAGAGAAAAGGGTTAGGAACAAGAACTATTCTTTCTTTCAAGAACTCAAAAGCAAAAAGCCTTCCAAGGAGGAGTGAATATCAGTGTGGGGTGGAGGGGGGTGGCGGAACGGGTGAGCTGGGACCTCATAGAACTGTGCATTTCTTACCGTTGGGGCAGATATGAGGAAAGGAAAGGACTCCTGCCAATCAAGACCTACTTTAAAGCAGACAAGTCCAGCCAGCTTTTTTTTTTAGTATTTCTTTCTATGGCTACGTCAGGTCTTAATTGTGGCATGCAGGATATTTTAGTTGTGGCATGCATGATCTTTAGTTGCAGCATGCGTGATCTTTAGTTGCGGCATGTGGGATCTTTAGGTGAGGCCTGTGGGATCTAGTTCCCTGACCAGGGATCGAACCCAGGCCCCTCTGCTCTGGGAACGTGGAGTCTTAGCCACGGGACCACCAGGGAAGTCCCCAGCCAGCTTATATAACTGTCGTTTCTTACTGAGTACGCTACTGTAAACACTCTTTGTCCCCTGAGCACCTTTTAAAAATGGCAGTGATGGTGGTGGAAGTAGAGCGATAGTTAATTGTGTGTTAACTGTTAGACTTTGCAGTAGAACAGAGCTCTGGACTGGAACAAAGCTAGGCTGTGGATGAGTTTGTAAAGAAAAATGAAGGAATTACTACTACTATTTCCTAACTCAGGAGAAGGCTGACCACTGACCAGCTTTGTGATCTGTACACATGGATTCATTTCTTCCTAAATTCATTTTCAGGACTTGGCCTTTGTTTATAATTTCTAGGCTCAAAGATGGCCTTCTTCTTTCTTTGCCCTGTGGCTCAATCAGCCATAGAGGGTTCTCCCTGAAAAGCACCTTGAATAAGAATTATCAAGATAAAGGATAATAATTGATTAATCTGAGTTTTTAGTGAATTTTACTTTCTCTGACCCAGACTCAACACTTCTAGACAGTGTAGGAGAAAGAGACATTTGAAACATAGTTGCCCCTGAGAAACTTTTTCCATGAAAAGTACCTAAGGGTACTTAATTGAATCTTAGATGCCATTAATGAAAATGTGCATTATTTCTTTTCCCACCTTAAGAAAGAAAAAGAAGCTGCCAATTAAACTATCATGTGCATTTACCGTAAATCATATCCAATTTCAGAGTTGTTTAAAATGTGCATCTTAGAATCAATGATATACAATATTTCCCTGTATTCCGTGAACTGTTAGGTTAAAAATAAATGGTTTCAGAGTCTCTGTGGAATGTTTCTCTCATATTTATTTTGTGATTTCCAGTCTAGCTTTTATTACCTTTCACATCACTGAACTGTTAATGCACCAGCCTGAGAAAGTGGAAGGGACAGTGTGAATGATTTGAGAGAAAACCCCCAAACAGTACATAGTGTGAAGGAAAATGCATTAGGATGGGAATAAATAGGAAAGAAAAGATATCTCTAGAACCATTCTGCATGACCACAAAGGTGTCCTGGAACAAAAAGGGTAAAGTGGATATGTAGAGAGGTTCCTAATCCTGCTAAATGACCAAGGAAGCTATGTAGGGATGTAAGATTAGGGGTCTTCAGTACTTTGGATAGTCTTTTCTGCTCTATTTATTGCTGGCCGATGAAGGCTCTATGGACTAACATTTCATTCCCAATTACTGTCTGTGTTACATAATCAAACTGTGGGTGTGGAGGGGACAGAGGGATAGTTAACTGCTTTCAGATTGGAAGCCCTGTTGGAAGCCGTTTGGTTATTTTACAGTGGAACTACTGGATGAAGAAGAACAAGGTGCAGTAAGAGAAAAGGCATCTTCTGTTAGGTATGATGGAATGATTTTCTTAATTATGATGTTACCCAGATGTACACATTAGGGTAGAAAGCCTTAACTGTAATTCACTAGCTGTGTAATTCCTAACATGAGAAGAAATAGGTGGATGTTTCCTTCCATCTTTAGATGGTATCTTCAAATCAGTGTAAACAGTGGATGAATGGGTTCTCTATGAAAGATCCAGAGTCCTTACCACTGATGTGTGTATGGTGTTAACAACAAAGAACAAGCTCACCTAAGTGTTGTTTTTTGTAAGCATAGTCTAAATACAGAAAGAAACAGGATGGATACAATAAAAGATGAAGACCTAAATGTATATAAGCCTGCTTCTCCTGCCTCTGAGGCACCAACCACTTCTCTGCTAAATGACCTCAAGTACAGCCCATCAGGTGAGTACCAGGGCTCTGAATTTTCTAGGCTCTCTTGTGGTTCAGAACTCTTCAGAGTTGGTATAACCCCGAGTCAAGGTTCTATGTGGAATTCTCAGCTAGGCTGTTGTTTCTAGGGTCCGAATTAAGATAAAATACCATGATTCATTTGTTTATTTAATATTTGAGTGCACACTATATGCCAGACATTGGGGATACCAAAGTTTGGTATCTCTACCTTCATCGAGTTATGGTGCAGGAAACACACTAAATAAGATAAATTAGTATACTATATAGTATGCTGGTGCCACATGTTAAGTAGAAAAAAACAGAAGAAAAAGAAGAAATGTGTGGAGAGGGTGGTTTTACAATTTTTGAGTGTCCAGGACAGGTCTCACTGAAATAGTGACATTTGAAGTAAAGGCTTGAAGGAAGTGAGGGACCAAGATGTATGAATATCTGGGGGGAATGGTTTTTAGGCATAAAAAATTAGCAGATGCAAAGGCCTGAGAGAGGAACATGCCATGATCTAGAAGGGACAGCAAGGAGATGAGTGTAGCTGGAGCAAGGAGAGCAGTAGGGGATGAAGTGGGGTGAGTGGATCATGGAAGACTTTGTAGATCATTGAAAGGACTTGGCTTTTACTCTGCAGTGAGAAGAGAAGCCATTGGAGGTTGGTTGGTTGTTTTTTTCATTTCCCTAATGACTAAGGATGTTGAGGATTTTTTAATGTGCTTATTTGGCATCTGAATATCTTTGGTGAATGTCTATCCATATCTTTTGTTCATTTTCTTATTGGATTGTTCTCTTATTATTCAGTGTTGGGAGTTCTTTATATATTCTGGATACAAGTCTTTTCTCAAATATATGCTTTGCAAATATTTTCTCCAAGTCTGTGGTTTGTCTTTTCATTCTCTTAAAGCATCTCTTGAAGAGCAGACATTTAAAATTTTGATGGAGTACCATTTATCCATTTTCTTTCTTTTATGGATTGTGCTTTTGATGTCATATCTAAGTAACCTCTCCTAGCTCAGAGTCACAAAGATTTTCTCCTTTGTTTTCTTCTAGACATTTTAGGTTTTACATTTAGGTCTATGATCCACTTTTTTAAAATGTTTATATATACTTTTTTTAAACATCTTTATTGGAGTATAATTGCTTTAAAATGGTGTGTTAGTTTCTGCTTTATAACAAAGTGAATCAGCTATACATATATATATATCCCCGTATCTCCTCCCTCTTGCGTCTCCTTCCCTCCCATCTTCCCTATCCCACCCCTCTAGGTGGTCACAAAGCACTGAGCTGATTTCCCTGTGCTATGCGGCTGCTTCGCACTAGCTATCTGTTTTACATTTGGTAGTGTATATATGTCCATGCCACTCTCTCACTTCGTCCCAGCTTACCCTTCCCCCTCCCCGTGTCCTCAAGTCCATTCACGACATCTGCGTCTTTATTCCTGTATGATCCATTTTTAACTTTTGTATATGATGTGATATGGACAAGGTTTTTTTTTTCCATATGGACATCCAATTATTCCAGCACCGTTTATTGAAAAGTCTGTATTTTCTCCCTTCAGTTACCTTTGCACCTTTGTCAAAAATCAGTTTTCTGTATGTATATAGGTTTATTTATTTATGGACACTCTATTCTGTTACATTGATCTAATTTTTCTATCTTTACACCAATACTAGACTGTTTTGTTTATTGTTGATTTATGATAGATCTTGAAAGCAGGTAGTATTAATTCTCCAACTTTGTTCTTTTTCAAAGTTGTTTCAGCTGTCCTTTGTTCTTTGCATTTCCCTATGAATTTTAGAATCAGCTTGTTAATTTCTACGAAAAAAGAAAAAACTCTGCTGGAATCTTTTTTGGGATTACAATGAATTGATAGATCAGTTTGGGGAATATTGACATCTTAACAGTATTGAGTATTCCATTCCATTAACCCAGTATACCTCTACATTTATTTAGATCTTTAATTTCTCAGTGTTTTGTAGTTCTCATTGTATGTCTTACACATCTTTTGCCATATTTATCCCTAAGTATTCCTATTTTTATACTATTATAGAAGGTTTTTGGGGGTTTTTGTTGTTGTTTTTTTGTGGTACGTGGGCCTCTCACTGTTGTGGCCTCTCCCGTTGCGGAGCATAGGCTCCGGTCGCGCAGGCCCAGCGGCCATGGCTCACGGACCCAGCCGCTCCGCGGCATGTGGGATCTTCCCGGACTGGGGCACAAACCCATGTCCCCTGCATCGGCAGGCAGACTCTCAACCACTGCGCCACCAGAGAAGCCCTAGAAGGTATTTTTTAAAACTTCTATTTTCCATTGGAGAGTTTTTTTTGTTTTTTTTTTTTTTGCGGTACGCGGGCCTCTCACTGCTGTGGCCTCTCCCGCTGCGGAGCACAGGCTCCGGACGCGCAGGCCCAGCGGCCATGGCTCACTGGCCCAGCCGCTCTGCGGCATGCGGGATCCTCCCGGACCGGGGCACGAACCCGCGTCCCCTGCATCGGCAGGCGGACTCTCAACCACTGCGCCACCAGGGAAGCCCAATTGGAGAGTTTTGAGCAGAAGAAGCAGTATCACTCTGGATACTGTATAGATGCTGAGAGGAGGGCCAACGTAAGAGCATGAATACCAGTTAGGAGGCTACTGAAATAATTTTGTTTAGTGGGTATGGTGGTTTGGACCCTCGTGGTGGCAATATGGTTGGTAGGAAGTGGTGGAATTCTGCATATATATTGAGGTGGAGCCAACACAATGTACTGACAGATTAGATGTGGTTGTGAAAGAAAAAGAGGAAACAAGGATGACTTCAGGGGTTTGGGCTTGAGCAGCCTGAAGTATGGGAAGGATTCTGGGTGGGAAAGGTTTTGGGGAGATGGTTAGGAGTTTAGTTTTGGTCAACCTAAGTTTGAGTGTAAGCTGAGAGATGAAGACAAAGATCTGAGGTGGAGATATAAATTCAAGATCTAGCCTATAAATGATATTTAAAGCCTTGAGACTAGATGAGATCACCAAGAGAGTAAGTATGGATAGAAAAAAGGAAGTGGCTTATGGACTATGTCCTGAGCCACTCCAGAGTTTTAAAGTTTGGGAGATGAAGAAGAACTATATGTTATGCTATACCTCTAATCTTTTAAATTACATAATTAGAAAAATAATTAATTTTCAGGATCCAGAGAATTCCAAACGTGTGGACATTGGTCCATCTCCAGGACTAATTTATTTTAAACGATTATTTTTTATTATGAATGTGCTTTTAGAAAATGCATGTCTTAAATACTGTATGATATCACTTATATGTGGAATCTAAAAAATACAACAAACTAGTGACTATAACAAAAAAGAAGCAGACTCACAGATACAGAGAACAGACTAGTGGTTCCCAGTGTGGGGGGGATATAGGGGTGGGGCAGTGGGAGTCACAAACTATTGGATATAAGATAGGCTACAAGGATGTATTGTACAATACCGGGGAATATGGCCAATATTTTCTAATAACTGTAAATGGAGAGTAACCTTCAAAAATTGTATTAACATTTTTTTAAAAGTACGTGTCTTGAAGTATTCAAGACATAAACTTATGATGAAGGAAACATTACTGGATTATCAAAGGAAATGAGTAAGTATTTTATTTTATAAGATATCATCAGTGGGGCTTTTGTTTATTCTCAACTGACAAATAGGATGCTAATAGTGTTCACTACGGGATGGGCTGATGCAGGTGATAATGAAATAGTTCTCAGTATTCTAGGCTTAGTCTCAGTAGTTCTAGACATTTGAGTTGCAAAGAGTAGAACTTTAGGATTATGGCTAAAATTAGTGGGAGGGCTATTCTATTGCCAAGGAAGATAAATATATATAATAATATTCTCCTGTAGAGGAAGAGGAAGTGACATACACAGTCATTGATCAGTTCCAGCAGAAATTTGGTGCTGCAGTAAGTATTGCCCTCAGTCATTCTCCATATTGTCTGCAAATGGGTATCATGTCTATGTCTCATAAATTTCTCTCTTATTATAAGATCATTAGTGTTTTTCCTAATGAGTTAACAAAACATCCGAGAGCCGGCTATTTGCCAGGCATTGTTCTGAGGTCTGGGTTATAATAATAAGACAAAGTTCTAGCCCTGAAGGAGCTTATTTTAATGCAAGAAAATAAACACATAATTGTATATCAACTGGTGGTAAGTGCTATGAAAAAAAGTGTAGTATGGTGAATAGAATGACAGGGAGTTCCTATTTTATTTAGGGTAGACAGAGAAAACCTCTGTGAAGAGGTGACATTGGAACAGAGAGCTAAAAGAAGTAAGGGAGCTAACCATGTGGATATCTAGTAAAAAACTTAAAGAAGGCATAATTACAAGTGCAGAGGCCCTGAGGCTGAAGCACGCTTGACTTGTGTGGAGGAACAGCAGGGAGGTCATTGTGGCAGGACCACAGTGAAAAAGAATGTTAGGGAATGGAAGGGGGCAGGAGGCAGGTCAGGTAGACATAAGGATTTTGAGTTCGACTTGAGTAAGATGGAGAGCCATTGGCAGTTTTAGAGGAGAGTCAAAAATTTTTTTACTTATATTTTTAAAAGACCAGTCTAGATGCTCTATTTAGGCAATTTCTCTATAATATTTTTTTAATTTGAGATATGGCAGTAACTAATTATTCAGCTAGGCTATGGTTCACAGTTAGACTTTAGGGAAGTCGTTAAGTTTTTTGTTTAGGAGCAAGCTTATGCTCGTGTATGCACAGATGTACTTTTTAAGAGAGGGTTAGCTTTCAGCAGATTCTTTGTTTTTCAAACAGCTTAATTGAGATATAATTCACATGCCATAAAATTTACCAATTTAAAATGTACACTTCACTGGATTTTAGCATATTCACAGAATTGTACATCCATCACCACAGTGAATTTTAGAACATTTTTAATACTCCAAAAGGAAACCCCATATTCCTTAGCTAACACCTCTAATCCCTTCTGAGTACCCCCAGCCCCTGGCAACCGCTAATCTATTTTCTGCCTCTATGAATGTGCCTGTTTAGGACATTTCATATAAATGGGATCATACGATGTGTGGTCATTTGTGATTGGCTTGGCTTCTTTTGCGTAGCATAATATTTTCAAGGTTTATCTATGTTATAGCGTGTATCAGTATTTCACTTATTTTTGTTGCCAAATAATATTCCTTTGTATGGATATACCACATTTCATTTATCCTTTCACCATTTGATGGACATTTGGGTTGTTTCTACTTTTTGGCTATTATGAATAGTGCTGCTGTGAACATACATATACAAGTTTTTGTGTGGACACGTTTCCATTTCTCTTGGATAGATACTTACAAGTGGAATTGCTGGCTCATGTAATAACTCTGTGTTTAACTTTTTGAGGATTGGCCATACTGTTTTGCAAAGCGCTGCACCACTTTACTTTCCCACCAGCAGGGCGTGAGGGTTCCAATTTCTCCACATTCTTACCGACACTATTACCTGTCATTTTAATTATAGCCATCCTAGTGGTGTGAAGTAGTATCTCATTGTGGTTTTGATTTGCATTTCCCTGAAGGCTAATAGTGTTAAGCATATTTTCATGTGTTTATTGGCTATTTTTTTTCTTTTTAAAAAAAATTTTTGTTGGAGTATAGTTGATTTACAATGTTGTGTTAGTTTCAGGTGTACAGCAAAGTGAATCAGTTATACCTATACATATATCCACTCTTTTTTAGATTCTTTTCCATATAGGCTTATTGGCTATTTGTACATCTTCTTTAGAGAAATATCTATTCATTTGCCATTTTAATTGAGTTACAAGAATTCTTTATATATCAACAGATGCTTTAAAGGGTCCATGACAACAACAACAAATAATAAGAACTTTTGCTCCGGAAATTTAAAGAGTTAGTTGGAAATTCTTATCAATAGGGAAATACAGCTTTTGTTCCCAGTTTTGCAGCCTTCTTGTTGATTGAGAATGGAACTGAAGTTCAGTCCCCATTTTTTATCATTGATGAAAGATACTCAGAATATAGAACACTTTATGCTCTGTAAAGGAAGATATTGTGCTAGTGTAAGTTACTTTGCCTTTCTATTCTTGAGTAATTTATCTACCTGTAAAATGGGGAGAATCTTGTGCCATGCAGATATTTTCATGGATTATGCGGTAAAGATTTTAGAATTGTATAATGTTTTGAAATATGATAAGAATATAGATAATAAGAGGACCAGCATATGTTTCCAGGATACCCCTATTTCAGTTTTGAATAATTTAATGAATCCAAGACTTTAAAGGACCTGTTAAGTCTGTGTTTTTCTCATTCTGAACAGTAGATACTGTGAGACTCAGCCACTGTGTGAGTTCCCTTTAGGTACAGTAAATTGCTGTTCTTTGCATGAGGAATCTTGCCATAAAGACTGGAAACCTTTTGCTGTAACACCAGTGGTAACAAAAGGTATCTGAGTTTTCAACTCTTATTAGCATTTGCAATATGAATGATTTATTTTCCAGTTGTGGAATAACTTTGTGAACCCTGAAAAGAGGATCAGAAGCATTCAATGTGATTTGTGTGTGTGTGTGTGAAGCAGACATGTGTTTCAGATTTTGTAAGTGTAAAAAAATATGATCCACTTTGTTTATTTCTAGCCATTTTACTTGTGCCATTCGTGATGTCATAATTGCAACATTTATTTACTGGAGACTTTTATTTTCTTCCTTTTCTTACCAGATGCTCCACATCAAGAAGCAAAGTGTCCTGAGTGTGGCAGCAGAAGGAGCTAATGTGTGTCGTCATGGGAGACTATGTTGGCTTCAGGTAAAAGATTTCTTAAAACTTTTTATTTTGAAATAATTGTAGATTCACTGGTAAATTTATTTTAATTGTCTTTTTTATGTCACCCCAGTGTCACTGTCCTATAGCTTGTTTGGAATTCCTTTCAATTTTCTTGTACTCAGTTTATTATTTTCAAAGGAAAGAGCTTTAGGGACTTCCCTGGTGGTCCAGTGGTTAAGACTCCTTGCTTCTGGGACTTCCCTTGTGGCTCAGTGGTTAAGAATCTGCCTTCCAATGCAGCGGACATGGGTTCGAGCCCTGGTCAGGGAAGATCCCACATGCTGCAGAGCAACTAAGCCCATGTGCCACAACTACTAAGCCCGCGCTCTAGAACGCGAGCCACAACTAGTGAGCCCGCATGCCACAACTACTGAAGCCCACGCGCCTAGAGCCCGTGCTCCGCAGGAAAAGCCACCACAATGAGAAGCCGGCGCTTGTCGCAACTAGAGAAAGTCTGCGCACAGCAACGAAGACCCAACGCAGCCAAAAATAAATTAAAAAAAAAAAAAAAAGACTCCGTGCTTGTACTGCACAGGTTTGATCCCTGGTTGGGGAACTAAGATCCTGCATGCTGTGTGGTACGGCCGAAAAAAAAAAGGAAAGAGCTTTATAATCATCGTTGCTGTCTCTGCTGTCTCAGAGGCTCTACCTGACGTTTTCTTTCCCAGCTCTGTTCTCTTGCCTTAGACATATGGAGAATTTCTTTTTTTTTTTTTTAAGATTTATTATTTATTTATTTATTGTATTTATTTTTCGCTCTGTCAGGTCTTAGTTGTGGGACATGGGACCCTCGCTTAGGCATGCAGGATCTTTCTTTGCGGTGCACGGGCTCCAGGCTGCGTGGGCTCTGTAGTTTGCGGCATGTGGGCTCTCTAGTTGAGGTGCACGAGCTCAGTAGCTGGTGCATGGCCTTAGTTGCCCCGCAGCATGTGGGATCTTAGTTCCCTGACCAGAGATTGAACCTGCGTCCCCTGCATTGTAAGGCAGATTCTTTACCACTGGACCACCAGGGAAGTCCCGAAATATGGAGAATTTCTTATCTTTCCTCTGGTTGGTAGATTTCCACAGTAGATTTCTGCCACATCATTCTCATTTTCCTGGATCAAGGAGATGTAGGTGAGGATATCCATTATATCCAAAGAACTTTGTAGTGAGCCTTGAATAGCTAGAGGATGGATAACCACCTTTGGATCAAACTCAGCATCATCAGTATTTAAGGGGGAGTGGGCCAAGAAAGCCAGCTGAATTCCCAATCGATGTCCTCCATCCTTTTTTTTTTTACCCGTGTCCCCTGCATCAGCAGGTGGACTCTCAACCACTGCATCACCAGGGAAGCCCCCTCCATCCTTTGAGTGAAGACCTACATCAGCCTACTGAGAGAATATTTTTATTAGGATTGGCAATCTGCCTTCTCGAACTCTTTCCTCTGGAATGTTTACTTTCTCAAAGGGTAAGGAATGGAGGTATCAAGCCCAGTTTTGCTCAGGGATTAAATTGCCTCCCTCTTGTTCCATGCACTTTCTCGGTAAACCTTAGCTTTTAGATGACTAGGTTAGAGTTAGCAGCACAAATGCAAATTATTTAAAACAAACCTCCACAAACAACAAAAGCAAAAATAAACAATTTGGACAACATCAAATTAAAAAGCTTGAGATTGGTTCAAGATGGTGGAGTAGAAGGACATGGTCTCACTCCCTCTTTTGAGAACACCAGAATCACAACTAACTGCTGAATAGTCATCAACCGGAAGACACTGGAACTCACCAAAAAAGATACCCCACATGCAAAGACAAAGGAGAAGCTGCAGTGAGACGGTAGGAGGGGTGCTATCACAATAAAATCAAATCCCATAACTGCTGGGTGGGTGACTCACAAACTGGAGAACACTTATACCCCAGAAGTCACCCACTGGAGTGAAGGTTCTGAGCCACATGTCAGGCTTCCCAACCTGAGGGTCTGGCAACGGAAGGAGGAATTCCTAGAGACTCAGACTTTGGCTAGCAAGATTTGATTGCAGGACTTTGGCAGGACTGGGGGAAACAGAGACTCCACTCTTGGAGGGCACACACAAAGTAGTGTGCACATTGGGACCCAGGGGAAGGAGAAGTGACCCCAGATGAGACTGAAGCAGACCTACCTGCTAATGTTGGAAGGTCTCCTGCAGAGGCAGGGGGCAGCTGTGGCTCACCAAGGGACAAGGACACTGGCAGCAGAAGTTGTGGGAAGTACCTCTTGGCATGAGCCCTCCCAGAGTCTGCCATCAGCCCCACCAAAGAGCCGGGTAGGCTCCAGTGTTGGGTTGCCTCAGGCCAAACAACCAGCAGGGAGGGAACCCAGCCCCAACCATCAGCAGACAAGCAGATTAAAGTTTTACTGAGCTCTGCCCACCAGAGCAACAGCCAGCTCTACCCACCACCAGTCCCTCCCATCAGGAAACTTTCACAAGCCTCTTGGCCTCATCCACCAGAGGGCAGATAGCAGAAGCAAGAACTACAATCCTGCAGCCTGTGGAACAAAAACCACATTCACAGAAAGATAGACAAGATGAAAAGGCAGAGGGCTATGTATCAGATGAAGGAACAAGATAAAACCCCAGAAAAACAATTAAATGAAATGGAGATAGGCAATCTTCCAGAAAAAGAATTCAGAATAATGATAGTGAAGATGATCCAGGACCTCGGAAAAAGAATGGAGGCAAAGACTGAGAAGATGCAAGAAATGTTTAACAAAGATCTAGGAGAATTAAAGAACAAACAGAGATGAATGATACAATAACTGAAATGAAAACTACACTAGAAGGAATCAATAGCAGAATAACTGAGGCAGAAGAATGGATAAGTGACCTGGAAGACAGAATGGTGGAATTCACTACTGTGGAACAGAATAAAGAAAAAAGAATGAAAAGAAATGAAAACAGCCTAAGAGACCTCTGGGACAACATTAAATGCAACAACATTCGCATTATAGGGGTCCCAGAAGGAGAAGAGAGAGAAAGGACCCAAGAAAATATTTGAAGAGATTATAGTCGAAAACTTCCCTAACATGGGAAAGGAAATAGCCACCCAAGTCCAGGAAGTGCAGCGAGTCCCATACAGGATAAACCCAAGGAGAAACACACCGAGACACATAGAAATCAAATTGGCAAAAATTAAAGACAAAGAAAAATTATTGAAAGCAGCAAGGGAAAAACGACAAATAACATACAAGGGAACTCCCATAAGGTTAACAGCTGATTTCTCAGAAGAAACTCTACAAGCCAGAAAGGAGTGGCATGATATACTTAAAGTGATGAAGGGAAGAAGCTACAACCAAGATTACTCTACCCAGCAAGGATCTCATTCAGATTCGATGGAGAAATCAAAAGCTTTACAGACAAACAAAAGCTAAGAGAATTCAGCACCACCAAACCAGCTCTACAACAAATGCTAAAGAAACTTCTCTAAGTGGGAAACACAAGAGAAGAAAAGGACCTAGAAAAACAAACCCAAAACAATTAAGAAAATGGTAATAGGAACATACATATCGATAAGTACCTTAAACATGAAAAGATTAAATGCTCCAACCAAAAGACACAGGCTTGCTGAAAGGATACAACACCCATATATATGCTGTCTACAAGAGACCCACTTCAGACCTAGGGACACATACAGACTGAAAGTGAGGGGATGGAAAAAGATATTCCATGCAAATGAAAATCAAAAGAAAGCTGGAGTAGCAATACTCATATCAGATAAAATAGACTTTAAAATAAAGAATGTTACAAGAGACAAGGAAGGACACTACATAATGATCAAGGGATCAATCCAAGAAGAAGATATAGCAATAATAAATATATATGCACCCAACATAGGAGCACCTCAATACATAAGGCAACTGCTAACAGCTCTAAAAGAGGAAATCAACAGTAACAGAATAATAGTGGGGGACTTTAACACCTCACTTACACCAATGGACAGATCATCCAAATGGAAAATTAATAAGGAAACAGAAGCTTTAAATGACACAATAGACCAGATATATTTAAGTGATATTTATAGGACATTCCATCCAAAAACAGCAGGTTACACTTTCTTCTCAAGTGCTCATGGAACATTCTCCAGGATAGATCACATCTTGGATCACAAATGAAGCCTCAGTAAATTTAAGAAAATTGAAATCATATCAAGCATCTTTTCTGACCACAATGCTATGAGATTAGAAATCAGTTACAGGGAAAAAAATGTAAAAAACACAAACACATGGAGGCCAAACAATACGTTACTAAATAACCAAGAGATCACTGAAGAAATCAAAGAGGAAATCAAAAAATACCTACAGACAAATGACAGTGAAAACACAACGATCCAAAACCTATGGGATGCAGCAAAAGCAGTTCTAAGAGAAGTTTATAGCTATACAAGCCTACCTCAAGAAACGAGAAAAATCTGAAATAAACAATCTAACCTTACACCTAAAGGAACTAGAGAAAGAAGAACAAACAAAACCCAAAGTTAGCAGAAGGAAAGAAATCATAAAGATCAGAGCAGAAATGAATGAAATAGAAACAAAGAAAACAACAGCAAAGATCAACAAAACTAAAAGCTGGTTCTTTGAGAAGATAAACCAAATTGGTAAACCATTAGCCAGACTCATCAAGAAAAAGAGGGAGAGGACTCAAATCAATAAAATTAGAAATGAAAAAGGAGAAGTTACAACAGACACAGCAGAAATACAAAGCATCCTATGAGACAACTACAAGCAACTCTATGCCAATAAAATGGACAACCTGGAAGAAATGGACAAATTCTTAGAAAGGTATAACCTTCCAAGACTGAACCAGGAAGAAACAGAAAATATGAACAGACCATTCACAAGTAATGAAATTGAAACTGTGATTAAAAATCTTCCAACAAACAAAAGCCCAGGACCAGATGGCTTCACAGGTGAATTCTATCAAACATTAAGAGGAGAGCTAACACCCACCCTTCTCAAACTCTTCCAAAAAATTGCAGAGGAAGGAATGCCCCCAAACTCATTCTATGAGGCCACCATCACCCTGATACCAAAACCAGACAAAGATACTACAAAATAAGAAAATTACAGACCAATATCACTGATGAATATAGATGCAAAAATCCTCAACAAAATACTAGCAAACGGAATCCAACAACACATTAAAAGGATCATACACCATGATCAAGTGGGATGTATCCCAGGGATGCAAGGATTCTTCAATATACGCAAATCAATCGATGTGATACACCATATTAACAAATTGAAGAATAAAAACCATATGATCATCTCAATAGATGCAGAAAAAGCTTTTGACAAAATTCAACACCCATTTATGATAAAAACTCTCCAGAAAGTGGGCAAAGAAGGAACCTACCTCAACATAATAAAGGCCATATACAACAAACGCACAGCAAACATCATTCTCAATGGTGAAAAACTGAAAGCATTTCCTCTAAGATCAGGAACAAGAAAGGATGTCCACTCTCACCACCATTATTCAACATAGTTTTGGAAGTCCTAGACACAGCAATCAGAGAAGAGAAAGAAATAAAAACAATACAAATTGGAAAAGAAGAAGTAAAACTGTCACTGTTTGCAGATGACATGATACCTATACACAGAGAATCCTAAAGATGCCACCAGGAAACTACTAGAGCTAATCAATGAATTTGGTAAAGTTGCAGGATACAAAATTAATGCACAGAAATCTCTTGCATTCCTATACACTAATGATGAAAAATCTGAAGGAGAAATTAAGGAAACACTCCCATTTACCACTGCAACAAAAAGAATAAAATACCTAGGAATAAATCTACCTAGGGAGACAAAAGACCTGTATGCAGAAAACTATAAGACACTGATGAAAGAAATTAAAGATGATACAAATAGATGGAGAGATATACCATGTTCTTGGATTGGAAGAATCAATATTGTGAAAATGACTGTACTACCCAAAGCAATCTACAGATTCAATGCAATCCCTATCAAATTACCAATGGCATTTTTTACAGAACTAGAACAAAAAACCTTAAAATTTGTACGGAGACACGAAAGACCCCGAATAGCCAAAGCAGTCTTGAGGGAAAAAAACGGAGCTGGAGGAATCAGACTCCCTGACTTCAGACTATACTACAAAGCTACAGTAATCAAGACAGTATGGTACTGGCACAAAAACAGAAATATAGATCAATGGAACAGGATAGAAATCCCAGAGATAAACCCATGCACCTATGGTCAACTAATCTATGACAAAGGAGGCAAGGATATACAGTGGAGAAAAGACAGTCTCTTCAATAAGTGGTGCTGGGAAAACTAGACCAGCTACATGTAAAAGAATGAAATTAAAACGCTCCCTAGCACCATACACAATAATAAACTCAAAATAGATTAGAGACCTAAATGTAAGACTGGGCACTATAAAACTCTTAGAGGAAAACATAGGAAGAACACTCTTTGACATAAATCACAGCAGGATATTTTTTGACCCACCTCCTAGAGTAATGGAAATAAAAACAAATATAAAAATGGGGGACCTCATGAAACTTAAAAGCTTTTGCACAGCAAAGGAAAATATAAACAAGACGAAAAGACAACCCTCAGAATGGGAGAAAATATTTGCAAATGAATCATCGGACAAAGGATTAATCTCCAAAATATATAAACAGCTCATGCAGCTCAATAGTAAAAAAACAAACAACCCAATCCAAAAATGGGCAGAAGACCTAAATAGACATTTCTCCAAAGAAGACATACAGATGGCCAAGAAGCACATGAAAAGCTGCTCAACATCACTATTAGAGAAATGCAAATCAAAACTACAGTGAGGTATCACCTCACACCAGTTTGAATGGGCATCATCAGAAAATCTACAAACAACAAATGCTGGAGAGGGTGTGGAGAAAAGGGAACCGTCTTGCACTGTTGGTGGGAATGTAAATTGATAGAGCCACTATGGAGGTTCCTTAAAGAACTAAAAATAGAATTACCATATGACCCAGCAATCCCACTACTGGACGTATACCCAGAGAAAACCATAATTCTAAAAGACACACGCGGGGCTTCCCTGGTGGCGCAGTGGTTGAGAGTCCATCTGCCGATGCAGGGGACGTGGGTTTGTGCCCCAGTCCGGGAAGATCCCACATGCCGTGGAGCGGCTGGGCCCGTGAGCCATGGCTGCTGAGCCTGTGCATCCGGAGCCTGTGCTTCACAACGGGAGAGGCCACAACAGTGAGAGGCCCGCGTACAGCAAAAAGAAAAAAAAAAAAAACAACAACAACAAAAAAATACGCCAAGAGATAAGTGCTGATGAATATATCGGGAAAAGGGAACCTTTGTGCACTGTTGGTGGGAGTATAAATTGGTGGAGCCACTATGGAAACAGTATGGAGGCTCCTCAAAAAAATTAAAAATAGAGCTTCCCTGGTGGCGCAGTGGTTGAGAGTCTGCCTGCCGATGCAGGGGACACGGGTTCATGCCCCGGTCCGGGAAGATCCCACATGCCGCGGAGTGGCTGGGCCCGTGAGCCATGGCCGCTGAGCCTGCGCGTCCAGAGCCTGTGCTCCACAACGGGAGAGGCCCGCTCCACAACAGCGAGAGGCCCGCATACCACAAAAAAAAATAAAGTAAAATTAGAAATAAAACAACATATGGTCCAGCAATCCCACTTCTGGGTATATATCCAAAGGAAATGAAAACAGGATCTCAAAGAGATAACTGTATTCCCATGTTCATATTGCAGCATTATTTACAATAACCAATACATGGAAACAACCAAGTGTCCATAGATGGATGAATAGATAAAGTAAATGTGATATATATGTACAATGGAATATTATTCTGCCATAAAAAAGAAGGAAATTCTGCCATTTGTGATGACATGGATGAACCTGGAGGGATTCAGCTAAGTAAAATAAGTTAGACAGAGAAAGACAAATACCGTATGCTCTCACTTATATGCAGAATCAAAAAAACCAAACTCATAGAAACAGAGAGCAGAGTAGTGGTTCCAGGAGTGGGGGAATGGGGGAAATGGATGAAGGTAGTCAAAAGGTACAACTTCCAGTTATAAGATAAATAGGTTATGGGAATGTAATGCACAGCACGGTAATTATAGATAACAATACTGTATTGTATACTTAAAAGCTGCTAAGAGAGTAGATCTTAAAAGTTCTCACCACACACAGATAACCATGTGAGGTAATAGATATGTTAACTACCCTCATCATAGTAATCCTTTTGCAGTATATACTTACATCAAATTATCATGTTATATACCTTAAACTTACACAATGTTATATGCTAATTTTATCTCAATAAAGCTGGGTAGGGAGGAAGAAACCAAACCAAAACCTCTCTCTACCAAAACAAAAGGGTTGACTTCCTGGTAATGCAGGCCTCAGCACCTCTAGGTTATTTCCTAATTTGTCCCCTTTTGTTGTATAGATACCAGAGGGGACATCCAGTTGGTTACAAATATCATCTTTGTGACTGGAAGCAAATCAATGGGCACGTTTTCTCCCACCAGGTCCTTGGACTTGTATGTTTAATTTTTTAAATCAAAGTATCACATGCCCTATGTATTAAAAGCAAAAAACAAAAATGCTAAAAGGCTTATGAGGACAGAAAAATCCTCACTCCATTTCTCTCTTCAGAGGTGGTGCTTTTGTTTTTTTTAAGAATCCAGTAACAAGGTTGTTAAAGTACATGTGTACAGCACTTTACAGTTGACAAAGTACTTTGACAAACATTATTTCATTTACATTTTTCATTTCATTCTCCTTAAAGGAGACCTGTGATGCAAGTGTTAGTCCATGTGATGCTGTTCCATAAGACCTTAAGCTATCTTTACTTTTTTCATTGTTTTTTCTTTTTGCTGCTCTGAATGGGTGAGTTCCACTGCCTTGTCTTTGAGTTGACTGATCCTTTCTTCTGCTTTATCTAGTCTGCTAGTGAACCCATCTAGTGTATTTTTCAGTTCAATTATTATATTCTTTAGGTCTGTGACTTCTATTTGGTACTTTCTTACATTGCCATCTCTTTGTTGAAGTGCTCACTGTGTTCATCCATTCTTCTCCCCAGTTTGGTGAGCATCTTTATAGACCATTATTTGAGCTCTTTATCAGGTAAATTATTTATCTCCATTTCAGTAAGTTTTTTTTCCTGAGGTTGACTCTCTGTGTTGGTTTCTATATAGTAGATGAAACAGCCACTCCTCCCAGTGTTGAAGGAGTGGCCTCATGTAGGAGATGAACCTTGTCATTCAACCCTGCCTCAGCTCCTGGTTGTCTTTCAAACCTCTTGGCCTTGTCCAAGCAGCCTATTATATTTTTAATAGCTCCCAGTAGTTGAGGATGTACCAAGACCTGTCAGTGTCCTAAAGGGGAGAATCTCAGCACATAGACTCAGGGTGACTGGAAGTGAGACCCTCAGGCATCAGTTTTTTAAGTATGCAAATATGTACATTCCTGTGGGACCACAAGCATAAACCTTGCTGGCCACCAGAGCCAGGCAATTTGGAGGTGTCCCCTGAGCAGCAGTTGCAGAAATCAGGGCTCCAGATGAGTGTCAAAGCTCTTTTCTGGGTGATATAGGTGAGCTGGAGCAAGGGAGAGTGTCAAGATGGAGTCCACAGCTTATGTTCCTTGAGAGCAACTCCATAGGCCACTAATGTGTACCAATCCTGAAGCCTGCCTCTCAGGCTGAAGCTCCAGGATGAGCGAAGAGCCCTCCTTCACAAAAAGACTGGAGAGTGTGCCCCAGTCCACTGTCTGTGCAGTGCCCTAGGGGTGGTAGCCTGCCAAGAACTGTCCCTCCGATTGCCACAGTCCCACGAGACCCAGGAATACAAGCCACCCTGGCCACCAGAGCCATGCCATCAAGGGGTGTCCTCTGGTAGCATCCTCAAAACCCAGGGAACCAGACACAAAAAAGTACAGAGGCAACTACTTTTAACATGTTGAAATGTGTCTATTTTCATTTTTTGATAATATGCTTATTGCTCTCTCTTTATTCATCAGTGTTACAAATTATTAACTTTTATTATACTAAACAAAGATTTTGCTCACTTACAGCACCCACACCTCCCTAGAGCCTCCCAATTTAGTTATATCCCAATTTTAAAAGATTTTATTTTTATACAATTTTTAAAGGTTACTTTCCACTTACCGTTATCACAAAATTGTTGGAGGTATTCCCCATGTTGTACAATACATCCTTGAGCCTATATTACACCCAATAGTTTGTACCTCCCACTGCCTCACCCCTATATTCCCCCCACCACTGGTAACCACTAGTTTGTTCTCTGTATCTGTGAGTTGGCTTCTTTTTTGTTATATTCACTCATTTGTTGTATTTTTTAGATTCCACATATAAGTGATATCCTACGGTATTTTTCTTTCTCTGTCTGACTTATTTCACATAGCATAATGTCCTCCAAGTCCATCCATGTTACTGCAAATGGCAAAATTTCATTCTTTTTTATGGATGAGTAGTATTCCATTGTATATATACACCACATCTTCTTTATCCCTTCATCTGCTGATGAACACTTAGGTAGTTTCCATGTCTTGGCTATTGTAAATAATGCCGCTATGAACATTGGGGTGCATGTATGTTTTCAAATTAGTGTTTTGGGGTTTTTTGGGGGGGAAGTTATACCCCAATGTTTGGTTAAGACAGGATTCAGGCTATATGTGATTATGGCTATGTAACCATTACTCCTTGTTGGTCCAGTAAGATTGTTTCTTTTCTTGCCCAACTTTTTGTTTTTCATAGAATTGATAATTGCCTCATCTTACTAGCTTTGTTTTCCTTTCATTTGTGACAAAGCCTTCCCATATTTTCCCCTCAATGTAGTTTTTCACATGCTTACATCTATCTTGATAATCTGTGCTTCATCTTTGTCTTGAAGCCATCTTCCCTGGAGCCCTCTATCCTCCTGTTCCAATACAGGCTGGTGGTATCAAGCTGGAAGCTACAAGGGAAAAGGTCTGGAGGCTCACAATTGTGTGCAGACTCATTTTTCAGTCCATTACCAAACCTCTGCCCTCTTCTATATCTTATATTCCCAACTCTAGAGCCTCCCTTGTTGGATTTATACAGAGAATATATCTTCTGTCCTCCGTGGGAGTGGGAAGGGATAACTTGGAGGCTTACTTCTTCACATACAGACCTCAAGCCTATCCCTCTATTTCCAGCTCCTCACTGTCCTCAGTATCTGTCACCTTTAATTCCTAAACCTTTATTTTCATTTTGTGTTTCCTTCTTTGTTCTGTTTTTTCTAATCTGCTTTCTTTCTGTCAGTATTTCCCACTGCTTTTCTTTTTTTTTGGCTGCATTGGGTCATCATTGCTGCGCACGGGCTTTCTCTAGTTGAGGCGAGCTGGGGCTACTCTTCATTGCAGTGCGCGAGCTTCTCATTTGCGGTGGCTTCTCTTGTTGCAGAGCACAGGCTCTAGGTACGTAGGATTCAGTAGTTGTGGTGCATGGGCTCAGTAGTTGTGGCTCACGGGCTCTAGAGCGCAGGCTCAGTAGTTCTGGTATACGGGCTTAGTTGCTCTGTGGCATGTGGGATCTTCCCGGACCAGGGCTTGAACCCGTGTCCCCCACACTGGCAGGTGGATTCTTAACCACTGCGCCACCAGGGAAGTACCTCCCACTGCTTTTCTTTAACTTTAAATTATTTAAATGTTTAACCTTCATCTGTGGTCAGATATTTTCAGGTATAATATTATGTCTTAAGGTAGCAAATATTTTTTAAGAGTCTTAAAGGTTTTTTTTGTCCTTTGGCCTACTTCTCAGGGCTGTTTCTGGGAATCTATCCTAAATAATTCAAAACATGAAGAAAAATTTCTGTGAGAACCTATTCATTTTGGCATCATTTATAGTGGTGAAAAATCAGAAGCCACTTAGTTAACAGTAGCAGACATTACAGTACATTTGATAGATCTTATGTGGCTGTCAAAATCGATGACAAATGCAGCATAGAAAAATGTTTGAAAGTTTATGAAAAGAAGAAGTGGGATATAGATTTGAATGCATATTATTAGAGTGTTATGCATTTTTTATATGAACAAATGGAAGGGGGTGTTGTGTGGCATGATGCACTGATTCACTGAAGAGATGAATAACAGCTGTCCATGTGCCTCACTCTGTTCTAGTGGTTGCTTTAGTTACGAGTGGTGAATCTGACATAATCTCTTCTTTCACAGAGTTTACAGTCTAGCAGAGAATTATTTTCCAAACTTCTATAATGTGTCTATTCAATTTTTACAATTAAAGAGGTAGAGGAAAAGCAGGGATTGACTATTTCAGGTGTCAAATTTTGGCAAACAACATGAAAGAGCTGAGAATGGGTGCCTGGTAGGCCTGGTAATTGTAACTGTATCAATAGTTAGCTCTTGAAATGACAAAGATGGTATCTGACTGTCCTGTGGCTGGCTGTCTAGACCTATTTGGATCTGTTCTTGCCTTCATTCTTTGATTCAGTAGATTATCCAGCTGTATGGCCTCTGTGACTTTTATGATCAGAAACAACCTAGAATACTTATAATTGTATAAAATTGATCAAAATGACAGTATTTCACATCCTACCATTTGTGCCAGTGTGTTTGTTGCCTGTTTTAAACTGCTAGAGGACAGGAATCTTCTCTTATGAGTAATTTTATGTAACACCCAACACAATCATGTGTATTATGGAACTCAGAGAAATAGCCTTTGGTGTTATCGAGAGTGAAATATTGTTCATTTCCCTTAAACCTATAATCCCTGCATTTTAGAATGCCATAGGTGAGACATAAAACATTAAAGAAGAAAAAAGCTACAGGCTAAACTACTAGCTTGTCCTTTTCTTTCCTTTTGAAAATCACAGTGATAGTGTTTTTGTGTTTTGTTTTTTTTTTACTTAAGGTAAATTTAAACCTGTTTTCCCTAAGAATCAATGAGTGCCTATTGTTTACTTTAAAGATGAGGCTGTTAAATATTTTTCACATGACTTTCTTTGTTGTTGTTGTTGTTGTTGTTTTTTGCAGTACGCGGGCCTCTCACTGTTGTGGCCTCTCCCGTTGTGGAGCACAGGCTCCGGACGCACAGGCTCAGCGGCCATGGCTCACGGGCCCAGCCGCTCCACGGCATGTGGGATTTTCCCAGACTGGGGCACAAACCCATGTCCCCTGCATCGGCAGGCGGACTCTCAACCACTGCACCACCAGGGAAGCCCTCACATGCCTTTCTTGATCCTCAGATCCCCTTCCCTAGTTCTTTCTTATGTGTGTCTGGATGGTCTGTTGTAGGTGGCCACAAGTAGCCGAGTTTACTTATTTGACATTTTCCTTCTGGGAAGTCGTGTTTTCAGCAATGGACTTCAGATAGTATTAGAAGACAAGAGAATTTTGAAGGTGAGTGTGTAAGTTGATTCATCTGCTAGTAAGAGTAACAGCCAGGTTCTAATAACTCTTTCTCTGTCTTCTGATTCCTTAGGTTATCCATGATTGTCGTTGGCTTTCTGATTGCCTCTCTCATCAGTATGGAATTTTGCTGAATAATGTCTTTGACACCCAGGTACATGCAGGGAAACACTGGAATCAATGCAGTGTATATAGCTCCTGTAGAAAATAGGCCTTATCTGATGAGTGATTGAAAGTCTTCTTGTGTGTGCCTCATTCCCGCCCACTTCTCATGTAAGATGTTTGTACAATATGTGAGAACATTTGGTGCACTGAAGAAGTACTGGAGAAAAGTTACTTGTAATTATTTAGGGTTTTTTCCCTGCATTTTGCTCCAGAAATTTTCAAATAAGAAGCAAGCTCCATACTCTGTAGCATTCAGAAACTCAAACAATTTTGGGGTCATTTGGAAATCTGACATGGATTCTTACTGTGAGGTGGACAGTCAGTCACGTCTATGCCTTTACCACATATGTATCAGTTAAGGCTGATGGCTAATTGGCATCTAGCTCAGGGATGCAGGTTGTCCTAGATGTTCCCCCAAAGCCTATACTGGCCCCAGATAGCCTGAAGATAAGCAGTTTTTCTCTGATCTAAAGGACCTAGAGAAATGAGAAATTCCCAGATTATACTAGATCTGGGTTTCTGGTTTGGCTGTGAGAGCCATAAACCCATTAGTTTTCATTATGTATTCTTTAAGTTCTTCTAGTCTTCTAGTTTAATGCCATGAAAGGGAGATCTTGAATATATAAACCTAGAGCCTTTGGAGAGGGGTTAAAATAATGAGTTAGCCAATTATTTTTTAACAGAAATTCCTAAAAGTTCAACTTTATGTTATTGTATGTGGTTTAAGTTTGCTCTTTATGTATCTGCTTGTAATGAACTTTGTGCCACTTCTCTTGTTTACATGTTCCTTTGGGTCTTCTTTCAAGAGCATTCACTATATAGAGATTGCTTCTATGCTTACTCCAAAATGTAACACAGTTGCTCATTGTTCCCTTGAGGCCATCAGGCTTCTTGATTAGACCTCTGTATGTATTGTCTAATGAAGACATTGGCATATCTTTCCATATTTTTCTTTTCAGATTTTCATAGTACAAGAAGCAGGAATTCAGAATTATTTCAATTTGTTTTCCTTTAACACAGTGTATTAGTTTCCTATTGCTGTTGTAACTAATCACCACAAATTTTGTGGCTTAAAACATAAATTTAGGGCTTCCCTGGTGCCGCAGTGGTTGAGAGTCCGCCTGCCGAAGCAGGGGACACGGGTTCGTGCCCTGGTCCGGGAAGATCCCACATGCCGCGGAGCAGCTAGGCCTGTGAGCCATGGCCGCTGAGCCTGCGCGTCCGGAGCCTGTGCTCCGCAACTGGAGAGGCCACAACAGTGAGAGGCCCACGTACCGAAAAAAACAAACAAACAAACAAACACAACACATAAATTTACTCTCTTACAGTTCTGGAGGTCAGACGTCTGAAATCATTTGCACTGGGTGAGAGTCAAGGTGTCAGCAGGGCTGGTTTCTTCTGGAGGCTCTGAGAGGACAGTCTGTTTCCTTGCTTTTCAGCTTTCACCTGTGTTCTTTGGCTTGTGGCTCCTTCTATCTTCACAGTGCACCAATCTCTGCTTTCATCATCACATCACCTTGTCTTCTGGCTGTAGTAAAATCTCCCTCTGCCTCGTCTTATAAGAATACTTGTGATTACATTTAGGGCCCATCTGGATAATTCAAGTTAATCTCCCTATCTCGATATCCTTAAGTAATCACAGCAGCAAAGTCCATTTCGCCATTTAAGATAACATTCACAGGTCCAGGAATTAGGATGTGGATATATTTGGGGGCTGTTATTTAGCCTACCACACACAGACAAATAATGATTGCAATTCTTAATTTTATTAGCTTTCCTTACCAAAACTTTACCAGAGTTGCTAATAAGTAGAAGTAATTCTTTAATTTTATCTTCCTTTCCCCATTCCTTGAAGGCACCAAAGAGTAATAATCATAAGGCAGGCAAATAAAAGAAGTGGAAAAGAAAATAGACAGGGACACATTAAAGTTGGGTGATCCTTTTTCTTTTTCTTTTCTTTTTTTTTTTTCTAATTTTTCAGAATAAGATAACCTAACAACTTTAAATTTTCTAATGGCATTGTCTATCATGTGGGTCCTTGGGAAAAATGGTATTTAAAGATGTTTCTCTAAATGTATTTCTGCTATTTCTATCATGAGATAGCTCTGTATATATCCTACAGACTGGTCTGTTTGTCTTTTTTTAATGCCACAGGTAGCAGATGTCCTTCAATTTTCCATGGAAACAGGCGGCTTTCTTCCAAACTGCATTAGTACTTTACAGGAGAGTTTAATCAGACACCTTAAAATAGCCCCTAAATATCTCTCCTTTCTGGAAGAGAGACAAAAACGGATTCAAGTGAGTATTAACGTATGTCCCATATAACATTAATATTTTCAAGTGTCTTGTGAGTGGGATTATCAGCATATTATACCTATCCTTTGTTTTTTTTTTTGTTGTTGTTTTGTTTTTTTTGCGGTACGTGGGCCTCTCACTGTTGTGGCCTCTCCCGTTGCGGAGCACAGGCTCCGGACACGCAGGCTTAGCGGCCATGGCTTACGGGCCCAGCCGCTCCGCGGCATGTGGGATCTTCCCGGACCGGGGCACGAACCCGCGTCCCCTGCATCGGCAGGCGGACTCTCAACCACTGCGCCACCAGGGAAGCCCTTATCAGCATATTATATAGAGAAATGACAGCTGCTGTGTAAGCGTATGAACATTGCCAAAATCTTAGTTGTTCCAAATGGGAACAGTTTGTTTGTGGTCTCAAGTGGAAAAAAGCCAGCATCCAGATTTGTTGGTTATCAATTAAAAAGTACTCTGAAATAAATTTTCAATTGGACAAGTGGGGATTTTATTGGGAATTTGGATTAAGGCAGTGGAACAAAAATCATGCCAATTATTTCTCCCAAAGTAAGATAGATTTTCTTCAGCTTCTAATAGCCTTGCATGCAAACTTAGGTCATGACCGTATTGGCTGCAATTTTGGCCATATAATCTAATCAGTCCTGCTGCATCCAGTTTTGAATGAGAAGCCCTGATCTCTCTCTCTCTCTTCTTCCCTCCCTCCCTCCCCACATCTTTCCCCCATCACATACACACACTCACTGTATACACACAATAAGTGTGTGTATGTGTATGTGTGTATATTCTCAGAAGGCTAGCCATAGTGTGAAAGTAGAAGGTAATAATTGAAGAAAATGACAGTAATGGTGATTAAGTTAAGCAGCACTTAGATAAACCATTATTTTCTTTAAAGATTTGCTTACTATTCAGAGAAAACTGTTTTGGTGTCTCTAGGAAAACCCAGAACTATGGTTCACACGACCTCTTTCACCCTTTTTGCTAAAAATTTTGGCCTTGGAAGCTACCTACCTGCTGCCCCTTCGCTTGGTACTCCTAGATGAAATGATGTCTGATCTAACTACCCTGGTGGACGGGTACCTAAACACCTACCGAGAAGGGTCTGCAGACTGGCTGGGAGGCATGGAGGTAGGTGCCACTCTCTGTGGCTGTGTTTTCAGGACCTCTGTGTCCTCATGGGGGCCACAGTGATACCCACTGTTCACAGCTGCACCAAATTTCTTTCAGCAGATTTGATGATAAATATTCTTGAAGCGGCTATAGCTTGGGCTTAATTCAGCTCCTTAAGCACTTTTTTTCTATATATATATATATATTTTATGATCACTGACATTTATTTCATATGATGCAACTGGTGATGTGCATTTCAATAAAACTAAAAGTTGATGTGCTAGAAGTCCTAACTCCTTTCTTAAATATTGTACCAATTTTCTCACAATATTAAGTTATGTTTCCAGTAAATATATCTTTCAAAGAAAGGGTAAATTTCATTAGTTATTTTTATGAAGCCAGCACAATATAAGAAAACTTATATTGTTGGCAAACTATTGCATTAGGCCAAATCTGGCCCATGGCCTATTTTTGTAAAACTCACAATCTAAGAATGATTTTTATAGTCTTAAAGGATTGTTAAAAAAAAAAAAAGTATGCTTGTGGCTTACAAAGCCTAAAATGTTTACTATTTGACTCCTTACATAAAAAGTTCACAGGCTACTGCTATAAACAGTTCTCATTTAGGAATACTGATGCAAAATCCTAAATAAAATAATAGCATTTTTGGTACAAACTCCACTTAGATATATTATACTTTTCTATTAATGTGTCTCTGGATTCTAGTTACAAGCATGGTTTAATATTATATTAATATTTATTAATATTTAATATTATATTAAATTCTGTATTTTATTGGGGCCAAGAAAGTCTTATGATTATCTCATAAATGCTGAAAAAGTTCTTTTGTAACTTTTTTATATTTTGCTCTCACTGTTTAACAAGAAAAGATCAATGTAAAAATCCTTTCATAGTTTGCTTGATTGGAGAATTTTAATGTTTTTCATTTATCATTGTAAAGCGAAGGACAATTTTTTAACTTTTTAATATTTTGTTCTCACTGTTTATTGCTGAAAAAATTTGATAATATTCTATATACATTATTGATTAAAGTTGGAATAGGTACTTTAACATGATAAAACATATATCTCAGGCAAGAAGACTACCTAATATTTGATTGGGAACATCAATATCAAGAAATATACAGAGATGGTGACTATCACCACTACTTTAATACAGAAATGGTGACTATCACCACTACTTTAGTAGTTTCTGAAGCTATTAGCCAGTGAGGTTAGAAAAAAAAAAAAAGATGAACTATAAAAATTGAACAGGAGGAATAGGAATGATGACTTGCCTATGATATACCTGAATACTGAAGAGAATCAATTGAAAAAGATTGCCAAAAACAAAAAGGCAGTTTAGGGCTTCCCTGGTGGCGCGGTGGTTGAGAGTCCGCCTGCCGATGCAGGGGACACGGGTTCGTGCCCCGGCTCGGGAAGGTCCCACAAGCCGCAGAGCGGCTGGGCCGGTGAGCCATGGCCGCTGAGCCTGCGCGTCCGGAGCCTGTGCTCCACAATGGGAGAGGCCACAACAGTGAGAGGCCCGAGTACCGCAAAAAAAAAAGGCAGTTTAGTAAAATAGGTACAAATATAACATAAAACTTAATAGCTTTCCTATATCCCTGTACACAACTACAGAATATAATGGGGGAAAAATTCATTTATAATTGTAACAAAAGATAGATTATCTAGAAATAAATCTAACAAGAAATGTGAAATATAGAGATGAAAAAAATGTTAAAGTATTACTGAATGGCATAAAAGAGGACTTAAATGAATGGGGACATTAAGTATTTTTGGCAATCAGTTATTCCTAAATTAACTTTAAAAAAAAATTAGTTTATTTATTATTTATTTTTTTGGTTGCATTGGGTCTTTGTTGCTGTGCACGGGCTTTCTCTAATTGCAGCAAGCGGGGGCTACGCTTCGTTGTGATGCGCGGGCTTCTCATTGCGGTGGCTTCTCTTGTTGTGGAGCACAGGCTCTCGGTGTGGGGGCTTCAGTAGTTGTGGCATGTGGGCTCAGTAGTTGTGGCTCACGGGCTTAATTGCTCCACGGCATGTAGGATCTTCCCGGGCCAGGGCTCAAACCCGTGTCCCCTTCATTGGCAGGTGGGTTCTTAACCACTGTGCCACCAGGGAAGCCCCCTAAATTAACTTTTATATTTAACTTTCTTTTAAGAAAAATGCTAAAGCCATAATTACTTTGGCAAACTGTGATTATAGTGTTTATAGAGATAAATAAGAATAGTCCTGTCAGATATTAAAACATATGTCTACACTAAATATGAGCGGTACATGTATAGGCAGATCGATGGAATAGAGAACCCAGAAATAGATCTCATATATATCAGTAATGGTTGAGATAAAGGTAAAATTTCCAATCAATGAGAAAAAGATAAGTATTTAGTAAATGGCCTCAGGCAATTGACTAACCATTGTGGGGGAGGAGAATCAGAGTTGGATTGTTATCTCTTTCTGCTACACCAAAATAAATCCCATGGATCAAGTATTTATGTAAGAACTAGAATTATAAAAGTATTGGAGGGGCTTCTCTGGTGGTGCAGTGGTTGAGAGTCCGCCTGCCAATGCAGGGGACGTGGGTTTGTGCCCCGGTCCGGGAAGATCCCACATGCCGGGGAGCAGCTAGGCCCATGAGCCATGGCCGCTGAGCCTGCGTGTCCGGAGCCTGTGCTCCGCAACTGGAGAGGCCACAACAGTGAGAGGCCCGCGTAAAAAAAAAAAAAAAAGTATTGGAAAAAAAGTATTGGGACTTCCCTGGTGGTCCAGTGGCTAAGACTCCGCACTCCCAAAGCAGAGGGCCTGGGTTCCATCCCTGGTCAGGGAACTAGATCCCACATGTGGCAGTGAAGATCCCATGTGCTGCAACTAAGACCCAGTGCAGCTAAATAAATAAGTAAATAGGGGCTTCCCTGGTGGCGCAGTGGTTGGGGGTCCGCCTGCCGATGCGGGGGACGCGGGTTCGTGCCCCGGTCTGGGGGGATCCCACATGCCGCGGAGCGGCTGGGCCCGTGAGCCATGGCCGCTGAGCCTGTGCGTCCGGAGCCTGTGCTCCGCAACGGGAGAGGCCACAGCAGTGAGAGGCCCCCGTACCGCAAAAAATAAATAAATAAGTAAATAAGTAAATAAGTAAATAAATATTTTTAAAAAGTATTAAAAGAAAATTATGTCACAGTAGGGAATATGTCCCCTCCCCCAACTTTACTGAGGAATAGTTGACAAAATTAATTGTGTATATTTAAAGTGTACATTGTGATGATTTGATATACATGGTGGAATGATTACCAAGATCAAGATAACTAACATCCATCACCTCATAGCTAACTTTTTTTTATGTAGTGAGAATGCTTAAGATCTACTCTCAGAAACTTTCAAGTATATAATACTGAACTATTAACTGTAGTAACCATGCTGTGCATTAGATCCTCAGAACTTATTCTTCTTATAACTGAAAGTTTGTACCCTCTGACCTACATCTCCCCATTTTCCTCTCCCTCAACCCCTGGGAACCCCCATTCTATTCTCTGATTTCATGAAATCAGATTTTTGTTTTTGTTTTTTAAGATTTCATATATAAGTGATACTGTGCAGTATTTGTCTTTGTCTGGCTTATTCACTTAGCATAATACCCTCCAAGTTCAAACATATTGTTGCAGATGGCAGGACTGCCTTCTTTTTTATGGCTGAGTAATATTCTATTGTATAGAATATCGTATTGTGTAATGTATATACATCACATCTTTATCCATTTATCTATTGATAGACACAGGTTGTTTACATATTGTGAATTATGATGCAGTGAACAAGGGAATGTACATATCTCTTTGCGATCCTGTTTTCATATGCTTCAGATATGTACCCAGACGTGGGATTGCTGGACCATATAATAGTTCTATTTTTAATTTTTTGAGGAACATCCATGTTGTTTTCCACTGTTTTACATGGTAATGTAAATTGCATCAATTTACATTCCGATCAACAGCATATGAGTTCCCTTTTCTCCACATTCTCACCAACACTTGTTATCTGTCTTTTTGATAATAGCCATCTTAACAGGTGTCAGTAACACCTCATTGTGGTTTTGATTTGCATTTCCCTGATAACTAGTGACTTCGAGCACCTTTTCATGTACCTGTTGGCCATCTAAATATCTTCTTTGGAAAATTATCTATTCAGGTCCTTTGCTCACTTTTAAATTAGAGTATTTGCATTTTTGCTATTGAGTTGTATGAGGAAGTGCTTTTCTATGCAATACAGAAATACTCAGAACTCATAAAAGATGAATAAATATGACTTTAAAAATTTTGTATGGCGAAAATACTGTGAACAAAGTCAAAGGGAAAGCAACCTAGGAAAAATTATTTGCCTCATGTAACAAAGAGGACATTTTCTTAATATATTCTTTATTGTAGCATTTATGTAATGACAAAATACTGAAGACAACCCAAATATCCATCCACAAGGGTTTGGTTAAACAAACTATTGTATATCCATACAGCCATTAAAATTGCCAATACAGAAAAATCTCCAAGACAGAATTTTTAGTTGGAAAAATCAAGAAGAAGAAGAATATATAATATTATGTAGCCACTTGTATAAAATAATTTTAGAAAGAGTTATCAAAATAAAAAGTTGGGGGAAAATAAAAATTGAAAAATATAATCCAATGAATAGATAAATATTTAGTAAGGGATCATATATGCAAAGACAGTCTCTGGAGGCTAAAGAAGAAGCTGCTTTTTAGAGGATGCACCTGCTAAGGCAGTTGGGGCGAGGTTGGAATGGACCCTTACTTTTCATTGTATAATCTTTATACATACACACATGCACAACATACACACAAAATTGGATTAAAAATATTTAAATTACTTGAAAAATAGTACTACTATAGTTGAAGACACTAGAGGGTGCTATAAGAACACATTTGAATAGACCCTTGCTTGCCAAATACTAAGTGTAGTAGAAGTGATTTTAAAGTGATTTTAAGGACCACATTCAGAAATTTAGTTATAGTAGACTTGTGTTCATTTTCTTTTCTTAGCGTACATGTATGGAGCTCCCAGAGGAACTGCTTCGACTGAAGGACTTCCAGAGACAGCGCAGAGAGAGAGCTGCAAAAGAATATAGAGTAAATGCGCAGGGACTCCTAATAAGGACAGTACTACATCCAAAGAAGTCTATGACAGAGACAGCAGGGAAAAAGGGAAAAGTAAGAGGTTTCTTACTTTGTAAAAATTCTAGGCTAGATAAAGCTCCAAATTTTACATCTCACAAGGATGTAAATTTGCTAAAAGAAGAATCTAAGAGTAAGCAAACCACAGCGGAATCTCAGCATCTACCTCCCATAAAGGAAGAAGTCAGTGAAGATTCCAGTAACAAACGAATTTGCCCTGAGTCAGAGGGGTTTAAGGACCAGAGAATAACTCTAAAAGAATACCTCAAGATACCTAAACAAGAGTTTCAGACAAATTTATCTTTGAAAGAGGAGATAGAACAGTTACTGATGGTGGAAAACAAGGAAGATCTAAAATGTACAAAACAAGATGTTTTAGTGTCTCCTTCCCTTCCTCAGGAAACCAGAGTGTCTCCAAGTGACATTTTTCATCCTTTTAGAAAAGCTGTGCTTCCCACACTTCCTCCCTGCCCAGCTTTGGAGAAGACTGATTCCTGGATAAATCCAGATTCTCCCAATCTGCCTTAGAGATCTGCAGTTTGTTCTTGAGGCCAATAAAGGTGGCTTATTTCCTCTGCCATCAAGGCCTTCCTCAGTGCTTAAGTTTCTTGTGCTGTAAATTAGTCACAGGCTTTGGGGGAAATTATATCCTCTTGCTTGCTCCTATATTCTTAGAATTTGATTAGGATGGGAATGAATAAGTTAAATAATGGAAGAAGTAAATGTTATGATTATGTCACTGTGTAGAAATGTTCCCTGTGGCCAAACTGAATTACTTCTCATAATTTGGGTTTAAAGGATTTGAAGAAGGGAAAAATTTCGGACTTAGTGTCTGGAAGAATCTATACTTGAAATTTTTTGTTGTTTTTTCTGGTTTGAAGGATGTTGGTAAAACTCTTAGCCATAAGTTTAAAAATATTAGTACCTGACAACTTTACCTGTACTTTTTTCCTTTTTAGAATATTAACTTTGTCAATTATACCTCAATAAAGATGAAAAATATTAACTTTATTTTTGAATTTTAAATGTTTGGTCTGTCTTATGTCATAGACAAACAATAGTTTATGTTATTACAGGAATCAATATCCCAGTTTTAATTTCTTTTCATTCCATTTACTTTTAGAGAGTTTTGTCCATTTCCCTAACAAAGCAGGGCCTTCTTTAGAGTATGTCTATTATGTAAACTTGAAGTTTGATTCCACTATATTTGCCTGGAGTTGGTATGCCTTCTTAGGGTGAAAGGAAGGTAGCCTGTACTGAGCCCTTTTTATGTTGAATACTTGCAAGTTGCTCATTCTTTTGTGTATAATAACCAGTAAACCTGGTTGGTATTAGGTTATCTCTCACTTTTCTTCATTGGGTCAGGGTAGGAATAAATTGGAATGTGTCTGCATTTCTAGGTCTAGAATCCAGTGAGAAATCTGTAACTTTTTTTTTTTTTTCCGGCCCTGCACGGCCTGTGGGATCCTAGTTCCTTGACCAGGGATGGAACCTGGGCCACCTCAGTGAAAGCACCGAGCCCTAACCATTGGACTGCCAGGGAATTCCCTAGAAATCTGTAATTTGACTGTTATACAGGCCTCTACTACTTAGGGGAGACAGGGACAGTCTATAATTAGGAACATCCTTGTCTGTGCTCATTGATTCTATCATGAGTACCACTGAAAGAACAGCTGTGTCTTCCAAATCCCAGAGCCCAGATCTGGTCTAAGCTTAAGATGAAGGCAGGACTAAGAGCAGTCAGCTCAGCCCTGCAGTTGCTGTCCCTCACTTTGTCCATAGTTTAGAAGGTCATTGGAGGCCAAGGTGGTTTCTGGTTCATTCTGGGTGAATGTGTTTTCAGGTTGAGCCCAGAAAGTGGTTAATCTAGGTTTACTCTGGGAAGGGCATGAATTTCTGTGAAATTCATAGAATTGATTTAGCTTCTTATGGAACCATACCACACACAATTTTTATACATACATACGTGTAAATATACAGGCTACAAAGAAAAATGTGACATTCTTCATATTTAAAAAAAAGGATTCTTCTCTCATTATGTATTTTGTGACTAATAAAGAAGAGGATTCTGTTGGACCTTTGCTGTACTGCTCAATATGGTAGTTATATGTGGCTATTTAAAATTAAATTGATTAAAATGAAATAAAATTAAGAATTCAGTTCCTCAGTTGCACTTGCTATATGTCCAATACTCAATAGTTTCATGTACCCAGTGGCTACCATATTGAACATCACAGATATAGAACATTTCCATCATTCCAGAAAGTTCTATTGGACACTGCTATTTGAGAAGTACTTTGACTCTCAGAACTAAATGAGCCTTCCGAGTTTCATCACAATTTTCTTAGTGAAACGGTCACATAACTGGAACTGCATTTTTCTCCATATTCTAGCCTGGAGTGCCTACCTAAATTCCATGTGCTCAGATCCAACCATGAACTTCTGTCCTTTGCTGGATAGAGTGAAAAAAAAATCCCTGGGTTCTTCAAGCCCTGCTGCTAGTGCTCTGTGCCATTGCCATTACTTAGATTTCTTATCTAAATTTTGCTCAGATTTTGGAAAATCTTTGGTTCTTGACCCAACCAGTTGTTGAGTTCTTACTCTATACTTTTCTAGTTGAGAGTTTATAAACCATACTGCCTGCTTTTCCAAATTCTTGGAGTCTTGCTTCAGTCTACACTGAATTCCTGCATCTGTCCTACTCAGGTCTGACCTTTCTGTACATGATCTGCAGTTAGAGATTCTCACAAGCAATCTGATCCTTTTAATTTGGGAATTAGGAAACAGAGTTAAATGACTTCCCTGAAGAAAAGTGCTGCACTGAGAATAGAACCAGTGTTTCTTACTTCTTGGTCCATTCAGTGTTCTTTCAACTATAGTATGAAAAATCATTGCAGCAGCTTTGCCTCCAGTCTGGCTGTGAGCTTGATAAAGCCTAACATGAAACAATATAATTTTAATACACTGGGACTTCCCTGGTGGCACAGTGGTTAAGAATCCACCTGCCAATGCAGGGGACATGGGTTCGATCCCTGGTCTGGGAAGATCCCACATGCCGTGGAGCAACTAAGCCCGTGCACTGCAACTACTGAAGCCCGCACACACTAGAGCCCACGTGCCACAACTACTGAAGCCCATGCACCTAGAGCCTGTGCTCTGCAACAAGAGAAGCCACCACAATGAGAAGTCTGTGCACCCCAATGAAGAGTAGCCCCGGCTCGCCACAACTAGAGAAAGCTCATGCACGGCAACGAAGACCCAACGCAGCCAAAAAAAAAAAAAAGAATTTTAATACACTATAGCCCTGTCGTTGTTTTGACACAAGGCAAGTCACAGCAGCAAGCCAAGATAAGGCTTGGTGCATACTTGGGGAGCTGAGGGTGATTAGCCAGATGTACTTATCAAAAAGGCATTTACTATAAAGGTGACATCAATAAATACCTTACAGGGCTTCCCTGGTGGCGCAGTGGTTGAGAGTCCGCCTGCCGATGCAGGGGACACGGATTCCTGCCCCGGTCCGGGAAGATCCCACATGCCATGGAGCGGCTAGGCCCGTGAGCCATGGCCGCTGAACCTGCGCGTCCGGAGCCTGTGCTCCGCAACGGGAGAGGCCACAGCAGTGAGAGGCCCGCATACCGCAAAAAAAATAATAATAATAATAAATAAATAAATAAATACCTTACAGAAAAATTTAGAAAATAATGAGAAAAAAATACTCAACTATCATCCTACATTATACAACCCTTCCTAGCATTTTGGCACTTTTCTTTCAATTTTTCCTCTCTCATTCTCTCTCTCTCTACACACACACCATCACAACCATACCGTAAATACATTTATTGTGTTTTTTATATCAAGTATTTCTCCATTTTATAATCCTAACAACCAACATTTTAAACAGATGTTTCATTTTTAAATTAATATGCTATCAAATAGAATTTGGAAAATAGAGGAAAATAAGAAAAAAATTACTCATTTCTCTAGCCCAACAGAAAAATCAGGTAATATTTTTGTTAATGTCAGTGTTTATGCATAGATTTTACCCTCTACATAGTTATATATATACACTCTACTTTATGAATGTTTTCCTATGCTGTTATACACCCTTTGTAAAGATTTTTTTAATTTATTTTTGGCTGCGTTGGGTCTTCATTGGTGCGCGTGGGCTTTCTCTAGTTGCAGCGAGCAGGGGCTACTCTTCCTTGCGGTGTGCAGGAGGTGGCTTCTCTTGTTGTGGAGCTCTAGGCGTGTGGGCTTCAGTAGTTGTGGTGTGCAGGCTCAGTAGCTGTGGCTCACGGGCTCTAGAGCGCAGGCTCAGTAGTTGTGGCACACGGCCTTAGTTGCTCCGTGGTATGTGGGATCTTCCCGGACCAGGACCAGCGATCGAACCCGTGTCCCCTGCATTGGCAGGTGGTTCTTAACCACTGTACCACTAGGGAAGTACCAAGATTTTTTTTTTTTTCTGCACGGCTTGTGGGATCTTAGTTTCCTACCAGGGATCAAACCTGGGCCCTCAGCAGTGAAAGCGCAGAGTCCCAACCACTGGACCGCCAGGGAATTCCCAAGACTTTTATGACTACATAATATTTCTAAGCGGATACACCATGGTTTACTTAGCTCTGTTTTGGTATATTCAGGGTGTTTCCATTCCTTATTTCCTGCATTTTCCATGTTTTGAATCATTTTGTCAGAATGAAATTCCAGAAGTAGGTCAAAGAGGTTTTCTTGGTTTTGTTTTTTACAGCTCTTGCTAAGTTACTTTTCAAAAGTGTTAACCAATTATATTGCCACTCCAATTTTTGTAGTAATGATGCACCATTGAGAGCATTAGATTTTTTTCTTGAGAGGCATTGCATGTTTTTGACTTTCAAAATTCTAACTTCTTTATCCATAAACCTGAAAGGTTTCCTGTCGTTTTTGGTAACTTACCTGCATTAGATACCATGAAGATTAATGAAAACATACATACTGGGAATATTTGAATTCTGATAAATGTCCCTGATCTCTAAGTAAGGACATTATTATGGGTAAAATATTTTAATCATATAAACCCTAAAATAAAACCAAAGTCTATATACTCATGATGAAAGACATCTTTGAAATGTCTTGGAACTCTCATCAGGGATGTCATAGAAAATGATATTTATTGTTATACGAAATGAGAAAGAATCTTAGCTAAATTGCTAGGTTTACCCTAAGACAAAATTTAATACATTCTATTCCACATACTCAACAGGAGTTGAGCCTGTAACTCTATAATTTAGTAGATCTCCTTAAACAGGAAAAGCTGTCAAATTGTAATCAGGGCATAATTAGCAACCCAATCTTAATATATATATTGCAAATAAAAAATGTCAAAAAAAATGTCGAAACTATGCTTCAGTTTAGTCAGTCATGAACAGCATTTCTTAAACAATGGAATAGAATAGAGAATATCAGTGCATTATACATAGTAAAGAAAAGTATCATTTTGTGAAACTTTTTTTTCTCTGTTGTATGCTAGAGTATGTGTACTTTTACTATTGGTTGCAGTAAAAAGCAGCTCAAGATAAGCATAGAAGGAAACTTGCATCTTTAAATACTTACACAATAAAACAAGAAAGATCTAAAACCAGTGATCTCAGCTTCCATCTTAAGCTAGAAAAGGAAGAATAAATTAAACTTGGGCTAAGTAGGATGAAACAAATAATGATAAGAATAGAAATCAACGGGCTTCCCTGGTAGTGCAGTGGTTGAGAATCTGCCTGCCAATGCAGGGGACACGGGTTCGAGCCCTGGTCTGGGAAGATCCCACATGCCGCAGAGCAACTAGGCCCGTCAGCCACAATTACTGAGCCTGCGCGTCTGGAGCCTGTGCTCCGCAACAAGAGAGGCCGCGATAGTGAGAGGCCCACGCACCGCGAGGAAGAGTGGCCCCCACTTGCCGCAACTAGAGAAAGCCCTTGCACAGAAACGAAGACCCAACACAGCCCTAAATAAATATATAAATAAAAATTTTTTAAAAAGAATAGAAATCAATAAAATTAAAAGTGGAGAGGGCTTCCCTGGTGGCACAGTGGTTGAGAGTCCGCCTGCCGATGCAGGGGACACGGGTTCGTGCCCTGGTCCGGGAAGATCCCACATGCTGTGGAGCAGCTGGGCCCATGAGCCATGGCCGCTGTGCTCCGCAACGGGAGAGGCCACAACAGTGAGAGGCCCGCGTACCGCAAAAAAAAAAAAAAAAGTGGAGAGAAAAAATCAATAAAACCAAAACCTGTAAGATCAGTAAAATTGTTAAACTTTTACCCATACTGACCAAGATTTTTTTTAAAAAAGGCACAAATTACCAATATCAGAAATGAAAGATTACTATTACAGATCCTGTATATATATATATTAAAAAGATAGGGACTTCCCTGGTGGCGCAGTGGATAAGAATCCGCCTGCCAATGCAAGGGACATGGGTTCGAGCCCTGGTTCGGGAGGATCCCACATGCCATGGAGCAGCTAAGCCCGTGCGCCACAACTACTGAGCCTGTGCTCTAGAGCCTGCGAGCCACAGCTACTGAGCCCTTGTGTCACAACTACTGAACCTGGTGCACCTAGAGCCTGTGCTCCACAACAAGAGAAGCCACCACAATGAGAAGCCTGAGCACCGCAATGAAGAGTAGCCCCCACCCACCGCAACTAGAGAAAGCCCACGTGCAGCAACAAAGACCCAACGCAGCCAAAAATAAATAATAATATTTTTTTAAAAAAAAAGGATAACAAGGGACTACTGTGAACAATTCTATGCCCACAAATTGAAAAACTTAGTTGTAGTGGACAAATTCATTGAAAAACACAAAATACCAAAACTGATTCAAGAAGAAATAGAAAACCTGAATAGTCCAAAATCAACTAAATGCATTGAATTCATAATTTAAAACCTTCCCTAAAACAAACTTTGTTCCCAGATAGCTTTTCTGGTGAATTTCTATCTAAGGAAGCAATAATACTAATCCTTCCAGGAAAAAAAAAAGGAAGGGTCACTTCCCAACTCATTTTATGAGGCCAGCATTACCATATACCAAAAGCAGACAACAAAATTGCAAGAAAAGAAAACTACAGATAAATATATCTTAGGAACATAGACATTAAAGTTGCAACAGTAACAAAATGTTGGCAATATAATCCAGAAATATATAAAAATAATAATACATCATGACCAAATGGAGTTTATCCCAGGAATGCAAGTGTGGTTTAATGTGAAAATGTAATACATCGAATTAACAGAATAAAGGAGAAAGACCATGTGATTATCTCAGTAGCTACTGAAAAAATTTTTTTGACAAAATTTTACATCCATTCATGGTAAAACAAAAAAACTGTCAGCAAACTAGGATTAGCAGGGGACTTACTCTACTTAATAAAGTTCTTTTTTAAAAAACCTACTACTGACACCAAAGTCACGAGCCAAAAAAGAAAAAATAGACAAACTGGATTTTGTGAAAATTGTAAAAATTTGTGCACGAAAAGACAATATTAAAAGAGTAAAGGGAATTCGCTGGTGGTCCAGTGGTTAGGACGCCGCACTTCCACTACAGGACTGCAGGGCAAACGTGTTCGAGAGTCATGGTTGGGGAACTAAGATCTCACATGCTGCTCAGCCAAAAAAAAAAAAGCATAAAAAGACAACCCACAGAATGGGAGAATATGTTTGCAAATCATGTATTTGATAAGGGATTCAAAGCCAGAATATATAGAGAACTCCTAAAATTCAGCAACAAAAAGCCAAACAACCTGATTCAAAAACAAACAACAGACTTGAATAGACATTTCTCCAAAGAAGATATACAAATGGCCAATCAGCAAATGAAAAGATGCTCAACATCACTAATCATTAGAGAAATGCAAATCAAAACTACAATGAGATACCACCTCACACCCGTTAGGATGGCTACTATCAAAAAACAGAAAATAAATGTTTGAAAGGTTGTGGACAAATTGAAACACTTGTACACTGTTGGTGGGAATGTAAAATGGTGCACCTACTATGGAAAACAGCGTGGTGTTCCTCAAAAAATTGAAAACAATTACCATATTATCCAGCAGTTCCGCTTCTGGATATATACCCAAACGAACTGAAAACAGAGTGTTGAAGAGATATTTGTTTCCCATGTTCATAACAGTATTATTAACAATAGCCAAAAGGTGGAAGCAACCCAAGTGTCCATCAACAGATGAATGGATAAGCAAAATGTGGTATATGCATACAATGGAATGTTATTCAGCCTTAAAAAGGAAGGAAATTCTGCAATATGCTATGACATGGATGAAACTTGAGTACATTATGGTTAATGAAATAGCCAGTCACAAAAAATAAATATGAGGTATCTAGAGTAATCAAAATTATAGAGACAGAAAGTAGAATGGTGGTTGCTCGGGCTGGGAGAAAGAAGAAGTGGAGAGTTATTGTTTGTAGAGTTTCAATTTTGCAAGTTGAAAGAATTCTGGAGATTGATGGTTGCACAACAATATGAAGGTACTTCATACCAGTGCACAGGACTTCCCTGGTGGCGCAGTGGTTAAGAATCTGCCTGCCAATGCAGGGGACATGGGTTCGAGACCTGGTCTGGGAAGATCCCACATGCCGCGGACCAACTATGCCCGTACGCCACAACTACTGAGCCTGTGCTCTAGAGCCCGTACACCACAACTACTGAAGCCTACGTGCCTAGTGTACGTGATCTGCAACAAGAGAAGCCACTGCAATGAGAAGCCCATGCACTGCAACGAAGCGTAGACCCCGCTCGCTGCAACAAAGACCCAATGCAGCCAAAAATAAAATGTAAATAAATAAATTTATTTTTAAAAATACCAGTGAACAGCACATTTAAAAATGAATGAGAGGGGCTTCCCTGGTGGCGCAGTGGTTGAGAGTCCGCCTGCCGATGCAGGGGACGCGGGTTCGTGCCGCGGTCCGGGAAGATCCCACGTGCCGCGGAGCGGCTGGGCCCGTGAGCCATGGCCGCTGAGCCTGCGCGTCCGGAGCCTGTGCTCCGCAACGGGAGAGGCCACAGCAGTGAGAGGCCCGCGTACAGAAAAAAAAAAAAAAATTAACATCTCATTCTTTTTTTTTTTTTGCGTTTCGCGGGCCTCTCACTGCTGTGGCCTCTCCCGTTGCGGAGCACAGGCTCCGGACGCGCAGGCTCAGCGGCCATGGCTCACGGGCCCAGCCGCTCCGCGGCACGTGGGATCTTCCCGGACCGCGGCACGAACCCGCGTCCCCTGCATCGGCAGGCGGACTCTCAACCACTGCGCCACCAGGGAAGCCCCCACATTTTTTTAAATTGGGGGAAAAAACTATTACTAACATCACACTTATAATGGTGAAAGTCTGAATGTTTCCCCCATATAACAGAGAACAAGAAAGGATAATTGCTCTCACTACTTCAATTCGAAATTGTACCGTAGGTACTAACTAGTGGAATAAAGCCAGAAAAAATAAAGAAAAAGCATATAGATTAGAAGTTTTAAAAGTAAAATTGTATTTTTACATGACGTGATCATGTGCATATAAAATCCTAAGGAATCTACAAAAAGCTACTAGAACCCATAAGTGAATTTAGCAATGTTACAGGGTATACTGCCAATATAAAAAAATGTGAGTATACAAAAAATACTAGCAATGGTCAATCAGTAACTGAAATTTTTTAAAATATCATTTACAATAATGTCCAAAAACATGATATCCTTAAGGATATGCTCAATAAAATACATGCAAGACTTGTGTATTGAAAACTACAAAATATTTCTGAAAGAAACTAAAGAAGATGTAAATAAATGGGAAATATACCATGGGAAGCTCAGTATTGTTAAGATGTAAATTATCCCCAAATTGATGTATAGATTCATTACAATCACAGTCAAAATCCAAGCAGGCGGGACTTCCCTGGTGGTCCAGTGGTAAAGAATCCACCTTCCAAGGCAGGGGACACAGGTTCGATTCTTGGTCAGGGAACTAAGATCCCACATGATGCGGGGCAAATAAGCCTGCGCGCTGCAACTGTTGAGCCCGCTCACCTCAATGAGAGAGCCTGCATTCTGCAAACTACAGAGTCCACGTACTCTGGAGCCCATACGCCACAACTAGAGAAGAGAAAACCTGTGCACCACAACTAGAGAGAAGCCCAAGCGCAGCAACGAAGAGACCGTGCACCGTAACGAAAGATCCTGCATGCCTGAACGAAGACCCTGTGTGCCGCACAGGGTCTTTTTTAATTAATTAAAAAAGAAACTAAAAACCACCCTTTAAAGTAAAATAAAATGTACAACCACTATAGAAAACAGTTTGCCAGTTCCACCCCCACAATCCACTCCTAGGGATTTATTCCAAGAGTAATGAAAGCATATATCTACACAAAGACTTGGACACAAATGCTCACGATGACTTTATTCTTTTTTTTTTAATTAATTAATTAATTAATTTTTGGCTGCGTTGGATCTTCGTTGCTGCGCGTGGGCTTTCTCTAGTTGCGGCGAGCAGGGGCTACTCTTCATTGAATTGCTCCGGCTTCTCATTGCGGTGGCTTCTCTTGTTGCGGAGCACAGGCTCTAGGTGTGCAAGCTTCAATAGTTTTGGCATGCAGGCTCAGTAGTTGTGGTGCATGGGCCTAGTTGCTCCACGGCATGTGGGATCTTTCCAGACCAGGGATGGAACCCGTGTCCCCTGCGTTGGCAGGTGGATTCTTAACCACTGCGCCACCAGGGAAGTCCCCACTTTATTCTTAATAGCCCTAAACTGGAATCCTAATTTCCAGCTACACGTGAATGGATAAACCAAAAGCAGTATATCCATACAGCAGACTAGTACTAAACAATAAAAAGGACAAACTATCATGCACATAACATGGACAAATCTGAAAAAATTTTGCTGAGCAAAAGATGCCAGATGCAAGAGTACATGCTGCATGATTCTATTATATGAAACTAGTGAAAACAAAACTAGTCTATGGTGACAGGAAAGCAGATGAGTGGTTGCCTGGGGCTAGGGAAAGGGGTTGGGGATTGACTGCAATAGGGCACAAGGGAATTTTTTTCAGGTGATATGAATGTTGTATATCTTGATTGTGGTGGTGGTTACACCAATGTATACATTTGTCAAAACTCATTGAAATGTATGTGCACTTTATTGTACATAAACTATGCCTCAATAAAGTTTATTTTAAAAACATTTGGAAGCCACTGGTCTACTGGGTGTGGGGGAAATAATCATTAGAGTTGCAACATTTTGTTAAATGATATTGTTACGAAGGCTGTAGCCCCAGAATCATAACCCTGCCCCTCCCTTGAATAGAAACTAATTACTCTTACTAACGTTTTCGGAGGAAGCTGCAAAGAGAAAAAACGAGAACTGGTTAGAACCACCTAGGCCCAAGATGGTGGAAGATTTTACTTCCAGTAGACCTTGAGCCTCATTATACACTCATTGTAATACATTACCATGCTAAATGACACATCCACCAAAGCCATGACAGTTGGCGATTGCCATGACCACAACCAGAGAAGCCCATACTGAAAAGGAGAGTTGCATCAGTTCCAGGTCCAAACCACACCCCTGTTCTGGGATAACTCATGAATATTCCTCCCACTCTTTCCAATTCCCTCCTTTTTAACTCGACCTTCCTGTATATTTGATGTCTCCACAGAAATTGAGTTGAGAAGCTGCTTTGCAAACTAGGTTCTTTGCTTCTCCATTCTTTGGCCACTGAATAAAGCTTGTGCTATTCCAGCCTCAGCTTCAGTTTCATTGTTGGCTGCATGACTCCAATCAGAAAAAAAACCCACCTGGCTGAGACAGGGGGTCTCTGCCCAAGCTAGGACCCCAGTGCAGGTCCAGTTGACTAATTTTGTTAGGGAAACCACTGACCGAAACTGCCCGCCTTGGCCAGGCCCAATAATTACCACTCACATGAGTTACCTTACAACAGGAGGTCCTGGTAAGGAAGACGTAACTAACAAGCTACCACCAACTCGAAGAATTCGGGAAAGGTCAAAAGGAGAGAGGAGACACCAGTCCATATGTCCTACCAGCCTCCCAGAATCCTTCTCGCTAGAATCCATCTTGGTTGAGTGATGTGTGCAGAGCCAGGAAGGACCCTGAGTCCGAATGATCAGCCAGAGACAACCCGGAAACTAACTCCATTACCATAAATTCCAAGACTGTGACCATGTGTCATAGAAGTTCTCTTGGGTTCCCTTACCCTCCTGCTCTCCACCCGGGTGCCCCTTCCCAATAAAGTCTCTTGCTTTGTCAGCACCTGTGTCTCCTCGGACAATTCATTTCCGAGTGTTAGACGAGAGCCCACTCTCAGGCCCTGGAAGGGGTCCACCTTCCTGCAACAATTTGGTAACGATATCAATGGACAAAATAAGCAAATATGTGTTGCTAATATAGTCAGATAAAATTTAAACAAATTTTAAAAGAAACAGTAATATATGCCCATGGTTATAAAATAAATGATAGAGAAGGCTTATGATAAAAATAAATATCCCTGCCCCATCCTTTCCTGACCTTAGTACTTTTCCCCAGAGGCATCCACTTTTAATATTTTATTTTCCCCTCTCTTTCCTCAATGAACTAGAGTGTAAACTGGTAGATATGGAGCAGTTGATGAAAAGCATTTAATTGTAATGTAAACCAGAAGAGCCAGTAACTTAAGCCCAATGCTGCTGATCTCTCCACATTGCAACAGTAGCCCCTCTGATTTATATGAGATATTTCCACATTCTGGAGTTCTCAAATTCCCCAAAGAGCATTACTGTTTATAACTTGAAAGGCACCTGATGGCTAAACCCTGAATGTTTTAAATAAAAGCTTTGTAATGGAAACACATTCTAAAGGAAACATTCCTTAAGAAGAGCCAAAATGGCAAGTTCCAGGAATGAGGGAGAAAAGAGAAAGAAATTCTCTTCATTATTGTGTAACTTGTTGGGATGCCATCCATAGTTTGCTTAATAATAGTTGTGTTTAAGGTGTACCAGTGAATTGCTGGTGGGGGTTGGGATGAAGGAGGCAGAGTAGCCTTGGAGAGGAGATAGCACTTGCCCTTGCAACTGTGTTGTGTGTCAAAGGGCTTTGAAAGAGGTAAGGGAAGGGTGCATTTTGGCTAAGAAAACTACAAGGAGTTCACTATTACAAGAGAGGAAAACATGTAGGGTGTATTATGAGAGATAAGGCTGGGAAATAGGGTCCATGTTTCTGTTATGGTTTTTTGGTCATAAGCAAAAAAACTGACTTGGCTAATGTAAACAAAAAGGATTTATTGGAAAGATGAGTGGCTCACAGAATTGATGGGAAAGCTGGAGAACTAGGCTTGGAATTAGGATCAAGGGCAGCTGCAGAACTCTAGGCAGCAGGAACTATTCAACTTTCTGTCAGAGTGACTTGAGTGCCAGTACTTTTTTTTTTTTTCCATCCCCGCATAATTTGACTCAGGATTCAAAATTCTGAGAGGGCATAATTGACTTTATCTCATAAACCCACCCATCCAGGGCACCTTGATTTATCGTCCTACTGAGGCAGGCAACACTGTCCACAGTGGGGAAAATGTAATTCCCAAAGGAATGTAAGCGCACTGAGGATATGTCTTGTTGAGTTTATGTTTTACCCTATAGACTAAAGGAGACCATTGAAGAATTATGAATAAGAAACTAAGATGAAAAAAAAAAAAAAAAGAAACTAAGATGATCAGAAATGTAGATTTTAGATAATCCTGGTTTAAATTGGAGGATGGACTGAAAGGGGGCAAGAATAGTATGAGGGAGACTTGTACAAAAACTCTTGCATTGATTTGGGGGAGATGTTGAATGCTTGCATTTGACAGGGATATGGAAGTTGGTAATCTGAAGAGGAATACATTTTTGAAAGATATTTAGTAAGTAGAATGAATCAAAAGACCAATTGAATATGGGTGGTAAAGAAGAGGAAGAGTCTTGGTTGATTCCCAGGTTTCTGTTTTGAACATCTGTTTGAAAGTTGGTGCCATTTATAGACAGGTTGCACTGAGAGGTCAATTAGAGGAACAGTGATTCCATAGGAAGTTGAATTTTACATGTTTCCCATTAAGGATACATTTGGAATTTTGAAATGGATGTATCTAATAGGCAGTTGGATACATGTGGATATAGAGCAAGAAAAAGATCTGAGCTAGAGAGATTTGGAATGTATCACTATGTAAATGGTCTTTGAAGTCATGGACATGTACCATATTTTCAAGGCTTTGAGTATGGAGTATAAGAGAAAAGGAATGAGAATAACATTCCAAAAGGAGGGTAAGGAGAAAGAGATACACATAGATACCAAGAAGGAGCAGACAAATAGGAAGAACATTCATGTAAACCAGAAGATAATTCACTGTGGTTTGACGAACACATTGTGAACATATCAACCACAAACTATTTTTAAGAGCTTTACTAAGATATAATTGACATACCATACAATTCACCCATTTAATAGTATACAATTCAGGGACTTCCCTGGCGGTCCAGTGGTTAAGAATCTGTTTCCACTGCAGGGGCCGCAGGTTCGATCCTTGGGGAACTATAGGATCCCTCATGCTGTGTGGCCAAATAAATAAATATACAATTCAGGTTTTATTTAGTATATTCTCAGGGTTGTGCAACCACCACCACAATCTAATTTTAGAACATCTTTTCTTTCCTGAAAGGAATACCATGCCCATTAGTTGTTATCCCGCACCTCCCTCATACCTCTCCCAGACCTAAACAACCAACAGTCTGAGTATTTCATTTAAATGGTATCATACACCACGTGTTATTTTGTGGCTGGCTTCTTTCACTTAGCATAAATTTTCAAGGGTCATACATGTTGTAGCATGTATCAGTACCTCATTCCTTTTTGTTGCTGTATCACATTGTATTATATAGATATCCCATGTTTTATTTGTCTATTCATCAGTTGATGGACATTTGGGTTGTTTCCACTTTTTGGCTACTATGAATAAAGCTGCTATGAACATTTGTGTGGAACTGCTATGAACATTTTGTGTGGACATGTCTTCATTACCTAAGTGTGGAATTGTGGGGTCATATGGTAACTATAATGTTTGACTTTTTGAGGAAGTGCCAAACTGTTTTTCAAAGTGACTGCATCATTAACCACAAATTATTTTAAATATTTCTTTAGCTAATACTTTGGATGTGTAATTACTTTTAGGAGATATATGTTTTTATAGCTTACTAAAATAAGGTGAACACTCTTTGTAGAAACCACCGAGGTCATGCAGTAGGACTTTGCCTACCATCTCAAAAGATCCTTCACACACCCCAACTCCATCACAGTCCCTAGCTTCTCTCTAAAAGTAAGCACAATCCTAATAATCATATTATATCTGTATCTCTTCCACATAAAGAATTCTGGTTCTGAAAGATACAGAGGATGTTAGAATATCCTATAACTATTCCTTTGCTTTATCTACTTTATACATGCTGAAGTGTTATAATAGTTATACTAGTCATCACTAGTAATTATCACCACCAAGTTATGGTTACTGAAAAGAATTTTTTTCTGCATATATTGTCCCCATCCTCTCCACAATTTTTTTTTAATATTTATTTATTTATTTAGGCTGCACCGGGTATTAGTTGCAGCATGTGGGGTCTTCGTTGTGGCATGCAGGATCCTTTGTTGCAGCGTGCAGGATCTTTTTTTTAGTTGCAGCATGTGGACTTGTCAGTTACGGCATGCAGGATCTAGTTCCCCAACCAGGGATTGAACCCAGGCCCCCTGCATTGGGAGCGCGGAGTCCTACCCACTGGACCACCAGGGAAGTCCTGTCTCTACAATTTTTGATAATCATATTTTATCTGTATATTTGTGCTTTCTGCTTTCCCTGTTAGATCCTGACTGATATAGGGGTGTACCACATAGGTTTTGAGATATGTCCTAAGAGGGTACTGTAGTGCTTACCACAATCATCTGTGATTTCTCCCAGAGACAGAAAATTACATTGCATGGATTTGTGTGGTCTTATCTGTGTCCTGCCACCCATGTAATGCCTGGAGGTATAAGACAAACCTGTTTTCAGAGATGCAGTTGGAATTAGATGAGGAAAACTTGCAAGGATGTTTTGGAAAATGATATATTAATGAATTGTAACTGTAGGAAAGGAAGTGGTCTTTGGAGTGATATCTAATAAATAAAACTAGACAAAATTTGATAACCAAGGAGGAATTAGAAAATTAAAGTCAAGCAGATGACCGAAAAGCTGAATGTACATTGAAAATCTCCCTTCATTAAAGGGGAGAAAAGGCCCAGTCACGATGAACTGCAAAGAGCAGTACTGTCGTATGACTCATTGCAAATGTTTAAAAAACAACATGGAGGGCTTCCCTGGTGGCACAGTGGTTGAGAGTCCGCCTGCCAATGCAGGGGACGCGGGTTCGTGCCCCGGTCCGGGAGGATCCCGCATGCCACGGAGCTGCTGGGCCCGTGAGCCATGGCCGCTGAGCCTGCGCGTCCGGAGCCTGTGCTCTGCAAAGGGGGAGGCCACAACAGTGAGAGGCCCGCGTAGCGCAAAAAACAAAACAAAACAAAACAAAAAACCATGGAAATCAAAGCATTGCCCATTAATAGTGCTTCTCATATGGCATGGGTTAAATATTCTCTTTGTTGTAATTTTTCTAAAATCTCAACAATATATCATTTTATTTTCATTCATCTCCATCTGTATTGCAGGCGCTGAATAAGTAATAGGAATTAGGGAAGAATGAGGAATAAATACATGAATTTCAAAAAATGTTCCTGGAAATCATCATGCAACTCTGATCTCAACCTTAAATAAAATAGTGGAATAAATATTTAAAAAGAAAAACTGTGTAAGCCTCTAAAGGATGAAGGAATTCTGACTAATCAACAGCAATGATAAATCATAAATAGTGGACCTTGCCAGATTGGCGTGAGTGGTTTTCTGGGGGGTTTTTGGATTTTAAATTCCAGGAACAAGAGAAGAAGAGAAGTATTAGATATTCTAGATTGGACTATCAGTAAAGCATTTTGAGCTAGCATCTTGTGAAATCTCAATTACGAGATTAATTTATAGTGATTTCCAGGTGAGAGTGGTAACTGGAAACTTTCAAAGGCTTAGAGGAACAAATGAGCAATGACAGGGAATTTTTTAAAACTTTTTTTTTTGTTGTGAAATATTCATAGACATGTATATAATGAAAATGCATTGTTTAAAGAAAACTCTAAAATGAACACCCAGTTCGAGAACTAAAGCATTGCCAGTAACATAGAACCTTACCTTGTATCATTTTCCATCACAACCCCCTTCTACTTCCCCACCCCCAGAGATAACCATTATTCTGACTTTTATGGGAATCATGTCCTTGCTTTTCTTTACAGTGTCACCATCTGCCTATGAATTCTCCAGCAGACGAGTAGCTTTGCCTGTTTTTGAACTTTATATACATGGAATCATACTGGATATATTCTTTTGTATATGGCTTTCTTTGTCCGTGCCATGCGGCTTGTGGGATCTCAGGGATTGAACTCCAGCCACGGCACTGAAAGCACTGAATCCTAACCACTAGACCACCAGGAAACTCCCATGTATCTGGCTTCTTTTTATTCAAAATTATTTTGTTGTTATATATTGTGTGTGTGTATGTCTCATTTTCATTGCTATATGGTATCCCATTTTTGGTATATACCACAATTTATCTATCCCATTTTTGTGTATTAGTTTTGCTGCAGTAAACAACTCTTTAATCTCACTGGCTTACAGTAACAAACATTTGTTTCTTGCTCTTGATACTTGTAAATTGTATCAGCTTTGGTTCTTTTCCATGTGTTTTCTCATTCCAGGACACAGAGTAAAGAAGCAAACTCTGGGACATGACTTTTTGTGGAAGAGGTAGAAGCAATAGCTCTGACAGAAACTCATGGATATAATATATATTATGTCTACTCTGCCCACAGTCTATTGGCCAAAGCATATGTTATGGACAAATCAAAAGCTAATTAGGTGGTATGTATACGCCTCCCCCAGGAGGCATGACAAGTCACATGGTGGGGAAAGACATATAGTTCTTTGAAAAGGAAATGTGGTACAATTCATCACCACTATCAATGTTCCCATATTTGGTTGTCACAAACAGTGTTACTATGAGTTTCCTTGTATATGTAGCCTGGTGCAAATGTGCATGAATTTCTCCAGGAGTGGAATTGCTAGTTATGTGTTTTCAACTTTACTAGGCATGCCTACTGTTTTTCAAAATGGTTTTACATACCTACCAACAGCGTACAAGAGTTCCAAATGTGCCACATCCTTACTGACTCTAGGTAGAAGTTTTTGAATTTTAGGTAACATAATATGGAAAGTAAATGGTTATAGCTCATTGTGGCTTTAATTTGCATTTCCCTAAATACTAATGAGATTGAACACTGCTATACATACTAATTGACTAGGAATTTTTTTATGCCTGTTCAGATCTTTTGCCCATTTTTCTCCTACTCTGTTGTTTCCTTTTTCGCTTATCAATGTATCCTTTGATGAACAGAAGTTTTTAACTTTGATGATGTCCAGTATATCACTGTTTTCTTTCAGTTAGTGCTTTTTTGTCTTAAGAACGTTTTTACTCCAACTTTCTGAAGATATTTCCATTGTTATATCCTTTTGGTTTTGCCACTCACATTTAGGTCTATAATACACCCGGATTCACTTTTAATTTAATTTTATTATTTTTTTCATAATTAAAAAAATTTATTTATTTTATTTATTTATTTTTGGCTGCTTTGGGTCTTCATTGCTGCGCATGGGCTTTCTCTAGTTGCAGTGAGTGGGGGGCTACTCTTCCTTGCGGTGCTCTGGCTTCTCACTGTGGCTTCTCTTGTTGCGGAGCACGGGCTCTAGGTGTGTGGGCTTCAGTAGTTGTAGCATGCAGGCTCAGTAGTTGTGGCTTGCAGGCTCTAGAGCGCAGGCTCAGTAGTTGTGGCGCACGGGCTTAGTTGCTCCGCGGCATGTGGGATCTTCCCGGACCAGGGCTTGAACCCGTGTCCCCTGCATTGGCAGGCAGATTCTTAATCACTGTGCCACCAGAGAAGCTCCTGGGATTGACTTTTAAATATAATATGAGGTATGGATCCAATTTTACTGGTTTTTTTAATACAGATTCCTTATTATTTGGCACCATTTATTGGTAAGGCGCATTATTCCCACTATCAGATATCCAGTGTTGATATACTCTGTGCATCCAATGTCAATGTCTGTTGCTGAGTTCTCTCTTCAGTTTATCGGGGATTTGTCTGTCTTATGTCAATAACACACTGTCTTAATTATTATAGCTTTATAATAGATCTTGGTATTCCAAAACAACTCATTCTTGTTCTTCTTCAAAAGAATCTTTGCTCTTTTTGGCCTTTTGTATATCCATAAAAATGTTAAGATTGTAAGTGCCACAAAACTTTTAAGAGTGTTGATTGGGATTGCATTGAATCTACAAATTGCTTTAGGGAGAACTGACTTTGTTACTAAATAATAAATTCTAAACCATGAATTTGGCATACCTCTCTATTTACGTTTTCTTTAACACCTCTCTAAAGAGGTTAATACTTCATCCCATAGAAGTCCTACACATCTTTTGTATCTAGAAGATTGTGTGGCCTATAAGAGGTACTCTGTGAATGTTTGTTGAATCAATGAATAGGTAGATCCACAGAGACAAAAAGTGGATTAGTGTTTGCCAGGGGCTCATGGGGAAGAAGAATCAGAAGTGACTGCTTATGGACACAGGGTTTCTTTTGCGGGTGATGAAAATGTTCAGGATTTAAATAGTGGTGATGATTGCACAACCTTGTGACTATACTAAAACCCATTGAATTATACATTGTAAAAGGGTGAATTTTATATATAAATTATATCTAAAATTTTTAATTTGAGAAGTCAACAATAATATGAGGTATAAAGATGTTTGAGCCCTTTGGTTCTGTAATTCTACTTTAAAAAATCAAATCTAAGCATTTAAACTGAAATGTAGGGCTTCCCTGGTGGCGCAGTGGTTAAGAATCCACCTGCCAATGCAGGGGACACAGGTTTGAGCCCTGGTCCAGGAAAATCCCACATGCCGCGGAGCAACTAAGCCCGTGTGCCACAACTAGTGAGCCTGTGCTCTAGAGCCTGCGAGCCACAACTACTGAGCCCACATGCCACAACTACTGAAGCCAGCGCGCCTAGAGCCCGTGCTCCACAATAAGAGAAGCTACCCCAATGAGAAGCCCGCGCACCGCAACGAAGAGTAGCCCCCGCTGGCTACTAGAGAAAGCCCGCGTGCAGCAATGAAGACCCACCACAGCCAAAAATAAATAAATTAAAATAAATAAATTTTTAAAAAAAACTGAAATGTAGACACATGTGTTAACCACAGCATTATTTTTAATTATGAAAAATTTAGAAATAGCTTAGGCATTATAAGAAGAGTTAAATTAATTATGGTAAATCTACATGATGCATCTGTTAAAAGGCTTATGAAGAATTTTTAATAATGTGGAAAAATACTCATACTACATTATGTTTTAGAAAGCAATAATCAGCATTGCAAATTAAATTTGTTTTTGAAAATCTATAGTAAAACAAGATGGGAAGAAAATGCACCCAAACACTATCAGTGGTCATCTCTGTGTTGTGGGATTATGGCTGATTTTTTTTTTTTTAAGCTCTTTATCCAATTTTCAGTAACGAACACATAGTAATACTTTTTGAATTCGAAAAAGAGCAGTGTGTACTGAAAAAAAAATTCATGTCTCTTGCAGGTAGTGTTAAAACCTGGAAGGAAGTGTATAATGTCAAGTATGTATTCTTAGTTCCCCATTTCATTACATTCTGAGAAGGAATTCTTAAGTCATTGTAGAGTATGTTCCAGAGAGACCTCAGGACTGGAATTGCAGCTGTTCTGTTCTACACTTAGGATGTTTATGATGGCTGATTTGCTAATGTTTTTCAGGCTGGTAAGTCTCTTTATCTGGGTTGAGAGAACTGAGGTAGTTCTTGAGTGAGGGTGATATAGTCGGTTTTCTAAAGTGATTTCCCTGAGGAAGAGGGAGAACTGACAACTCCTACTCAGGTATTCTGTCCTTCAGGAGAACTCTGATGTCCTCCCCCACCACCACCCCAAATTGAGTTAGGAGTGTCACTTAGCTCCCCATGCTTATCACTATCTTTGCACTCACTGCATTGAGTCATACTGATTGGTTTTGGGGTCTGTCTTCCTCAAGCGGCAATCTTTAAGCAAGAACCAGGTCTTGCTCAACTTTGTAGGCCAGTTGTCTGGTACATGGTCAATATTTGATATGTTTGATGAATAAAGAGGGAGCGAATGAATGAATGATGAACAGGTTGTAGGAGATGGCAGGCTGGTACAGTGGAATGGGATTTGATGCTATATCAGAGAGGGGATTTGGCAGGTGGTCACACTGGGGAGTTAAGGGAATGTGTATCAGATTTTAGAGGTGAGACTCTCAGATGGACCAAATGACACAAGGGAAAGCATTCCTTGTGATGACGCCAGCCAAGAGGGAATGACAGGAATTTCTACTGGTGAAAAGATAATTTCTCAAGTCTGTGTTTTTCACAGTCTGTCCCAGCACTGCCAGCATCACAACCACTGTGTGCTGATTTATCATACAGATTTCTGGGCCTCCTGTCAAGCCCTTCCAGTTTTCAGAACTGGGCTTAAGGAATTTGCCTTTGAAAAGCTCCCCAGGTGGTACCCTAAAATGAGGGGGCTCTGGAGTAGGTGATTTAGTGCTAGCATCTGAGCCCCTGTAATAATTTGCTCTGTAAAACTGTGTGTGAAGCCCCTACCCATACAACAAACACTGTGATTTTACCCTCAGAGATTGCTCCTCAGTGAGTTTAGGGTGAATCCTGAGAATACATGTAGTTAAAAAGTAGGTGTAGGGACTCCCCTGGTGGCACAGTGGTTAAGAATCCACCTGCCAGTGCAGGGGACACGGGTTTGATCCCTGGTCCAGGAAGATCCTACATACCACGGAGCAACTAAACCCATGTGCTACAACTACTGAGCCTGCACTCTAGAGCCCGTGCTCCACAAACAGAGCAGCCACCACAATGAGAAGCCCGTGCATTGCAATGAAGAGTAGCCCCTGCTTGACACAACTAGAGAAAGCCAGCTCGCAGCAATGGAGACCCAACGCAACCAAAAATAAAAGAAAAAAATAAAAAAATTTTTAAAAAAAGGTGTAGGACTTCCCTGGCAGTCCAGTGGTTAAGACTCTGTGCTTCCACTGCAGGGGTCGCGGGTTTGATCCCTGGTTGGGGAGCTAGGATTCCACATGCCGCACAGAGCAGCACACACACACAAATAAAGTAGGTGCAAGCCCAGAAAGCACAGAATGTATTTGGACATACCTAGGTGTCCAGTTTGACTCGGGGTGAGAATTTTTTTCCCAAGCAATTGATGAAAATATTCTCGGAACCGTCTAATTTGTTATATATTTTGGCCAGTCTGTGATTTATTTACTCTATGCAAAAAATGTGCTAAGTATTGTGAGAAATTAGACATAGCTTTTACGTTAAAGGCTCTTATAATTGGAAAAATAAGATGTGTGGAAATAATTGTTGTAATAACACAGCTCTCATTCACATGCTGGGACCTTCTAGTAAGGATCTAAGAAGGGGGAGATCAGGATCAAGCAGGGGGTGCTGGGATGAAGCCCCATCATTGAGTCCAAAGAACATAATTTTGGGGTTGATCTCTGAAGATCCCAAAGTGAGGGGTCAGGACATGGTTGCAGGATTTCTTATCAGTGCAGATACTGGCCAACAAGTAGAAAAGAGAGAATCATATAAGTCAGTGTAAGCAATACTGCAAGAAATGATAGTTTGAAACTGTGTAAGGGGTCAGAGCTTTGGCTGAGAAATATGCTCCAGGGGCAGGCTGCAACCCTGGCAGGAAACTGGAGTGAGAACCAGGGACCTAGGCCAGAAGTCTTTGTCTAGACTGCACATTGGAGGAGTAAACAGGAAGACTCAATTCAGTGTTCCTGCAGACATCCAAGACTGTTCACACAAGGCCGAGGGCAGAAGACACATCCCTATTGGAGGAAAAGGAACAGAAATTGTGCCAGGCAAGGTCCTCATTAGTTTGGGGCTGGTGGGGCAAAGTCTGCAAGTAGCAGGCTCTCAGTGCCTACAAATGTCCAGGATGGGCTGGAACAAGCAGGAAGAAGTTCATGTAAGAATGGGACTTTTGCATAAGAGAGGTATAGATCCAATTTGACTGGAGTTAACAAGAGAGATGGGGGAATCAAAAAGAGTTTCACGGAGGAGTGAAAATTTGAAAAGAGCTTGAGAAATCAATGCTAAGTTTGAAAAATGAAACTTACCGGTCTGAGTTAACAAGGTCACATCTGGAGCCCTTCTTATGATTAAAATTATGTAGCAATTCATCAAAATTGTGGCCTAGTGACAGAGTTAAATTATTTTCATTATTTGTATGTAATTGAATCCTAGAATTTTTCAAAAACCTGAAACTGAGCAGGACCCCATGGGGCCCTCCTGGGTATAAATCCTCTCTGTGTTCCCCATTTCTTGTTGGAAATAGGCTTCAGCCCCCTAGACTTTCCCTGAGTTCCAAAGGGCAGATTCAAACAATTGCTAATCATGGAAGTGAAGGGATGCAGAAACAAAGGAGGAGCAGTCAAGAAACAATAGTACATGATGGGGCAAGGTCGTGGTTCCTCCCAAACGAATATACCTAACAATATCTTTGAGTTCTGCAGCAACTAAGGCCCCCACCCAGGTGGAGGATGGTAACTTCAGGCTGAGCACAAGATTCCTGGAACACCGCCTTGTTACCTCACCACTAACCAATCAGAAGAAAGTCACACACACCCTGCAGCCCTCACCTCAAATTTTGCCTATAAAAACTCCTCCCTGAAAACCACTGGAGGCGTTTAGGTTTTGGGGGCCTGAGCCAACCATTCTCCTTGCTTGGCCCTGCAATAAACTTTTCTCTGCTCCAAACTCAGTTTGGACAGTTTGTTTGGCCTCACTGTGTAACACAAACTTCTGTTTGGTAACAATTTCTGAATATGTACTCTTTTATTCTAGTGACTTTTTTTTCCTGGTATAGAGACAGGAAGGAAGGGGGCAGGACACAACAGTTAAAAGAATGACACAGCTGCTGAGAATATGACAAAAACTGGTTAGAACCAACTAGGTCCAAGATGGCAGATTTGACTTCCAGTAGACCTTGAGACTCATTATAAGTTCACTGTAATATATTAGCATGGTAAATGACTCACCCACAGGTGCCATGACAGTTCCAAGGCTGACCATAAAAGGCCAAAAAGTGGGCGGTGGCCCAATTGCTGGAAATCCCTGCCCCTTCCCCAAAATAGTTAAAATAATCCTCCCACTCGTTACTGTATGAAATTACCCAGCTCATAAAAACTAACAACCCCATACCCCAGGGCCCACTCTCACCTTCTGAGAGGGACCACATTCTGCCTATGGAATGTGTATCTCTCTAAATAAACTTGCTTTCACTTTACTCTGGCTCGCTCTTGAATTCTTTCCTATGTGAAGTCAAGCACACCCTCACTTGGTGGCCCATCCCAGGAACTCACCTGAGACCTGGGAAATGACCATTCTCTCGCTCCCCCTTCTCCTGTAATAGTATCTTACTATAAAAATATCAAACAAACAAACAAACAAAAAATCAAACATACACAAAAGTTATTTTACAATGAATACTACATCCACCACCTAGATTCTACAACTGCCACCTTATATATATATATATGTATGTGTATATATATATATATATTTTTTTTTTTTGGCTGCGTTGTGTCTTTGTTGCGGAGCACGGGCTGTAGGCACATGGGCTTCAGTAGTTGTGGCACATGGGCTCAGTAGTTGTGGCTCACGGCTCTAGAGTGCAGGCTCAGTAATTGTGGCATGTGGACTTAGTTGCTCCATGGCATGTGAGATCTGCCCAGACCAGGGCTCAAACCCGTGTCCCCTACATTGGCAGGCAAATCCTTCTCTTTTTTAAAAAATAAATAAATAAATTATTTATTTATTTATTTTTGGCTGCATTGGGTCTTCATTGCTGCACATGGGCTTTCTCTAGTTGCAGTCAGCGGGGGCTACCCTTCATTGTGGAGTGCCGGCTTCTCACTGCGGTGGCTTCTCTTGTTGCAGAGAACGGGCTCTAGGTGTGTGGGCTTCAGTAGTTGTGGCATGCGGACTCAGTGGTTGTGGCTCGCAGGCTCTAGAGCACAGGCTCAGTAGTTGTGGCGCACAGGCTTAGTTGCTTCGCAGCATGTGCGATCTTCACAAACCAGGGCTCAAACCTGTGTCCCCTGCATTGGCAGGCGGATTCTTAACCACTGCGCCACCAGGGAAGCCCGCCACTTTATATTTTGATGGTTTTCAGAGTAAGTTAAAGACAACAGAACACTTCACCCCAAACACTTGAACATACATAATATTAAGCAGTGTTCAGCATTTGGTTATTTATTTATGTTTAGGTAAAATTTACATACCATGAAATGTACAATCATAAATGTACCATTTGATGAGTTACAGCAAATATGCACAACTATGCAACCAAAATCCTCTATCAAGATTCAGAAGATCCAGAGCATTAGTCCAGAAAGTTCCTTCATACACCTTCTCAGAAACATTGCCTCCACCTTCCAGAAGCAACTTCTGTTCTGTTTTTTCCATCAGAGATTAGTTTTGCCTATTCTAGAACTTCATGGAAACATATCATACAACATGTGCTCTTTTTTTTTTTAAATGAATTTATTTTATTTATTTATTTATTTTGGCCGCATTGGGTCTTCATTGCTGCACACAGGCTTTCTCTAGTTGCGGTGAGCGGGGGCTACTCTTTGTTGTGGTACACAGGCTTCTCATTCTGGTGGCTTCTCTTGTTGCTGAGTACAGGCTCTAGGTGTGTGGGCTTCAGTAGTTGTGGCATGCAGGTTCAGTAGTTGTGGCTCACGGGCTCTAGAGCGCAGGCTCAGTAGTTGTGGCACATGGGCTTAGTTGCTCTGCGGCATGTGGGATCTTCCCAGACCCGGGCTCGAGCCCGTGTTCCCTGCACTGGCAGGCAGATTCTTAACCACTGCGCCACCAGGGAAGCCCTATCATGTGCTCTTTTGTGTAAGGCTTCTTTCATTCAGTGTAACGTTTTTGAGATTTATACACGTTGTCCTATGTAATTTGTTGCTTTTTGTTGAAGAACAGCATTTCATTCTATGTTTATACCACAGCTTATATTTTTTGGTTTGAATGTTTTTTTATTTTGACATAATTTCAGATTATAGAAAAGTTGCAAGAGTAGTACAAAGAATTCTAGATATCCTTCATCCAGATTTTCCAAATGTTAACATTTACCTATACTTGCTTTATCCTTCTCTTTCGCTCTCTTTTTTTCTGAACCATGTCAAGTTGCAGACATGACATCTCTTTACTCCTGAATACTTCAGTGTATATTACCTAAAAACAAACAAGAAATTCTCTCATATAACCAGAGTGCATTTAACAAAATCAGGAGATGAGCGTAGTATAGTACTATTTTATAAGCTAAAGACTTTGTTCAAATTTTGCCAGTTGTCTTAGTAATATCTTTAATAGCAAAAGAAAATCTAAAAATGTGTGTAGCATTTGTTATCATGTCTTTTTAGTCTTCATTCTGGAACAATTCCTGAGTCTTTCTTCGTATTTCATGACATTGACAGCTTTTGAAGAATATAGGCAAGTTATTTTTAAATTAGGCTTTTATTTTGAGATAATTGTAGAGTTGCATCAGTTGTAAGGCATAATACAAAGAGATCCCATATATCCTTTACCCATCTGGCCCAATGGTAACATCTTGCAAAACTATAGCACAATATCAAAACCCAGATATTGACACTGATACAGTCAAGATACAGAACATTTCCAACATGAGGAAAGATCCCTCATGTTGCTCTTTTATAGCCACCCCCATTTCTCTCCCACCCCTACCCTGATAAGCAGGAATCTGTTCTCCGTTTCTATAATTTCATCATTTCAATGAGGTTATATAAATATAACTACTGTACATCGTATGCAGCCTTTTGGATTGGTCTTTTTCACACAGCATAGTTCTCTGGAGATTCATCCAGGTTGTTGTATGCATCAGTAGTTCCCTCTTGCTGAGTAGTGTTCCATGGTTTGGATCTACCACAGTTTGTTCAACCATTCACCTGTTGACAGACATCTGGGTGGTTTCCAATTTTTTTAATGTTATGAATAAAGCTGCTATAAACATTTGTGTTCAGGTTTTTATGTGAACATTAAGTCTTTACTTCTCTGGGATAAATGCCCAGGAGTGAAACTGCTGGGTCGTATGGCAATTACATATTTAGTTTTTTTTTTTTATGACTGCACGGCATGTGGGATCTTAGTTCCCTGACCAGGGATCAAACCCGCGCCCCTTGCATCGGAAGTGTGGAGTCCTAACCACTGGACCACCAGGGAAGTCCCACATATTTTAGTTTTTGAAGAAACTGCCAGATTGTTGTTGAAAGTGGCTATACCATTTTGCTTTCCCAGCAGCAATGTATGAGTAATCCAAACTGTCAATAACACTTGGTACATACTGTCTGTAGTTTTTATTTCAGCAGTGTGAGTGGGGTGAGGTAGTACTTCATTGTGATTTTAGTTTGCACTTCCTTAATGGCTAGTGATGTTGGACATTGTTTCATGTGTTCATTTGCCATCTGTGTGACTTCTTGGTTGAAATGTCTCTTCATGTCTTTTGTCCGTGGATTGTTTGCTATTTGGATTGTTTGCTTTTTACTGTGGAGTTTGTTGTTGTTGTAGGAAGAGCTAGCATTTTTTCTTTTGACTGGTAGATGTTTAGAATGATCCATTCAAGGAAGATTGTTTATTCCAGGTTGATGAAGTCCATATCCTTTGTGTACTGATGTAGACACTGGTGGGACACATGATATTTCCAGATCAAACCGTGCAGGTTTAGGGAGCCCAGCAGCAACAGTGAGAATCTTGGCTGAATTTTCACATGTAACTCCAGTAGAACTGCTGCCGACACATCTTGTTTTCATGGATGCAACAAGACAAAAGGCTACTGGTGGGTTTTGAGAATTTTTTCTATCGTCTGGGTACTTGTATTTGTCGGATATATGGTTTGTAAGTATTTTCTTACAGTCTGCAGCTTGTCTTTTCATCCTCTTAACAGGGTCTTTCATAGAGCAAAAGTTTTTCATTTTGATGAAGTAAAATTTAAGTTTATTTTATGGATAACAATTTTGGTTTAAAGTCTAAAAACTCTTTGCTTTATTTTATATCCCAAAGATTGTCAGCAATATTTTTTCCTAAAAGTTGTATAGTTTTACAATTTACATTTGAGGGACTTCCCTGGTGGTCCAGTGGGTAAGACTCTGCACTCCCAATGCAGGGGGCCCAGGTTCAATCCCTGGTTGGGAGAACTAGATCCTGCACGCATGCCGTAACTAAGACCCAGCAAAGCCAAAATAAATAAATAAATAATAAATAAGTATTTTTTAAAAAACCAATTTACATTTGAGTCCATGATATACTTTATGTTAATTCTTTTTTTTTTTTTTTTTTTTGTGGTACGCGGGCCTCTCACTGTTGTGGCCTCTCCCGTTGCGGAGCACAGGCTCCGGACGCGCAGGCTCAGCGGCCATGGCTCACGGGCCCAGCTGCTCCATGGCATGTGGGATCTTCCCAGATCGGGGCACGAACCCACGTCCCCTGCATTGGCAGGAGAACTCTCAACCACTGTGCCACCAGGGAAGCCCTATGTTAATTCTTTATGTGATGTGAAACTTAGGTCAAGGCTCATTTTTCTACCTATGGATGGTCTAGTTACGCCAACGCCATTTGTTGAAAAGACTCTTTCTTCCATTGATTTGCTTTTTGCAATTCAGTTGGTGTTTGTGATCTTGGATTAGGCAATGCTTGCCTAGATATCACACCAAAAGCACAAGCAACAAAAGAAAAAATATATAATAATTAGACTTTATCAAAATTAAAATCTTTTGTGTTTCATAGGATAAAATGCTAGATTTACACCCAAGTATTTCTTTTTTTTTTTTTGAGTGGTTTAAATGGTATTGTATTTTAATTTCAGTGTCCATATGTTTATTGCTAGTATATAAAAATGCAGTTGATTTTTTTATGGTTTTCTTGTATCCTGAAACCTTGATGACCTCACATATTGCTTCTTAGATTTTTTTTTTTTTGGAGATTCTTTGGTTTTTCTATATAGACAATCATGTCATCTCCAGTGGGACAGTTTTTTTTTTTTTTGTGGTACACGGACCTCTCACTGTTGTGGCCTCCCCCTTTGCAGAGCACAGGCTCCAGACGCACAGGCTCAGCAGCCATGGCTCACGGGCCCAGCCGCTCTGCGGCATGTGGAATCTTCCCGGACTGGGGCACGAACCCGTGTCCCCTGCATCGGCAGGCGGACTCTCAACCACTGCCCCACCAATGAAGCCCCAGTGGGACAGTTTTATGTATTCCTTTCCAATTGGAATGCCTTTTATTTTCATTACTTGCCTTATTGCATTTCTTGAACTTCCAGCACTCTGTTGTCTTATATATTTCCTCTACATATATTTAGAACATCAGACAGTGATTGTCTTAGCCCATTTGTGCTGCTGTAAAAAAATACCATAGACTGGGTGGCTTATAAACAACAGAAATTTATTTCTCACAGTTCTGGAGGCTGAAAGTCCAAGATCAGGGTGCCAGCATGGCTGGGATCTGGTGAAGACCCTCTTCTGGGTTGCAGACGCTGGTTTCTCACTGTGTCCTCCCATGGTGGAAGGGGCTAGAGAGCTCTGTGAAGTCTCTTTTATAAAGCTTTTTTTTTTTTTAAAGTATTTATTTATTTATTTAGGCTGCACTGTGTCTCAGTTGTGGCATGTGGGATCTTTTAAGTTGCGGCATGCAGACTTCTTAGTTGCGGCATGCGGGATCTAGTTCCCCGACCAGGGATCAGACCCAGGCCCCCTGCACTGGGAGCATGGAGTCTTACCCACTGGACCACCAGGGAAGTCCCTATAAAGGTTTTTATAGAGCTCTTTTATTCACAAGAGCTCCCCCTCATGACCTAATCACCTTCTTCTGCTAGAGCCTAAAGACTCTACCTCCTAATACCATCAACTTGGGTATTAGGTTTTCAACATAAGAGTTTTGATAGTTTTATTTATTTATTTATTTACTTGGCTGCTCCAGGTCTTAGTTGTGCCATGTGGGATCTTCGTTGGAGCACTCAGGATCTTTAGTTGAGGCATGCGGGATCTAGTTCCCTGACCAGGAATCGAACCTGGGCCCCCTGCACTGGGAGCTCGGAGTCTTAACCACTGGACCACCAGGGAAGTCCCTCAACTTAAGAACTTTGGGGAGACACAAATATTCAGCCCATAGCAGTGATATAATTTTTGCTTCAACTGTGAAACATAATCAAGAGAAATATGTATGACATACAACAAAAGCTGAGTCAAAATCAAGAGGAGAAAGCAAGCCTATTGTATTTACCTATATTTTTAATTATCATAGTTTTTTTCTTTTTCTTTCTGAGTTTCCACGTTTCCTTCTTTTATAATTTCCTTTGTTTAGAGAACTCCTTTACTCATTCTTTTAGGATAGGTCTGGTGACTACCAATTCTCTTAGTTTTTCTTCATCTGACAATGTCTTGATTTCCACTTGATTCCTGAAGGGCATTTTCACTGGGTATAGGATTCCCGAGTTGTCAATCTTTCATCACTGGAAAAATATTGTACCACTTTCTTCTGGCCTCCACAGTTTCTGATAAGAAATCCACTCTCATTCGAATTATTTTTTTCTGAAAGGTAATGTGTCAACTCTGTCACCGTAGTGTTGGCTTCTATTGATTGTCTTTTTTCATTCAGTTTGAGATCTTCTTGGTTCTTGGTGATTCTCCACTGAAACCTGGACATTTTCATATTATGTCTTTAAATATGATTCTGGGTCTTATCTAAACCTATTTTATTTTTAAAAATTTAATTAATTAATTTATTTATTTTTGGCTGTGTTGCGTCTTCGTTGCTGCGCTCAGGCTCTTCTCTGGCTGCGGTGAGCAGACTCTTCGTTGTGGTACACGGGCTTCTCATTATGGTGGCTTCTCTTGTTGTGGAACACAGGCTCTAGGCACACAGGCTTCAGTAGTTGTGGCTCACAGGCTTAGTTGCTCTGCAGCATGTGGGATCTTCCTGGACCAGGGCTCGAACCCATGTTCCCTGCACTGGCAGGTGGATTCTTAACCACTGTGCCACCAGGGAAGCCCTAAATCTATTTTAGTTGGCCTTCTCTGACACCACTCCAGGAAGGGAACATAGGGGGTGCCATCTTGTTACCGCCAGGTGGAGGCAGAAATCCAGGTTCCTCACTTGGTTTCCATTGATATTAAATGAAGGGGCTCATCATTACTGCTGATTGGGGGGTTGGAGTTCCAGATCTTCTCACCGTCTCCACTGATGCCTTGGGGTAGTGATCCTTGTTATTCCCAGATGGGGATGAAAGTCCTGGCTCCCTACTTGGCTTTCTCTGATGTCACCCTACAGGGTTGTTGAGGCACCTTGTTACAGGCTGCAAGGGTGGAAGTCTAGACTCCCCACAGGCTTTGCTGGCAAGAATATAGGCCGGGCCACGGTTTTCTTCTGTGGTATTTGGCTGGAGTTAAATGGTTACTGCTTAAAAATTTTCAGTCTTGCTAGGTGGCCCCTTTCCCGGTCCTTTAGCTATGAAGCAGGCTTTTGTTGGGTCTTTCTTATCTGCACCCATTGGTTTCACGGTTGCCAGCTTCTTCAGATCCATGTCTGATCCATGAGACAAAAGGAAAATCCAGGGAACTTGCCAACATGTCATTCCTTGGGTCCTGAGGTTCTCTCCACGTTTTAGAATCTTATGTTTGTTGTCTATATAGTGTTTAGGGGTTTTAGTTGTAATTAGTACAAGGAATAGGGAAATTTATCTATTCCACCTTTCTGGGAATCCAGTTATTTTGTGAGTTAATGTTTCTCTATCTGAGTTTCTCTGATATTCTCTCGTGATTACATTTGGGTTACACTAATTTAGCCACAGTTCCACAGAAGTGCATCACAGCAGAAGGCACATGCTGTCAATTAACATTGTTACCAGTGATACTAACTTTGTTAGCTTTGATCGGTTGGTTAAGGTGATGTTTGCCAGGCTTCTCCACTATGACATTACTTTTTTACTTTTTATACTTAATAAGTATTTTGTAGGGAGATATTTTGAGACTGTGTAAATATCTTCTTACTCTTCAAACTTTCACCAGCCAGTCTGAAAAACATACATTGATGACACTTGCCTGAATCAATTATTATGATGGGTTTTTAAAAAATGTTTATTGAAAAATAGGTGATTTAAAATGTGTTAGTTTCAGGTATACAGTAAAGTGATTCAGTTATACATATATATAAATATAAACATACATATATATTCTTTTTTACATTCTCTTCCTTTATAGGTTATTATAGATATTGAGTATAGTTCCCTGTGCTATACAGTAGGTCCTTGTTGGTAATCTATTTTATATATAGTAGTGTGTAATGATAGGTTTCAAATGATGATTTTCCAATTCTATCATTCTTTCTTCACTTATTAATTTACATTTAACTAAAGAAGAGCTTTCCCTTCTCCACCATTCATTCACTCATTCCCTCATTTATCTATGTATCCATTTATATCAGCTTATTTATTCTTATATTGTAAATAATAATCTCTCACTATTATTATTTATTTTGATGCTCAAATTGTCCCATATTTGACCAGTGGGATCCCCCCTTTAGTTACCTCCTGTCTCTCTGCGACGTATCTTTATTCAAAGACAACATGATTGTCTATGTAGAAAATCCCAAAGAATCTACCAAAAAGCTACTAGAACTATAAGTGAATATTACAGTGTTGTAGGACACAAGATTTATATATAAAAATCAATCATATTTCTATATAATAGCAATAAGCAACTGGAAATTAAAATGTTAAAAATACCATTTACAATAGCAAAAAATCACAGAATACTTAGGGATAAAACTAAGAAAATATATACAAGATTGGTATTTTGAAACTACATTAATGACAGAAATTAAAGAAGACTTAAATAAATGGAGAGACATACTTTGTTTATGTATTGGAAGAGTCAATATTGTTAAGCTGTTAATTCTTCCCAAATTTATCTATGGATTCAACATAAACCCTATCAAAATCCCAGGAGCCTTTTGGGATAGAAATTGGTAAGCTGACTCTAAAATTTAATATGAAAAAACAAAGGATCCAGAATATTGTGGAAACAATTGGAAATCCATATGCTAAAAAATAAACCTTGACCCTTGCCTTGCAACAGATCAAAACAAACAAACAATCTGATATTAAGAATGGGCAGAGGAGCTGAATAGACATTTTTCCAAAGAAGACATACAAATTATCAATAGGTTCATGAAAAGGTGCTCAACATCACTAATTAGCAGGAAAATACAAATCAAAACCACAGTGAGAGGCTTCCCTGGTGGCGCAGTAGTTAAGAATCTACTTGCCAACTCAGGGGACACGGGTTCGATCCCTGGTCTGGGAAGATCCCACATGCCGCGGAGCAACTAAGCCTGTGCGCCACAACTACTGAGCCTGCGCTCTAGAGCTCACGAGCCACAACTGCTGACCCCGCATGCCACAACTACTGAAGCCCGCGCACCTAGAGTCCATGCTCCGCAACAAGAGAAGCCACTGCAATGAGAAGCCCACGCACCGCAACGAAGAGTAGCCCCCGCTCACTGAAACCAGAGAAAGCCCGTGCACAGCAATGAAGACCCAACGCAGCCAAAAATAAAAATAAATAATAAAATTTAAAAATTAAAAAAAAAAACACAGTGAGATATCATCTTACACGTTAGAATGATTATTATAAAAAAGACAAGAGCTAACAAGTGCTGGTAAGGGTGTGGAGGAAAGGGAATATGTGCACTGCTGGTGGGATCAGAAATTGGTACTACCACTATGGAGGGGCTTCAAAAAATTGAAAATAGAACTATATTATCAGTAATCCCACTTCTGGGTATATTCCCAAGGGAAATGAAAATGGGATCTTGAAGGGATACCTGCATTCCCATGTTCAGTGGCATTATTCATAATAGCCAAGATATGGAAACAACCTAAGTGTCCGTTTGATATTTCCTCTTAGTTAGCTTAGTAGTCAGCTTACGAGTAGACAGAGAAAACTTTAAATGCCTTGAACCTATAATCCAGACCTTTACAAAGGGCTGTGTGTGTGTTTTGAGGTATACCTCCAGTGTTCTAGCTTGGTCTTCTGGCTTACATACTGTCACTGGCAAAGCCCATTAACAATTTCCAGGAAATAAAAATAGAATCTGGGTAATAATATAAAACTAACTTTTTTTTCCCTTGTGCTTAGTCTAGTTTCACTTGCTCATTGTGTGCCATGTGCAGAGGCCTTCGTAAAGGGGACGTATACCTGGATGAGCCCTCCTTCTCCATCAGGGACCTGCCTCAAGGGGAATCCTGGAAGGTTGATGGACCCTGGCTGGGAATTTAATCACACAAATACCACCAGATTCGACCCAAATAAGATTTCTGTTCGGGAGATTTGGAACCAGCCCCAAACTGTTAATGGATTGCTCAAAAGACCAAAATAGGAGCCATCCAAATGGTTCAGACTCTGATATAGCTGGGGGTCTGCCTTGAATTTGTAACAGCCTGTGCTTAAGACAGTCCCTCCTCAGTCAGAATATCCCACAGGAGGTAAGATTGGACTGCCTGTGGTCCAGAGCAGCTTAGGCACGTTAGTTCCTAACCAACTTGGTCTGTTAGGGAGTGGCACAGCTCTCTGAATCAGGGGTCTTCTCTTTCCTCCTTTCAGCCAAAAAGAAGGTGTTTCAGACTTCCTACCAGGTGAGAGCTAAAAGCACGAGGGATTCCCATGGGGTACTCACCAGACCGCTGGGGCAGCTGGTATTCTGTGCTGATACCAGGAGGAGAGCTCGTGGAACCTCGGTCGATAATCACCTAAGGTTCACCTCACAAGTTGCGGTGCGGGGGTGGGGGCAGTGGGTGTTTCTTGTTCTGGCCAGCAGCTCACAGGTCTTCCAGATATTGGGGGTCCTGGTCTTACAAAGGGCTCACAGGGCTCCCCTGCCTACTTCAGAGGAACTAGCACCAGGCAGTAGGAAAAAAACCTGTCAATTGGAATAAGATAAAGGAAATCATCAGGAGCCAACAGAAGACCTTTCAGCATTCCTAGAGTGCCTCAGGCAATGCCTCCAAATCTATACCACCACTGACCTTGAGTCACTGGAAGGGAATGCAATCCTGAGGTTCTATTCAATTTCTCAAAGTGACCTGGACATGAGGCGTAAGCTTCAGAAACTGGAAATAGAACCATATAGCCCTGCCTCTCGCCTGGTCGGGGTTGCCTACCAGGTGTTTAATAACCAAGATACAGAGGAGGAAAAGTCAGAGGATAAAAAGGTCTGGAGGCAAGTCCACTTGCTGGCTGTTGCCCTCCAATGTCAACTGGTCTGGACTAACTGCCCTCAGAAACTCTCAACTCCAGTGAGTGACTGCTGGCCCACACGGAGGGATAGCAAGGCAAGGAAAGCAGACCCAATCAGTGTGCCATATGTAAACAAGAGGGACACTGGAAGGGAGAATACCCTCGCCACCCCAAAAAGCGACAGAAATGCCAGGTACCAGCCATTACCTTCAAAGGCAGATGATCCAAATAGGTGAAGAATGATGGGGCCAGGGGACTCCTAAGCTGGTACTCCAACTGACCCCTAAGGAACCCCTGCTGACATTGGACATAGGGAGAAAGCCCATCAACACCTGTGCCACTTACTTGATTCTGAGCACCAGATCAGGCAAACTCAGTCACAAGAGTTGTAAAATTATGGGGGTATCAGGGAAGGCCCAAGAATGAGCATTCATAGAACCATTCGAATGTAAAGTGGATGAACACATTCTCACTCATTCCTTCCTGTACGTCCTTGAATGCCCTATACCCCTGCTAGGAAGAGATGTCCTACGTATGTTGGGGGCTAACTATCCACCTAATGGGAGACAAACGAGATGGGTGTTCCCCTAGACAGGGGCACAAGGTGATAATGGTAATGGCTGAGGAAAAACCTCCCTAGACAGAGCAAGTGACCTCCTTGGAGTAAATCCTGAGGTCTAGGCACAGGGACGGGTGGGACTATCTGTAGGAGCCAGTCCCATGATAGTCCATCTAAAACCCGGACATACGCTGCCATCCCAGATTTAGCTCAAATATCACAAACTAGGGTGTCCTACCTAGGCTTCATTCTCACAAGTCAGAGAAGCCTACCCTAGAAAATAAAAGAAGCCCTTTGCAGCCTCACCCATCCTAAAACTGGAAGACAGCTTAGGGGTTTCCTGAGGATGGCTGGGTTTTGCCGCATCTGGATCCCTAAATATGGTCTAATAGTGAGGCCTCTGTATGAAGAGTTGAAAGGAAAGGATGATCCTTTTGAATGGAATTCAGAATGTAAAGGGGACTTTCAGGAATTGAAAAAGCAGTTACTTCAAGTCCCTGCCCTGGCCCTCCAAGATTTAACTAAACCCTTTGACCCTTACATTCAGGAGAGAATGGGAATGGCCCTTGGGGTATTAGCTCAAAAACTGGGACCTCTTACTCAGGGTTGCATTTCTCTAAACAATCCAATCACTATATGGAAGTGCATTTGAACTCATGTGTGGTAGACCCCTTCGCCAAGCCTGAAAGGACACCTTAACTCCCTTGAAATGGAACAACTCAAGTATGCCCTCCAGGTAGGAGAAACCATGAAAGCTCTCTTGGAATATGGTAACCAGGTACTGTTCCTGCCCACCAGGAGACTAAGTGTATCTAAAAACCTGGAAAACTGGAAGCCTGCAAGATCAGCTCACTCCTTAGTGGAATGGACCCCATTTGGTGATTCTGAGACAGGAGGGAAAGGGGCAGGACACAACAGCTAGATAAATGAAGAAGGGGCGCAGCTATTAGGATGCAATAAAAACTGGCTGGAACCAAGGTGACTTCGAGAATAGTCCAGTCATTGACCTTTAGCTCATTATATCTTCATTGTAATACTAAAAAATCATACCCCCTTTTATGCCTTGACAGTCCAAGGCAGACTATAAAAGGCCAAAAAGTGGGCAGTGGCCCAATTTCTGGGAAATCCCTACCCTTCCCTGAAATAGCAAGAATATTCCTCCCACTCATTAGCATATGAAATTACTCAGCCCATAAAAACCAACAGCCACATGCCCTGGGGCCACTCTTACTTTCTGAGACAGACTGCATTTGGCCTATGGAGTGTGTATCTAAGTAAACTTGCTTTCACTTTTCTTTGGCTCACTCTTGAATTCTTTCCTGTGTGATGCCAAGGACCCTCACTTGGTGGTCTGTCTTAAGGACTCTTGTGGGTCCCAGGACATGACATTTTCCTCTTCTGCAACAATGCTAACCACCCATTCTTTCCTGAAGTTGCAGGTTATCACACTGTGGTTACATCACCCTCAAGTAAAGAGGACCCCGAGCCCCAAACTCTGGAGAGACAACCTGGGGCAACGGACCCCTTTGGCTACTCATGTGAACTTCTCTCTGACCTGAAGCTTCTCTTCTGAAAAACAACAGAAGTGTTACCAGGGATATGTAGGCCATAGTAGTGTGCCTCAACATCAGGGCACACTTGCCTACAGTCAAAAGACCTAGATACCTGCATTTTCAGGAAAAATTTGCTCTTGCTAATACTTGAGCCATGTATCTTTAAATTTTTTATTTATTTATTTATGTATTTTAATTGGGCCATGTACCTTAAATTGTCTGGTGTCCCTTGTCTCCAAAAGGTTAGACAGGGAATTCCCTGGCAGTCCAGTGGTTAGGACTCAGTGTTTTCACTCCTGGGGCCCAGGTTCAATCCCTGGTCGGAGAACTAAGATCCCGAAAGCCGCGTGGCACAGCCAAAAGAAAACAAGCAAACCCAAGGTTAGACAAATGGTGGTCACTCAGGGATAGGCACAGTCAGGGCAAAGGCTTGGTGACAAACATATGTAAAGGTAGCTGGGGAGAAGTTCTGCTCCTCTACCCAGGGTTATGACGACTCCCCTGATCAGCAGAAAGAAGCTACATGAGTCGGACCTTCTCCCCTTAGCACCCCTCAAGAATGAGGAGCAAGACAAAAATCAGAGGAGGGATTTGTCACTGGCAAAGACCATTAACAGTGCTCAGGAAATAAAAATAGAGTCTGGGTAATAAAATAAAATCTAACCTTTTTTTCCCATTTGTCATTACTCTAGTTTCACTTGTTCATAGGCTGCCGCATGCAGAGGCATTGCACCTGGCATTTCAGACCAGAGTTCCTGGTGCCAGATGGCTTCGATGGGCGGGCTGTGAGCAGAAGCCCTTGCCTGCATGACACGGCAATTCAAGATGGTGGCACCGGCAGCGGGCTGTGTGCAGAGACGCTGCACCTTACAAGTCTGGAGGCACAGCTGCGAGCAACAGGTGAGAGCTCCGCAGCTTCCCTGCTGGCCAGAACCCTATAAAGCAGCCCCGCCCATGGCCTGCGGGGAGAGCCTGTGCTCTAGAGCAGAAGCTTGCACCTCTCCATTCTCTGATCGAAGAATAAAGCTTTCTTTTGCTTATGAACCAAACTCTGTCTTTTTCAACTGTCCCAAATGACACCGGGCAGGAGGACACTTTTTGGGGCCCGACTTGAAAGCATCGGTAATAATACCAGGTATGAAACAACTGACTGATGGTATTAACAAAATTGATCCCACTGAGCCACCCCACAGCCAGAAGATAAAATAGGAAATTGTTGAAGCCAGTACCTATGCATAGTAAGAAAACTGGCTAAAACCCAGATCCAGTAGCATTTCTGGTTGAAGTGCGGACAAGTTGCCCTAGTCAAACTCTAACACGCCCTGGATCAAGGCATAGAAAGTCACCCATAAGGGCTCTCCACTGAAACAACACTGTTTGAAGCCTTGCATTGTCTCTACAGCCGACTAGTCACGTTGATAATCCCTATGTCTTATCCTCCAGGGGAAGGGTGGATTGGTCCCATCGCTGTAGGTTGAGTGAAGACTGAGTTTCCAAGAGCAGTCACACACAAGTAGAGTGTGCTGAAACATACTAGACAGTATTTTTCTCCATTTTAAAAAAACCTTTTCTACAAAAATAAACAAATGGGACCTAATGAAACTTAAAAGCTTTTGCAGAGCGAAGGAAACCATAAACAAGACGAAAAGACAACCCTCAGAATGGGAGAAAATATTTGCAAATGAAGCAACTGACAGAGGAGTAATCTCCAAAAGTTACAAGCAGCTCATGCAGCTCATGCAGCTCAATATCAAAAAACAAACAACCCAATCCAAAAATGGGCAGAAGACCTAGGTAGACATTTCTCCAAAGAAGATATACAGATTGCCAACAAACACATGAAAGAATGCTCAACATCATTAATCATTAGAGAAATGCAAATCAAAACTACAATGAGATATCATCTCACACCAGTCAGAATGGCCATGATCAAAATATCTACAAACAACAAATGCTGGAGAGGGTGTAGAGAAAAGGGAACCCTCTTGCACTGTTGGTGGGAATGTAAATTGATACAGCCACTATGGAGAACAGTATGGAAGTTCCTTAAAAAATTAAAAATAGAACTACTATATGACCCAGCAATCCCACTACTGGGCATATACCCTGAGAAAACCATAATTCAAAAGGAGTCATGTACCAAAATGTTCACTGCAGCTCTATTTACAATAGCCAGGACATGGAAGCAACCTAGGTGTCCATCAACAGATGAATGGATAAAGAAGATGTGGCACACATATACAATGGAATATTACACAGCCATAAAAAGGAACGAAACTGGGTTATTTGTAGTGAGGTGGATGGACCTAGAGACTGTCATACAGAGTGAAGTAAGTCAGAAAGAGAAAAACAAATACCGTATGCTAACACATATATATGGAATCTAAAAAAAAAAAAAAGGTCATGAAGAACCTAGGGGCAAGACGGGAATAAAGATGCAGACCTACTAGAGAATGGACTTGAGGATACGGGGAGGGGGAATGGTAAGCTGGGACGAAGTGAGAGAGTGGCATGGACATATATACACTACTAAACGTAGATAGCTAGTGGGAAGTAGCCGCATAGCACAGGGAGATCAGCTCAGTGCTTTGTGACCACCTAGAGGGGTGGGATAGGGAGGGTGGAAGGGAGGGAGATGCAAGAGGGAAGAGATATGGGGACATATGTATATGTATAACTGATTCACTTTGTTATAAAGCAGAAACTAACACACCATTGTAAAGCAATTATACTCCAATAAAGATGTTAAAAAAATAAAACCACAATAAATTATATGTTTGAAATTAAAAAATAATAAAAATAAATAAAAAAATAAAATGCATAACCAACAAGGACCTACCATATAGCACAGGAAACTCTGTTCAATGTTACGTGGCAGCCTGGATGGGAGGGGAGTCTGGGGGAGAATGGATACATATAATGTATGGCTGAGTCCCTTTGCTGTGTACCTGAAATTATCATAACATTGTTAATCGGCTATACTCCAATATAAAATTAAAAGTTAAAAAAAATTAAAAAACCTTTTCTTACGGAAAATTTCTAACATACTTAAAAGTGCAGAAAATAGTATAATAAACCCCCAGACATTACATCAACATTCTATCATTCTTGTTTCATCTATTCTTTTTTTTCTGAAATATTTTAAACAAATTCTAGACATCATATAATTTCCCTGTAAATATTTCAGTGTATATCTCTAACAAATAAGGCCTTAAGAAAATAATCACACAGACTCTTTCATAGGACAAAGAAGACACTTCTAAATCATTTTGTGAGGGCAACATTACCCTGATATAAAAATCTGAAAAGGACATTTCAAGAAAAGAAAAATACAGACCAATATTCCAAGCTCGCCAGTTTGCCCATTCCTTGAAATATTTAGTATTCACCATTATCAACAGCAATAATCAGAACAACAGTGTCCACCCGAAATGTTCCTGTAATCATGTTTTCTGTGAGGAGCCTGTGGTCCCTCAAATTTCATAAGGGAGATATTTATGATATCATGTTTACGTTCAGCCTTCGGTTTCAGGACTCAGGTGTCTTCCATCTCAGCAGCCTCCTCCAACGCTCAGTGGTTCCCTTCTTGATTTCACCACATTGTAATTCAAGTATGGTGGCCCTATCTGAATCTACCTTTCTTCTGACTTTGATGTTAATGTATTCTTTTCGTTTCCCATTTGTTTATTGGGTGGCAAACCCATGAGAAGAAAGACCCCTCTCATGAACTGGCTTAAATATCTCTCCTCTGGAAAGTTTTCTCTAAAGTCTGTTGACAGTTATTGATGCCTCCTGTCTGCTTCCTAAGTACTTTGTACATACTTCTTTTGTTGCACTTGTTATGCTGTGATTAATCTGATGTCTCCCTCATCAGACTAAATAGCCAGTGATTAACACATTGCTTGGCATAAAGCAGTTAGCTTAGTAGATGTCTGCTGAATGAAAAAGTGAATAATAAAAATGCAGAGCTAGAGTTAGTGTAGATTACTTAAGCCCAGAAGAGTGTGCCTCTATAAGTAAAATGTCTTCTAACTTCAACACACATAGAAATCAGAAAACTTCAAAGGCCCTTACAAAAGGATAGGTATATTTTATGATTTCATTTTTAATATAATCCTTTTAAATTATAAAGGTTAAGTAGATCCTTGTTAAAAAAAAAAGACTCAAACAAATCAGACGTGTTAAAGTGAGAGGTAAGAGTTCTCTAAAAGGATGCTGCCAGTTTAGACTTCTTCATTAGTGTATAGTGGTGTGTATGTCCCTTGGACACTGCCTGTACTAAGCTTAATCTTTGCCAATTTGGTAAGTGAAAAACACTATTTCAATTTAAAAAAAAATTGTATTTATTCTAAGTGAAGTTGAGAATCTTTTAATATGTTTACTAACCTTTGATATTTATTTTTCTATGTTGTTTTTCTCAAAGCCACATCTCCAGTGCCTAGAACCATGCCTTGAATACACTAAGCATTCAGTAAATACCTATTGAACAACCGAATTGATTTTCTTTTTCGCCTCTTTTCCTATTGGGCTCTTAATTTTTAAATTTTGGTGTATAAGTGCTCTCTGTATATTAAAGAAATTGGCTTTTTTATGTGACTTGTGGTGATTTTTAGGTTGTTACATTAACTGTTTCTGTTATATTTATCAGCCTTTTCCTTTATTTTATTTTTTAAAAATTCATACTTATCTGTTTATTTTCAGTGAATTTTTAATCCTGGAATAATTTTATTTATTTTATGTTATTATTATTTATTTTTTAAATTGAAGTATAGTTGATTTACAATTAGTCTTTTCCTTTATGACTTCTGGATTCTATGGCAGGCTCAAAAGGGATCTTTCACTCCAAGGTTAAAAAATAATCTATGTTTCTTCTAGTACCTTTATGATTTTATTTTTCCATTTGACACAGTTTTGCTGCTTTGGCTACCCAGAGGAACACCCCATCTTTTTGAAAATCTCCTTCCCCCTCTACAAGCCCATGTGCTGGTAGTGGATGTCTATCAGAATCCATTGTTCCAGTGACTTCCCTGGTGGTCCAGTGGCTAAGACTCTGCACTCCCAATGCAGGGGGCCCAGGTTTGATCCCTGGTCAGGGAAATAGATCCCACATGCATGCTGCAACTAAGAGTTCGAAGGCCGCAACTAAAAGATCCCGCATGCAGCAACTAATACCCAGCGCAGCCTAAATAAATAAATATTAAAAAAAAAAAAAAGAATCCATTGTTCCAGTTCAGCCAGCTGGGGACCAGAAGATCCTGTACATATATAGGAAAAGTACCCCAGCATAACTATAGATACCCAGTAGTTTCCAGTCAGCTTCTGGGTTTCTCCCTGAATGCATTAATGTATACTTTAACTATTTTTTAATGGTATAGCTTTGTTCTGTGTCAGAAGTCTTGAAAAATGAGAGTAAAGGTCTAAACCAAGGCTGCACTGACCTTTCAGTCTGCTGGATAGCCCATTACCAGCATGAATTCAGTGTCTCCCTGTGCCTCTCACTCCAGACCTGGTTCTCATTGACTGACTCCTTTTCACTAACTTTCCCTCAAATTTACAAGTTGAGTCCAGAGGCAAGAAAACAGAGAACCACAGAACCACAGTTCCTAAGGAAAAAGATGGAACACACAGATGCTTCCTTCTGGTTAATGTCCCCGTCCTCTGGGAACTCTGCTCCAATATGTTTTTACAATCCCAAAAATGGAGTTTGGTAGGGCAAAGGGTACTGTGGAAAGTGTGTTGTTGACTGAAATGGAACGAAGTGTCTCCTTGAGTAGCGAGGCCTAGCACTGCCATCTCTCTGGTGAAGGAAGAGCCTGAAAAACAGAGAGGACTTCTAAGAGTTGACTGTGGTGGAGAGGATGCTGGAAAACTGCCTGAATGTTTCATGCTTTTCACTTTTTTTTTTTTAATTGAAGTATACTTGATTTACAATGCTGTACAGCATTGAAGTATAGTTAATTACTGCTGTACAGCAAAGTGATTCAGTTCTCTGTGCTATACAGTAGGACCTTGTTGTTTATTATGCTTTTCATAGAATAAATGGACCTGTTAAGAGCTAGCTGGATTTGGTCCTCTTGGAGCAAGGGGTTTGCTCTCCCTGGGACTTGGCTTGAGCACATATCAATGGGAGACAAGCACATGGAAGCTCTTCTAGACCCTGCCCAGTATGCTCCCGACATGGGGAAAGAAAACAGGCTGGTGGTAGAAACAACCTAGAACCCTTGATTTAGTTTGTCTCTTGCTTTAAAACTTGAGGGGAACCTGTCTTCTCCTTCAGTCCATTGTGCCATGCATGGTTCAGTTCCAGCCTTCTTTGTCATGTCACTTCTAGCACTGGCATGAAGTCAAACTGGTTTCTCCCCTTTGTTAGATCTGACACACAACATTCCCCAGGCATACATTGCCTGCACTGGCAAAGAGAAGAGATGATGAGTAGTTATTCATCCTGTCCCTGACATCTGTCCAGATATGGTCCAGATTTATGGGGTATGAATTCAGATAAGGATAGGCCTGGGACATGTACAGGTACTTAAGGTTGCTAGGGACCAACTGAGGAATACTCTCTCAGCCTCACAGGACCTTTAGATTTGGGCTAGAACCAGACTGGTCTCTGGGCTGTCCTATTATCACTTTCTATTTGAGTTCAGTGATAACCTTGCTGGGATTATTCTGAACAGCTAAAATGTGGACACATCCACTAACATAAATTTAAGAACACCTCTAGTTTTTGTTTTTGTTTTTTTTTCATTTTGTTTTGTTTTTAGCATTGTCTAGGAAAAAGAAGGGGGCCCTGGAGGATGCTGCTGGGGAGATCTGGTCTGTTCCTTTTCTATTTTACAGCTTTATTGAGATACATTCACATACCGCACAATACATCAATTTAAAGTGTACAATTCAGCAGTTTTAGTATATTCACAGTTACATGCAACTATCACCACAATCAATTTTATTTATTTATTTATTTATTTATTTATGGCCGCTCAGCGCCGCATGCAAGAACTTAGTTCCCCAACTAAGGATCGAACCCGTGCCCCTTGCAGTGGAAGCGCATAGTCTTAACCACTGGACCGCCAGGGAAATCCCCACAATCAATTTTAGAATATTTTCATCACCTCAAAAAAGAAACTCTGTACCCTTTAGCTATTACCGCCTCTTCCCACACCCTTCCCTGCCCTAAGCTATCACTGATCTACTTTCTATCTCTATAGCTTTTCCTATTCTGGACATTTCACACGCATAGAATCATGTAATATGTAGTCTTTTGTGACTGACTTCTTTCAGTTAGTGTAATGCTTTCAAGGTTCATTCATGTTGCAGCATGTGCCAGTACTTCATTCCTTTTTATTAATGAATAATATTCCATTGTATGGATATCCCACATTTGTTTACCCATTCATTGGTTGATGGACATTTAGGTATACCTTTGGCTATTATGAATAATGTTGCTATGAAAATTTGTGTACAAGTTTTTGTGTGGACATATGTTTTCATTTCTCTTGTGTCTAGACCTAGGAGTGGAGTGCTGGATCAAACGGTAGCAATGTACTTAACATTTTGAAGAACTGCCAGAATGTTTCCAGAGTGGCCCCACCATTTCACACTGTTATTGTCCTTTATTTCTTGTGTCCCACTTACCCACATGGTAAGTTTTCATATTCTTCCGACTTCAAGGTAGAAACAGAGGCTACCGCTTCAGATAAGATATATGAAAGCTCAAACTACATGGAAGACATTATCGGCATCAGAACTATCCGCTGCACCTACCTCTAAGGCAATATTAAATATTATCCTTCTATAGATATTTGAACACATCCTCATAACAATCTAACTCTCCTGGTTATATCTTTCCTATTATGAAATAACCACAAAGGAGAAAAGAAGCTAAATATGTAAAACTATTTGTAAAACTTTCTGTCAGTCATGTTTTATACACTCATGGCTAAATTTATTTATCCTTTTTACATCATCCTTCTTGCCAGGCTTCTGACTCTAGCACCAACTTAAAAGGGGTCTGTTGTCATTACCACTAAATATATTGAATTTTTTTTGTACTTTGTTTTACCTACTGTCTTAAAATTCTGGCATGCCCTAAGGAGTTAAAAATCTTTGTATTGTGCCTCAGAGCTTTTCACCAGAATGCTCTGAATTTCTTTCACATATCTTGAGTCAAGTCCTGGATTTACTAATGGACTAGTTTTGTGATTTTAGACTTAATCTCCTTGAGGTTCTTTTTTGTCATCTATAAAGCAGAGATGTTCATACTATCACCTTTATAATATCATATGAGATGATGAATATAAACGCAAATATATAACATTAATACCAGATACATGTGAAGTTTTTTTTAAATCTCTCCTTGCAATCAGTTTAGCTCTGCCTGTCTTATCTGTAGATGTTAAATGCTGAGAAACTTAATGTGGAAGATACTATTTAGGGTTAGTAGTTATTTGCTATTTCCCTCAACTTGGCCAGATTGCTTTTCTAGAAAGAAAACAAATATTTTTAGTAATGAGCTTCTCTAATTAATTCTTTATATTTCTCAAAGATTCTCCCACAGCTGCTTTGTTTTCCTTTTCAGAGGAAGGACTTTCCTGATGACACTCATTCTAAAACTGTCAGGACATTCCATCCTCCACTCTGAATATGCCTCTCTTCCAGTATAACTTTGGCTGTACCATGATTACCATGTGGTAAAATTCATTTCACTATTTCAATTGGGATAGTTCCTTCATCAAATATTTCTTAAGTGTTCACTACCAACTTACATTTGTGTGGAGGTATTTTGGCTGTTATTATTCACAGAGCACTTTTAGTTGAAGATGCATATACCCTATGACTCAACAATTTCAGTAGTAAGTGTATACCCTAGAAAGACTCCCGTAGGTGCACAAGGAAGATGTGCAATATAAAAGAGAAGACAACTCTTACAGTTTGTTTATTACTATGTAAGGTTAAATAATATTTGAGAATGTCAAGTAATTAAGAATAAATCTAACGAAAGTGGTCTGAGGCTCCTACAGGAAAAACTATAAAATGTTATTAAGAGGTAGTAAAGAGGGTCTAAACAAAACTAATAAATGTAGAGCTACTATGTTCACAGATAGGAAGATTTAATATCATGAAATGTCAAAGCTCTCTGAATTGATCTATGGATTCAATGAGATACAATAAAACTGCCAACCACATTTTTCATTAAAATTGATAAAATGATATTAAATTTAAATGGAAGAATAAAGGACCAAAAAATAGCTGAACATTTCTGAAGATGAAGGGAGAGTGACTTGCCTACCAAGTATCAGAACTTATTTTGAAATTGTACTAATTAAGACAATGTGACATTGGCACAGGGACAGACAAGTTGACCAATGGAATAGAATAAGTCCAGAAACAGACCATCATAATGTAGAACTTTAGTAAAAAACAGAGACAGCATGTCAAAGCAGTGAGAAAGGAAGGACCAACATTTCAATAAATGGATTTGGAAAAAATGGATCTCTCTATGGAAAAAGATGAATTGGATATTTACTTTTCAACATATTAAAAAAGTCCAGGATTAAAGATCTAAGTGTTAAAAAAAAACACCTCAGTAGAATATACTGGTGGATTTTTTTTTTTGATTGTGGAATAGGGAAAGATATCTTAAGCAAAACATTAAAAACATTTGATTTAGAAGAGAATATTGATAAATTTGGCTATTAGAATTGAGAACTTTTCTTTAAGGGACATTGAAGAAAGCCGAAAGATAAGTAGCAAACTGGAGAAAGATATTCACAATAGGCAGAAATAGCAAAGGATTTGTATCAAGAATAAATTAAGAACTCTTTGAAATCAATAAGAAAAGCGTGCGCACACACACACCCAATAGAAACAGGGGCAAAAGACATGAACAGGGATTTCACAGAAGAGCAACACAAATGGCCAATAAACGTTTGAGGAGCTGTTCAACCTTATAAAATTTTGGAGAGATAGTAATCCACAATCTCTCTTTTTTATTGCTGGTGAGAGTGTATAATTGCACAACTACTTGGGAATATAGTTTCCAAATAGTTTTAATTATTTTCTTTACTTGAACACTTGCATATTTATGATCCTGTAAGTCTACTATTATGTATATGCCAAAGAAAACATCTTGGACATGCATGCGCAAGACAGGACAGATAAAAGACTGTTCAGACCAACACTATTCATAACAGTGAAAACCTGGAAAACAACCCAAATGCCCATCAGCGGGAGAGTGGGTAAATAAACTATGGTATAAACAAGGTAATATTATACAACAGTAAAAATTAATTAAATAGGGCTTCCCTGGTGGCGCAGTGGTTGAGAGTCCGCCTGCCGATGCAGGGGACGCGGGTTTGTGCCCCGGTCCGGGAAGATCCCACATGCCGCGGAGCAGCTGGGCCCGTGAGCCATGGCCACTGAGCCTGCGCGTCTGGAGCCTGTGCTCCGCAACGGGAGAGGCCACAACAGTGAGAGGCCCGCGTACCGCAAAATAAATAAATAAATAAATAAATAAATAAATAATCTATAGAGACAGAAAGGTTAAGTGGTTACATGGGTGGAGGTGGGGCTTGGGGATGGGGAGTGAAGCTCATAGCTCATGGGGATGGGCATTTCTTTTCCAGGAAAGGAAAATGTTCTAAAATTAGATTATGATGATGGTTGCACAACTCTGTGAAGATACTAAAAAGCATTGAATTACACACATTTCAGTGGATGCGGTTTTGGGTATGTGAATGAAATCCCAATAAAGCTGTTTTAAAAACTACCAGCTCCAGTGACACCTAACAGTTTTATCAACATTAAGTGGAAAAGGTAAGTCCCAAAAGACTACATATAACAGGATACCCAGACTTCCCTGGTGGCGCAGTGGTTACGAATCCGCCTGCCGATGCAGTGGACACACGTTCGAGCCCTGGTCCGGGAAGATCCCACATGCCGCGGACCAACTAAGCCCGTGCGCCACAACTACTGAGCCCGTGTGCCTAGAGCCTGTGCTTTGCAACAAGAGAAACCACCGCAGTGAGAAGCCCATGCACTGCAACGAAGAGTAGCCCCCGCTCACGGCAACTAGAGAAAGCCCGTGCACAGCAACGAAGACCTAATGCAGCCAAAATAATAAAAAATTTTTAAAAATTAAAAAAAAAGTAAACTAAATAGAAAGAAGCCAGTGACAGACTTCTGATGTGTCATGAACCAAAGATTATGATCAATCTGAAGTCCCAAATTAAAAAAAAATAAAAATATAAAATAAATTAAAGCTACACATATTAACATGCATAAGCCTCAAAAACATAATGTTGACTGAAAAGAGCAAGTGTATATATAATTTTTATGAAGATATATATACATATAAAACATGGATGGGTATTGTTAATAACAAATTCAGGATAGTGGTTATCTCTGGGAGTGGTGAGAGAGGAGAAAGGGAATAAAAAGGGCTACATATGGCATCAGCTATATTTGTAATGTTTTATTAATAAAAACAAATATGACAAAATATTAAGATTTGACAAATCTGGTGGTGGGTACACAAATGTTTGTTATATTTTTCCCTATATTTTTCTTTGTGCTGGTATATATTTCATAATTTTAAAATAAATGAGTGATAGCATCAAAGATTACAGATAGACAACCAAGTCAGTAAAGCAAATTAAATTGGTAAGAGCAGACGTTTGGTATAGTGTAAGAATACAGAACTTGGCCTCTGAAGACCTGGGTTTGAGTCCCTGCTTTATCACTTACTATCTGTGTGAGCTGGAACAAGTTACTTAATTATTACCTAATCAAGTTAAGCCTCAGTTCCCTTTTCACAAAATGGAAATAAAGGGCTTTCATGAAGGCTAAATGTGTATTGCTCCTAGAGCACTGCCTATAGGTGCTGACAAAATGTTAGCTATTATTATATTTTTGTGCTTTCAAAACAGCATTTACTCACCCATGCTAATTAGAACAAAAACCATCTCAGCAAGAGTGACAAATTCAAACAAATAAAAATCTTTTATTGTAGGAACTGCAAGCTCAAATATCTGCAGAAGTTGGGCAGTTGTGGAAACAGTGTCAGTGGATTGGGTTTAAGTAGTGTCACCAGTAGTAATAGGGACTCTGGTGAATAGGAAAGCATATACCATGCTTAAAGGGAGAAGCTACAGTTCACTTCCATTCAGCTATTGGACCAGTGTTGTTATTCTTAGTTTTCAAAAAAAAAAAACCTCAAACAAAACAAAACACACACCTGGAGGCTGGTTACGGCCAAAGACCACCAGTTTCTGGCCCTTGCTTTAATGTTTAAAGTGTGTATGCTGCAGATACCAGGCAGAATGCACTTGCTCTTCACCTCCCTGTTTTCCCTGGAATTCCAGAGAGCAGTTAGGACGGTGGGAACTCTCCCTTTTCCGGATGGAGCTGATGGTTGGTGGGGGCAGTTTCACGGTTATTACTGCTCATATAGTGGCCATCTCCGCTACATCTGAGAAAAGGTTATGTTGATACTTCTGGCTCCTCTCAAGTGCAGTCCCCCTATGTCTCCTGTGATTTCAAGTTCGCTAAGGAATTTGAGAAGAGTGTGTCTTAAAATAGTTTTGTACTCTCATGTAAGTTCCTGCATATCCCTAATTTTGTCAAGACCAGAATCCATGAACCAGTGGACTAGTTGCTGTGGTTATAAAAAACTGTCCAAAGTGAAGAAAACCAGGAGAACATTGTGATTCCAAAGTTAAGGGAAGACGGTATTTCAAGAATGGAGATGAATACAGTTGAAAAGTTAAGTGGAATCAAAAAAAAATTTAACTTTTTATTTTGAACTAATGTTAGGCTTACAGAGAAGGTGCAAAAAAGATTTCCTGTATTATTTTTCACCCAGCTTCCCCAGCGTTAACATCTTACATAACCTTAGTATAGTTATGGAAACAAGGGAATTAACATTAGTACAATATTACAAACTAAATTAGAGACCTTATACAAATGTCACCAGTTTTCTCACCAATGTCCCTTTTCCTTTACAGGATCCTTTCCAGGACTCTACATTAGATTTACTTGTTATTTCTTCCCAGTCTCTAGCAGTCTGCAGTTGTCTTCAGGTCTTTCCTTGTCTTTCATTATCTTGACAGTTTGGAAGAGTATTGATCAATTCTCTTTTGGAAAGCCCCCCAATTTCAGATTGTCTAATGCTTTTTTCATGATTGGAATGAGATTATACATTTTCAGCAAGAATACCACAGAAATGATACTGTCCTTCTCAATGCAAAATATCAAGGGGTTCATGATGTAAATATGTCTTGTTACTGATGATGTTTATCTTGATCACTTGGTTAAGGTGGTTTGCTGAGTTCCATCATTATTTTTTAAAATTAATTAATTAATTAATTTTTTTGCTGCTCCGGGTCTTCGTTGCTGTGCGTGGGCTTTCTCTAGTTGCGGTGAGTGGGGTCTACTCTTTGCTGCGGTGTGCGGGCTTCTCATTGTGGCGGCGTCTCTTTTTTTTTTTTTTTTTTGCGGTATGCGGGCCTCTCACTGCTGTTGCCTCTCCCGTTGCGGAGCACAGGCTCCAGACGCGCAGGCTCAGCGGCCATGGCTCACGGGCCCAGCCGCTCCGCGGCATGTGGGATCTTCGCAGACCGGGGCACAAACCCGCGTCCCCTGCATCGGCAGGCGGACTCTCAACCACTGCGCCACCAGGGAAGCCCAATGGTGGCTTCTCTTGTTGAGAAGCACAGGCTCTAGGTGCGCGGGCTTCAGTAGTTGGGGCACGCAGCCTCAGTAGTTGTGTCTTATGGGCTCTAGAGTGCAGGCTCGGTAGTTGTGGCACATGGGCTTAACTGCTCCGTGGCATATGGGATCTTCCCAGACCAAGGATCAAACGCATTTCCCCTTCGTTGGCAGGCAGATTCTTAACCACTGTGCCACCAGGGAAGTCCCTCACCATTATTAAGTTACTATCTTTCCCTTTGTGCTAAAATGTATCTTGGGTGAAACACTTTGAATCTATGTAAATCCTGTTTCTCCTCAAATTTTCACCTACTAATTTAGCATCCATCTGTGGATCGTGTCTGCAAGTTATTACTGCAATGTTTGCCTAGTGGTGATTTTTGTTATCCCTCTTTCCTTCTCCATTTATTAATTGGAATTCTACTCTAAGAAAGAGTTGTCCCTTTTCTCCCATCCATTTAAATAACCAATTATTTGTTTGTATCAGTATGGATGCATGAATATTAAAAATAAATACCATGGGTCCATGGGTCATAATGCAATATTGTCATTTTTATTTTGTTGCTTTGGCCATTAGGAGCTCTTTCAGATTGGCTGCTGTGTTCTTGTGACATCCTTTTTTAAGCATTATTTCCTGGCACCACAATATATTCCAGGCTCATCTGGTAGTTTCCCTGCCTCAGCCTAGGAATCAGTTATTTCTCCAAGGTTCTCCTTGTTCTTTTTATTGGAAAATGGTGTTTAGAAATCAAGATCTGGATGCTAGGTATCCTCATTGCTTCTAAATACTCTCAGCAGACAGAACTAGGAAATATGTTTATTAATTCACACATACACACCAATCTATATTTCTGTACCTATTTTACATATATTAAAAACCATGAGTTTATACAGATACCTCAGAATCCAATCCAACACCACAGCCTTCATTTTAGCTTTCCCCTCTTCCTTACTTAATAACTTTTTTCTCCAACAGTGAGAAACACAGCTTATGATCTAGAATATATTTGCTTAATTCTAACATGCATACTGGAGAGAAATACTTACGATGTGGATCACAGAATTTATGTACAGTTCAGTTGGTTTATTCTTAGGTATCCAGTCAAGATACTGTTTCCCTCAGTACTTAGGTGAGTTCTTTTCCTCCCCACCCCTTGTAGAGTCGCTGTGTTACTCATCTGTAAAACAGTCAAGTTCATTCCTTAGTGTTTATATTCAGTTTTGGGTCTTTCCTCTACCCTGACACATAGTGGGTTTTTTGTTTATTGCTTTATTATTGGAAATAAAATACATATCCTAAATTGCACAGTTCCCTCAAAATTATCATTAAATGATCTGTTTTCTTTATTTTCTAATGTATTTTAAACATTACTCTAATAAAATTAAATATTGCATATTGAATGATTTTTCTTAATATTATGAACAGTTTTTAAAGAAAGCCAAAGAGATTCCTTTATTTGGATAGAAAACAGAAAATGTTACAATGAACTGTAAAATAAAATCAAGATATTTCTAGAAAACATTAAATCTCAATTTAAATCCAAATTACAAAGAAATTGTGGATTAAACTTTATGTGAGGTACTAAATCTCTGAGGCAAAGAATGTACAAAGACCTTCAATCAATAATGCAAGATTAGGGAATTCCCTGGCACTCCAGTGGTTAGGACTCCGAGCTTCCATTGCAGAAGCCTGGGTTTGATCCCTGGTCGGGGAATTAGGATCCCACAAGCCACGCAGCAAGGCCAAAAAAAAATAAAAAAAAGAATGCAAGACTGTATTAGAGATTAGAAAAAACTGGACTTTAATGTGAAAGTCATAGATGAAAGATGAGAGTTGTACATCAAAAGTTCTAGAACAGAACTGGGGGGGCAGGCAGAATAATAGCCTTCCCCCAAGGATGTCCACAAAACCTGTGAATATATTAGGTTACAGACAAAGGGGGATTAAGGTTGCAGGTGAGCTAAAAGTTGCTAATCAGTTGATTTTAAAATAGGGAGCTTATCCTAGATTATCTGGGTGGGCCTGTTGTAGTCACAAGGATCCTTAAAAGGGTAAGAGTTGGTCAGATATGACATGAGAAGGACCCAACCTACCATTGCTGGCTTTTAGATGGAAGAAGGGAGCCAGGAGCCGAGGAATGCAAGTAGCCTCTGGAAGCTGGAAAAGGAAACAAATTCTTCCCTTGAGCCCCCAGAAAGTAAGGCAGCCCTGCCAACACCTTGATTTTAGCCCAGTTTGAGACCCGAGTCAGACTTCTGACTTACAGAATTGTAGGATAGTAAGTCTGTGTTAAGCCACTATATTTGTGGTAATTTGTTAGCACAGCAAAGGAAAACAAATACAACAGATAATCTATACGTCTGAACTTTAAAGGACCATACAACTTGGTCCCTCCGCAGCTCACTGACTTTTCCCCCTTTATTCTTTTCTTTTTGATTTATGCTCCAATCAGCTGGTTGTTACTCAAATATTATCGTAGTTGGTTTTAGGTGTTTATGTTTTTGGGTATGTGAAACATATGGTTCTAAGAGACAGTCCTATATAAAAATATCTGCCACTCCTTTGTCGATCCTGCTACCTTGTTCCAATCCTCCCCTTCTTGCCACCCTTCTCACTTAGGACATCATTCACCTTAACTTCTGGTTTATCCCTCCCCTGACAAATGAGCAGGTATTTGTGTGTTTTATGTCCCCTTCTTTCTTTCACAAAGGGTGTATATTATACTTTTGCCTTTAAGCAAAATTAACTTCTCAAAGTCCAGCGAATTTGGCACAAGAAGGCTACTTAGTGACCTTAAGCAAATGCTGTTCTGCTTACGTGCTAAGGGCCAGGCTGAAATGAATTAAAACATGAGACATGAGGAAACAGAAATAGAATAGTTAACTTTCAGTAAGTTCTTCTAATCCTTATCTGCAGTTAGGCTCTACACTAGGTACTTCTCATCACAGATGCTGGTAATTGAATTGCATTAACTTTAGTAAATGTGGGTAGTAGGGGTCGCAAACTATGGAGTTAGCACAGACAAGTCAAATTATTCCCTTTTCAGAGGCTCACTGGGTGAGTGTTAGAATAGGGAGGCATTTCTGATGACAGGTCTGTGTGTTCCCAAGTACTTGAATCCTAAAGCCTTCACCTTGGCGCCTTGCACAAATATGCCACAGCATCGCAGTCTTGGTCGCTGAGCCTAAAGTGGAGCCCCAAACTACTGTTACGAGAGGTTCCACGGAGCATGCACTTCCCCACAGTATACAACCCCACCCAAAGGGGCCAAAAACAGGATAAAATATCACACCCGAGCCTATACTTTCCCTCAGGTGAACTCAGCAATGTTTGGTAGCCCCTAACAAACTAATCACAAGCACCCCCCCCCCCCAATCTCCTGCCTGAGGGAACGAATATTCCCAGGATCCCGGGCCGTTTCGACTGACGTTACTTCCGGGAAAAGTAACCTTTCTTTGGCGGTTGCAGACCTGGAGAGGTCTCGCGACATTTGCTCCCGCGAGATCTGCTTGCTCACTCTAGCGATGACATCCTCCTCCTCCTCCCCGCCGCCTTTCGGCAATCTTCGGCAGTCCCAGCCCCGACCAATCTGCACTCAGATGGCATGGATCAGGATCTCCCCCCGAACCCCGGTCCGCGCGGGGCGTCAGGCTGTAGCGGCGGGGTGCGAGCTGCACGAGGCCGACCGCAGCTGCACTGCGGACGGCCACGGGCTGGCGACTAGCAGTGAGCGTGGGCGGGGCAGCGGTAAGCCCGCTGAGTAGCGGCTCGATTGTTCTGGCCTGGCTATGGCGCCTCTCCTCCCCCCCGCCATGGCTCCCCGTGTCCCTGCTCCGCTCCTCTCAGTGAGTGAAAGTGGCCGCCGCCGCCGCCGGCCCAGCGCCCGCAGCCGCCTCAGCGCCGCCGCCATCTTGGGGTCCCAGGAGCCGCCGAGGGAGCGAGCTAGGAGCGTCCACGCCCAACGCAGTCACCGTCCCACGGCCTCAGAGAGCGAACCGCAGCTCCATCGTCGGCGGGGCGACCCCCCCCTCCGGACCCCGCCCGCACCCCGCCCCCCCTCCGCCGCCGCCGCGGCGGCGGGGCCCGGCGGCCCGAGGTGAGGCGACTAGACGTGGGCGGGCAAACGGAGGTGGGGGGGGGTTGTGTAGGCCCCGTTGCGCCCCTCTCTGTGGGCGACGACTGGGCCGCGTCTTAAAGGGGCCGTCGCCCCCGGCCCTTGGATTTGTTGGGGTTAGTAGGGAGGATGGGTGTGGACACTCCCCGAAGGCTTGGGACCTCAGGGACCTGGGCCTCGTCCTTCCCCTCTCCTACCTCTGGAGACCCAGGGTCACGCGGTGACCTCAGACAGCTGAGGAAGCCCGTGGGGCGCCCACACGTGGGGAGTGTGTTAGATCAGGTGCACGTGGGACCCGGTGGGGCGGTGTCGGGCTAACACGTGTGTGGGTTTGGGGTGGGGAGGGGCAGGGCGGGGGCTGGTTGGGCTCGAGTGGGAACCTGGTGAGGGTTGCTGTATCTGTCCTTTTAAACAAATGAGCCAGAGGGCTTGATAGTGTGTCAGTTTATGGTGAGCAAGTTGGGATCTGGGTGAATGGTGCATGCTGCTCGTTGGTGTTGGGTGGGGGCAGCCTAACACGTGCACAGACTTAGGAGTATGTAGGTGTCACCCCTTCTAGTGTTTTTGGCTTTTGTAGGGCGTCTAGGCAAATGTCATCCAGTTTGACGTTCCTTCTTGAGCTTGCTGTTGAAAACTACTTCCGTAAGTGGAAGCCCCCTACAGTTTAGGAGTGGGAGATTCTAAGAAGGCACTCACTATTTTAGTTTAACGGCCAACTGTGCCGAATTCTTTGATTCGAACACTGTCTAGTTTTATGTTCGTGTACTTGTTGGTAGAATGGGAGAAAAAATAGGAGGTTGACTTTGCTAACATCACAGGTAACCAACTTACTTTTCTAGTCGATGACTTTCATAATTTCCTTTCCCAAGGAAATTTTCACTGTGGTTTACAAGTGGTGGCTTTTTGTTATTTATCTTTAAAGTAACACCTTTATTGAAGTATAATTCACATACCGAAAAGCTCAGCCTTTTAAAGTGTACAGTTCCATGATTTTTAGTTTAGATTTTAGATTTAGTACAAATCTACTGATAGATTTGTATGGCTGTCACTGCTCTGTAACATCACTCCAAAAAGAAGGCCCCCTTAGCAGTTACTCCCCACTTCCCTTCCCCCAGCCGCTAGCAACCACTAGTCTCTTTTCTGTCTTTGTAGATTTGCCTATTCTGGATCTTTCGTATAAACAGAATCATACAATATGTGTCCCTTTGTGGCTGTCTTCTTTCACTTAACCATGTGTTCAAGGCTCATCCATGCTGTAGCATGTATCAGCACTTCTTCCCTTTTTATTGCCAAATAGTATTCCAACTCTGGTTGTGTTTTATGCTTGAAATTCTCAAGCTCTTCCTATAAAACATTAAGTTGAGATTATTATATATGGTAAACGTTGCATACTTACCAGATTCTAAAATGAATTTGTACTTTTAAGGATTAAATTCCATTATTTTAGTTTACTATGTTCTTTTCCTCTACATTTTGTTTCAGAAGAATCAGAATCAATTTTTAAAGGTCTGTGTTTTTTAATAGGAAATAACTAACTGTAAAGAGCACAAATATTAGAAAGTTTATGACTAATAAAAACGTTTTGAGTACATCAAGGTGGAAATGTGATTAAGTCTCAGCAACAGAGCATAAACTATGGTGTTACAGCTTCACTTAGTGAAAGTTTGTCATAGTACTACCAAGGGAAGGTATCATAACAGCCTTTGACTGCTGTTAACTTGTGTAGACATAGGACTAGGGAAGTACTAATAGACGTCTTTTCTGCCCACAAGTTAAAACTGGCTTGGAGATTTAACATGTCAACATAAAAGTTCACACAAAATACAGATGCTGGGATGCAGTGAATTTTAGAGTGGACAGAATGGGATAAGGTTAATAGGAACCTTTGTGAAGGAAAATAAGTGAAGTTGATGACAAGTTTTTTTTGTTTGTTTGCGATACGCGGGCCTCTCACTGTTGTGGCCTCTCCCGTTGTGGAGCAACAGGCTCCGGACGCGCAGGCTCAGCGGCCATGGCTCACGGGCGCAGCCGCTCCGCAGCATGTAGGATCTTCCCGGACTGGGGCACGAACCCGTGTCCCCTGCATCGGCAGGCGGACTCTCAACCACTGTGCCACCAGGGCAGCCCGATGACAAGTTTTAAAGTTGCATCTTAAGCATAAGGATTTTGATACGATAGGCTGTAGCTTGCAGAAGATAAGAGCTTATTTGTTAATACTTACTAAACACCTTAAATGGGCACTGATCCTAATCATGAGGGCCTTTGTTCTACCTAATACCATCACCTTGGAGGTTAGGATTTCAATACATCAGTTGGGGAGGTGGGGGGGACACAAACATTTGGACCATAGCTGTACATTAAGTCAAATTCATTTGTACAAGCACTGGATTCACTTGCTAATCATAATACAGTAGGTTTGCTTAGGGTTGAAAAGTTGGTCACAAAGAAGTTTAATGTCTCGGTTTAATAAGTACATAAGAGAGATTTCCATGTGTGTTAGGTTAGAAGTAGGAGATCAGTAATAGCAAATGTAATTGACAAATTAGATACGAAAAAATCACTGGGTCTAAATACTATCCTTTATGCTGCGCCGTGCAGCTTGTGGGATTTTAGTTCCCTAACCAGGGATTGAACCTGCACCCTTGGCAGGCAAAGCGCAGAGTCCTAACCACTGGAGCACCAGGGAATTCCCCATATTTTATTTATTTATTTGTTTATTTTGCGGTACGCGGGCCTCTCGCTGTTGTGGCCTCTCCCGTTGCGGAGCACAGGCTCCGGACGCGCAGGCTCAGCGGCCATGGCTCACGGGCCCAGCCGCTCCGCGGCATGTGGGATCTTCCCAGACCGGGGCACAAACCCGTGTCCCCTGCATTAGCAGGCGGACTCTCAACCACTGCACCACCAGGGAAGCCCAGGAATTCCCCATATTTTTAACAAACTAGAGGACAATGAGTAAACTGTGTGACATGCCTTTGTAAACCTTCGTTACCAAGGATTGACAGATTGTGTGATGGTCTCTGGAGTAGCATTCTTACATTATTTATGTGCCCTAAACTCCTTTGTAGTCTAAAGAAACCTGTGAACCCCTTTTCATAAAAAGAATATGACTTTTTAACTGTGTGAAATGTAGTTCACCTTAAAAAAAATTTATGATGTAAGAAATTTGCTTTTTATTACTAAATAACAACTAGTGATAGTCCTGCTAATACTACATTCAGAATTGAAGGAATGTTAGTTTCAATAATAGGTTAGTGAAATTAAGGATGTAAGTTTTTTTCCATCCAAATTCTTGGACCCCAGTTTAAAGAGCCTTTGCCCTGGTGAGTCCCGGACACATAGCTAAGTCATTTCATATGCAGCAAACCAGGGGTTTCCGTAAGAAGTAGTAGGATTATTGGCTTAAAGACTTGAGTTAGAGTCCCGCTTAGCACTGGGTAAGTCAATGAACTTTTTTTTTTAAACAAATTTATTTATTTTATTTATTTATTTTTGGCTGCGTTGGGTCTTTGTTGCTGCACGCCAGCTTTCTCTAGTTGTGGTGAACAGGGGCTTCTTTTGTTGCAGAGCACGGGCTCTAGGCACGTGGGCTTCAGTAGTTGCAGCACATGGGCTCTAGAGTGCAGGCTCAGTAGTTGTGGCGCACGGGCTTAGTTGCTCCGTGGCATGTGGGATCTTCCCGGACCAGGGATTGAACCCGTGTCCCCTGCATTGGCAGGCGGATTCTTAACCACTGCGCCACCAGGGAAGCCCTCAGTGAACTTTTTTGAGTTTCACTTCTCCTTATGTGTAAAATGGGTACGATAATTTTCACTTCTGAGATTAAATGACATCAACTATAAGACAGCATATTGAGGAATGTTAGTTTATTTTCATCTTTGAAGAACATATCAAAAACTTTGACATACGTTTAGTTTTGATTTGGAAGAGGGGAGACTTACAGTAGGAAAGAACAACATGTATGTCATATAGGGTTTTCTCAGAGTATTCATGTATAGTGTTCAAGTTTTTGTAATGATACTAAAATTATTCATATTTCTTGTAAATATGAACAAGTAAGCTGCCTCTGGTTTTGCATGTGACAGCTACCTTTTCTGGGCAAGAAGTTAGTAGCTGGGTAGGATAAACTGTGGGTAAATCTTTCATTCCTTGTGCATAAACAGAAAAATGGCTAGTGAACATCAATGTGGTAAAAAGCATACTAGGCCAAGTGGTCAGTTTATCGCTGAGATTGTTGCCTGAATATTACCAGAAAGTCCATCAAAATTTTAGTCACTCCTGAGAGAGGTATGAAAAATAACATTTAGAAATGGACTGTGTTATCTTGGTAGGAAACCACGGTACATCCACTCTTAGACTATTAAATTATTGCACCTCAATGAAGAACAAATTAAGCAGGGGGGGAGGTTTCCAGTATAAATGATGAAGACAACGGTGATGCTTTCATATGAAGATAAAGAAATTTGACTCCGCAGTGGAGTGATGAAGACTGAGATGGACTATGATTAAATTGTATTAAATTAGGAAAAACATGAAGAATAATCTGAAAATTAGCTTGAAAGATGAATATTGTTTGACAGGTGTGTAATGAGTGGTTTGTTTATGAAACTTAATAGCACAGAGAGTGGTTAGAGCTCAAGAACAGACCAGACCCAATTTAAAGGTTGCAAAGCCAGAGACTTTTTTCCAGCCCTAGTTCATTTCAGGTCAACAAACCATTTAATGATACTTGAACCTAATGGTTTATGAAACTCCTTATTCTCTTCATTCACTCAATAAATATTTATTGAACACATAGTGAATGCTCTTTGATCTCCCAACAGTGATTTGTTGAGCATCTACCACACTCAAGGGACTGTGGTAGACTCTGTGAGGGGTGTACAAATGAGTTAAACCAGTTGTATGTATATGTATGGAGAGTACAGAGTTGCTCTGCAAAGAGAAACAGAATTATGCAAACTCTAAGTGCCATAGAGAAATATAAACCTAAATGTTTCTCTTGAAGTGCTGATATAAATTACACTAGTACTTAGTTTTGTTTGTTTTTTTTAAATATATTGAGATATTCTTTTCATTTGTTTAAAGGCCCTAATCTGCCTTGTTAACAGAAGCATTGTAATCCAGTGGCCTTTTAGTGTAGCCAGACCCCTTCTAGGTTCTAGAGCCAGATGACCCGGGTTTGAATTTTAGCTCTTCCTCTTATTAATTGTGTGGCCTCTGGAGAGCTGTTTAAGCCTCAGTTTATTCATCTGTTAATTTAAGGTAATAGTAATACCTACTTCATAGAGGCCTGAAAATGGTTAGAATGGTACCTGGCACATAGTGCTCTCAACAAGTGTTAGCTATAATTATAAGTACTATTTTGTTTTGACAGTTTGATCTAGAGTTTTAGTTTGTAAAGTATTGAAATCAGAACCTTTTTATTATGAGTAGAAAATAAATCTTTTTTTAGATAATGCAGGTAAAAATACATCAATAAACTTATTATAATGCATTAACCTTTGTGTTTATGTAATAGATAGAAATGTCTCTCTATTTAAGATTATAACTGAAAGAGGTGATGGTTTACAACATTCAACTTTTTAGTTCAGGGTTTAAATATTTCTGTCCAGGTTGTCATTCTAATGTTAGTAATAGTTTGCCTTTTTTAGAATCATTCTTAGAATATACTAGTAAACCAGACTCTGCAGCAGGGCTTGCGAAAAGTTTTCTATAAAGGGTCAAATAATAAATCTTAGGCTTTGCTGGTCATGCCTTCTCTGTTGCAGCTACTCAACTCTGCCATTGTATTGCAAAAGCAGCCATAGTCAATATGTAAATGAATGAGTGTGGCTGTGTTCCAATAAAACTCTATGGGTACTGAAATTTTAATTTCATATAATTTTCATATGTCCTGAAATATGTTTTCTTTCCAATTATTTCTTAGCTGTCAGGATTTATAAAAATGGGCAGCAGGCTGAATTTGACATGCCGGCCATACTCTGCCAACTCTTTTTTTTTTTTTTTTTTGTGGTACGAGGGCCTCTCACTGTTGTCGCCTCTCTCATTGCGGAGCACAGGCTCCGGACGCGCAGGCTCAGGGGCCATGGCTCAGGGGCCCAGCCGCTCCGTGGTATGTGGGATCTTCCCAGGCCGGGGCACGAACCCGTGTCCCCTGCATCGGCAGGCGAACTCTCAACTACTGCGCCACCAGGGAAGCCCACTCTGCCAACTCTTGCTCTACAGTCTTGGCTCTGCAACTCCCTGACTCGGTGATCTTGTGCTAGTTAATATTATTAAGCCTTTAATTCCATCTTTTAAATAGGGATAATACACAATAGTGTTTACTTTATATATAGAGTTGTTGGAATAAATGAGATAATCCATGTGAAGTGCTTAGCACCATCCCTGACACAAAGTAAGTGTTTAATAAATGCTATAAATTATTACTATCTAGTTGAATCTCCCTCATTTTACAGTGAGGCTCTTGGGACTCTGAAAGGATAACTGTTAGTCCTAAAGTCTGTTTGTGGCTTGTTAATAGCATTAAACTTATAGCTCTTGAGCTTCTCTTTCTACCCAACCATGCTGCTTCCATAGAGGATTGTAATACCATTTAATTAAATTAAAATGCTGCTTGATAAAACTATTCTATTGGATATAGTAGTGGTGGATGGATGACATTATGCATTTGCCAAACTCATAGGGCTTTATAGCACAAAGAGTCAAGTTTAATGTGTCCAAATTAAGTGAAAATCATTTAGGAGGTTGAAGGATTCCAGGAAGGAATGCAGATTGTGACAAGAGAATCTAATGGTATTACAAATGTATGAAACAACCTTACTAAAATGGGGAGGAAGGGAGTCCTGACCTGAGTAACATTGGAAATGAGTGGAATCTAAGACAAGGGACTGCACATGAGCACTGCAGTCTAATTCATAAAATTGTGTTCTATGGGATTGCCACTTAATTCTGATACTGAAATACATATATACCACAATTGAACAATGGATGGCTGGAGACAGGCTTCTCACTGTTAGAGTGAGAATTTACAGATAAGCAAGGGGAGGAGGCTACAGTGTTCCTTGTGGTGATGGATTAGATTTGGAGACATCAGTATGAAACCGACACAGATGGTTGTGTATTGAAACATTTATAGACATGTACATACATGGGTTTATATACACACAGGTGTATTTCTGTACTCTGTCAGCTGAGAAGGTTAAAAGAAATCCAGGAGCATACCTATACCCAAATCTTGTTTTCTAATACCATTATCCAATAGAAGGAGCTAGAGCTCCTTGGAGAAATAGCTAATTGTAGGTTTGGGACAGGAAATATACAAGATGAGCCCGGAGCATCTTGTGCCAGAAGGTAAGGAAGTGCTCCAGCTACTACCACTACCACCACAACTCCACATTGAAGAGGATATGTCAGAGGAGCACAGGGGCCAACTGAAAGAGCTCCCAGTGGCCCAAACTGGAACGATTTGAGCAGCAAAATGAACAAAGCATCATTGAATTATAACCCATAAAATAAAATCGATATTTATGAATCTGTGTTGGTCTAAATAAATGATTGAATAAATGAATATACTGCTTGGAATATACTTCATTAGCATGGCTTTTTATGCCCTGGGAGCCTCTGGCTTGTGGGAGGTCCTTCAGATTAAATATTGGAGTAGTTAAGTATGTGGGACTTTGGAGTCAGACTTCTTGGATTCCGATCCTGGCTCTGTCACTTTTGGCTGTGTGACCTTTGGGGGGACCTTAAGCTTAACTTTTTTGTCTGTAAAATAGGGGTTATAATAGTATCTATGTCATAAAAGGATAAAATATGTGAACGTATATATGAAGTGTATATGCAAATAAAATATTCTGGCATGTGGCTCGCCATAGAAAGTGTGTACATAGTCTCCTTATTACAGTTGCATTTGATACAACAAAATCAAAAATTTGGATTCCCAGTTGGAATACTTTGTGATAAAGTCCCCCCACCCCCAGGCTTCTTGAATAGTGGAAAAAGTGTTTATTGAATGCCTAGTTTGATGTAAACATACCTGCCTTGTTCAAATTAACTGTGTATATTATATAGTGAAGACAATGAGAGTAATTATATATGGTGTTAATAAAATCATCACATGTCTAAGTGACCGAAATATCTGACAATTGAAAAGCAAGATCTGTTTAGTGTACAATTCAACTCATGCTTATTTACAGATGCTTCATCCCCAGGATGAATTACCTGAACCTTGATTTCTCAGACTTCCTATGGAGAACACAGTTTTAGACAACTTCTCTGTTACCACCCACACTAGTTAGTGTCTTCACTGCAAAAATGAAAACTGACTTTTAGTATAGGAAAACTAAATAGAAAAGTGAATTTTGTAATATTGGCTGTTTATGAATGTCTCTTAGTTTTTATTCTCAATAATAAACTCTGACCATCACTTTTGTAATAGTGGACAGTTAACTATATGGAACTGATAACTAAATGAGCGCAGCTCTTTGTGTGAATCTGTATTTTCACAAATATCTATCAAATAAGCTAATGTTAACTTCACTGAGGAATGAACTGATTTGCTCAAGATTTTTGGGCTGTGGATTCAGTCCTTTAGTTTCTCTTTTACAGGAGCATTTTTCTCAGCTATCTCATTCCCTGAAAAAGGTAAGTGTTTTCATGCGTTTAGCTGTACAAGTTGTTGAAGTCACTGATTCTTCAGTAAGAGGGATCTTTAGCAGTGTTTTCAAATTTTTAATTTGATAAATTGTTATTAATTCAGATTGGGTGCTATTCACCAGAAGAGTTATGAAATATACTAGGGACCTCTAACATAGCCTAACTTAAAACAAGTTTTTAAAAAAAAATTGTCATGTGAAAGGTCCACTGGCTACCTCAGGAAACATTTCCTCTCTTTTTTATGTGTATATATATATATATATATATATATATTTTTTTTTTTTTTGGCGGTACGCGGGCCTCTCAGTTGTGACCTCTCCCATTGCGGAGCACAGGCTCCAGACGTGCAGGCTCAGCGGCTATGGCTCATGGGCCCAGCTGCTCCACAGCATGTGGGATCTTCCCAGACCAGGGCACGAACCCGTGTCCCCTGCATCGGCAGGTGGACTCTCAACCACTGTGCCACCAGGGAAGCCCTCTTTTATATTTTTTGATTTAATAATATTTACACCCTAGATGCTTAATTAATGGAGATTAAACTTGATGTTGTGTCTGTGGTGTATACTACAGAACTCCCTGGAGGCAGTTGTGCTAGTAAGCTATTTCTTTTATTATTCTGATAAAAAGTAATTTTTTCTCCATCTTGGTGAAGATACTCTTCTAGGAAGTTGAAATTGTTCTTACCTAGAAGAAAGCAAATGCATTGTAATTGATTTTTTGTTGTTGTCATCCTTGGAAACATATTTCATTTGGTATGTATTCTGATTTCAGTGAGGAAAGAAAAGTAGGGAAGGGAAAATGTGGATAAGCACTTTTTTCTTTCTCACAATGTACCTATGAGGTAAGCCAAAATATCTTCTCTTTGCCATTTTAGAACTCACTGAAAGGGCCATCCTTTTTTAGCCAGGAGTTCTTCATTCCATTTAAAATGCAGGTGTAGGGACTTCCCTGGCAGTCCAGTGGTTAGGACTCTGTTTCACTGCCGTGGCCGAGTTCAGTCCCTGGTTGGGAAACTCAGATCCTGCAAGCCGTGCAGTGTGGCCAAAAAAAAAAAAAAAAAAAAAATGCAGATGTAATTTTTGTCTCTGAAAACTTTGTGCTTGGGCTTCCTTGGTGGCACAGTGGTTAAGAATCCGCCTGCCAATGCAGGGGACGCGGGTTTGAGCCCTGGTCCAGGAAGATCTCACATGCTGCGGAGCAACTAAGCCCCGTGCCCCACAACTACTGAGCCTGCGCTCTAGAGCCCGCGTGCCACAACTAGTGAAGCCTGCGTGCCTAGAGCCCGTGCTCCGCAACAAGAGAAGCCACCACAATGAGAAGCCCGTGCACCTCAACAAAGAGTAGCCCCCACTCACTGCAACTAGAGAAACTACTCACACAGCAGTGAAGACCCAACATGGCCAAATATAAATAAATAAAATAAATAAATTTTAAAAGAAGAAAAAAACTTTGTGCTTTGGGGAACTCTGGGCTTATTAAATTGTTCCTATGCTCTTACAGTAAGGAACCGTTCCTTTGGTTGAGGAGGTGGTTTCTGGCCTCCAAGTTGAGGGCTCTATCAGCCTATGCTCTTTGAAGGCAAGGTTTTCCCTCCTGCTGTTTAGTTCAGTTCTTGTACATAGTAGCTTCTTTAGCTTCTTAGTGAATATGGATGGTTTGAATGGAAAGTTTAGGTTCAGCTAGAATATTTAAAGAGTGCTTAATGATTTATTTACCTCTTTCCACATGTAGGGTGACCAAAAATTTATTGTTCTAACAGGAATGTACTCAAACAAAACGTGGATACTTTTGGAAGTGAGAAGAGAGAGACTATTAGTAATTATGTTTCAGACAACAGGCATAAACTTGAACTGTCTTGGGCAAACCAACTAGGAGGTAGGGTCACCCTAGTCTTTTTGTTGTTTTATCATAGCAGAGTCTGTGGTAAAGAATTGGGTGGTGAAGAATTGGGGCTTTTGAGTCACTGATAATACATCCGAGTTCTAATTCTAGCTTGGGCAAGTTAATTAACCTAACTAAAATGAGAACACGGTTTAAATTACTGTGAGGATTAAACGATCTAGTATTATTATTATTATTTTTTGCGGTATGCGGGCCTCTCACTGTTTTGGCCTCTCCCGTTGCAGAGCACAGGCTCCAGACGCGCAGACTCAGCGGCCATGGCTCGTGGGCCCAGCCGCTCCGCGGCATGTGAGATCTTCCTGGACCGGGGCATGAACCCGTGTCCCCTGCATCGGCAGGCGGACTCTCAACCACTGCGCCACCAGGGAAGCCCCTTAGTCAGTTTTGAATAGAGGTTGTGAAAGCAGACAACCATGTCTTGTTTCTGATCTTAAGGAGGATAGCATTCTGTCTTTCACTATTAGGTCTGATGTTAGCCATGAGTTTTTCATAAATGTCCTTTATCAGGTTGAGGGAGTTCTCTTCCTTTTTTTTTTTTTAATTTTATTTTTTGGCCGCACCGTGTGTGCATGTGGGATCTTAGTTCCCCAACCAGGGATCAGACCCGTGCCCCCTGCAGTGGAAGGGCAGAGTCTTAACCACTAGACCACCAGGGAAGTCCCGAGGGAGTTCCTTTCTGTTCCTAGTTTGTTGAGTGTTTTTATTTTGGAATGGTGTTGGATTTTGTCAAAGCATTTTTCTGTTTCTGTTGAGATGATCAAGTGGGTTTTATGCTTTAATGCAGTATAGCACATTGACTGATTTGCAGATATTACACCAACCTTGCATTCCTAGGATAAATTCTACCTTAGTAATGGTGTATTATTCCTTTTATATGCTGTTGCTTTCAGCATATGATACAGTTGACCCTTGAACAATGTGGGTTTGAATTGCATGGGTCTACTTATATGTGGATTGTTTTTCAATAACTGCTTACTGCACCATCTATGGTTGGTTGAATCCATGAATGCAGAACTGTGGATATGGAACCTTAGTTATGGAACTGCACATATGGAGGGCTGACTGTAAAGTTATATGTGGATTTTCAACTGCAAGGAGGGTCAGTGCCCCAAACCCCCATGTTGTTCAAGGGTCACCTGTATTTTGTTGAGGATTTTTGTGTCTATATTAAAAGGGATATTAGTCTGTATAGTCATACCTCGGTATCCATGGGGAATTGGTTCCAGGACCTCCTGTAGATACCAAAGTCTGTGGAAGCTCAAGTCCTTTATATAAAATGGTGGAGTCAGCTCTTCATATCTGTGGGCTCTGCATCTGTGGATATGGAGGGCTGACTGTAGTTTTCTCTTGATGTCTTTGCCTGGTTTTGAAATCAGGGTAATGCTGGTGTCATAGAATTTTTTTTTCTGTTATTTGGAAGAGTTTGTGAAGGATTGGTATTAATTCTACGTTAAATGTTCAGTAAAATTCACTGGTAGAGCCATTAGGCATGGGCTTTTCTTTGTGGGGAGTTGGAAGCATTAAATTTTAGATGATTGTATGCATCACACTTCTCATTTTCTGTTCATTTGATCATACAGAAGGATCCATATCCTGACCTGTTGTTTCCTCATTCAGAGTTGTAGGTGTTTGTAAATAATGCAGATTCCTCACTTAACATTAAACATAGTCTGACACTCATGAGTAATACTTTTTTTTTTTTTTTTTAACCAGTACGTGGGCCTCTCACTGTTGTGGCCTCTCCCGTTGCGGAGCACAGGCTCCGGACGCGCAGGCCCAGCAGCCATGGCTCACGGGCCCAGCCGCTCCGCAGCATGTGGTATCTTCCCGGACCAGGGCACAAACCTGTGTCTGCTGTACCGGCAGGCGGACTCTCAACCACTGCGCCACCAGGGAAGCCCAATGAGTAATACTTTTTTCCTGAACTCCCATGGCACTTTATCTGTATGTCTCTTAAGTGACTTCCCATGTGTGCTTTTTATTGTGGTTATTTATGTTTGAGCCTTAAATTCCCTATTAGACTAAATTCTCTGAAGGAAATATGTTTTTCTACACTACACTTAGAGTTGAGCAATTGAATAGCTGAATGAGTGAAATGTTGCTTTAATATTCATGTGAAAATAGCATCTCCATTCTTTTTTTGGTCTTATTTCTGTCTTTTAAAATCTTATGGAGTTTATTTATTTGGCCTGATCCTACTATTTGTGCCATAGCTCTGCAAATTATCAGTGTAGCCTGTAGCTCTGATTCAGTAAATCACATTCAGTCGTAATAGGTTTGGGTTACAGATTGCCTGAGTTATGGGGGAGTGCAGGTGGGAATGCCAGTTATTTTGTTACCTTAATACTTGGCCTTTTATGTGAGCTACAGCCTATAACCTGCTACAGACTGTCTTAAGTCCTTTAAATGCTTTAAAGCTATAGTTGTTCCCATAAGAGCTGTACCTTTACTCAGCCTTTTCTGTGCTAGTATTGATAAATTTAGGAATTACTTCTTTTTTTTTTTAATTTATTTATTTTTATTTAATTTATTTTATTTTTGGCTGCACTGGGTCTTCGTTGCTGTGCGCCGGCTTTCTCTAGTTGCGGAGAGCAGGGGCTACTCTTCCTTGCGGTGCGCGGGCTTCTTATTGCGGTTGCTTGTGCTGTTGCGGAGCACGGGCTCTAGAGTGCAGGCTCAGTAGTTGTGGCACATGGGCTCAGTAGTTGTGGCTCGCGGGCTCTAGAGCGCAGGCTCAGTAGTTGTGGCGCTCGGGTTTAGTTGCTCCGCGGCATGTGGGATCTTCCTGGACCAGGGCTTGAACCCATGTCCCCTGCATTGGCAGGCGGATTCTTAACCACTACCCCACCAGGGAAGCCAGGAATTACTTCTTAAAGGCAGTTATGATTGAACTCTCTTTAGATATCTGACTAATTCAGTGATTCTCAATCTGCTGTTCTCTGAGATATTTCAATGAATATTTTGCTGTAGAATGGTCAAATAAGTTGGGAATTTCTCTTGGAGAGAGACTAAGAGCACATTAGCATATTGAAGACTAAAGAATCTTAAGTCTGACTTCAATGCATTAATATTTTTAATATTCATGGTCATTTGTTAATATCTTGAGGTCGTACTCAGAGAAGCAAACTTTGGGAAATGCTTCTCTAAATGATTGGTATGAAACCAATTTGGGGTAGCATTTATAAAGAGAAATCAGACGTGAAAATAGAGTTAAGTATGGAAAGTCTAAATGTGTAGGTCTTAAGACAGATACTTAATGGTCATAATTGTGACTGACTATTTTATTAGGTGATCATAATATATCATGTTCTTAACCATTGCTGTTAGGAAAAAAAGATTAAAAAAAATTAAAATCCAAGCTAAAAACAGTTTCTTAGACTAGGCTACCGTTTGAACGGTGCCTCTTAGCTCATCTCTATTCAGAGATAGGGTGGATTTCCCTCCAAGTGGGTATCTTTGTTAGACTTTTCATTTGGAGGAAGATGGAAATTCTGTCCTCAGCTAAGAATTGGCAGTTGACGCAGGTGTCCTTCAGGTTCTTGTGTAGAAGTAACACCTTGATCTCTCACCTCCCTATATTTATCTAGGCTTGCCTGAGAGACAAATTTTAAGGAGGATTCCCTGAAAGATACTCAGTTCATGCAGTCTCCTATTCTTGTTCAACAAGGATGGATAATGAATGATTGAACACATTCTGCTTAAGTTACCCGACTTTTGTTATCTTTTGATTTGTCTTATTTAAACTTTTGTCCCCAAATCATGTGTCCAGGATATGAGTAGAGACCTATGGTCATTGACTACAGATTGTCTTTATACAGAAAGTAACATTAGAACTAGAGTTTTGTAGCCTTGACATTTAAGACTGTGCTTTGAAAAGCAAATTAATATGGTCATTTGTAAATATCAGAACCAAATAGATTCACGAGATAGGGACTCTTTGCCCAAATAGTTTAGTAAGTTTGTTTAGTAAGGGAGCTAAGGTGTGCATGTATACAGTTAATTGACTGTAAGATCATACAAGTGTCATGCTTTCCATAAATAACCATGCAGATGTTCAAAGAAGAGAATAGTCTTAGCTAAGAATAATCTAAAAGTGTTTCCTGGAACAGTGTATTTCACTTATTTTGTCTTTGAAGGATTTCATTTCAGCTTGGTGAGACTTCTCTTTCAGAGATGTTATTCATAGGATAAGGGCAAGACAGCATCCATAAAGGCATAGCAGTAATTAGAGAGTGCAAAGCAGTTCAGTCCAGGACCATATATGGATACAGGTAGGTAAGTTTGAGTATGATTTGAAGGCAGATACTTTACCATGGATATCAAGCTTAGTCAGGGGACCTAAAGGGTGATCATAGTCCAGTTGCAGGATAATCAGGATTAAAGAGCCAGAGTTCAGGGTATGGACCAGGCCAATCAATGGTGAATTGCTCTAACATCATGTATTAATCCTTTGAAATGGCAGTAAGAGCCTGTGGTTGGAGGAGTTTTAAAGAGCTCTTCACGTGAATATTGGGATGGATCTGAGAGGAAGTTACGAGACATTTTCAGGGTATTCTTAATTTGTGTCAAGTATAGGGAAATAGTAAAATTGGAAAAGTAGCTTGAAGCCAGATGATAAAGGTCTTTGAATCTCTGGTTGAGGAATTTAGACTTCATTGGATTTTGGAAAGCTATTGTGGGATAACAACATAATCAGAGTGATGTTTTGGAAATACTGATCTGGAAGTAGCTGCAAAGATGGATCAGAGGGAGAAGTACCTGGAGGTGGGAAGCCAAATTAGGCAGCAGTAGTCTGGGTGTGTGAGTACATGTGAATGTACTTAATGGCACTGAATTTTCTACTTACAAATGATTAAAGTGGTAAATTTTATGTTATGTATATTTTACAACAGTAAAAATCTAATCAAACACTTTAAAAATATTCCTTGACTCTCCAGATATCATCATAAGACTTATTCTTGTGGAGATATGTCATGAACTTCATGCACCTCCTCCTTTAGCCTTGTGGAAATAAGAAAGTGCTATTTCATGATTGCTATTTCAACTATCAATGGTGATATGCTACAGAGGTGATTCTGGGAGAATCAGACTATAGGATTGATGTGTACTTGGTGTCACAGGGGGCACATTGAGCATTGTAAGACCATACAAGTAACTCTGATCTTTCCTGGACAAATTGGTTTTGACTTCATGTTATTATGCAGCCCAGATACTGAGGAATTATTTTAAAAAGTATTTCCTTTTGGGCTTCCCTGGTGGCTCAGTGGTTGAGAGTCCGCCTGCCGATGCAGGGGACACGGGTTCGTGCCCCGGTCCGGGAAGATCCCACATGCCGCGGAGCGGCTGGGCCTGTGAACCGTGGCCGCTGAGCCTGCGTGTCCGGAGCCTGTGCTCCGCAACCGGAGAGGCCACAACAGTGAGAGGCCCGCGTACCGCAAAAAAAAAAAAAAAAAAAGAAAAAAAGTAGTTCCTTTTGAATCACCCAGTATTTCTTTGTAGTCATACCTTCATACCGCCTTAATTAGGACCATTTTATTATCAGATAAATTAAGTAGAGCATAATATCAATTTTTAAAAATAAATTTATTTTATTATTATTTTTATTTTTGGCTGCACTGGGTCTTTGTTTTTGTCACGCGGGCTTCCTCTAGTTGTGGCAAGCGGGGGCTGCTCTTCGTTGCAGTGCGTGAGCTTCTCATTGCGGTGGCTTCTCTTGTTGCAGAGCACGGGCTCTAGGCGCCCGGCCTTCAGTAGTTGTGGCACGCAGGATCAGTAGTTGCGGCTTGCGGGCTCTAGAGCACAGGGTCAGTAGAGGCACACGGGCTTAGTTGCTCCATGGCATGTGGGATCTTCCCGCACCAGGGCTCAAACCTGTGTCCCCTGAATTGGCAGGTGGATTCTTAACCACTACGCCGCCAGGGAAGCCTGAGCATAATATGAGTTATTTTGTAATAAAATCTTAGGAGGGTGCCAAGCAACAATTTTTTTTCATTTTTTCATTCAACTACAGATGATTTACAATATTGTGTTAGTTTCAGGTGTACAGCATAGTGGTTCAGTTTCACATACACACACACACACACACACACACACACACACACACACACAATAAATCCTGGTTGTTTATCTATTTTAATTTAGTGGTGTGTATCTGTTAATCCCATACTCCAAACTTATCCACCTCCCCCCTTTCCCCTTTGGTAACCATAAATTTGATTTCTATGTCCCTTGCCCCTTTGGTAACCATAAGTTTGTTTTCTATGTCTGTGAGTCTGTTTCTGTTTTGTAAATAAGTTCATTTGTATTATTTTTTAGATTCCATGTGTAAGTGATGTCATATAATATTTGTCTTTCTCTATTTGACTTCACTAGTATGATAATCTCTAGGTCCATCCATGTTGCTGCAAATAGCAATATTTCACTCTTTCTGGCTGAATAATATTCCATTGTTTATGTATACTACATCTTCTTTTTTTTTTTGCAGTACACGGGCCTCGCACTGCTGTGACCTCTCCCATTGTGGAGCACAGGCTCCAGATGCGCAGGCTCAGCGGCCATGGCTCACGGGCCCAGCCGCTCCGCGGCATGTGGGATCTTCCCGGACTGGGGCACGAACCCGTGTCCCCTGCATCGGCAGGTGGACTCTCAACCACTGCGCCACCAGCGAAGCCCCGAATCTTCTTTATCCATTGATCTGTTGCTTCCATGTCTTGGCTATTATAAATAGTGCTACTATGAACATTGGGGTGCATGTATCTTTTTGAATTAGAATTTTTGTCTTTTCCGGATATATGCCCAAGTGTGGGATTGCTGGATCATATGGTAACTTTATTTTTAGTTTTTTAAGGAACCTCCATCCAACAGTGTAGGAGGGTTCCCTTTTCTCCACACCCTCTCCAGCATTTATTATTTGTAGACTTTTTGATGATGGCCATTCTGATGGGTATGAGGTGATACCTCATTGTAGTTTTGATTTGCATTTCTCTGATAATTAGCATTGTTGAGCATATTTTTGTGTTCCTGTTGGCCACCTGTATGCCTTCTTTGGAGAAATGTCTATTTAGATCTTCCAAGCAGCAATTTTATATGCTTTAATTTGTATGTATGTGTATCAAGATGAATTATATGTATTCTCTAAGGTAGTTTTGCTTTATTTTTAAAACCAAGTTTCTTTGAAATCTTCTGGAATGGGTACCTGTTAGGTCTCATTTTGAAAAGTAGAATTTATTGAAGTCCTTTATAAAAGACTTTTATTAAAAAGTCTTTTATAAAGACTTTTATAAAAAGTATTTAAAGTATTTTTTTTTTTTAGTTAGTTTTGGCTGTGTTGGGTCTGAAAGGCTGCGCGTGGGCTTTATTTTTAGTTGCGGCAAGCAGGGGCTACTCTTCCTTGCATTGTGTGGGCTTCTCATTGCAGTGGCCTCTCTTGTTGTAGAGCATGAGCTCTAGGTGCGCGGGCTTCAGTAGCTGTGGCTCATGGGCTCTAGAGTGCATGCAGGCTCAGTAGTTGTGGCGCATGGAACTGCATGTGGTTTCTTCCCGGACCAGGGCTCGAATCCATATCCCCTGCATTGGCAGGCGGATTCTCAACCACTGCACCACCAGGGAAGCCCTAAAGTATTTTTTAACCTCTTTTTTCTTTAACTGTTCCCAAGATTGATATTTTATATACCATGAAATTCACCTCATTTAAATGTACAATTCAGTGATTTTTAGCAAAATTACAAAATTGTGCAAACATCACCACAATGTGGATTTACATTTCTACCTCCCCTAAAAAAGATCTCTAGTATCCATTGGTAGTCACTCCCCCTTTGTACCCCCAGTGAACCACTGATCTACCTTTTGTCTCTATAGATTTCCTTTTCTGGATATTTCATATAAATGGAATTCTACAGTATGTGGTCTTTTATGTCTGACTTCTTTTACTTAACATAAAATTTTGAGGTTCGTTCATGTTATTGCATGTATCAATTGTTTATTCCTTTTTATTGCTGAATAGTATTCCATTGTCCAGACATGCCATATTTTATTTATCCATTCACCATTTGATGGACATTTAGATTATTTCACTTTTTGACTATTATGAATAATACTGCTGTGAACATTCACATAAAAGGCTTTGAGTGGTGGACATGTGTTTTTATTTCTCTTGAATAGATAACTGGGAGAGGAAGTGCTAGGTCATATGGTAACTATATTCAAATTTTCAAGCAACTACCAAACTTGTCTATAGTGGCTATAATATTTTACATTTTCACCAGCAATGTATGAGGGTTTCAGTTCCACATCTTCCCCCAACAATTGTTTTTGTCTTTTTACTGTAGCTGTTCTAGTGGGTATAAAGTGGTATCCCTCTGTAATTTTAATTTGCAATTTTTGATGTTGAGCATCTCCATGTGCCTGTTAAGCCATTTGTATATCCTCTTTGGTAAAATGTCTGTTCAAAGTCTTTTGCCCATTTTTTAGTTATCTTCTTACTGAGTTGTAAGAGTTCTTTATAAATACATATCTAAAGTCATGAGGATTTTTTTTTTTCTTGTAGAAGTTTTATATTTTGGGGTTTTACACCTGGGTCTCTGATCCATTTTGAGTTAATTTTTGTGCATGGTATGAGGTAATGGTTTAAATTCAACTTTTTTTTTTTTTTAAAGTGAGAAAAGGACCTATTTCATTGGTCACTGTGCAGATTTTTTTTTTAATTAATTAATTAATTTATTTAGTTTTGGCTGTGTTGGGTCTTCGTTTCTGTGCGAGGGCTTTCTGTAGTTGCAGCAGTCGGGGGCCGCTCTTCATCGCATTGTGTGGGCCTCTCACTATCGTGGCCTCTCTTGTTGCGGAGCACAGGCTCCAGATGTGCAGGCTCAGTAGTTGTGGCTCACGGGCCTAGTTGCTCCGCGGCATGTGGGATCTTCCCAGACCAGGGATTGAACCTGTGTCTCCTGCGTTGGCAGGAGGATTCTTAACCACTGTGCCACCAGGGAAACCCCTAAATTCAACTTTTATATGTGTTATATATTCAGTTGTCCAGCACAGTTTGTTGAAGACTGTCCTTTCCCCCATTGAAATTGCCTTGGCACCTTCATTGAAAATTAATTGACCATAAATGTAAGGGTTTATTTCTGGATATTTCAGGTCTATTTCATTGGTCTGTGTGGTTATCCTTATGCCAGTACCACACTGTCCTGGTGACTGTAGCTTTATGATATATTTAAAATCAGAAAGTATAAGTGAGTAAGCCCTGTACTTTTTCAAAATTATTTTGACTATTCTAATTCCTTTGTGTGTCCATATAAATTTAATAATCAGCTTGTCAATTTTTGGGGAAAAAAAAGCCTACTAGGAGTTTAATAGGGATTATGTTGAATCTGTGGCTGAATTGGGAGAGAATTTTTAACATTCTCTTAAGGAGAAAGATTGTATTAGGAAATTTTTAAAATCTGTAATAAAAAGAGAAGACAACTCAAGATAAAGATGTTCTGGTTTCCTTTAAAGATTATACCTTAATTTATTAGATTATGAACTTTTACAAGTAATTTACTATTTATTGAGTACTCACTGTATGTCAGATGATGGGCTGATTGCTCTGTGTTATCCCATTATTTAATCTTGGCTCGGCCCCTTAACTCTTTAAAGATAACCAGTTATAAGGAAGAAGATGCTACATGAAAGACAGTTGGGGGGAAGGTTGTTAACACTGATTGATTCTCTAGTGAAGATGTTCTTAGTCTAACATTGTCCTTAACAACATAAGGTAGCAAAGAGAATGCTCAGGTTTCTCACCCTCACTTTTATTCTCTTTGTTCCAGTTTTCTAAATCATCTCTAAATCTTTATACTATATGACATGTTTATAAGGGATTGTAAAATACTCTGCCAGTATATCTATTCCCTTGTAAGTGGACTACCTCACACATATGTATGAATGTAAATACAAAGTGAAAAAGGGAGCAGCTGTTTTGAAGGGTGATGCTGAGAACATGTGCTCCTCTGTGAGGTGTACAACAGTGAACTTGTGGTACAGATTTGGATAGTTGTGAGTAATTATTAATTGTAAGATGAAAGAGAATTGAGTATATATTTTAAGGCACTGCTTCAAAAAAGTATCAAGAATTTTCATTGTGACAGGTGACAGTATTTCTAGTTTGGTGTTTTTCTCATCCTTTTAACGTCTGCATTTGCATTAGGAGGCAATGCCTAACAAGAACTTCATCATGGTCTTTCTGTAGACTGCTGTATTCTCTTCTTGTGTCTAGAAGGTCTGATTTCTCTTCATATTGATAGCAAGCAGGCAAAATAAAGGGAGAATGAATAGCATTTCATCTTTCACTACTTATCTCCATTCTGCAGCCGTGCAGTCGGAAACCCTTGTGCATGAAGACAGATTTGTTCTATGGCCTCGGAGTTGGGTGCCGGGGACGGTGGCGGCTTCACTGAGCTGGCAAAGCCCCTCTATCTTCAGTACCTGGAGAGGGCCCTCCGGTTGGACCATTTCCTGCGACAAACATCAGCCATCTTCAACAGGAATATTTCTAGGTATGGTATCCCATATTCCCAATATAACGTTTCACCACATTTCTGATTCCCATCATTCCTGTAGATTTTATGGTTAAAGTATCTTTTATGGGTTTTGGGATGTTTGATTTTTTTTTTTCCTTCTTTCTTTCAAATAAAATACAGTCAGCTTAATCAGAGGATCAATTTCTTCTGTAAAGTGTTCAGTCTGCTAACCATAAATTATAATATTTTGCTGGGTCGGCTGTTATTGTGGATTCACCATTCTTCAATTTATAGTGATGAAAGTGAAGATGGACTGGATGACAATAATCCTTTATTACCCCAATCTGGGGATCCCTTGATACAAGTTAAGGAAGAACCTCCAAATTCATTGCTTGGTGAGACTTCTGGAGCAAGTAGTTCTGGAATGTTAAACACATATTCATTGAATGGAGTTCTACAGTCAGGTCAGTGTGGTGTGAGATCCCTCTTTGGACTATCAGTTCTTTTGGGGCAAGTGTCCTTTCATTTTTTTATTCTTTATGTTTCTTTACACAGAAACAAAATCTGACAAAGGGAATTTATATAACTTCTCTAAGTTGAAGAAAAGCAGAAAGTGGCTAAAGGTAAGAGATAAGGCAGAATGTTTATAATTCAAATAACCTACTAAAATTACAAATAGAAGGAGAGGTTACTGACTAATTATGGCACATTGGCAGAGATTTTCCTACACATGAGTCTTTTATTCTGGGTGTGGTTGGTTTTTTTGTTTGTTTGTTTGTTTTTTGTGGTACGTGGGCCTCTAACTGTTGTGGCCTCTCCCGTTGCGGAGCACAGGCTCCGGACACGCAGGCTCAGCGGCCATGGCTCACGGGCCCAGCCGCTCCGCAGCATGTGGGATCATCCCGGACCGGGGCACGAACCCGTATCCCCTGCATCGGCAGGCGGACTCTCAACCACTGCGCCACCAGGGAAGCCCTGGGTGTGGTTTTTTAAGAGATTATAGAGAAAAATCTAGAGGACTCAACGAAGTTCATTTTAGCAAACATTTTTGGGAATGAAGCCCTATACTGAGCAAGGGAGTACAGAAATATATCAGATAAGATCCTTGTTCTCACTGGCTTGTAATCAGGATTATTAATCTGTTTTTTTTTTATTAGTCACTGAGTAGTTCATTCATTCAACAGGTGTTGATTGGCACGTACTGCCTTGGGAGATACTATTATAGATAGATAGAGTTCCTGCCCTGAGGAGCTTACATTCTAATGTAGGGAGGCAGTGAGTAAGCCTGTAAATAAGAAATAAATACAGTTTCTTTAAAGAGGTAACATTTCAACTGATTGCTGAATGATCAGAAGGAACTATGTGAAGGTTTAAGATAAGAGCATTTCAATCAGAAGGAACAATGGCAGAAGTCCTGAGAAAGGAAGCAACTTGGTATGTTTGGGGAAGAAAGGAGGTTGGTATAGCTGGAGCACAGTAAATGAGAGGATAGTAGAAACTGAGGTTATTAGCTGATCACGTTGGGCCTTGTACACTATGTTACGGAATTTGTATTTTAACTCTTGTTACAGTGCTAAGCAGTTGGAGTGTTTGTAAGCAAGGCAGTGACAATCTCATTTATACTCTTACAAGATTACTGTCATTAGCTAGACTGAATTAAGGTTAGCATTTCTTTTATTGAAACTAATTATTTCTCTATTTTATACTTTTCTTATGAAGAGCTCAAAGTAATTTAAAGGTAGTCTATTATTTTTATCACCAGCCCCTTTAAAACGCTCATGTGGAAAAGCCCTGATTAGCTTCACATCAATGAGGTTTTAAACTGTTGGGAATGCAGTAACCTTATGCTTGGCCATCACATTTTAAAAAATTGAGATGTAATTCACATGCCATAAAATCTACCCTTTTAAAGTGTATAATTTAATAATTTTTAGTACTTTCATAAAGTTAATACAGCCATTACCACTATCTAATTCCAGAACATTTTCAACACTCCAGGAAGAAACTCTGTTCATTAACAGTCACCCTTTCTCTACTTTCCCCAGCCCTTGGGAGCCACTAACCTGTTTTCTGTCTCTGTGGATTTGCCTATCCTGGACATTTCATATAAATGAAAACATAAAATATGGCCTTTTATGTCTGGCTTCTTTTACTTAGCATAATGTTTTCAAGGTTCATTCGTGTTGTGGCACATGTCGGTACTACTTCCTTCATTTTAATGGCTGAATAATTCTTCGTTATCTGGATAATACCATATTTTGTTTATCCATTCATCAGTTAATGGATTTTGGGGTTGTTTCCCCTTTATTAGGCATCACAGCTTGTTTTCTGTATTATATCTTTATGCCCTATAGTAGCTTTTTAGGTTTTGTTTAGTTTTTTGCCTTGGTATTTGACATTTATTTAAATTACCTTATGTGTAGCATATGTACTAAGTGAAATTTAGCCTTGTTGCTGTTGATAGCATTTCTCATGTTTTGGCGCTCTTTCATTCGTGACTACTAGGTTTAATTGGTATCTTTTTGTTTTTTAGGTGAATTGGTAAAGAATAGTATAAGGGAAACTGGAATGACTATCCTCCAGCTGTTTTTGTCATTGTTTTGGGATCTGGAAAAAACCCTTGGATTATAAAAGGAATTGCTTCATATCAGAGGTTCCATTTCCATTTCCTCCCTTTTTCAGAGCATTCTGCTAAGTGATGAATCCAGTGAGGCAGATTCTCAGAGTGAAGACAATGATGAAGAAGAAGAAGAAGAAGAAGAAGAACTCAATCTCAGCAGAGAAGAACTTCATAATATGTTGCGACTGCACAAATATAAGAAACTTCACCAGAATAAGTATAGTAAAGACAAGGAGGTAAGGGTTTCAGGAGAAATCTCAGATTTTCATGCTGGGTATTTACCCTCTGGTTTATATTAATTGAAAATACATCATTTTAACTTTATATTTAGGTGGTGGTTGTGGTTGTTCTGATAATTGAAATATACTTCACATACCAAAAAAATTCAGCCTTTTAATGTACACAGTTCAGTTGGTCTTAGTATATTCATAGAGTTTGTAACTATCATCACTTTCTAATTTTGGAACATTTTCTCACCCCAAAAAGAAATCTCATTTCTCTTAGCTCTTGCCCCTCATTCTCTTTCTTTCTTTTTTTTTTTTTTTTTAATTTTTTACATTTAAAAATTTTTTGCTGTGTGGCTTGCAGGATCTCAGTTCCCCTACCAGGGATTGAACCTGGGCCACAGCAGTGAACGTCTGGAATCCTAACCACTAGGCCAGCAGGGAACTCCCCCGCCTCATTCTCTTCATTCCCCTCAGCCCCAGACAGTCATCAGTCCACCATTTGTCTCTATAAATGTGCCTATTCTAGACCCTTCATACAAATGGAACAACATGTGTCCAGCTTCTCTCACTTAGCATAAGGTTTTCAGGGTTCATTCATGTTGTAGCATGTATTAGTACCTCATTCCATTTTATTACCAAATAATATTCCATTGTATGGACATAGTGCGTTTTACTTATCCATGCATCATTTGATGAACTAATTGGATTGCTTCTACTTTTTGGGTTTTATGGATTGTAGCTATGAATAGTGACTTGTTTCACTTTTTGGCTCGTATGAATAATGCTGCCCTGAAGATTTGTGTGCAGATTTTCGGTGTGGACAGGTATTTTTATTTCTCTTGGGTATATACCAAGGAAAATAATTGCTGGGTCATATGATAAAACTATGCTTACCCTTTGGGGGAACTGTCAGGCTGTTTTCCAAAGCAGCTGCACCATTTAAAATTCTTGTGGTTGCTTTTTAATGCAGTTGTTCTTTGGAAGTGTTCCTATCTTGGAAAAACTCCCTTTCTTCACATACTAACATTAGATTGATGATAGTTTTATGTGGCAACTATTTGAATGGTGTTACAAACGCCTTCTGATTTTTGTCAGGAGTGTAGCACTTTGTACATAATGAGCAATAGAATATTTGAAGACCTAAAACATTCCAGCAATTAGTTAAGGTCCAAAGTCAGTTCAGAAAGCTTTGAATAATATGCTAAAAGTTATAAACCTGTAGAAGTAATAAATAGTAAGATGTATGAAGATGTATGACTTTTGACTTAGACAAGGAGTTCCTTTTTAAAGTACAGTGCTAAGGCAGTTGGTGCTCAAAATACTTGGTCTTCTTAAAATTGAAGTAAAAGCCACATGTGGGAAAGTCCACAGATTTTAAGTTTACAGCTGTGTGAATGCTTTAACAGAGGACCTTGTAATAGTTCTCCATGTCACTCTTCTATCCTAGTTTCAGTCTTTGAACAACTCATTTGCCTGTAATTCAGGAAAGAGATTCTGCAGTGGACTATCTAATTTTATTTATCTTCGTATTTACCCGTTAGTAATAGGTCAGACAAAATTTGAGCTTTGGAGGTCAATTTGAATGAAATGTTTGAAAAGATTAAGTACTCTCTAGACAGAAAAAAAATAGATTATTCATATGTTAGAATTCTGGTAACAAAGACACTATGTATATTATTGTCAGACTCTTAGTGGGAAATGAAGAGAGAAGACTTCAGAGATTGAAGAATTGTCATGGCTGGGGACTATTCAAACTAAATATAAGGCTAAGAGCTGGGAAAGCAGGCATTAGAAACCTTAGTAAATCTGGGGACCTATCGGTAGTAGAAGTATGGTTTATTTCTTGTTGATGAATTGAAGAGGAGACCTTTCTGCAATGATAAATATGTGTCAGGACAAAGTAAATATTCTGGTGGAGAATCAGAATCATGAAGGTTTTTTTTTTTTGTTTATTTGTTTTTTTAAGTTATTTTCAACAACTTTCCATGTGCATAGCTAATGAACCCATTTTGTTCTGAAGTTAAGGAAATAATTCACTTTGATGTATTAAACGTTTATTGGTCTCTTTGTGGGAAGGATACTGTATGTAGGAATTATGTTTTTTCTCTGGATCAGCTTTCTTTAGTAAAGATAATTTGAAGGCTGTGCTGTAGGAAAGACAGGCCCTTCTAAACATCACTGTCTTTGCCTATTTCAGTTGCAGCAATACCAATACTACAGTGCAGGACTGCTCTCCACATATGACCCTTTCTATGAGCAGCAACGGCACCTTCTTGGACCCAAAAAAAAGAAATTCAAAGAAGAAAAGAAACTTAAAGGTGAGGATATTGACCTGCCTTCTACCTTTACTCATTCTTAGTTCCAGGTACGTTTGGGCTTTGAACATAATCCATGTAGTAGAAATTTGCTTTATCTGAAAAACCCTAGTCTCCCTTATCCGATTACTAGTTGTAAATAGTATTAAATTTATTTTGTATTTGGTTTATGATCTATTCTAGAATTATGAAGACATGAGAATTATAGATTCTTTGCCAGAGATTTAAGCCAATTAGGTTATTCCTTTTTTTCTTCTACATACTCTCCAAATATTGAAAATGTTCTGGGACAGAAAGAAGTTAGTTATACACAGGGAAGTATGTAGAGTCACCTGAAGTATTTGGAATAAGTTATCATTGTTGCTGTATGTAGTGATTTAAAATAGACACCTCCTGATGATCTTCTGTAGTGCTTGTTTGCACGTTTGCCAGGAAATGTCTTTTCCTCTCTGAGTTCCAAGCAGCTGGAAGTCAGGAAGGAAATAGGAAAGGAAAGTTTTAGACTATCTGTACTAGGCAGATTTTATTCCCCTAAAGGCATGAACTCTGTACAGAAACACTCTTTTCAGCCTTCTTCCCTTATTTCTTCCACATCCTCCTTGTTTATCTCAGTATTTTCTCATCCTTCCACCCTCCCTCTCAAACTAGATTTTTGTTTCATGTGCAGTTTTCTTTTCACAGGTCTCAGTGTCATATCAGTTAATGCATTTTTTTTCTTTCTCTGTTATTTTTCTTTAGTCACCTTACATTGCTACCAAGTAGAAAAGTTTCCTTCCTCTGATCATGACTTGAGCTCATGATACTTCATAAGCCTCCTTTCCTATTGTTGGGTTCAAAAGAAATACAGTTCTTAGGTTCTCTTCTATTTCTCTTTCATGTAAACAGAGGGAGTATCCAGTGTTCTTTTTTGAGGTAGTGTTAGCTTCTTCTTGGAATATTCATGGACCTGAATAGATAAAAGGAGAAACATTGCCAGTCTCAGTGGAATGAGAAAAGAACCTTGATTTTTCTTAAAGTGATGAGGTTGTTTTGTGACTTTCTCCTGTGGAAGGGAAGAAATGCAACCTTCTGAGAGTCTGTTTCCTTTGCAGCTAAGTTGAAAAAAGTGAAGAAAAAAAGGCGAAGGGATGAAGAACTTTCCTCTGAAGAATCCCCTCGTCGCCACCACCACCAGACCAAAGTCTTTGCCAAGTTCTCTCATGATGCACCTCCTCCTGGCACCAAGAAGAAGCACTTATCCATTGAGCAGCTCAATGCCCGTCGCAGGAAAGTATGGCTCAGCATTGTGAAAAAGGAACTACCAAAGGTAAGTGATGCCTCCAGATAGAATGTTTTCTCTGCCTGCCCTCCAAAGAGAAGCTGTGAGAGGTAGATACCTTCACACGGTTCAGAAAGAAAACTAATCTTTTGGAATTAGGAAAATCCTGAATAGTACTCTCTTCAGTTAACTGATTTTCTAGAATTTGATCAAAATACATGAGATAATTGTTGTGTTATGCTCCTTGGCCAAAAAAATGGAGGGAAACCTCTTTGAGGAATGCAGTTTTCTTACATAAAGAAATAGAGATTTGACAGCAAATTGATAGGTCATAATGCAGGAAATTAAAATAAAATGATGGACGTGTGTTTCTTAGACTTTATAAACATTTGGATGTTACTGAATAATCACAGGTATTAGAAGAAAATGTGAATGATTTAGGAAAAACATGTATAAGCATTCATTTTGCTCTTTTAATTTGCTTGAATGTTTTGATATACTAATTTCAAACTTAAAAGTTGCAGGAATAATGTCTGTATACCCTATTTATTTATTTATTTGTTTATTTATTTATTTATGGCTGTGTCGGGTCTTAGTTGCAGCATGCGGAATCTTTGTTGTGGTGCGCAGGCTCCTCTCTAGTTGTGGCGTGCAGGCTCCAGAGTGCGTGGGCTCTGTAGTTGCTGCACGTGGGCTCTCTAGTCGTGGTGTGTGGGCTTAGTTGCCCCGAGGCATGTGGTATCTTAGTTCCGTGACCAGGGATCGTACCAGCGTCCCTGCTTTGCAAGACCAGTTCTTAACCACTGGACCACCAAGTCCCCTTATACTGTTTACTTAGATTCACCAGTGGTTTGCATTTTACCCAGTTAATTGCTTCATTATAAATTGAGTGCAATCTTAATAGACATATGAACAGGATATTTTATGAATTTAGAGAAGATGATTCTAAACTCAATGTGGAAAAAGTCAGTATGCGAGAATTGCTAGGGAAACAGTAAAAAAAGCCTTCCCAAACATTAAAACATACTATAAAATCTCTACAATTAGAACAGTATGGTACTGACACATGAATGGGCAGATAGATCAGTAGTACCTTTAATAAATGGTGTTGGGACAACTAGGTAGCCATTTTGTAAAAGATAAAATTAGGTCTGTATCTCACACATATACTCCAAATGGATTTGGCATCTCAGTGTAAAAAAAAAGAAATCATACAAATATTAGAATAAAACGACTGCATTTCTATCTAACGTTTGTGTAGGAAAAGAGTTTCTAACTATGATTCAATATCCAGAGGTAATAAAAAAAATACTCTTAAATTTGGCCACATAAAAATAAATTTTTGCATGACAAAAGACAACTGACAGGGGCTTCCCTGGTGGCGCAGTGGTTGAGAGTCTGCCTGCCGATGCAGGGGACACGGGTTCGTGCCCCGGTCTGGGAAGATCCCACATGCCGCGGAGCGGCTGGGCCTGTGCACCATGGCTGCTGAGCCTGTGCGTCCGGAGCCTGTGCTCCGCAACGGGAGAGGCCACAACAGTGAGAGGCCCGCATACCGCAAAAAAAAAAAAAAAAAAAAAGACAACTGACAAACCGGGAGATATTATTTTTTTTAATTTTTAATTTTTAAAATTTATTTTTGGCTGTGTTGGGTCTTTGCTGCTGCATGCGGGCTTTCTCTAGTTGCGGCGAGCGGGGGCTACTCTTTGTTGCGGTGTATGGGCTTCTCGTTTTGCAGAGCACAGGCTCTAGGTGTGTGGGCTTCAGTAGTTGTGGCACACAGGCTTAGTTGCTCCGATGCATGTGGGATTTTCCCGTACCAGGGCTTGAACCCATGTCCCCGGCATTGGCAGGCGTATTCTTAACCACTGCGCCACCAGGGAAGTCTACATTATTTACATTGAATACTACAGTCAAAGGGCTGTTACCTCTAATAATATGGAAAGAACTATTAAAAATTGAGGGACAGGGACTTCCCTGGTGGTCCAGTGGGTAAGACTCTGTGCTCCCAATGCAGGGGACTCGGGTTCGATCCCTGGTCGGGGAACTAGATATGCCACACTTAAGAGTTCACATGCCACAACTAAGAAGCCCACATGCTGCAACTAAAGATCCCACATGCCACAACTAAACATGCCACAACGAAGATCCTGCATGCCTCAACTAAGACCCAGTGCAGCCAAAATAAATAAATATTAAAAAAAAAAAATGGAGGGACAAATGACCACAGATTCAGTAGACAAATGGGAAAATGTCAAGAATAGACAGTTAGCAAAGAAAGATATAAAAATGGCTCTAAAACATATTAAAAAGGTTCAAAGTCTCTCATAATTGGGGTAATACAAATTAAAATAACACTTAGACACTATTTGTCACCTATCACACTGGCAAAAATTTAAAAATATGACAACACATTCTGTTAAGGAGCCTGTGGGGAAGCAGGTGCTCTCATAAATTACTGATAGGAATACAAATTAGGACTGTGTTGTGGGGTAAGTTGGCAACACCTAGCAATCTACAGATGCACTTACCTTTAAAATCAGCACTACCACTTCTAGGAATCTACCTTAAAGCTAAAGCAACCATACACGAATACATGTAAACAGAGTTATTCATTGTAGCATTATGTGTAATTGCAAAATAACAGAAACAATCTAAATGTTCATACATGGGCCTTGAATTAAACGATGGTAGATCTATCCAGTGGATTATTATACTGCTGTTAAAAATAAAGAATGAAGAAGACCTCCCTGAACTGATTTGAAGTAATTTCGAGGACATACAGTTAAGTGAAAGAGGCAAAACACAAAAAAGTAAGTATACCCTTCATGTAAGAATAAAGGGAATACAAGAAAGTACACAAATATCTGCTCATTCATTCAAAAGAAATTCAAGAAGGATGAAGCAGAAATTAAAGTGATTGATTCCTTATAGAGGGCAAGTGGGAAAAGGGTGGAAAGGAGGGAAGGAATGGGAACAGGGTAGCAAGGATGAGGAGGAAGGAGTCTTTGAGTATATTTTGTATGAGGCTGACTTTTAGAACCATAGTAATGTTTCACAGATTTCTGATATACCTCCAGTATTAAACCAACCAGGATGTGGGTGGAGAGGGAGGTTGGGGGGATGTGTGGTCAAAATGGAATAAAAGTAGGAACAAATGAACTTAACTGTATTAGAAATGAGTAACATGATCAAGTTGCAGGGAGTGGGGAAGAAAGAACTCATCTAAGTAACTGAGGAGAACATTATTTTGATTGGATATGTAAGGCTAAAGACTGATGGAACTATGCGTAAATGCCATGATTGACATAGTTAAAGTGTTTCTCATAGGGTAATGAATAGGTTAGCAATTTTGAAACTACTTTATGTGTATACTAGGATTGAACAAATAAGTAAATATATTGTAGATGAGCCAGTTTCTCACTGCTGGAGAAAGAAGTTATAAGTAAGGAGAAGGGGAAAGCTAAAATGAAGCCCATGAAGTTTGACTGGGATCAGAGGTATCAGTATAAATTCATGGTTTCATATATATATACACACATACAGATAGATAACTGAAATATACTTGGGTGTGTATGCATGGATTAGCATGCATATGTATATTTTTTCTGGTTCTGTTTGCTGAGAGGGCCTAGAAGCAGTGACACCCCAGTAACAATGAAGATACCTGGCAACCAGGTCGTGATTTCTTACTTACTTATTTATTTGTTTTTGGTTGTGTTGCATCTTCGTTGCTGCGAGCAGGCTTTCTCTAGTTGCGGAGAGTGGGGGCTACTCCTCGTCGCGGTGCGTGGGCTTCTCATTGTAGTGGCTTCTCTTGTCACGGAGCACGGGCTCTAGGTGCGCGGGCTTCAGTAGTTGTGGCACACGGGTTTAGTTGCTCTGTGGCATGTGGGATCTTCCCAGACCAGGGATCGAACCCATGTCACCTGCATTGGCAGGCGGATTTTTAACCACTGCACCACCAGGGAAGTCCCTGGGTCTTGATTTCTAAACAACTTTTATTCTCTAATAAGAGGAACCAAGGCTCCTTGAAGAAGTACCTTATTCCAGAACTCAGCAGGGAAAATACAAAATGAACCTTGGGGAATTTTCTGGCGGTCCAGTGGTTAGGACTTTGTGCTTTCACTGCCGGAGCCCGGGTTCAACCCCTGGTCAGGGAACTAAGATCCCGCAAGCCGTGCAGGGCAGCCAAAGACAAAATGAAAAACATTTTTAAGTGGTGCCAGAAAGTAAAGAAGTTCTGAAGAAAGATTGGGGGGAGGTGGGGCTTGTCAAAAGAACACAGGAGGCAACCTGAAGGAGCGCCTCATGGCCAAATTTAGAATAATTTGAGCAACAAAATAAATAAGAATAATACTGGATTTTGACCCATAGAATAAAAGAAATATTTGTCAGTCCATACTGTTATAAGTAAATACTTGAATAGACAAAGTGTAGAAGGAACAACTCTTCCTTTCAGTAGGAATTCCAATTAGAAAGTGTAGAAGGAAATAAAATTATCTTTATGCAAATACCACAGTAATAATTGTTGCAGACTACATCCATTTATGAATGCTAAAATTAGAGGGCAAAAGGTAGAGGAGAAACAGAAGTTGCATAGCTTCAAAACTGGCAGAGTGGACCTTAACCAAATGATCAAAGTAAACATCACTAGTAATATAAATTTTGATATCATGAACTCCTTGATGTGATGCACTGAGAGGAGCACATCATCAAAACATCATTTCTCTGGTATTCTTGCCATAGTAAATGATGTCATTCCCATCATGAGGAGACAGCGGAAAACCACACATTTTGGGACACTTTACAGAATAACTGATTGGTGCTTTTCAAAAGTGTCAAGGACATGAAAGAGAAGGATTGAGGAAATGTTACATACAGGAAGAGATTAAGGAGAAGAACAACTAAATGAACGCATTGTGAGATCCTGTGTAGGATCCTGGAACAGTGAAAGGATATTAGTGGAAAAGTTGTTGACATTCAAATAAGATCTATATATAATTTGGTTAATACTTTACTGGTGTTAATTTCCTTGCTTTTTTTTTTTTTTTAAAATTCGTAAGTGTCAAGAAGCATCACTTTTTATTTATTATTTTTTAAAGGGAACTTTAATTAATTTATTTTTGACTGCATTGGCTCTTTGTTGCTGCATGGGCTTTCTTTAGTTGTGGTGAGTGGGGGCTACTCTGTTGAAGTGCGTGGGCTTCTCATTGCGGTAGATTCTCTTGTGGCAGAGCATGGACTCTAGGCACATGGGCTTCAGTAGTTATGGCGTGCGAGCTTCAGTAGATGTGGCTCACGGGCTTCAGTAGTTGTGGCTCATGGGCTCTAAAGGGCAGTTAATTTCCTTTCTTAATAATTGCACTATGGTTATATAAGTTGCTAAAATTAGGGAAAGCGTGGGTGGGAAGTAGTAAGGGAACTCTACTATTTTTTGCATGTTTTCCATAACTCTAAAGTTAGTTCAGTTTCCTCACACCGTATACAAAAATAAACTCAAACTGGATTCAAGACCCGAGAAGATCTGATAAGATCTGAAACCATGAAACTCCTGGAAGAAAACATAGGCAGAACAACCTTTGACATAAGTTGTAGCAGTATTTCTTTGGATCTGTTTCTTGAGGCAAAAGAAGAAATAAAAGCAAAAGTAAACAAATGGGACCTAGTTAAATGTAAAAGGTTTTGGCCAGCAAGGAAAACCATTGACAGAACAAAAAGATAATGTATAGAATGAGAGAAAATATTTGCAAACGGTATGACTGGCAAAGGATTAATATCCGAAATATATAAACAGCTCATACAACTCAGTATCAAAAAAGCAACCTAATCAGAAAATGGCCAGAAGACTTGAATAGACACTTTTCCAAAGAAGTCATGTAGATGGTTAACAGGTACATGAAAAGATACTCAACATTGCTAATCATCAGAGAAATGCAAATCAAAACAAAAATGAGATATCACCTCACATCTGTCAGAATGGCTGTTAATCAAAAGGACCACAAATAACAAATGTTGGAGAGGATGTGGGGAAGAAGGAACCCTAGCACACTGTTGGTGGGAATGTAAATTGGTATGGAGGTCCCTTAGAAAACTAAAAATAGAACGGTAGTTCCAACTAGAGAAAGGCCGTGCACAGCAACAAAGACCCAGCACAGCCAAAAAATAGATAAATAAATAAATTAACTAAAAATTAAAAAAAAGAAAAAATATGGCAAGAATAATGCAAGGAACTGCCATGTGTCTTTTACTTGTATTTAGCACCTGTTTGCCTCATTTTCTTTTGCCATATAAATGCATACTTTTTTCCTCACTCACTTTAAGGGTTAGTTTGAGATTTTGTGCTAAATTTACTCCTAATAATTGTGTGTTTCCGAAGAAAAAGGAAATCATCTAGTGCATAACCACAGTGCAGTATTAAAAATTATTATCTGACCCATAGGTTTTCATATTTCATCACTTGTTTCAATAATGTCCTTTATAGCACTTTCCCCATCCCTGAATCAATCTAGGACTATATGTTGCATTTAATTGTCATGTCTCATTAATCTCCTTTATTCTGAAACAATTCCTTAGCTTTCATCTTTCCTGACATTGTTATTTTGAAGAATATATAATTTTGTAGAATATTTTTGAATTTGGGTTTGTGTGATGTTTCCTTGGGATTAGATTTGAATTATGCATTTTTGGCAATATTACTAGAGAGTGATATGTTCTTGACATACCTCATCAGGAGGCACTTGACACATCTGTCCCTATATTGTGATACTAGCTTTGATCCCTTAGTATGATGGTGCCTCTGCATTGTGCAATTACTTCCCCTCCCTCCATTGCAATTATATTTCTGGAGAGAGAGTATATGTTTGAGCATTCTTTTTTTTTAATTGAGATATAGTTGATTTATAATATTAGTTTCAGGTGTGCAGCATAGTGATTCAAAATTTTTATACATTATACTCCATTTAAAGTTATTATAAAATATTGGCTAAGTTCTCTGTGCTATACAATATATCCTTGTTGCTTATTTATTTATTTATTTTTTATTTTATTTTTTATACATAGTAGTTTGTACCTGTTAATCCCATACCTCTATCTTGTTCCCTCTCTTCCCTCTTCCCGCTAGTAACCACTCGTTTATTCTCTATATCTATGAGACAGTTTCTGGTTTGTTATATTCGTTTGTTTTATTTCTTAGATTCTACATGTAAGTGATAACATACAGTATTTGTCTTTCTCTGACTTATTTCACTAAGCATAATACCCTCTAGGTCCATCCATGTTGTTGCAAATGGCAGAATTTCATTCTTTTTTATGGCTGAGTAATATTACGGTGTGTGTGTGTGTGTGTGTGTGTGTGTGTGTATCACATCTTCTTTATTCATTCATCTGTTGTTGGACCCTTAGGTTGCTTCCATATCTTGGCTATTGTAAATAGTGCTACTATGAACATTGGGGTGCGTGTATCTTTTTGACTTAGTGTTTTCGTTTTCTTTGGATGTATACCCAGGGGTGGAATTGCTGGGCGATATGGTAGTTCTGTTTTTAGTTTTTTGAGGGCCCTCCATACTGTTTTCCATAGTGGCTGTACCAATTTACATTCCCACCAGCAGTGTGCTAGGGTTCCCTTTTTCCATATCCTCTCCAACATTTATTTGTGGTCCTCTTGATGGTAGCCATTCTGACAGGTATGAGGTGACATCTCATTTTTATTTTGACTGAATTTCTATGATAATTAGTGATGTTGAGCACCTTTTCATGTGCCTGTTGACTTTGTATGAACATTCGTGATGGGAAAAGTTACAGAAAAACTTGTTTCATACTTGAAGAGGCTTCAGATGATGCCCTCTGATGATAAGGAATTCAGTGGGAATATTTGAGATTTTTATCTTTAAAGTGGCAATAGTTGCTTTAGAATTAGAGAAAGTTTTTATTAAAAGCCCTAAAAATTCCCTTAGTCAGACAGTCTGAGGTGGGATTATTATCGAAATGGCTTTCAGGCCCTTTGTATAACTTCGCACCCATTGTTTCTTTACAGTCTGGGGGAGATCTCTTTAATAGTCAGAGAGACACCCAGCTCTGCCTCTTCTTTCCCACATCAAATAAATGGACCATCATGGTTAAAATCAGGTTTCTTTATTGAAGCTAGTTTTTTTTTAACTGAAGTGGTAGACATAATAAGCAGCTTGGGACTTGGTTGTGGCCTGCTGAGTCATATTGTGTTAGGTCTGCCTTGGAATTTTTGTTGAAGAAGATGAGGTCAAGTGGTGGTAAAAATTAAATAATAGTGGCAGTGGGTTTGCCTTGGCTGGAGGTAGGGCTAGAATCACAAACTAAGAAGCTAGTTTACCTTTCTCCTAATGATTTTTGTATCTGAGTGCCCTGCTGTCTCAGCTTCTTTGCATATTGGCCCTAGAAAGCAGTGTTCTAAATCAGGGTGGTGCTAGGATTAGGGTATGTTGTTACATTTTCCTAGTTCACTTCAAGCCTTAAATATAGCTTAAATTCTTTCCAGAAGGATACAGAAGACTCAATTTAAGGCAGATACAACACCAGTTTATTTTTTTTAATGAGGCTTTAGGAGCTTTATGTGTGGTTCTGAGTTGGTACATTTGGGTGACTCTTAGGAGTAATGTATTTTATTTTAATTGAAAGAAGTAATGTATTTTGACTACGCTTGGTTTGGCATTTTATTTTTTAATCTTTGAGGAGATCAGTAAAGTACGGTGCCAGTCTACACAATTGTATTTCAAAAAAGAATCCTAAATGAATTATTGTTTTTAACTATTTTAGGCCAACAAGCAGAAAGCTTCAGCTCGTAACCTGTTTCTCACCAATAGCCGCAAGGTACGATTATATTTCCCATTTTATGTTTTGCTGGAATGTGTTCTTATTATTTAGATCTATGGTTGCTGCTCTTGTCTCTTGTGACCTGTTGATACTTAATCTAATAGTACTTAAGAGAGTTTCTAAATGTTCTCAATCTATTTTCTTTTAACATCTTTATTGGAGTATAATTGCTTTACAATGTTGTGTCAGCTTCTGCAGTATAACAAAGTGAATCAGCTCTATGTATACATATATCCCCATATCTCCTCCCTCTTGCGTCTCCTCCCACCCTCCTTAGCCCACCCCCTAGGTGGTCACAAAGCACCGAACTGATCTCCCTGTGCGATGTGGCTGCTTCCCACTAGCTATCTATTTTATGTTTGGTAGTGTATATATGTCAGTGCTACTCTCTCACTTCGTCCTGGCTTACCCTTCCCCCACCCCGTGTCCTCAAGTCCATTCTCTACGTCTTTTTCTTTTTTTAAAAAAAATCTTTATTAGAGTATAATTGCTTTACAATGGTGTGTCAGTTTCTGCTTTATAACAAAGTGAATCAGGTATACATATACACATGTCCCCATATCTCTTCCCTCTTGCATCTCCCTCCCTCACACCCTCGCTATCCCACCTCTCTAGGTGGTGACGTCTGCGTCTTTATCCCTGTCCTGCCCCTAGGTTCGTTAGAACGTTTTTTTTTAGATTCCATATATATGTGTTAGCATACGGTATTTGTTTCTCTCTTTCTGACTTAACTTCACTCTGTATGACAGGCTCTAGGTCCATCCACCTCACTACAAATAACTCAGTTCCATTTCTTTTTCAATCTATTTTAAAAATAAAATTGCTCTTCCTCGCATTTCTGGTTTTCAAATTTTGGCGGGTAAGACCATAGCCAACTGCTAATTCCTTGGGCAAATCATGCCGTCATCCTGTGCTCAGTCTGTTCATCTAAGAAATGATGGTATTAATACTTTCCCTTAGAGGGAATTAATGCAACTTTCTTTGGGTATTGTGAGAATTAGATGAGGTAACCTTACTAGTTGTGTTTCCCTGGGCTAGTCACTCATCCTCATTTCCTCATCTATATATAAAATATCAACTTCACAGTGTTTTTGTGGAGAATGAATTAGTTTAATATATGTTAAGCTTAGAATGGTGCCTAGCATATAATAAACACTGACAGCTATTATTATTATTATTATTAAAAAATTTTTTTTGGCCATGCCACACGGCTTGTGGGATTTTAGTTCCCCAACCAAGGATTGAACCCCCGGGCCCTTAGCAGTGAGTGTGCAGAGCCCTAACCACTAGACCGCCAGGGAATTCCCGAAAGCTTTTATTATTAATGTGTATGATAATATTTCAAAACTTCCCAGAACATCTTAGGTTATTATACTTTTTTTTCATCTTCTAAGGCAATGTATCTGTAGATTTCTCATCCCTGATATTACTTTGTGGTCTGGGACTGGCTCATAGGACTGTATAGAGACGTTAATCAGATTAGGGAGAAAGAGATGTGGCCATAGGAGGACTATATGCCCTGAACAGGTTGAGGGATGCTGTGGTTTAGAGTCCAGGGAGAACTGGCCCTGGTGTTGGTCCTCCTCCAATGTGATAACATTGTTGTCACCTGCAGCTCGCCCACCAATGCATGAAGGAGGTGCGTCGAGCTGCCTTGCAGGCCCAGAAAAACTGTAAGGAGACCTTACCTCGTGCTCGCCGCCTCACCAAGGAAATGCTTCTGTACTGGAAGAAGTATGAGAAGGTGGAGAAGGAACACCGCAAACGTGCAGAGAAGGAAGCCTTGGAGCAGCGGAAGTTGGATGAAGAAATGCGGGAGGTAGGGCAATAGCATGAAATTTTGAAAACCATAATTGCTGCAGCCATATTAAGAGATTGGTTAGCATTTCATAAGTTATAAATCTAACTAATGAAATGGTTGAAAACATATTTTAAGACATAACTTGATTTTAGTCCAGTAAATCAGTTCTGTTTTTATTCTTTTAGTAAGGCCCTCTCCCTGGCCTTCACCCCTCTTCTGTGCTCACTTCCTCCCTTTTTTTTTTTTTTTTTTAAATTTTATTTATTTTTGGCTGTGTTGGGTCTTCGTTGCTGAACGTGGCCTTTCTCTAGTTGCGGCAAGTGGGGGCCACTCTTTGTTGCGGTGCGTGGGCTTCTCATTGCAGTGGCTTCTCTTGTTGCAGAGCACGGGCTCTAGGCGTGCAAGCTTCAGTAGTTGTGACACACGGGCTTTGTTGCTCCGCGGCATGTGGGATCTTCCCAGACCAGGACTTGAACGTGTGTCCCCTGCGTTGGCAGGCGGATTCATAACCACTGCGCCACCAGGGAAGTCCCCGTTTCCTCTATTCTTTGTAGCCTTATTCTTTTGAATATTTCTGGAGGACACCCTTCCCCAGCCTTCCCCCACAAAAAAAGAAAGGGAATGAAAGAAAAAGAAAACAGCTTAGAGCTTATCTGGGCTTGGTTCCAGATGCTGGCTGTAATTTCGATTTGTTGGAAGATGAGGGCTGGTTGCCAAATTTAGGGCCAGATAGGGACAATGGACAACTAGCTCAGTTTTCTGAGACACCTCCCCCCTCCCCACCTGCTGCCGCCTACTTTTCTGTTTTAACTTGCAGTCAGTTCTCTTGCTAAGCTTGATATCAGCTGAGAGTATTATTCAGGGAAGCAAGAGGAGAGATTAAGAGGACAGAGTTATTATGTTGCCATTGGTAAGCCCATTGGGATGAGTGGAAGGACAGTTGAGGTCTGGAGGAGGAAGGGAATCAGGATTGAATGTTTTCTTTCGGGTATAGGTAGTACTCCTGTCAAAGCAGAGCCGTGGAGACTCTTTGGAGTTCTCTTCCCTCCTGTCTCATGCCTTTGAGGGGGAATATGGATTTTGCCCAGTTCTCTTAAGTCCCTGGGTGACTTGTTTCTTTGCCTGGAAGATAAACATATTATTGAGTTAGTAAACTTTTGATGCTAATGGAAATATTTGCTCACTGAGTTTAGAGGCATTTGAGTTAGTCACAGATCTTGAAGTTTTGAAACTGACTTGGCTTATGATCTAGGTTTGTGAGACATTCTCTCAGTTATGTTGATAGCTAACTGATGAGGCTTTCATCTGTGATTATGTTGACTTATGTGTCTTTTTCTCTGAATTTTTGAATTAAGACATTTTTGATGTATCCTTGTTCCCTTAATTTGCCTTCTTCATTTAGGCACATAGTAGTTGACTTCCTTAAAGTTAAAGAAAATGTTACTTTTTATGGTTTAATTTAGAAAGGTTTTCTTTTAATTTTTGGCTGCACTGTGCCTCTTGCGGGGTCTTAGTTTCCCCACCAGGGAATGAACCCGTGCCCCCTGCAGTGGAAGCACGGAGTCTCAACCACTGGACCACCAGGGAAGTTCCTAGAAAGGTTTTCTTGACAGTACTTTAGCTTTAGAACATGAACATCTGTATCCTTTATGAAAATAAATCAGTTTTCTCTCAAACTCTCAGATTTTTTTTTCTAATCTGAATTTGGCTAAAGTGTTATAAAACCTTAAGGAGAAAGTCTAGTTTTGCGTAGCATACTTTGGGACTTATGTCCTTCCTGGCCATGTTCCTTATTTTATTGTTGTTTTTCTCTTGTGGAGGTGGATCAAGGATAAATCAAGTATACTTCATATGAATTTTATTATAAAATAGTTCATGCAGAATAATGATTCTTTGATTTGGTATTTATTGTGTATGCTGTATTTCATATAATTCAGTCTTTTGAATCATTTGCTTACTCATTTTATTGTTTATCTTGAAGAATTATTTTTACTGACAATGATTATTTTTCTTACTAGGTTATTTCAGAGGCACTTTGAATTTAGCTTTCTCATATTTTAAAAAAAGGTATATGTGCTTGTGATTTTGTATTTGGTCTATATTCATGTTTTATAGCTATCATTATCACAGATGAACAGTAGGCTGTTTTGGGGAGCATTTTCTTTTTTCATGGGCTTCTTATTCTCATATACCTCCTTCATTGACTTTCAGAATAATTTATAGCTCTTCGTCATTTATTTTGCCTTTCGGTGTTAGAGAAGATTTTTGGACACATTTATGTTTTTAAAAATAATAAAGCTGTACACGTGTATTTATCACCCAAGTTATTAAGTAAAGCATGTTGTTTGAATTTAGTTGGTATCTCAGTGCCATTAAAGAAAAGTAATACAGTAAAGAAATAAGCATTTTAGACAGAAGCCTAGTGGAAAAAAGATTTTATTTTGTAAAGGAGAGCAAAACATAGGTTATTATTAGGCTATAAATGAAGATTATTCCTTGCGTTTAGTACCACTGACTTAGTTATAATAAAATTTGTTCATTAACAATTTTTACCTTTCTAAAGGTAAATACTTTGTAAAGGAATTGTTTGCAAACTATGTATAGTGAATTCTGTTGACTACCCTTGTATGTGATTGGTGATTCGACTCTTTTCACTTTCATCTTTTTTCCCCTTTAGGCCAAGAGGCAGCAGCGAAAACTGAACTTCCTCATCACCCAGACAGAGTTGTATGCCCATTTCATGAGTCGCAAACGAGACATGGGTCACGATGGGATCCAGGAAGAAATCTTAAGGAAACTGGAAGATAGTTCTACACAGAGACAAATTGACATTGGTGGAGGGGTGGTAGTTAACATCACACAGGAGGATTATGGTGAGTCCTGAATCAGGAATGGGAGGAAGGAGATACCCAAAATTTTTTCATATCTCAGGTTATACTCATTAATTCTTACACGTTTTGTCTTGATCAATAGGTAATATTGATCAAAAGGGGGATTTATTTTATTGGAGTAGGGGAAGTGTGAATGTTTGTATAAAATAAGCATATAAAAAACTTTTATTAAAGAATTTGAAAAAGAAAGGGTGTGGTTATATGATCTTGCAAATTTGGGAATATTTTGTGTGTTGATTTGTTCGTAGAAATAAAAGATATTGTATCAGAAGAATTCAGTGAACATATCTAATTAGAGAAAATCATCTCTCACATAACAGGATTCTTGGTGATGTGAGTAAAGCATGAGAAGAGACTGTTTTGGTATTTTTGTGACCACACAGAGAGGGAGGAATTGGGGTAAAGTTTGAGAGGAAGTTCACAGAGAATAGTGGTCAAGATCATGTTGAGTAAGAATAAGAGAAAATGAGAGTGCTTCAGATTATGTTGGGATTTACACAGTCTCTGTTTCTTCTTTTGGAATCACCTGGTGTAAATATATTACAATTTTGAATCCTCATTGTCTTGCTTTTCCCGGCATCGGCATTGCTTCGTGCAAGAAACGCAGGATTGGGAGACTGGGGCTCAGTCTCCTGGTGGCTTTTGTGAGCTGGCTTTGGCTCCTAGAGACCATGGCAGCCCTCTGCCTCCATTGCCACTTCCAAGTCCTTACCTCTGTCAAGTAATTTGAGCCTTTCTTCTCCCTCACCCTCTGTGAACTTAGGGATAAATAGAATGTGGGCATCAGGGATCCACATATGCTAGTATAAATTGCATCCTTAAAGGAAATCAGTTAATGAGGTGTTATAATCTACACGTTTCCCTTTTCAGATAGTAACCATTTCAAAGCCCAGGCCCTGAAGAATGCTGAAAATGCTTACCATATTCATCAGGCGCGGGTGAGTCTTAAAAATGAAATGTTGGGCCCTGGAAATACAACTTTTTACTTAGGTGGTCTTCCTTTAATCTTAATCATATTTTCAGTTAAAAACATTAATGGATGTGTACATGTGTATGTGACTGCATTGGGGGTGTGTGTGTCTCTATTTACTTTAGAGTAATAGAGGAATACCTGAGGAAAGATGGGAAACGAGCATTCACTTGTCTGAGCTTTAAGAATGTGTTGATTGACGCTAAGACAGTTTGTCTATTTTTTTTCTTCTGTCCTTCCTGGTGATCATGGGTAATATAGAATGAAGTGGATCATGGTTGTTTAGTGAAAAAGTCCACACTGTTGCATGTTAAGAAAGTTATATCATGTATTAAAACTGCTAAGTTAGCACCTTCTTTTACTTTAGTAATAACTTGCTTGTTCATGATATAGTGACATTTAATGAAATCAGAAAGAAACTGCAGTTAGATCAAATTAAGTAAGGAAAATACAGTTTAATATACTGCATAGGAGCCCCTGTGTAACTTTGACAGGGTCCAAATCAAGGATAGAGACAAACTCAACCTATTCCTCACCAACCCCAACCAATCAAACAGGTTTTATATCAAATCTTAGTAAATTCATTGATGAAGCAAGTAATTGTGTAATATGGCTTACTGCCTGTCTATCAGAAATGTATTCTCAATATAATTGTTAAAATAATTTTAAAATATTAGTAATATACTTTACGCTTGACCCTTGAGTAACTCTGGGAGTTAGGGGTGCCGACCCACCCTGCAGTCAAAAATCTGTATAACTTTACAGTCAGCCCTCCATACCTATGGATCCACATCCACTTATCCAACCAACCACAGGATCAAGTAGTACTCCTGCACTAACTTCACGTATCAGTTGACCCACACAGTTCAAACCCATGTTGTTCAAGAGTCAAGTGTATTATGCTTACATGTAATATATTACATTATATTATCAGAAAGTTTGTTCGAACTAGCACAAGTTATATATTGGCATTATGAATTTTATTTGAATTTAATTATTTTCCTCTTATATATTTCTTCTAATATATTTTTATTTTCCAGACAAGGTCATTTGATGAAGATGCAAAAGAAAGTCGAGCAGCTGCCCTACGGGCAGCAAACAAGTCTGGCACTGGGTTTGGGGAGAGTTATAGCCTGGCAAACCCATCTATCCGGGCTGGTGAGGATATTCCACAGCCTACAATTTTTAATGGCAAATTAAAAGGTTATCAGCTGAAAGGCATGAATTGGTTGGCAAATCTCTATGAACAGGTAAATTTTAGAACTATTCATACCCACTCTGTTTTGTTATCTGTTTTCCTAAAGTCGTTGGTTCAGTGTATTGTGAAATGAGCACAAGATAATGTTTTAGATTTCATCCTTTTTAAAAAGCTTTATCGTTTGACAAGAATCAGAAAGATGTCTGTATATTTCTAACCTGGAGATTTTATTGGGGGTTATTTGCATCATGTATAAAGTTTGTCTTAAGTAGTCTTAGTAATAAACCTGATTACTTGTACCTGGATTAGATTAGCTGAAAAACTGGCTTTGGCGTGTTTGTCTCATGATTCAGAGTTGTAGCTGTGGAACTGGCAAAAGGAATCATTACAGTAGTAATAGTGCTGAAGCTGGGTATCTCTAGTCACTTTCGTTTGAACAAGTCTGACATTTTGGGTAGTTCTTTTTGGCAGTAAGTTGAACCCTGTGTAATGCAATGTGAGAGGTGTTGACTATGTGTATTTTTTTTCCAGGGTATTAATGGCATTCTTGCCGATGAAATGGGACTTGGTAAGACAGTACAGAGCATTGCCCTCCTTGCCCATCTGGCTGAGGTGGGTAGATGCATGCAGTCTTTTCTTCTTCCTCTCTGTCCATCCTAGGGTCATTTTCTATTGAGAATCAGCCATTATCAAGCAGTACGCTAGACTCTGTAGCATACCAAGACAGTAGGACTTGCTCCTTGCCTTCAAGGCCTTTACAGGGTGGGTGATACAGTGTGGTGAAACATTCTGGTTTTCAAGAAGACTAGGACAGTTTCTAAGCATGTGTGTTTTCATTCCCCATCTCCCACTTCTGTAGAGAACCACCATTGTAGTGGCAAAAACACTGTAGTTAGTTAGATCAGAAGACCTGGTTTCACATCTCAGCTCTGTGCTTACTAGCAGTGTAAACTTGGACAATTCACTTAGCCTCTTTTGACCTGACTTCACTTTAACTCTGTGAGGTTTAGTTTCCACTTCTGCAAAGTGGGGATACTATCTGCCTTACAGGAAATTTGTGAGAATTAAATGAGAAGAAATGCGTGAAAGCATTTTGAAAAATGCAGAAAACTCTATACCAATTAAATAATAGTAAAATAGTTGTGATCATCTAGTATAAGGAAAAGCAACACATACAAGTCAGTATGTCATAAGTGCTTTGTGAATGATATAAACTAAGACCCGTAAGGGTGGGTGGGGAGTAATTGCTTGGTTTTTTTTTCCTCAAGGTGTGTGCGAGCAACTTCCTTGCCTGTGTTATTATTAACATAGAATATTATTTTTCTTAACATAGGATATTATCATTGAGTGTGCAGGTATGGGAGATACGAACCATTTCTCTTGTTGTAATGCATCTCCTATTCTTAAACTCCTCTTGTCGTTAATTATAATTTTGAATTAAATTTCTTCAGTTTTCCTGCAGTTGGCTGACCCAGTTTTTCTGTTTCAGAGAGAGAACATTTGGGGACCTTTCTTAATAATTTCACCTGCTTCTACACTTAACAATTGGCACCAGGAGTTTACTAGATTTGTTCCTAAATTTAAGGTAAAAATCAACAAAATTCTCTTGCTTTTTAAAATAAACTTTCTGACTCCTTTTTTGCTGCCTTACTTAATTGCTCATAATAGCTTTTAATTTCTTGCATTTTTTTTCAAAATAACCTTGCATACATTTCCTATCAAAGTTACTGATGGGAGCAATAAAAGAGCATATTACATCCTTATGTTTTATGAGAAAGACAAAGTCCAGTTTGAGTGATTTGCTGCATTGACGACATGAATTGTAGTTCCTAGTTGTACTGCCATAATAGAAAATGTCTGCGTTGCTGGCTTAATATAGGTTTTGATAAATCAAGGTACATATACTATAATTTATGGCATTGTTGTCCACACTCCTCCCCCTTCAAATTTATTCATAGATTATCTATTTTCTTGACACTCCAAAGCCAGCTCTTCAGTCTTGGTCCAGATTATAATGTCTAAGGTAGATAATGTGAGAGTTGCATTTAACTAATTCAGAGGAAAAGAATTGAGATTTAGGTAGGATGTGATCAGCAGGGAAATATGCTGCATCAAGTATGGACAAGATTTAAACAGGGATTTAATTATGCAAAGTTGTTGGGATGTAAGAAAGAATGGGTAGGATTTTTTATATTATTTGCAAGTAAAAAGAAGGAAATGAGTTAAATATTTGTTTTGTCCCTAAAGGAATATAATGATAATGAAGTTGCATGGTAAGGAGGATTTTTTGGAGATATGTATCAAGAGATATTGACATGATCTCTGATCTTGGGTCTCCATAATAATCATGGGTTCTATGCAATTTAAGAGGTCATGGGGGAGGTGTTTTTCTGGCTTATACTTTATAAGGAATAGGGACATGTCTGGGATATTCCACTTTGGGGCACCTTTGTGTCTGTGGCCCCACCTTTGCGGCTGAATTAATAGACTTAGGAACTGTTTACAAGGCACATTAGGTATATGGCTTTTAGCTTGGCTGACTCATTCTTAACTTTCTAAGGAGGTGAGATCGTTCTAAGGCAATTTATTGAATATTTTCTCTAGTGTTTTTTCACATTGAATAAGGAGCCCCTCATCTTTTTTCTGCTTTCTTGTTGTTGTTATTGTTGTTTAGTACATGTCAAACAATTAGGAGCTTGAAAAATTGTCTTAAAATTTTCTTCCAAACCACTAAAGTTTTCAATATTTCCTTCACTGGCCGATAGATGGCAATGTAGTACTACTTACGTCATTGGTACCTCTCCTTTGACTTTATACCCATGCCTGACACTGAGTTTTCATTTGCACGTGGAGTTTCCTTTTGAAGCTCTAGTCTAGGGGTCAGTAAAATATGGCCTGTGGGCCAATTGAAAGTGTACAATTCTGTAGTATTAAGTACATTTACAGTGTGGTACAATAATCACTGCTATCGTATTGCAGAATTTTATCATTATACCAAACAGAAATCTCCTTCCCATTAAGCAGTGACTCCCTATTTCACTTTCCCTCTTGTCCCTGGCTACCACAAATCTGCTTTATGTCTCTGTGGTTTGGTTATTGTGAATATTTTGTATACCTGGAATGTGGCCTTTTATGTCTGGCTGCTGCTTTTCACTTAGTAGGTTTTTCAAGGTTCATCATGTTGTAACATGTATCAGCACTTCATTCCTTTTATGACTGAATAATATTTCAGTCATAATATTATAACATATAATATTATAGTGAATAATATTTCATTATCTGGGTATACTGTATTTTGTTTATCCATTCATCTGTTGATGGGTATTTTGGTTGTTCCTTTTGGCTATTGTTAATAGTGCTGCTATAAACATTCATGTACAGGTTTTTGTTTGAACACCTGTCCTGTTTTCAGTTCTTTTGGGTATAGACCTAGGAGTGGAATTGCTAAGTCACTTTATATTTAACTTATTGAGGAATCCACCACGTGTTCTTTTGTGCAGCTTATGAGCTAAGAATAGTTTTTACTTTTTAAAATTGTTGATTAAAAAATATTTCGTAGCAAATGATATATGAAATTTAAATACATGTATATTGGAATACAGCCACACCTTTGATTATTTATTATTTATGGCTGCATTCACAGTACAACAGGCACAGTTGAGTAGTTGTGGCAGAGACTGTGTGGCCTACAAAACTAAAATTCTTACTATCTGGCCATTTATAGGAAAAGTTTAATGACCTCTGCTCTATTGATTCATTGTTTCTATTACCATTACTCCTTTGAATTGTCAGAAATGTGTTTGCTTCCCTGTAGTACATAGTTAGAAGTAGACTCTGCTCAGATTTATAATCTGGTTACATTCAAAAGATACTTAGATCTATGATGATAACATCAGAAAGTTCATTTTATTTGGCAGGTGTCTGAGTAACACTCATTTTATGGTTCTAGTATGATTACTGCCTCTGACCTCCTTTTCCTCATGAAATAAGATTTACATTTTTTCTCTAGTTAATGTACCACTTTTCATTCCTGAAATTGGCTATTCTGTATGTTTTGTATTTCATTTATTTCTGCTCTTCTATTATTCTTGTCTACTTTTTTTGTAAACTTTTTTCTTTTTCTGTCATCTTGAGATGGAGCTTAGATTGTTGATTTTCAGCTTTTTCTAATGTATATTTAAGGGTATTGCTTTCTAAGCATGACTGTAGCCATCCAAAGGTTTGATGTGTCACATTTTCATTATCTTACAATGCAAAATACTGTCAGCTTCTACTGTAAGTTCTTATTTGATTCATGGGTTATTTAAAAGTGTTGTTTTTACTCTCTACACAAAGGATGGTTTTCTAGGTATCTTTTTGTTATTTATAGCTTAAATCCACTGATAAGAAAACATGCTTTTTATTATTTTAATCCTTTGAAATTTGTTGCTTTGCTTTCATAGCTCAGCATATGGTCAGTTTTTATAAATGTCCTGTGTGTGTTTGAAAATAATAGTTATTCTGTACTTGTTGAATACAGTGTTGTATATATGTTGATTAGGTCAAGTTTGTTAACTTGTTCAGCTCTTTTTTATCTTTACTGATTTTTTTGTCTGCCTCTCCTATTACTGACTGAAAGAGGTGTGTTAATATTTGCAACAATTATGGATTTATCCATTCTGTTTTCTTTTGTTTTTGCTTTGAGGCTGTGAGATGTATACAAATTTATAATTTTATCTTCCTGGTGAATGAACCTTTTATTACTATGAAATTCCTCCTTTAAGACTTTTGCCTTAAAGTCTATTTTCTCTGATATTAAATAGCTTTCTTTTGGCTAGTATTTGCATGGTATCTTTTTCGTCTTTTTACTTTTAACCATTCTATAGCCTTACATTTAAGGTGTATTTCGTGCCTTTTATTTGGAATATCTGTGCTTACTTTTAATGTAATTATTGATATATTGTGTTTAAAACTGCTGCCTTGCTCTTTGCTTTCTACTTCTTTTTTTAAATAGGGTTGTTATTGTGTTTATGGTTTTTAGTTTTTAGTTTTAAAATATTTATTTATTTATTTGATAGTGCCAGGTCTTTAGTTGTGGCTCACCAGCTCCTTAGTTGCGGCATGCATTTGGGATCTCTTTCCCCAACCAGAGATCAAACCCGGGCCCCCTGCATTGGGAGTGCAGAGTCTTAACCACTGTGCCACCAGGGAAGTCCCTGCTTTCTGCTTCTTTCACCTGTTCAGCTTTACTTTTTTTTCCTTTTGAATCCTTTTGGATTGATTAGATTTTATCATTCCTTTTTTTTTCCTCTCCCTTTTAAACTTGCTAATTATATATTCATTCTGTTATTCAGTAGATACCCAGGAGAATACCACATGCACCCTTAACTTTTTCAAAAGTAATATAAATTAGTACTGTTAATACTTTCCAGACAGTACAAAGACCTTAGTAGAGTACTGTAACTACATCCGCCTTCTCTAGACTTACATGCTGTTGTTTTTGTATATATTTTATATTTTAAACCCCAGAAGACATTATTATTTATACATTTAAAACTTACTTAGATTTATTCATATTACTTACATATTCATTGCTCATTGATCTTCATTCCTCCTTGCATATTTGTGCTTTCATTTGGCTGACATTTTTCAAAAGAACAAAGGACATCAAGCTACGGATTCTAGAAGCACTTTGAGCCCCATAACAATAAAAAAAATGAAAGTCACACTTAGAAACATCACAGAAAAGTGCTGAATTTTGCATTCTTTTGTTTCTCCATGCTTTAGTCTGGATATTTCCTTCTGACCTCTCTTCAAGTTCACTAATCAGCTCTTCAGCTGATTCTATCTGCTGTTAAACTCGTCACTGAATTCTTTTTTTTGTTTTTAATTTTAAAATAAATTTTTGTACTTTAAAGATGTTCTGTGTTTTCCAGTTCTACTTCTTATGGTTGTTTTTCTGTATGTTATGTGTCTTCCCCGCCCCACCCCCGGCTACTTTTTTTTTTTTTTTTTAATTTTATTTATTTATTTTTGGCTGCGTTGGGTCTTCATTGCTGCATGCAGGCTCTCTCTAGTTGTGGCGAACAGGGACTATTCTTTGTTGCGGTGCGTGGGCTTCCCATTGCAGTGGATTCTCCTGTTGCCGAGCACAGGCTCTAGGCACGTGGGCCTCAGTAGTTGTGGCACGCGGGCTCTAGAGCGCAGGCTCGGCAGTTGTGGTGCATGGGCTTAGTTGCTCTGCAGCATGTGAGATCCTCCCAGACCAGAGCTCGAACCCATGTCCCCTGCATTGGCAGGTGGATTCTTAGCCACTGCACCACCAGGGAAGCCCTCGTCATTGAATTCTTAATTTTAATTATATTTTTTCAGTTCTAAAAATTCTCTTTGATTCTTTTATAGTTTCTAGTATACCACTGAAATTCTCAATCTTTTAATTCAATGAACAAACTTGCTTTTTTTTTTTTTGGCAGCATTGGGTCTTCATTGCTGCACGCAGGCTCTCTCTAGTTGTGGCAAGTGGGGGCTACTCTTCATTGCGGTGCATGAGCTTCTCATTGGGTGGCTTCTTTTGCTGTGGAGCACAGGCTCTAGGCACGCAGGCTCAGCAATTGTGGCTCGCGGGCTCTAGAGCGCAGGCTCAGTAGTTGTGGCGCACGGGTTTAGTTGCTCTGCGGCATGTGGGATCTTCCCAGATCAGGGCTCAAACCCGTGTCCCCTGCACTGGCAGGCAGATTCTTAACCACCGCGCCACCAGGGAAGCCCAAAACTAGCATTTTTTAAAAAGTTTGTTTCTAAAATTTTTGTTATCTAGATCTCCTGTGAGTTTGTTTCTTTTATCTATATTTCATGTTGGTTTTCAGTTATGTGGTCTAGTCTTTCCATATCTGATTTTTTTGTTTTGTTTTGTTTTTGTTTTAATGCCAGACATTGTATAGGAAAAATTGTAGAGATAATTGTGGGCTCTGGATACTGTTTTCTTCTTCCTGAGAGAGGATTAATGTGTGTTTGGGGTTTTGTTGTGGATTTTTTTGCCTATAGTAATTTTTTTTCTGGGGCAATAATAATCCAAAGCCCCCTTAATCTAGTCAGGAATTGAGATGATTTGAAACCAGGATTCAGTACCTGATAAAGCAAGTGTATGTATAGTTTACCTTTACTACAGGTGTGTATCTATCTTTTTTTTTTTTTTTTTTTTGTGGTACATGGGCCTCTCACTGTTGTGGCCTCTCCCGTTGTGGAGCACAGGCTCCGGACGCGCAGGCTCAGCGGCCATGGCTCACGGGCCCAGCCGCTTAGTGGCATATGGGATCTTCCCAGACCGGGCACGAACCTGCGTCCCCTGCATTGGCAGGCGGACTCTCAACCACTGTGCCACCAGGGAACCCTGTGTATCTATCTTTTGATTCCCAACTTAAGGCCAGGGAGGTGGGTGGTTATCAGAATCCCTCCTCCTTGAACTACAGTTTTTGTTTTGTGGTCCTGTGTCTCTTTAAAAAAAAACAAAAAAAACAAAAACAAAAAACAACTTTTCAGTTTCTCAGCCTCAACTAGAACTTTTGGGAAGGATCAGCACCCACAGGGGGAACATGTTCCAGATGCCAGGCTTTCCTCTCTTTTCTAGATCTGGGCTGTATAATTCTCCACTGACTCAGTAGCTCTCTGAAGCCTTCAAACAAATGTTTTGTATCTGTGTTTTAACTTGGTCAGTAGGAGGAGTGCTAGTCCAGCACCTAGTGCGGCAGTGACAGAAGAGGAACTCTTATATTCATTCTATTAGGTTTTTAAAAAATCATTCTGAATAACGTATTTGTGATGATACTTTTAAGATTATCACTAGGAAATAATCTGTATATTGGTCCTTTTTCCAGGTGCTACCATATTGGGGAAATCCTCATGATAGAAAAGTTATCAGGAGGTTCTGGAGTCAGGTAACTTTCAGCTTACTGTACACGCATGCACACACACATATACATGTTCACACATATGTGCAGTCATTATTTCTCCAGTTGATTTGAGTAATTTCACTTACATAAAATCTTCTTATATGTTTCTGGACACTAGGCAAGTGTACTTTTTTTCTTTTACAATGCTTTTCCTGTTATAGACAATCAGCTGGACTTGAAGTCCAGGATTAAGTAAGAACTTTTTTCTTTAATAAGCTGAAGACTAGTTTTTAACAAGGTTTGTGGTTAAGGTAACTACCTTAAAAACAGTTATGCTTTTAATTCACTGCACATCTCCTACATTGGAGAAGTATATCTTTAGAGCTATCTTAAACTTCTTGGCCTTAGAAAATGAATTCCATTCCTCATTGTCTTATTATGACTTGTTAGGTATCTCTTTTCACCCTTGCCCTCTTATGTTTGCAGAAGACCCTCTACACTCAGGATGCCCCCTTCCATGTGGTTATCACCAGTTACCAGCTGGTGGTGCAGGATGTAAAGTATTTCCAGCGAGTCAAGTGGCAGTACATGGTATTGGATGAGGCTCAGGCGCTCAAGAGTAGTTCCAGGTAACATGAGTAGTAGAAATAAAGCCTGTGGACTGAGGATATATAGATATGTGTGTCTCATATACACACACATGTGAATGAAGATCAGAGAGATTTGAAAACATGGTATATGGCTTATATATGGTCTTATGGTCTCTGCATAAGCCATATATCTGACCAGAAGGCATAAATTCTCTTTTGCATTTTCATGGAATATACATATCAATGTTTAGAGTATAAAGATTTTCCTCAGCTTTTTTTCTCCCTATTCAATAATTATGGCATTTTAACCGATTTTTGTTCTTCAAGGAAATTTTCTGTGGAGGAAGGGGTGTCCGCTCATTGCTTCAGGGCTTATTTTAGACAGGAGGTCTTAGTAGGAAGTAGAATGTTACATTATGTGGATTGTAGCTTCTACTGTTTTATGAAGGTTATCCTAGTCCCTGAATGGTTATTAGACGCCCAAGAATCCTTTTATTGGAAGTTACATGTTTAAAATGTTCTAATACCTTTAAGTTCCCAAAATGAATAGTAAATGAGTGGTTGACTAGAAAGTGTTACTCAGTGGTATTAGACCTTGGGTTTGATGGATTTTTATTAACTCTTGGTGAGCCCATAGGGCTTTCTTAGAAGTCCACGTTAACTGGCAGGATGGTATTTTCCATGGAACTTTCCATCCTCTAAAGAGCATTATTTCATATTTTACTCTTTTGAAGTAGGGCATGCTTGTGGCCAGGAGCAGTAGACTCACATTGCATTTTCTTCTCACACCCTTTCTCTTTCTCCATTGCTCCCTCCAAACTCACACTGGAAGCGCATAGAGTAATAATTTTAAAACCTACTACTGTAGATAATACTTTATAATTATATGGTCTGTATCAACAAAACTGACCAAAGGTAGTAGAGGACTTTTATCAAGCCAGAAAGGATCCTACTCTGCTATTCGAGGGCTTTTTTTAATGTATACCCTAATACCACGTTTTCAGTATAGAGTCAGTTCCTTTGAAATTTCCTGTCGTCAGCTTTGTTGAGTAATATTTTTCAATTGTGTTCATGGTAGAGTATTGATACTTGATTTTGAGTGTTTGTTATTTTTTTGAAAAGCATTTTTAGAAATAAGGGGTCTCAATAGGGTGAATATTTACTGCTAACTTGGAATTTGTAATTCATCTTACTGGACAGTGTTCGTTGGAAGATACTCTTGCAGTTTCAGTGTCGGAATCGGCTTTTGCTAACTGGGACCCCCATTCAGAACACCATGGCAGAGGTAGGCACTAGTAAAGACCTCAGTTTTATGTCTGCATTAAACAGAGTGGCTCCAACACAGAATAAAATTCTTTACCCATGCCTACCTGGAGTGTTACGGCTTTGTATAAATTACAATCCCCACATAAAAGGAAGAATTTGACCATGGCTTGCCCTAAGTGGTTTTTTTGGGGGGGGCATCATTACTATTTTCTTATTCTCTGGCAAAAGGCAAATAAATTTCTTTATTCCTTTGTTTCTTATATAATAAATCATAATCACATTAAGAATGCTACTCATCTAATGCAGAGATATTTTTATACTAGAATAAAAAGGTAATATTCTTTGACACTGAGAGGAGCTAAAATTCTTTCTTTGGGGAAGATAATTTTATCTTCTAGAATAGGGGTCAGAAAACTTTCTGTAAAGAGCCAGATAATAAATATTTAGACTTTATAGGCCATATAGTCACTGCACAGCTACTCAACCTTCTATTGTAATGTGAAAGCAGCTATATATATATATATATAGATATAAATGAATAGGTGTGACTGTGTTCCAATAAAGCTTGATTTACAAAAATAGATGGCAGACCAGACTTGGCACCACAAGGCGTAATTTGCTGACCCCTGATCTAGAGTTATTATTAGCAAGTTATGCTGCCTCAGACTGTGTTCAGTTGTGGAATGGATCTTTATACAAGATCTTTTAAACTATCTCACTGCACAAGCTGAGCAGGACTTGCGCTTTCAGACTTTCAGTGGGAAATTAATTGAAAAATAGTTTTTTGCTATAGTACCTTATAGAATTAGAGTTGGTTGATGAGGCAGTGTGCTTACACACTCATTCTCTCTCACTTACTCACACATACACATGCTCCTAGACACAGATACACAGACCTGCAACTTCACTCTTTCTCTCTCCAAACTCTCATCATGTCTTCACATACTGTCGTTTTGTTGCTCTATAGTTATTTTGCTTTTTGTTTGTTTCCAGCTCTGGGCTCTGCTGCATTTCATTATGCCAACATTATTTGATTCACATGAGGAATTTAATGAATGGTTTTCCAAGGACATTGAGAGCCACGCTGAAAACAAATCTGCCATAGATGAGAGTGAGTACTTTTATGAACATTCATTCTTTCTACCTATTAGTGTAGGCAACTACATAATTCTGTATTTTCTTGTATATGAAGAATTTTTCTTCTGGTATGCATAGAAGGATCTGAGAGAAAAGTTTTTTCTCTTTTAAAATAATTATGTGCTTTGTACATATTTAAAAGAGTCCAAAAAGGACTAACTCAAGTGATGCTCCTGTAGTGTTGACTGATCAAGGCAGAACAGGCAAAATTCACATTTTGGATTACGAAATCCTCATTTTCCACGTAGATCCTGAAAAATTTTATATTCTTTGTGGAATGGGGTAAGACTTTTTGCCTGTGATAAAACCAGAAAATATTAGAAGGATAATTTTTGTTATTTTCTCTATATATTAGGATTTGTTTCTTCTGTAAACATTTTTTAACCTTGTTTATCAATTTCTTTTTACCTCTTGACTAATATTTTAAGAGAGTTATGAGGTATTATTACATAACATGAAGTGCCACCTACTAACTATTAGAAAAGTCTTTAAGTAATTTCTTATACTACATGTTGTTAATTTGCTGATATACATTGAAAAAATGACTTTTGGGGAACACTGGGAGTCCCAGATAGCTTGCATTAGACCTGTCTGAGAACCCTATTATTGATAGAATGTTCCTAAAACACTGTAAAGGTGAATTCTAATAAAAACAAAGCCATCCTTACTGGTTTGAGTAAATGAGAGCAAAATGCATTTGCACAATTGACTCCAGGAAGACGTTGTGGAAAGTTCAGATCCCTTGGCTTCCTCCTTGCGATTGTTTGTCTTCTTGTAGAAAATCATTGAGCCAAAAGGTGTTAGAATGGTTTAGTGAAGGGTGGTCATGATATTTCTTTTGTTTGTGTTAAATTGATATAATGTATTATTTGTCGGTGGGGCTCCTGGCATTTCAGATCAACTCTCTCGCTTACACATGATCTTGAAGCCATTTATGCTGAGGAGAATCAAGAAAGATGTGGAAAATGAATTGTCTGACAAGGTAAGGAAAGAAGACCTTGTGAGTTTATGCCTTAATAGGCACCAACCTAGGGTTCCAGGGTGAAAAGAAATTCCTTGGTAAATGTTTAGTTGAAGGGTAATTAGTTTGATTGATAGGAGACCTTTAAACTTGAGAGGGTCAAAGAAGACTTAAAATGAGTCAAATAATGAAGGCAAGTAATAGTTTTTTTCTTCTTCTTGTTTTATACTTTTTTATTACAGAGAGTTTGAAACATTACAAAAGTAGAAAAAAGAGTATAATGAACTCCATATAGTTTAAATGATCAACTCATGACAATTTTTCACCCCTCTGCATTATTCTGAAGCAGATCCCAGTTGTCTTTTGTTTCATTTATAAATATTTTCATGGGTGTCTCTAAAAGATTTGGTGTTTTTTAAAATACATATTCACATATCATTATCACCTCTACCAAAAAAGGCAGTTATTTCATTGTAGTATCACATACCCAGTCAGTGCTCAGATATTCCCAGTTGTCTTAGTGTATGCTTTTTTCTTTCTCTCTCTTTGAAAAAGTATTCAGCTTTTGAAACCAGAATCCAAGCAAGGTCCACACATAGTATTTGGGTGCTATGTCTTTTAAGCATCTTTTAGTCCCACCCTACTTTTTCTCCCCTTGCAATTCTTTGTTGAAGAAACCGAGTTGTTTGTCCTGTAGAGTTTTCCCACATACTGGATTTTGCTGGTTGCATCATTGTGGTGTTGTCTAACATGTTCCTCTGTCTCCTGTATTTCTGCAGACTGAGAGATAGATTTAGAAGTTTAATGTGTTTTGGGTTGTAATATTTTTTCTCATAAAAAGTCAGTAATTTTGGTTTATAAATAATGTTTTTTTGGATCTTACCAGACTTCTGTAGTTTTCTATTATCTCTTGTGAATCCTCCCCATATTTTCCTTCCTTCTTTTTTCACCCAGTTCCCAGTCCTTTGGGGTATTTTCCCATCTCCCATAGATTGCACCTGTTCCTCACAGTTCTGCTGTCTATATAAAAAGCATCTTTCCAAGTTCTTGATAATATCAGGTGATTCTCTCTGTCACTGCCAGAAGGCTGGATCATTTTGAAATTAGTAACTCTCTTACAAGATTGTGGTGGAGA